>NC_141693.1:864632705-865232705 GCF_964263255.1 Lissotriton vulgaris | reverse complement strand
ATTGAGATGTTAAAAGGATGCGTTGGAGATAGGCTGTGTTCAGGTAGCTACTACTTTAATCTACTTTACAGATTCTATGATGAACTTGTAATAATTACCGAACAGTTTTTCAGTCCACTTTCTGTGCTGTAGTCAACTCTTAGGCCATACACACTGGAATCTTGATGCTATCAGAGGAAAGAGTGAGGGTACGCAGAGAACAGAAATCTGCCTGGATGGTCTGCATTACAGTCATCCTATGGATGAGCAATGCTTGAGTGAGTTCAGATTGGAACATGATGACAAATGAGATCTGCAATTCAGATGTTCTTGTGACCTATGGGGTCTCTTGCGCTGGGTGTTCTAGTCTGACCTCAAATGATTTTAGGTTTTGATATCAGATGACCAGATTTTTCTACAGATCTATCTTAGAAAGAACCAGGGCTGTGCAGCAAGGAGTTTGAAACTATAGGGGTCCACCACTGGTATCTTTTTTTTAGGGAGGAATAATGAGCTCGGAGCTGATCTTGAGCATTTGCTTGTACGTATTAAGAGCCCTTCCCGGCTCAGCTGAATGCCTCTCCTTTGGCAGCCAGTCTAGTGCTTTAAACACTGTTGTCATGTATTCCCTTGGAGGTGTAGTAACATTATTGCGGAGGCGCTGTCGCTCCTTTTCACTGCAGGACACAGAGGTTCCATAGGTGCAGGAGATTTGCACTATCTATCCACCCTATTAGAAGGATGAGAATGGCTGGGCATTTCTGATGGTACTCTGAGTGAGCAAAGACACATCTTAATGTCCACATTGTGTATAAAGTACTCCTTGTGATTTCATTAACATGTGGTGGTGAAGGAAAGACTTAACTGTGTGATCACTTCCAGGATTCTTACCTCACTTGATGTCGCTGGTGGAGCTGTTTTCTTGGGTTAATTCATTGTTAGTTGGTAGCCGTTTCCACTTTTCACTGGTCTTGCGGTGTTGAGGTGTAGAAATTTGGTCATTACCCACTAATCAATGGCAAGAATGCACTTTTAGAGTCCAGATGTGTAGATTGAATGATTTTGTTTGGTCTGATGAGGGAATGAGGTATAGGTTAAACAAGAGTCCAGAAATGAATAAACCTTTTTGCGTGTCTCAATGAATGAGGTGAATGATGGCATTGTACCAGGTTTTGTCTGTCTCTGACCTTTGTCCTCGTATGCCATTCTTTTTGAGCCCCAGTTGTGCAGTTAATAGTGTCAGGGGAAGCTGGAGGGACCAAAAATGATAGTGGTGCCACTCAACTGTATGCACTTGTGTTAGATCCAGACTGGCAAACCAATTGTTGATGTTCACTTGGGCACTTAAGTAGGTGTAGTTTTGTGTGATCTCAGTCATGGCCTTGGTTAAAGTTTCCTTGAAACTTTCATTGATTAGATGACAAATTAAATGACCCAAAAAAATAGGAGCAGGGTAACCACCTAGCTAGCAGTTCTGAATCTATTCATATCATCATAGTTGCAAAGTTCAAGAGCTTTTAAAAAGATTAGATGAGTCACATGACCAGGAGCTCTTAAACATGTTTTACAAAGGTGATAAGAAGACTTTACTTTAAAGGCATGTATGCACTGGGTTAAACCAACTCGCTCTACCTGCAGGCAAAAGTGCTAGCACCCAGGAGTTACTTTCAGGCCAGCCATCACAAATCCCTATTTCTCCTTTGGTATGTCACCGCCTCAGTTCCACAACAGTCTACAACTAGGTTTTGTTGGGTTCGTATGAAGCATTTAATCTACTGCTATTGCTCCTAGCACTTCACCTCCACTCAAAGGGCAGGTTACAATCTTTGAGGCAGTCCATATTGCTGTTATAGTAAGCTTGATACGTAGTGTGGAAGGGAAACTCCCTCCTACAAATGAGTGCGCTGTTTTGCAATGAAACTCATAGGTTCCTTCTCCACATTTTTCAAAATTTCATGCGTAAGTTATTCCATATATGACAAGTCAATAATCCATACTAGTTCTCCATCTGATTGTTGTTTTATTTCACAATTTCTTGCAGGTTAATATACCAATAGTCAATACATCTTTAGCACCCAATGCATTTCGGGTCCTTTACATCAGACCCTTCATCAGGGGACTATGGAATGAAAGGAAACAGGACCAATTAATTCACTGTCCAATATACAAAAAATCAATACAGTGGTTTCAATACTACGCGTAACGCTACCTGAATTATAACACACCAACGTGGAATCAGTATATATCTCATCAGTTCTAGTCTGTAAATGCAATACAATATCACTTTCCTAATATCGAACCTGTTTGCATATATACAAAAATGTATGTCGCCACTTAATGAAAAACATTTGTAATAATAATGCGGGATCCCTTAACTATAAAATTACGCTCGCATTTCAATTCTACTTACATTCGACCGTCCGGTCTGTTGCACAGAATGTATTGGCGTCTCGGCGTTCACAATTTTACGCGCCAAAAGTTAAGGGTAAACTATTGAGTAAAGTTCCGCTCACGTGATCGGAAAGCCTTCCAATCACGGCAGTGTATTACTCCGGTCATGTGACTAGGTCCGTTGTAGCTTCAAGGAAGTAAATAAATGCAACTATATGCTGCCTCTATGTAATGCAAGTATAAACTGAGTATATACGTAATATAAACATTAAGTGTGTGTAACAACATGATACTTTACCATGAAAATGTGAGTAAATGAATAAAAATAAAAACAAACAAGAAATTAACTAGATCAAGATTTCAAGGAACACTTCAAGGATCACGGATATAGTCCAAGCCTATAGTTGCAACTGTTATAAAAAACACGAATATTCAATTCATTCATTCAGTGGAGAGGTGTGGCTCACTGGTTAGAGGCGGCAGACCCGGAGGCAGAGAACGGCCCGGGACCAGGGTTCAATTCCCGACGCGGCAGGGTCGTGGACCAGGGTCAGCGGACCGATAATTCTCGCCTCGGTGCCTACTCTAGGCAGGGATCACACTCGGTAACTCTGGGCATTAAGCTTGCCTCATCTCTACAACGGCCCCCCACAGACGCCGGGGATGCCTGGTTTCACCTTGGAGATACCCAGCAAGGGACCATCTCACAGGGAAAGCCAGGACGGGTTCCCCAGCGGTCTTCCGCGCCAGGATACTCCGGTAGTAATTGAGCGCGCTACAAAACAGCATATTACATTACATTATTACATTACATTAAGCCCAATGGGGTGGGCCGAATTAAGTTTTTTGATCCAGTAGTATTCACATCTAAGTCTTTGCTTAGAGGGATCCAGGTCGCTGCGTGGGAAGATTCTCTCCAAGACCGTATATCTTAACTGGGAAATTTGATGTCGGGCTTCAAGCCAGTGGCATGCAATAGTAGATTTGGAGTTCATAAGTCTAATATTGCTCTTATGTTCAGTTATGCGTGTTTTAACTTTTCTTTCAGTCTGTCCTACATAAGTTTTGCCACACGGGCATTTAATGGCATACACGCAGTTCATAGTATCACATGTGCTGTTGTGTTTCAATTCGATTTGATGCCCTTTGGTGGGGTGGGTAAATTGATTTCCAATAATCACATTTCCGCAATGGGTACAGTTTTGACATCTTTGCATACCCCGAAAGGTCATAGTGGGTTTCTTAGGAGTATTCAACATTTCCTTTATATTTTTCGATCTTTGAAACACAAAAGTTATTTTTTCATTGTACAGATCTTTTAAATCAGGCTCTTGCTGAATGAGTCTCCAATGTTTATTAACAATTTTTTTGATTTTAGGTGCATCCGTAGAGAATTTCAATACACAAACAGGATTAGCTTCTTGAATTTTTACTGTTTCTTTTAACATACTGGTTCGAGACCGATTTGCCACTTTATTTAATGATGTTTGCAGTATGTCATTTGGATATCCTCTTGATTGATACTTCATTACTTGTTCTTGCAAAATTTTTGACAACTCTTCTTCATTAGAAGTGATTCTTTTCATTCTTATGAATTGTGAAGTAGGTAAGTGTTTTTTCAAAGACATGGGATGAAAACTTTGAAACAGTAGTGAAGAGTTTTTGTCTGTTTTCTTAATGTGTACATTGGTGTTGATGATATTGTTGGCAATTGTCACTTTCACATCAAGGAATGCTATACATTGTTCATCTATAGTGTGGGTAAATTTTATCCGTTCATTACAAGCATTAAGTGCAATGATGTTATTTTCCAGATCTTCTCTTGCTCCTCTCCATATTATAAATAGATCATCAATGTACCTTTTGTACATAATCAAGTGGTCTGTCCATAACGGATTTTCCAGGATATGATCAGTTTCGAATTTGTTCATGAAAATATTTGCGTATGAGGGGGCCCCCCCAAAGCCCATAGATGTTCCGCTACTTTGATTATAATATTTTCCATCCCATTCAAAATAGCTGCAAAACAATGCGAATTGCATGAGTTGTATGATTAACAGTTTCTGTTCCTCTTGAAGGTCACTGTTTATGAGACTCCATTCTAATGCCTCTATACCCTCGTTGTGGGGGATAGAGGTGTAGAGGGCAGTAACATCAATGGTGCAAAGTAGGTATGTTTCATCCATCTTTAGTACAATGTTTTTCAACAAGTTCAAAAAAGCAGTTGTGTCTTTAATGTATGTGTCAGAGTTTTGTACAATCGGTTGCAAGAACCAATCAACGAATTTTCCTATGGGCTCAGAGATTGATCCACACGCAGAAACGATGGGTCTGAATGGCGGGTTGTGAAGATTTTTGTGTATTTTCAGTGTCATATACAACTTCGGTGGTCTGGGGTGTTTCATCTCAAAAAACTGTTTAGTTTTGTCATTTATCCACTTCATCTCATGAGCATGATTGATGTAAAATTTGTTGGTATTCTTGAGTAGGATCAGATTCTAGTGGAAGATATATGTCGGAGTTGTTCACATTATCGTTCACATTTTTTGTATAAAAATCCGTATCCATGACCACAAGGGCCCCTCCCTTATCTGCCTTTTGGCATGTCAATTGTTTGTTGTTGGTCAGATTTTTCAAAGTATTCCATTCACTAGATGTGAGGTTACTTTTTTTAGGTTTAGTGTATGTTATTTGTTGAACATCTGTGAGTACCGATCTCTCAAACGCTTCAATGGTTTTATGTGTGAATGGTGCACAGAATGAACATTTAGGTCGAAATTCTTTCTCCCAAGTTTTTTCAGCTTGAACTTCAATGGAATCTTTAAAGAAGTATCTTAGTTAAAATACTTTATCAACTTAGAGTGCACCAGGATAACAATCTTTCTCTTATAGTAAGCTTCTCATATGCATTGCTGAATGTTATAGTTGGAGGGCATGATCTTCATCTAAGAATCAGGAGACATTCAAGTAGAAGGTACATTATTTTCCACATTAAGCCCTAAGCTTAGAGCCACAGCCTACTAGCTCTGTTTGAGTTCCATTCTCTAACACTGTAATTGGCTCCCAGGCTTCACCCAGCACACAGTCACCAACATTCAATCCATCATCACATTCTCACAGCATCCACACAACATGCTACAGCATGACGCAACTAAAGCAGACTAACAAGTGACTTGTGCAAACTTTTTAACAGAACACACTAAAATCCTTGATTAGGAAAAAAGTGACCATCAGTTCCCGTTCGGTCCCGCCCTATTCATCATCTGGGCTCTCCTTACCCAGGAGAAAATGTGGTCTGTCACGAGATATTTTATGTGACAGACATAAAATGTGTATGAAGGGTGGAACCGAAAAAATAATAAGTACACTAGGGTAACTGAAATGCAGTGCATAAATATGAAGTGAAAACAGAAAATGTGTTATAAAATTCGGTAGAGTAGAATAGGAATGATGAATTTTAACGAAGTCTCTCCATTCTCCCAATATTAAAAATATCAATAACTGACAGATTTGACAAAATATCTGTCTGCAAGTAGGGTCGACATGTTTCTGCAGATGTGGCTAGAATTACGCCGCTGCCTTCTTAACCACATGGCTGCTGGGCGTTTTCCCCCCCTGTGCTGGAAAATGCCATTTTAGTGGCACCATGACGAGCTCAGCTCGTCATCAGCACACGACACCCGTGGGTGATGACGAGCTGAGCTCGTCATCAGCATCGAAAGGGTTAAGGACCAGATATTAGACAGCTACTGCAAAAATAGTAAAGATGTCACCTGTATGATATGCAGGTCTTGCTAAATCCTCTCCAAAAGCTGAAGAGCAAGTGTGCGCCAAGCAGGGAGAACACACGTAGAACCACAAAGACAAAGGGAAGAAACATTAGTGTGCTATTCAACCATAAAGTGCCTTCAGCAAATCAATTCAAAATGAACATGGAGAATAGTTCCATTATCCGAAATTAACCCCACTTACCTATTTGGTAGGAGGAAATTACCTCACCCCACCTGGCTGCAGCTCAGGTGTGTGGAGCACCGCTCTGGTGAGAAACAGAAAAAACAAGACAGACTCACATTTAGACATTCATAGGCATATCATTGAGGAATCATGGTAGGTGTAGAAAACAATCCTTAGTTCTCACATCATCTACACAAGCCATTCTCATCTCTCAATATGTTAGAAAATTAAAATATACATTCATCATTGCTCACCATAATGTCAAGTGTAGCCAGACAACGTTTGATTGAACCATCATGGTACAGCACAATCTTAACAGGCATTTAAACAGGGCCTCAATTGTCCAACTAGCTGTCCATGTTGACAGAAGAAAAAACAATGATGCCACTAGTGCTCGATAAATGCCAGGAAATTCAACAATCCTCAAGTGCATCATAATATCGAGTGGTATCTGATAGAGCTATTGTTAAAAGCGCGATCTTAAGCAAGCGCTTCAATAAAGCTTAGAAAGTATAGCATGCTCCTTAAGTTCACCGTAACTGATCAATGGTACCGCTAGTACGTGAACACTGCCAAAACAAAGCCTACTTAAACCCGCTATAAGTGGCATAACAATCGTGAAAACTTTCCATAGTCGTGCCAGTGTCACGGACCTTTTGTGCTGATCTCAAAAGACAGCACTATATCTAAGCGGGTATGGACCCTCAGTATGTACAAAAAAACCACCAACCTCTCCGTCGGTACACCGGGCGTCCCTCTGAGCAATCTGGGGGGGCGCGGGTGTACTGCCGTAGTTCGTAATTAGCTTTGCGGCAATGCGGTCATGTGACCGCCCACGTGACCGGACCTCTTCGGGTTTCCGAGAATCTTGAGATATGTGGTTAACACGTATCAGCCGAGCTAGATTTTAATATGTTGGTTTTTTGCAACTCTTGGACGAGCAATTACTAGGCGTATCTTCCGTCAGTAGCTTTAATTGTCCAGAGTCAGCTCCGGCGTGATAGTACACACGCCAAAGACCGTCTTAATGATGGAAATTGTAATTTGATGGTAGAACTACCAAACCCCCTGTAATGATGGGGATTGTAGTTTACTACACATGTCAATGGTACGGAGTTCGAGACTCCTCTGAGCAAGTGATTTCTATAGGATTATTAAATCGGATGGATGATTATTGTAAAAAGTGTATAAACATACCAAGTGTAAACCCATGTTACTTGTTAAAGCCAGGAATCCACGTACGATGAGGAGTCAGCTTCAACCCTCATAGTTTGGGCAAATTACTCAACGGTTTATATAGATGTCAACGCTATTTAGTACTATATTACAGCACTAGAATCCCTATTGACGTATTTAGAGATGGGATATAGTTAATAGAGCTGTCAAGAGGAAAGCACCAAGCAGATAGTTACAACCACAGACCATGGTGGGAAGATGTTCTACTGGACAGAGGGAAATACCATATCTGTTGGTTGGTTGAACTTTATAAAGCACATAGCGCATATCCAAGTCACTAGGCAGATTTCATAGGTTAATACATATAAGGAGCAGTTATCAGCGCTAAGTCTGAAGATGGCAAGGACACATATAAAATGTACCTCAATCTCTCCTTATTTAAGTGTGCAGAGTATAATATATATGGCCGCAGTGTGGTGTACTGCACCTTCAGGAAGAAAAGGGCCAAGCAAGAAAAATTTTCAAAATTGTTTCTACTGTCGAGGTGTAGTAATCAACAGTATACTTGTTCATCCAACTTATTTGAGGTATACTGGCCGTCAATTGTAATAGCACCCTGACCGTCACGGAAGGGCTTACAGGGACATCAAGGGTATATCTTTGTTTAAGCCCGCTTTTTCACTGTTAAGTTTGTACACCCATTTTGCCCTTTCTTAAATAGGTATTTCGCAATGTCTGCAACATGGTCAGGTATGTGGGGTTGTTCCAACACTGTCCACTGGAAATCAGTAGGGGCATGGCCAATCTCCAGAAAGTGGGCTGTAAATCATGTTGCTTGCTTCCGGCAACAAATAGTGCTCTTGTGATCCGAGATTCTCACTTTGATTTTTCTAGTTGTCATTCCAACATAACGTAGTTGGCACGGGCAAGTAATCAAATATATGAGGTTCTGGCTGTTACAGTTAGTGAATCGGCGCTGTTGCCAAGCTCTATCAGTGCCAATGTCCACAGATAAGGATTTAGACGTCTGTGGACATGCAGCGCAGGTCCCACTGGGATGGTGACCTTCCACTGCCGGTAGGTCCCTAAGAGTCCCGACCGACCGAGGTGTTTTTGCATGTAGTCGAGTGTGTACCAACTTGTCTCTCAAGTTAGAACCTCTTTTAAAGGAATACAGGGGTCGTGCTATTTGATCCCCTCCTGTATTAAGGATAGACCAGTGTTTTAGAACGATCTTCTGGATCTGATTTGATCTGATATTGAAGGTATTCACAAAGGTCAATCGATTGGCTCTCTCTTTGTTAATACGTGGTTCCAACAGTGCCTCCCGATGGTTATTGGAGGCACGTTTTTTGGATGAGCGCACAATCTTCCTTGGGTAACCTCTTTCGTATAGCTGTATCTCCAGATTATGAGCATATTTTTCAAAAGAGATTTTGTTGGAACAGTTGCGTTGTACCCTCAGAAATTGCCCATAGAGTAAGTTGTTTCTCAATGACCGGGGGTGACAACTCTCATAACTGAGCAAGGAATTTCTTGCCATTGGTTTTTTGTATAACTCAAATTCGAGACCACTAGGTGTAGAGATGATCAAGAGATCGAGAAAATGCAAGTTGAGTTCACAGTATTCAACTGTGAACCATAAAAATGCATTTTGCGCATTAAGCCATTGATGGAACTGAAGAAGGTCCACTGTTGTACCACGCCAAATTACAAAAATATCAGCTATATATCGCTTCCAAGTGCGAAGCGATTGATAGAAATGATTTGTAGATGTTAAGACGATCTGCTGTTCAAAATCGTGTACATATAAATTTGCCAAACTTGCAGAAAAAACACTGCCCATGCTGGTCCCAGCAATTTGGAGGTATACAGTGTCCTCAAATTTGAAATAATTCTCCTTCATGGCAATCTCTGCCAGGCTCATGATGAACAAAACAGGAATGATGGATTCTATATTGCTTTGCTCCAATAGCCTCCCTACAACTTCCAGAGTCTCATTCTGTGGAATTGATGTATATAAAGATTCCACATCGAAAGAGTCTCATTCTGTGGAATTGATTTATATAAAGATTCCACATCGAAAGATGCCAAAATATCGAAAGATTGATCAAATTCTATCTCCGGGAGGAGTCTAAGGACATATTTTGTGTCCTGTAAGAACGTCGGCATCTTCTTGACCATAGGATTAAGGAAATGGTCAACAAAAGTTGACAAGGGCTCCAAAAGCGAGCCAATGCCCGATATAATAGGGCGTCCAGGAGGTGGTCTTTGTGGTTTATGTACCTTTGGAAGGATGTAAAAATAAGGTACAGAAGGGTGGGTGTTGATGAGGAACTGAGCTTCATGAGACGTAATCCATATTTCAGCAGTTACTTCTTCCAATAGATGTTCAATAGTTCTTTTGAGACGTTCTGTAGGGTCCGCTGCTAAAGGAGCATAGAATTTCATATCCTTTAGTTGGCGCAAACATTCATTGAGGTAGGTGGTAGTATCTAACAGGAATATGGCTCCGCCTTTATCAGCTGGCTTGATAGTAATAAGCTCATTAGATGTTAAACAGCATAGAGTTTCCTGTTCCCTCTAAGGGAGGTTTACAAACAAATTTGTTTGTGACTGAAAAAGTGAACTCATGTCATTTTCTACAGCTTTTTCGAAGGTGATAACCTTCGTAGGGATACCAATAGTTGGAGGGATGTAGGTCGAAGGTCTTTTAAACCAGTGTTTACATCAATGGGTTCAGTGGAGTCATTGTTTTTATTTCCCCCCAAAAAATGTAGCCTAATTTTCCTAAAAAACCTTGGACATCTCTGTCTGTGCAAGAAAAGGAATGCCTTTTTGTGTTGTCATGCACCCTAAGCCTCTATTCAATAAGGCTTCCTCAGTTTCTGTGAGAGTATGAGAACTCAGGTTTATCACGAGACTGTCTTGTTGCTTGGTCCCGCCCCTTCCTGGTGTATTCTCTTCCCGCTCCGGTGGTCCATTGTGGCCAACTGTGGTTGTGGTGAAGGACTCGGTTTTTCTAAGACCCAGCGGTGCCAGGGACAACACCTGAAACCTTCGTGGGTTACCTGTTCCGGCGTACAAATGACAGAGACACGGGACACTTCCTTCGGCGTCAAAGATTCGAGGTTTATTTACTGCAGGGAACACAGAAGTCACAAGAAGTACATAGCATGTAGGTTCATGGAGACTGCTTCGAATTGTATCTGTGGATCGCTCCTTTTATACAGTTTTTCGTCATAAGATAACATGGCAGACAAAAGATTACAACCCGGTTCCCACAGTAAATTTCATAGGGGGTCGCTTTCATGTATTCAGGGCCCGGAACATAATTACAGTAGCATTTGTCGGTTCCCAACTGTAAAAGTACATCTTCTCACCATTAGTGCATTCCGTTCGGCTGTAAACGAATAAAGGAAGAGTCAGAAACAGGTGCAGAGGAAGACGAAGATAGCGAACAGATTGAAAAGAGTGTAAAAGGGGTGGTATCAGGAAACACGATTGCAGGGATCAAAGGAGACATGCCTAATGAATGCACAACTGAGACAATAGACCGGCACGGCAAGATGAGCCTCGAGCGGGGCCATCTGCCTTACAGTGTCATCCCCCTCATCATAAAGACACCCTCAAAGGAACACGTGTCTTCCGCAAGAGTTTGGGAATCCCAGGGGCACGAAGCGGACAGTGTCCGTTCGCTGGCTACTTGAGGGCAAGAAACAAAATGAATGCCACATCTAAAATGGAACCCGTGGGTTCAGATGAAGAAACCCACGGAACAAACGAACGGTTTAGGCTAGCACAGCGAAAACGCGTACACCCACTAAACTCGTCATTTGCGGTTCATAGATACCAGACTCGACCATATTCGGGCGAGTCAAAAAAACACCACTTACAATTGTCACGGAACCTCAGACGCTCCTTTTGCCCTCATGTAGGCAAGCACTAGTCGGAATCAGAATCGATCTCGATATTCATCAGACCATCCAGATGTTGCTGCAACATTATTCTATCCATCAATGTTTCCTTGGTAACAGGCGGCCGTCTTATACACGTCGTAGCACAGAGGCCACATAAGGCAGGACCACACTGCACACAAAGACAACACGTGAACAGAAATGCTACAACAACCCCAATGATCATCAGAATTTTCCAACCCCACGTCGACATCAGGCCCCAAAACCACCCTAGTAGCGTCCAATCCCCTACGTCCACGTGTATGGACTCAGAGATCTTATGCAACTTTGAGATGGCTTGATAGACAGTTGGAGCGTTGTCAGGAATGAAAATGCAGCAACTCGAATGGATCACCTTACATATTCCACCTCTATCTGCAAGGACAACGTCTAAAACCATACGATTTTGTAACGTCATAAGGCTGTCAGCCTGAAGCTCTGCTGTAATATTGCCAAGGGCGCTCGCAGTGATATTAGCGGTCGATTCCACCACTCGAGTCAACTGTCTCAGGTTCCTACTATTGATCATAGGTCCCCAAAACGGCAAGAAACCCTTAAAGAAGTCTCCTGCTTCTTGACCGGCAGTGTCCTCTTCGCTAATCACGCCTCTCACAACTCTGGTCTTGTGATAATCCGACCCAACAGTAAAGGTCGGCGGCAACAAATTCGCAATATAACATGTACCTGAGAAGTCACGAGGCAGCCATGTATATGCGCGTTCGTAACAAACAAAGTAAGTACCCTTGGCAGTCAGAAGAACAGGGGAAGAGGCCGTCGGCAAAACATACGTTTCGGTACAGGCACTCCTCCCGAGCTGAGCTCGCGGGCTTCGGCCTAGGCCTTTCAGGCAGAAATTACCGAGATGGGGTACGATCCAGATCGGAGACGAGCTTTTAAGCTGCCGATCACCCACTGACATGCTATACTCAGCCTCACTCACATCTCGGTATGCTCGCACCTCTTCCTCTGGGATAAGCGATGCGTCGAAGATATCCCTATCTAAATCGGCAATCGCTCTTGCCAAAGGCTTGTGGTACGGGCCAGGACCATGATCTGCAGTGCGTGGCTCTCGATGGGGGTAAGAATCTAGTGCGCTATGAAACATTGTTTGGAATGCTCGAGCTGAACCCTGGGAACTGTAAGGAAGGACCAAGTACGGAATTCCCCTATCAGTGGTATGTGGCATTAACCCACACACCCAACAATTGGTAGTGTTCATTACCAACTGATGCTGATGAAGGAGCTGAACGAAGGAATTGTTCATAAATTCCGCACGTCTAACCTGCTCGTGTTGGGGTAAGATATGAAAGGAATGAGGAGAAACAGTGGAAGTAGGTTTAGGTTCAGAAGAAGGGGTAGGTGAAACAGAAGGCAATAATGACTGTATCGCATAATACACTCCACCCACCAATAACGAGGAAACAGTTAGGAATAGAAGGAACACCTGAAACATGAAGCATTTAGTACGTGCAATCCTATGCAATTCGAATCTTTGAGATTGAGTCTTTTCCACCTCCGACAGCTTTGAGAAAGCCATCCTCTAAAAAACCATCCGCAACGTTCTTGACGCACTTCGTTCTGTGTAGCAATAGTTAATCCCCAGGAGTTCCTAGGAATCGACGGCCTCCAACCTAGTGTCAGGACCTACTAAACAGAAGGAAGTACCCGCACGGCCCTACGGTCAACCCGGATGAAATGAAATGAAATTAAATGAAATGAAAAATTGCATTTGTATAGCGCATAACCGCCCTGGGGCCTCGCAGCGCTTAAGGTTCTTTCAATCCAACAACATATACAAAATCTCCTAGCTGTGGAAACAAACGCACATATACGGAAAAGAACTCAGAATTCATACAAAAATCACAGTTGTTCAAAAATGTTCAGAGTGATAATGGGGGTAACATGAATTTCAAGGGAAAAAGCAAAAATAATTTTCTTTATTAGTCTCTAGTGTTGGAACGGAGAAAATATCTGCTTCTTCCAGGACGAGTCTGCTCTTCAAACAGTTGGTCGGATGATGAAACAGAGTCCTGTCGATCAGACAATAGTTCAGATCTTGAATTCCCCACTGACAAAGGTTGAACAGTATTATCCAGCTGTACCGAGGTATCTCCCACAGGCTGAGCGTCACTGAATGGCACAAAGTTCGGCAAAGCCTCGGTTTCAGATGAGGCGATGCCTGTCCTCACCCACGAGTCCGCTGGTAAAGGTATTGGTACCTTTTTGGTGTGGGTGGCGTGCACCCAATGCTTGCGGCCCTCCAAACGAACAGCAGTTCTCGTGGCAAGGAGCACCTGAAAGGGTCCGATGAACCTCGGCTCAAGGTTTCGCTTTCGGCCAAAGTTCCTCGTAACCACCCAATCTCTGGGTTGGAGTTGGTGGCCTGGACCCTCCGTCTGCGCCGGCAGTGCTTCAAAGACCTGTTGATGAATTAACCTCAGTTTAGCAGTCAGATCATGAAGGTAATCAATCAGCATTGGATATTCAAGATCGGTGAACGCACTGGGTCTAGGAACCCCCCAAATATTTGCAGGACGGCCGAACACAATCTCATATGGGCTGAGCCCTACTCGAGAGTGTACGGTCGCCCTGGTTGACAGAAGAGCCAGAGGCAAAGCGTCAGGCCACGAGAGACCAGTCGTAGCCTGAATCTTTGCGAGTTTTAGTTTGAGAGTACCATTGTACCCCTCAACCAAACCTGCTGACTGGGGATGTCTTTGAGAGGGTAGGCTTCGATCCATCGGGAGAATGCGCAAACCACAACTAAAACGTATTTTAGGTTATTGCATCGCTCCATATGGATGAAGTCCAACTGAATTACCTCAAAGGGACATGTAGGAGGAGCAAAGTGGCCAGGTGGTGTAGGAGTTCCCTTGCCAGGATTATACATCATACATACCATGCAATTCTTGACCAACCTCTCTGCACACTTAGTGATACCATCATTCTTCCATACAGGGGACAACAACTTGCAAATACCTTTCGCACTAATATGTGACAAACCGTGTGCCATGGTCACAACAGCTAGCACATATGCATCCGGCAACATCCACCTTTTATTCTCCGACAAATCAATCCAACAGCCATTCGCATCCATCTTTCCCGTACTCTCTTTCCACTTGGTCTTTTCAGTCTCGGTGGCCTCATTCTGAATCGCTTTCACACTTTCAATAGTGTCTTCACACATACCAGCTTCTGCAGGCCACCTTACCGAACTCGTCACATACATTCTAGTTGTAAGGTTTCTCGCAGTCTCCTTAGCAATCTCATCAGCAAACGCATTGCCACGACCAACATCATTCGTCACCTTACGGTGTGCACTACATTTAATAATCGCCACCTGCTTGGGCAATGTAAGTGCATCTAAAAGATCATTCACAAGCTGTCCATGCTGGATCTTCGTACCATGCGATGTCATATAACCTCTCTCTCTCCACAATCGTCCAAAACTATGGGCAACACCAAACGCATACTGACTGTCCGTAAATACATTCACCCGTTTCCCTTTCGACAAAACACACGCTCTGGTTAAGGCAATCAGCTCTGCCGCCTGTGCAGAGTTCTGGTTCAATCTTGCAGTTTCCACAACCGTGCTCAACGTCACCACAGCATACGCAGTCGTCACATCACCATTCGGCAACTTAAAACACGAACCATCCACATACAAAGTACCATCGGGTTCTTCCAATGGAGTGTTTTTTAGGTCAACACGACCCTTCGTTTCTTCCTCGGTTCGCAAATAACAATCGTGTGGTGGTACCTCATCTGATTCCATATTTGTTGGCAACAAAGTCGCCAGGTTTAGGACATTGCAGCGCTTTATTTGAATGTGACTTGCCAGGAGCGTCAACTCATATCCAGACAACCTTGCGCTCGTCAAGTGTTGGGTTTTCGTACGATTCAAGAGAGTGTCAACTGCATGCGGAACCATCACCGTAAGCATATTATCCATGACCAATCCTGCAGATTGTCGGATGGACACCGCAGCTGCCGCTGTTGCTCTCAAGCAACTCGGCAATGCTCTAGCTACTGGGTCCAAGGTCGAGGAAAAATATGCACATGGACGTTGCTTACCACCAAATTGTTGCGTCAAAACACTCAACGCACAACCTTCCCTCTCGTGAACGTATAGTGTAAATGGCTTACTGTAGTCAGGAGTACCTAACACAGGGGCCGAACACAACGCATCACGTAGTTCAGAAAAACGTTTCTGACACTCTTCCGTCCATGGTAAAGGAGTTGGAACATCCTTGCACGTAAGAGCTACCAATGGTTTCGCTAGCAATGAAAAATTTGGAATCCATTGCCTGCAGTATGACGTGATACCTAAAAGGGCACGCACATCTCTTTGAGTTGTAGGCACAGTCATTCGAGCGATCGCTGCAATTCTCTCTGGGGTCAACCTTCTTCCCTCCTTTGACAATAAGTGACCTAGATAGGTTACTTCTTGGCAACAATATTGCAGTTTAGAAGGTGACACCTTGTGATGCAAGTCACAGAGATGCTGTAACAGAGACACCGTAGCAGTTTTGCAGATGTCTTGAGTGTCCGCAGCCACCAATAAGTCATCAACATATTGGATCAAGGCCGCACCAGCCGGTAACACAAACACATCAAGTTGGCTTTTCAGGGCTTGGCTGTATATCGATGGACTCTCACAGTAGCCCTGAGGAGCGCGTTTAAACCTAAATCTGCGTCCACCTAACGAGAAACCGAAAAGGTCCCTGCTCTCTTCAGCAATCGGAATGCTAAAGAAAGCATTCTTTAGATCGATCACTGAGAACCAGGATGCAGATGCTGGAATCAGAGTCAGTAAAGCCGTAATGTCAGGCACCACAGGGAACTGAGGAACCACAATTTTGTTCACCTCCCGTAAATCAATGACAAAACGATAAACAGGAGGCTTAGATGGATCAGTGCGTTTCAAAATGGGTAGCACAGGACTATTACACACGTTTCCCCGAGTCTCCTCGATAACATCTTTCTCGATCAAATCATAGATGATCGCTAACAATGCTCGTTCACCATCAAGGGAGATACGATACTGGGGAATACGTGGTAATCGCACATTCGATTTCAGTTGAACAACATAAGGGGAGATGTCAAGCAGGCCCACGTCATTGGGACCTGTTGCCCACAAAGATGCAGGAAGAGAACTCAATTCCGGTGGGAGCTTATCAATGGACAAGTACATAGGAGAGATCACTCTCTCACCCAAAGTAAGCTTTACTCCCACAGGAGAACAATACAAAGTTGCATACAAACGTTTCAGCAAATCCAGGCCCAAAAGATTTTCACCACAACCGGTGGTCAAAATCAAAGGAGCTTTCAGCTCACGTGGCCCAATTGTAAGGGGCAAAGGGCGAGAGACCGGATTGCTAACAGGGGCGCCGGAGAATCCAACGGAAACATTTGTTAAGCCAGACAAAGGTGCGCCAGGGAGTTTCGAATGCATGATGGAACTTTTCGCTGCACCAGTGTCCAACAGAAAAGGCTCAACTACGCCCGAGGTGGCAACTGCGACGTAAGGCCCTCTCTGATCAACCGGAACTGATACTACTCCCTCTCCTTGTCTATGGCAATCCTAGTAATTACCGTCGTCAGTTCCCTGATCGACGTAATAATCGTCCACATTGTACTGTGCGGATCTACCTGATGATGATCCACGCTGATCAAAACAATTATTAGAATCAGAGGAATTATTAGAACGATCATTTTGATTCTGCGTAACACCACGACCTCTACCTCGTGAAGCCTGCTGAGGACCACTACGGCCTCCTCTAGATGAATTTCCACTATTTCGATCACGCAAAACTGGACAATCGAATTTCAAATGACCCTCACCTCTACAATAGGCACACTGATTGTACCCAAGCATAGATCTCTGCGAAGAAAAGTCACTGCACGATTGTGACCTAGCGGGCTGTGACTGCGATCTATTCCGCTGCTGAGAATCATTCTGATTCGAGCGCGAGGATATGCTTGTTGCAACAAAACTTTCGTTTTGAGCTCTCTCGTCTTTTTATCCGCACGATCTGTTTCTTCTTTTTCTCTATTTTCATAATATTGAGCCGTAGCCAATATCTGGGCAGAAGTAGAAACAGCCCACGCACTCTCTGAATTTTTCAATTTATTGCTTAGGTCAGGCAACAAATTCGACACAAATTTGTCCACAAACAATCTCTGACCTCCCTCAGTGCCCATATCTTGACCACTATGATCGATGAATGCCTCCTCAAATCTCGTAAAGAAATCGGAGACACTCTCGTCCTTCTTTTGCTTGCAAGCAGACAGTTTATCCCAGTTAACTTTCATAGCTGGCATAAGTGTCTTCATAAGGGTAATTATTCTCTGAGGAATATCGGTAATGAGCTGTTCAGGCTTTGCCCCACCAACTTGTCGTACATCAGCCGCTGTAAGCGCAGCCCAATCACCACCTAATTCAGCTGCATGATCTTCGTGACGGATTTTCGCCCATACCGGTTGCGGTACGACATTGCTGAACAAATTATCGATGTCGGCAAGATTCATTATCGTCGCATCCACTAGCTGAGACAATTCTTTATAGTACCCTGCCGGATTTTTGCGAGGGTCGGGCAAAGTCTGCTTAACCAGCAAGACTTCCGATCGATTCCATGGGAGGTGTTTCCACACTCTCTGGAAATGTGGTAGAATTATAGGATTGGCCTGCGCATCACCTGGCATCCACACTGGTGGAACTTCACGCATGGGATACTGACCAGGCGTCGCCATCCACTCCTCAGTTTCGTCTTTAAACAATGCTCGGGGTATCACAGTGGGACGAAAAGATAGAAGATGCTCAAGAGCACGTCGAACATTGCTACCCACAATTATACCACTCGCAAACTGAAGCTGAAGTTCAGTTACGTCAACCGGTACTTTGTTGACCTCATCATTAGATATTGCTTCACGTAAGAATTTGCACATTTCGTCAAACACAAATCTCTGTGTTGGCTCATTGAATTGAGAGAAAGTCTCTGCAACTATGCGCGGGGGATTTTTAAGGGGGTATCTAATCCAATTACGCGCCATTTTGATTAATGTATCACGTTCCCCACCACCAGGAAGCTGACTTCGTCGTTGGGGAACATCAGAATCGTCAGACCCAAGAAGCGGTCCAAAAGGAGAATAAAGATTAGCAACAGTGTTAGGAATGCGTCGCCGAACAGACGGAGAAGAGGAGTAAAGTACAGGAGCAACAACATGAGGGCTAAAGATAGGAGCAGCAGGAGCAGTAGGAGTAGCTACAAGAGCAGAAGTAGCGGGAACAACAGCTTGAGAAGGTATAGACGGTGGAGCAGTAGGAACAGGAGCAGGTAGAGGAATAGGAACAAGAGGATTCGCAATAGCAGGACCAACGACAGGCTGATTAACAACTGCCGGAACGGCAGGTTGAGGAACAGGAGGAACCACGGGAGCTGTGGTATCCTGTGCATATGGAGGTGGCGACTTCAGTAGATAGGACAACAAAGGGTCCTCTACTGCTTCCTCTCCCTTCTTTTCTATACCCGTCGTTAAAGCGGGATAACATTTATCCATTGTCATACGTTGTAATCTATCAAAAATTTCCTTTTCCTTCTCTTCTTTGTCTCGCTGAAACTGCTCTGCATTTCTCATCGTTGTAACGATACCTTCTCTCTTATTACGTTTAAGCTGCTTGATTTCTTTTTGCTTGGCTTCTTTACGCCACAACCGAAAGGAATCAAACATGGCCGGCCTTGCTTTTCTTTGGAACAATTTAGCTTCAAGATTATCTAAAATCGGGGTCTCAAAGCTACCATGAGGTGGCCAACTAAGGACACCGTCCTCTTTAGTGTGACAAACCCAACAATCATTGAATGTGATAGGACCCACACCATGGCGACTATATAATTCGTAAATTGGAGTTCCAACTGGAGGTATCGGACACGAGTCCTCCAATCGGGAATCCGCACCACAACCTCTAAAGCAACTGAACAAAGTACTACGGCCAGGCATCGTGCACACTAACCGAGTTTCACAAACGTCAAGGGTTATTGGATTACAATATCCCTGCAAAAGTGCAAAAACCCTCGGTTTTTGGCGACTGCAGACGTCAAATAGAACAACTAAGAGCAAAATACAAAGAACCTCAAATGCAATGGAACCATGCAACAACTAAGCACCCACAACAACGAAGGATTTTGGGAGCGACCCACAAATACTTAACTCAAAGAACAATGGCGTCACCAGGAAGGCCCGTCAATCGTCTGGCTATACCAAGGTCTACGCCAGGCGCCAAAACAGGTCTACAGTCAGGGCAGCAGTCCGTCGCAGCCGTCAGGAGGCGGGGATCTTCGCGGGAAAAGTCGTCGGGCCACTTGTTTCGACAACAGGATCGATGAAGCAGGGTGCACCTTCCCTCGGAGATTTCACACGAAGTTCCTCACGATCGTCGGGCTTTGGACCGGTACCGCTGATGCAGCCCCACGTGGGCACCAACTGAAGGACTGGGTTTTTCTAAGACCCAGCGGTGCCAGGGACAACACCTGAAACCTTCGTGGGTTACCTGTTCCGGCGTACAAATGACAGAGACACGGGACACTTCCTTCGGCGTCAAAGATTCGAGGTTTATTTACTGCAGGGAACACAGAAGTCACAAGAAGTACATAGCATGTAGGTTCATGGAGACTGCTTCGAATTGTATCTGTGGATCGCTCCTTTTATACAGTTTTTCGTCATAAGATAACATGGCAGACAAAAGATTACAACCCGGTTCCCACAGTTCATTTCATAGGGGGTCGCTTTCATGTATTCAGGGCCCGGAACATAATTACAGTAGCATTTGTCGGTTCCCAACTGTAAAAGTACATCTTCTCACCATTAGTGCATTCCGTTCGGCTGTAAACGAATCAAGGAAGAGTCAGAAACAGGTGCAGAGGAAGACGAAGATAGCGAACAGATCGAAAAGAGTGTAAAAGGGGTGGTATCAGGAAACACGATTGCAGGGATCAAAGGAGACATGCCTAATGAATGCACAACTGAGACAATAGACCGGCACGGCAAGATGAGCCTCGAGCGGGGCCATCTGCCTTACAGTGTCATCCCCCTCATCATAAAGACACCCTCAATGGAACACGTGTCTTCCGCAAGAGTTTGGGAATCCCAGGGTCACGAAGCGGACAGTGTCCGTTCGCTGGCTACTTGAGGGCAAGAAACAAAATGAATGCCACATCTAAAATGGAACCCGTGGGTTCAGATGAAGAAACCCACGGAACAAACGAACGGTTTAGGCTAGCACAGCGAAAACGCGTACACCCACTAAACTCGTCATTTGCGGTTCATAGATACCAGACTCTACCATATTCGGGCGAGTCAAAAAAACACCACTTACAATTGTCACGGAACCTCATAGGTCCCCAATGCACCTGTAGAGCTGTTCTTTATCTTCTTCGGCCCCTTGCCCTCCCTCTGTCATACCCTAAAAAAGGCTGCATATTGGGGTCAAATTGAAACGGTGGTGGGCCAAACTGTCCCATATGTGGTGGGAAAGTGGGACCCCCATACATCCAAGGTTTAGGCTGATACCAAGGAGGTACCTGGTTTTGATTTTGGTAATTATTCCTCCAATTTCTTTTATTACCTCTTCCTCGGTTTCTAGTTGCTTGGCCCCCATTCACCGAGGTTTCTGAATCACTTGACAGATCCTCAGAGCTTGAGGTGGCATAAGTCAAGCCTCCTCTACGTCCATTACGATTAAATGGGTAGGGACGTAGGACTCGCTGGTGTAGGGGTAAATCTTCTCTGATGAGAATCTGCAAGATCTTTTTTACATTTCTCTAATTTAGCAAAGAGATCGATTCTTTAAACTCCTTGTTCTGCTTGTTGCTCTCATCATGACTGGTCTTAAAGAGAGGGCCCTTGACTGTTGCCTTTATTTGTCCTTCCAAGATCTGTATCTCCACCAAGATTTTATCTGCCACCTTTTGGGCGGTTTTAATGATCAGGACTAGCCAGTCCTGAGTGCACCTCCAGGCTATCAAGGACCAGTCCTTAAGGAAATCCTTGTCGTCCAAGAATAACCTGGGGGCATTGGTCACTATCAAGCCTGTCGGAGCACAGTTTCCTCGGAAATATTCGGCCATGGTAATACCGTGGACTATCGTCCTTGAGTGACTTTTCTTGAGCATTAGGATTTTAGCCCAGCCTTCTATATTAGTACTCACTGCCACTGGTAGATGTTCCAGAAGACTGGGGTTATCGTGAAGAAGAGATTGTTTTTCTGATTCCTGGGAGAATTGGGAGAATGGAGAGACTTCATTAAAATTGTTCATTCCTACTCTACTCTACCCAATTTTATAACACATTTTCTTTTTTCACTTAATATTTATTTTATCGGTTCCACCCTTCATACACAATTTCTGTCTTTCACATAAAATATCTCGTGACAGACCACATTTTCTCCTGGGTAAGGAGAGCCCAGATGATGAATAGGGCAGTACCAAACGAGAACTGATGGGCACTTTTTTCCTAATCAAGGATTTTAGTGTGTCCTGTTAAAGATTTTGCATGAATCACTTGTTAGTCTGCTTTAGTTGCATCATACGCTTGGTTACACAGTAGAACCACACTTTTTCTTGACCCATAGACATGTTTTGTTGTGTATATGCAGTACTAGGGCACGTGTCTGTTATGGGTCGTTAATCTAGCCCTTGGACCCCCCCCCCCCCCCCCAAGTTATCTTTTTGTTTATGTGTGCAGTGCAAACTGCGGGTCCTTCTTTGAATTGTAAGACATCCATTGATGTCTTTACAACACCCGGGATAATATTAGTTTGTACAGACACTCACTGGTTCACATTGCGCCACTTCACAGGCTATCTAGTTCATACAGCTATATTTACCCTAATTACAGGTGACAATGGCTACCAATTGGGGCCTCGCTTTCGAGGAATCAGAAAAACAATCTATTCTTCACGATAACCCCAGTCTTCTGGAACATCTACCAGTGGCAGTGAGTACTAATATAGAAGGCCGGGCTAAAATCCTAATGCTCAAGAAAAGTCACTCAAGGACGATAGTCCACGGTACTACCATGGCCGAATACCTCTGAGGAAACTGTACTCCGACAGGCTTGATAGTGACCAATGCCTCCAGGTTATTCTTGGACGACAAGGATTTCCTCAAGGACTGGTCCTTGAAAGCCTGGAGGTGCACTCGGGACTGGCTAGTTCTGATCATTAAAACCGCCAAAAAGGTGGCAGATAAAATCTTGGTGGAGGTACAGATCTTGGAAGGACAAATAAAGGCAACAGTCAAGGTCCCTCTCTTTAAGACCAGTCATGATGAGAGCAACAAGCAGAACAAGGAGTTTAAAGAATCAATTCTCTTTGCTAAATTAGAGAAATGTAAAAAAGATCTTGCAAGATTCTCATCAGAGAAGATTTACCCCTACACCAGCGAGTCCTACGTCCCTACCCCATTTAATCGTAATGGACGTAGAGGAGGCTCAACTTATGCCACCTCGAGCTCTGAGGATCTGTCAAGTGATTCAGAAACCTCAGTGAATGGGGGCCAAGCAACTAGAAACCGAGGTAGAGATAATAAAAGAAATTGGAGGAATAATTACCAGAATCAAAACCAGGTACATCCTTGGTATCAGCCTAACCCTTGAATGTATGGGGGTCCCACTTTCCCACCCCTCATATGGGACAGTTTGGCCCACCACCGTTTCAATTTGACCCCAATATGCAGCCTTTTTAGGGTATGGCAGAGGGGGGCAAGGGGCCGAAGAAGACAAGGAACAGCTCCACAGGTACATTGGGGACCACAACCCCAATCGCCCGCAATGGACCTCAGGAGCGGGAAGAGAATACCCCAGGAAGGGGCGGGACCAAGCAACGAGACAGTCTCATGATAAACGTGAGTTCTCATACTCTCACAGAAACTGAGGAAACCTTATTGAATAGAGGCTTAGGGTTCGTGACAACACAAAAAGGCGACCCTTTTCTAGCACAGACAGAGATGTTCAAGTTTTTTAGGAAAATTAGGCTACATTTTTTCTTTGCAAATAAAAACAATGACTCCACTGAACCCATTGATGTAAACACTGGTTTAAAAAGACCTTCGACCTACATCCCTCCAACTATTGGTATCCCTGCGAAGGTTATCACCTACGAAAAAGCTGTAGAAAATGATATGAGTTCACTTTTTCAGTCACAAACAAATTCATTTGTAAACCTCCCTAAGAGAGAACAGGAAGCTCTATGCTGTTTAACATCTAATGAGCTTATTACTATCAAGCCAGCTGATAAAGGCGGAGCCATAATCCTGTTAGATACTACCACCTACCGCAATGAATGTTTGTGCCAACTACAGGATACGAAATCTTATGCTCCTTTAGCAGCGGACCCTACAGAACGTCTTAAAAGAACTATTGAACATGTAGTGGAAGAAGCAACTGCTGAAGGATGGATTACTTCTCATGAAGCTCAGTTCCTCATCAACACCCACCCTTCTGTACCTTATTTTTACATCCTTCCAAAGGTACATAAACCACAAAGACCACCTCCTGGACGCCCTATTATATCGGGCATTGGTTCGCTTTTGGAGCCCTTGTCAACTTTTGTTGACCATTTTCTTAATCCTATGGTCAAGAAGATGCCGACGTTCTTACAGGACACAAAAGATGTCCTTAGACTCCTCCCGGAGATAGAATTTGATCAATCTTTGGATATTTTGGCATCTTTCGATGTGGAATCTTTATATAAATCAATTCCACAGAATGAGACTCTTTCGATGTGGAATCTTTATATACATCAATTCCACAGAATGAGACTCTGGAAGTTTTAGGGAAGCTATTGGAGCAAAGCAACATAGAATCCATCACTCCTGTTTCGTTCATCATGAGCTTGGCAGAGATTGCCATTAAGGAAAATTATTTCAAATTTGAGGACACTGTATACCTCCAAATTGCTGGGACCAGCATGGGCAGTGTTTTTGCGCCAAGTTTGGCAAATTTATATGTAAACGAGTTTGAACAGCAGATCGTCTTAACATCTACAAATCCTTTCTATCAATCGCTTTGCACTTGGAAGTGATATATAGATGATATTTTTGTAATTTGGCGTGGTACAATGGAGGACCTTCTTCAGTTCCATCAATGGCTTAATGCGCAAAATGCATTTTTACTGTTCACAGTTGAATACAGTGAACTCAACTTGCCTTTTCTCGATCTCTTGATCGTCTCTACACCTAGTGGTCTCGAATCTGAGTTATACAAAAAACCAATGGCAAGAAATTCCTTGCTCAGTTATGAGAGTTGTCACCCCCGGTCATTGAGAAACAACTTACCCTATGGGCAATTTCTGAGGGTACAACGCAACTGTTCCAACAAAGTTGCTTTTGAAAAACATGCTCATAATCTGGAGGTACAGCTATACGAAAGAGGTTACCCAAGGAAGATCGTGCGCTCATCCAAAAAAACATGCCTCCAATAACCATCGCGAGGCACTGTTGGAACGACGTATTAACAAAGAGAGAGCCAATCGATTGACCTTTGTGAATACCTTCAATATCATATCAAACCAGATCCAGAAAATCGTTCTAAAACACTGGTCTATCCTTAATACAGGAGGGAATAAAATACCACGACCCCTGTTTGCCCTTAAAAGAGGTTCTAACTTGAGAGACAAGTTGGTACACACTCGACCACATGCAAAAATACCTCGGTCGGTCGGGACTCTTTGGGACCTACAGGCAGTGGAAGGTCACCATCCCTGTGGGACCTGTGCTGCATGTCCACAGATGTCTAAATCCTTATCTGGGGACATTGGAACTGATAGAGCTTGGCAACAGCGCAGATTCACTAACTGTAACAGCCAGAACCTCATATATTTGATTACTTGCCCATGCCAACTACGTTATGTTGGAATGACAACGAGAAAAATCAAAGAGAGAATCTCGGAGCACAAGAGCACTATTCGTAGCCGGAAGCAAGCGGCACGACTTACAGCCCACTTTCTGGAGATTGGCCATGCCCCTACTGATTTCCAGCGGACAGTGTTGGAACAACTCCACATACCTGACCTTGTTGCGGACATTGCAAAATACCTAATTAAGAAAGAGCAAAAATGGGTGTACAAAATTAACAGTGACAAAGTGGGTTTAAATGAAGATATACCCTGGATATCCCTGTAAGCCCTTCCGTGACGGTCAGGGTGCTATTACAATTGACGGCCAGTATACCTCGAATAAGTTGGATGAACAAGTATACTGTTGATTACTGCACCTCCACAGTAGAAACCATTTTGAACATTCTTCTTGCTTGGCCCTTTTCTTGCTGAAGGTGCAGTACACCACACTGCGGCCATACATATTATACTCTGCACACTTAAATAAGGAGAGATTGAGGTACATTTTATATGTGTCCTTGCCATCTTCAGACTTAGCGCTGATAACAGCTCCTTATATGTATTAACCTATGAAATCTGCCTGGTGACTTGAATATGCGCTTTGTGCTTTATAAGGTTCAACCAACCAACAGATATGATATTTCCCTCTGGCCAGTCGAACATCTTCCCACCATGGTCTGTGGTTGTAACTATCTGCTTGGTGCTTTCATCTTGACAGCTCTATTAACTATATCCAATCTCTAACTACTTCAAAAGGGATTCTAGCGCTGTAATATAGTACTAAATAGCGTTGACATCTATATAAACTGTTGAGTAATTTGCCCAAACGATGAGGGTTGAAGCTGACTCCTCATTGTACGTGGATACCTGGCTTTAACAAGTAACATGGGTTTACACTTGGTTTGTTTATACACTTTTTACAATAATCATCCATCCTATTTAATAATCCTATAGAAATCACTTGCTCAGAGTAGTCTCGAACTCCGTACCATTGACATGTGTAGCAAACTACAATCCCATCATTACAGGAGGTTTGGTAGTTCTACCATCAAACTACAATTCCCATCATTAAGACGGTCTTTGGCGTGTGTACTATCACGCCGGAGCTGACTCGGGACAATTATTGCCTAGATGCCTAGTAATGGCTCTTCCAAGCATTGCAAAAAACCAACATATTAAAATTTAGCTCGGCTGATACGTGTTAACCACATATCCCAAGATTCTCGGAAGCCCGAAGAGTTCCGGTCACGTGGGCGGTCACATGACCGCATTGCCGAAAAGCTAAATACGAACTACGGCAGTACACCAGCGCCCCCCCCCCAGATTTCTCAGAGGGTCGCCCGTTGTACCGACGGAGAGGTTGGTGCTTTTTTTGTACATACTGAGGTTCCATACTCGCTTAGATTTAGTGCTGTCTTTTGAGATCAGTAGGAAAGGTCCGTGAGACTGGCACGACTATGGAAAGTTTTCACGATTGTTGCGCCACTTATAGCAGGTTTAAGTAGGCTTTGTTTTGGCAGTGTTCACGTACTAGCGGTACCATTGATCAGTTACGGTGAACTTAAGGAGCATGCTATACTTTCTAAGCTTTATTGAAGCACTTGCTTAAGATCGCACTTTTAACAATAGCTCTATTAGATACCACTCGATATTATTGTGCACATGAGGTTTGTTGAATTTCCTGGCATTTATCGAGCACTAGTGGCATCATTGTTTTTTCTTCTGTCAACATGGACTGCTAGGTGGACAATTGAGGCCCTGTTTACATGCCTGTTAAGATTGCGCTGTACCATGATGGTTCAATCAAATGTTGTCTGGCTACACTTGACATTATGGTGAGAAACGATGAATGGGTATTTTAATTTTCTAACATATTGAGAGATGAGAAGGGCATGTGTAGATGATGTGAGCACTAAGGATGGTTTTCTACACCTACCATGATTCCTCAATGATATGCCTATGAATGTCTAAATGTGAGTCTGTCTTGTTTGTTCTGTTTCTCACCAGAGCGGTGCTCCACACACCTGAGCTGCAGCCAGGTGGGGTGAGGTAATTTCCTCCTACCAAATAGGTAAGTGGGGGTAATTTCGGATAATGGAACTATTCTCCATATTCATTTTGAATTGATTTGCTAAAGGCACTTTATGGTTGAATAGCGCACAAATGTTTCTTCCCTTTGTCTTTGTGGTTCTACGTGTGTTTTCCCTGCTTGGCACACACTTGCTCTTCAGCATTTGGAGAGGATTGAGCAAGACCTGCATATCATACAGGTGACATCTTTACTATTTTTGCAGTAGCTGTCTAATATCTGGTCCTGAGGAAGGCAGTGGCGTAATTCTAGCCACATCTGCCGAAACATGTCGACCCTACTTGCAGACAGACAGTTTGTCAAATCTGCCAGTTATTGATATTTTTAATATTGGGAGAATGGAGAGACTTCATTAAAATTGTTCATTCCTACTCTACTCTACCCAATTTTATAACACATTTACTTTTTTTACTTCATATTTACGCACTGCAATTCAGTTACCCTAGTGTACTTATTATTTTTTCGGTTTTACCCTTCATACACAATTTCTGTCTGTCACATAAAATATCTCGTGACAAACCACATTTTCTCCTGGGTAAGGAGAGCCCAGATGATGAATAGGGAGGTACTGAACGGGAACTGATGGGCACTTTTTTCTAATCAAGGATTTTAATGTGTTCTGTTAAAAAATTTGCATGACTCACTTGTTAGTCTGTTTTAGTTGTGTCATACCCTTGGTTACACAGTAGAACCACACTTTTTCTTGACCCACAGACATATTTTGTTGTGCATATAAGTAAAGCACCAAAGGCTCTATCAGAACAGAAATTGCCTATCCAGACCGTCAACTCGGGTAATCATTCCTCTCTATGAGAAGAAATATATTCATGAATCCTCCTCCAGGAACGCCACAAAAATACTGACACCAATCCCATCAAAGGCAAAGATATCCAAGATCACTTGAAGTCAAGAAGGCAACAAAGACCATGTCTTTCCCAAACAAATGTTGCAGAATATCACAGATGAATAATCATATGTTGCCCACAGTGAAAATATGGACATTAGAGTCCATACAATGACCACTCAAAAACTGGAACCTTGGGCCACCCAAAAGGAACCTAGACAGACCCTGAAAGATTGCCAGTGGCTGAAACATTTGCAAACATTCTACCCTTCACCCTTGTATTTTGTGTCAAGAACGACACCATTAACAACTACCTCTCATTCCAATTTTTGGACTCTTAGCTAAGTGTAGTTACTGAATAGCATTGACACATGAAGTGTATTCCACTAAAATTACCAAGCACAACACCCAGTACTTAATTAGGACAGAAATCAGTGTTGGTACCCAAACTTATGCTCAGATGCCCTCGGTCGGTGCTACTGAATGTTTGGGATGCTGAATACCAAACCTCTGCAGTCTTAACTCCAACTCATGCCGCTTTCATCCACCTTCAGACTCTCCCTCCTTCTTTATCTCATCCTTTGGGGTTCTTTTTCATCCTTGCTTTCTTTCTTTGTTGCTGTTTTTCCATCGTTCTCTTCCTTCATAATTCCGCCTTTTTTGATTTTCTCTCTATTGCTCTGGGTCAAAGTCTAATGACAAAAAATAAGTGCTTATCCCCAAAAATGAGCGCTGGTGGGCTTCACCTGCAACCACCAGCTCAAAATAATACTGACAACAAGACACGTCCTACAAAGACTATACTCGCAACCCACAACTTTCCAGCAAACATCAAGAAATGGTTCTAAAGCTCATGCATTCTATTTCTCTCAAATCTGAACAGCCATATTTAATGAAACACTGCAGCCAATGTCAGGATAGGAGCATCACTCTGTCCTTCACATGGAAAACCAAGCACTTCCTGTAGAGACCAGATTGCAACTCAATATTCTTCCATCCTATCACACCCAATTAGTAGTGTGCTACATATTTGCTACGGTGCAGGTATAAATATTTGCCCATGCACACATTCTCCCTGCATACACTAAGGAACACAAGAACATACAGAGAGGGAACACAGACACATGTAGACATAAAGAGCACCCCAACATGGGCAGCAAATGCACAGTATCAGGACTCGAAAAAAGCAGAGGAAACACAAACTAGAAGTATGAATGGGATTCTGCACATAGATATACGTAGTATACATGGTGAAACATGAAAAATCAAGATGGACAGTGATGCTGATATCCACTGTTCAGTTCAACTTTTTTATTGATTTATTTATTAATATGTAATGTTTTATATAGCACGTACAAAGCCCTTGGGCAAAGTCCTTGACAAAGACAATCACTTAAAATTGTTAAGAGCTATATACAAAGGCAATGGAGTGTCAGGAAGAAAGAGGCATAGAAAAGAATTTAAAATAAATAAGAGTGACATTCGTCGATGAAAATGCATAACAGTGGTAGTGCAGTAGAACACACAGGAAAGAGTAGGCGCAAATAGACCCACTGAAACAGTACCCGAATGCAACAATCGACCAGGTAGGTACCATTCCTCCCTAAAGTTCTAAATACAAAACTTCACAATGCAAATTTAAAAGTACGGAGTTACACATAAATTTACACATATTGTAGTGCAGTGAAGTTGCATTTATAGCGCTTCTCGCCTTAGTAAAATGAGCAACTGATGGATAATCTTGCCATTGCCTTCATCATCGTCTCAAATCATTGTAATTATCATTCAATCACCGACCTCAGCAGAAATGAACCCTCAAATGAAATGCAAAGGCGACATGAAGGGGCAGTCGTGCTTCCAAGATAGTTACGCGCTCACGCAAAGATGACCTGCAAGGGCTCTGTGCAGCACAATAACAGTCGCTAATTATGCCTTATAGCAGAAGAATGTAGTGGCATTTGTATCAGGATGTCCCTTCTAACCATAATGTCATTAGTTCGTACTAATGATCCCCTTCCCGCCTCACGTGGCTCACCGCAGCTCTTCTCTCTCATAAATACGGTAATGAGTCATGCGCCACAGCTTTTGTTCATCCTATCAGGAACCCAGCAGCCCCAATCAAAACACGCAGAGCCAAAATGGCGTGGCTCTGAGGTGCTTGTGTTATCGCCCGATACCCCAACCCTATACCCGCATGCAACGGCAAACACATACATTTGTAATGCTGTAATGTGTTCGTTTGTTATGGCAAGTGAATCTTTATTGACATTTTCAATATCCATATAACATGGACACAGTAAATAGACAACAATTGACAATTTGGATGTACAAGAAAACATGGAATGTACAATATTAGGAGCAGTATCTCCGATATCACTGAATCAGGGCCGGATTGGCCTTAGTGGTCGTCACGCAGGCGTTTTCCTGGGAGGCTAGAAGGGTGGGAATCGTTTTTGCAGCAGTGGGGGCGTTTTTTTCTAACTGTGGGCCGGTTTTGCAGCGGTACTTAGTCCCCAGTAACAAAAGTAGCTATGCTTCACACTTGCGGCCCCACTCCCATCGCTGGACAGGGCCTAAAAAATTTCCAGGGCTGCTTTGGGTTCCCAATCTGGCACTGAAAGGAGAACTCTGTGAAATGCTCGCCCCGGCCATACTGACAACCTCACATGTCTTGTGCCTCTCTGCAAAAGGGAAGGTGGATAAGCGTGTGCCCCGTGTCGAAAAGCCCTTTGCTTGTGATCAAAGACGCCCAACCGGGGCAGCAATGGTGTACCTGGGTTTTTGGATGTGAACTAGCACCCCTGACAGTGGAGCAACAGGTTGTTGGGATTCTCAGCAGCTACCCAAGAGTGTGGATGGAGTATGGTAGTAGGTTTGGTAGTAATGTTATCACCCCCATTTTTGCTTATCCGAAAGGTGTGATGAGGGAAGTGGGCTAAAAAAAGTGCAGCACCTTACCTATGGTGCAGGCCTCGGATGCTTGTGACTTGGCCATTGTTGTGGATTGTAGCGCATCAAGCGCCTGAGAACAGTGAGGATGGTCACCTACATGGCACTTGTAATGTCTTCCTAACCATCCACCTCACTGGTAGCATCTGCTGTATATGTGAGAAAGGCAGCGGAATGTGTTAGCTTTTGATCTCTTGGCTTCATATCCTTAAGAAAACTGTATTAGCTGCAAACAATTAGCTCTTAAAAAAATACGTTCATTACAATTTGTGTACGCTGTGTATCAGCCGTCTTCAGCCAGGATAGCTTGACTCCAGTAGTGTGGAGAGCATGGGACTCACGTCTGAGCATACCCGTCCCACTTGGGGTGACAAATGCAAAAACAACAATCGATGGACAGAATGCAGAACAATGTCATAGATCTCTGTACTGGGGTGAATGTATGACATTGTTCTGCATTCTGTCCATCAACTGTTATTTTTGCATTTGTCACCCCGAGTGGGATGGGTATGCTCAGATGTAAGTCCCATGCTCTCCACACCACTGGAGTCAAGCTATCCTGGCTGAAGACGGCTAATAGCCAAAAACAGGTCCTAGGATGCTTGATTCCGGTCCAGGAAAGACATGGCTTGGCAGTTCGGGCTGGACTGTTCCCATGAGGCACAGGGTCAAGGCTGATTTGCATATGGCCATGTTTGAACTGGGGTGGTGTGGAGTGCAAAAAAACGATGGATTTAGGCCCAGATCTCTGTACTGGGGTGAATGTATGACAATGTTCTGCATTCTGTCCATCAACTGTTATTTTTGTTTTTGTAAAGAACACATGCAGCCAGGAGGCCACCTAAAGGTGCTGATGTGCTTGGTCACAAATGTGAAGCAGTCTGTTACATGTTTAATCTATGAAAAAGAATGACCTTTAACTCTATAAGTTATCTCTGTCATCAACTGCATTAGTTTCACCTACAAATAACAAAGATAAGACCTCCTAGCTTCTTAAACAATGCTCGAAATCAACAATTTTGTACATATTTGCTAGCTATTCTGGTATATGTATTTATGTATTTTTTATTTTAAATTCCAAAATGTTTACAAATGCATGGATTATGCTAAAAATGTAAGCTCACTGTCTAAAACATTCACATATTTGTGTTCACAGACACGAAGTAGACATATGAAATGATTTTCTCTGGCTCTAAATAAACACATTGCACTCACATATTTACATTTATTATATATATATATATATATATATATATATATTTTCAGCAATAGTCTTTCCTCACTTTTTATTCTTGACACAATACTGGAGGTTACCACCAGGGGGTGGTAACAGAGGAGTAGTAATGTATAAAAAAAGACAGTGAATGTTTAGTCAGTTGCAGCGTGATCAAGGGTACTTGTACTCGAAACGCGTCGCTGATGGTTCCGTGAGAGACTAAATAAAATTACATCTTGCTGATTTCCTGTGGTCCATTCCTTTTCTTTGTTGGCGTGGAGGCGTGGGTCCCGAGCGCAGAGCAAGCGAAGAAAGATACCAAGTGTTTTGCATATATATATATATATATATATATATATATATATATATATATATGTATATATATATATATATATATATATATATATATATATATATATATATATATATATATATATATTCAATGAAAAAACCATAGGTTATAGGCCATATATAGTTAGGAATTAGCATTTACAAAACCTTATTTTACTCGCATAAAACCATTGAAATTCCATATATAGTTAGAAGCGCTAACTATATATCGCGCACCCGCAATCCACTGCTGATGATGTCACATATTACATCATTCATGACATGGTCAGTGACATCACTGATGACATCACTGATCACAACATCCAGTGATTGTATGTGTCTGTAAAGTTTAAATATGTTTCACATATTGAAGAATGAGTGGATGTATAAGTGTCTGGATGAAGAATTTAGTAGGTGCATGACTGACTGTATGAGTGAGTGATTAAATGTGTCTCACTGAGTACATGGGTTAGTGACTAAACTGTCTTAATTCGTGCATCAGTATGTTTGTTGTTGTGTAAGCTGCTGCTTGTGTTGATCAGTAGCTATAAGAGTGGCCATATGGGTTATTGATTGGTTGCCCAAGTATTTGAATGGGAGGCTGAGTGTGTGTGTGGGTGGCTGGGAGGTGCGTGACTCTGTGCATAGATGTGTAAGCAGTTGATTCACTAGGAGTATGAGTTCAAGAGTGCATGTGGAAACAGCTATATGGGCGGTTGACTGTGCATGGGTGTGTTGGTGAGTGAATGGATTTCTCATTGCTACATGTGCAAGTAAGTACGTATGTAAAACACAATACATGTGAGAGTTGAGATATATAAATAACTGAACATAAGAGCCAGTGAATGTGTGAGTGGCTGTATCGATCACTGTGAGCTTGTATCAGGGATTATATAAGAGAGTAAATATGTGTTATTATATGTTTGAATAAGTAAGATGTGTATAACTGTATAGTTGAGGAAATGGAGGTGTGATTGATTCTTTGCATGACTGACTAGGTGTGTGAGTAACTCCATGGATGAGTGACAGTCTGTGAGTGTCTGTTTATACTGAGTGTATGTAAGGTTATATTAGAGTCTGAAGAGGTTCATTGTATTATCACATGAGTGATGTGATCAGTGATGACAAATGAGATGTCATCAGTGATGTCATTTGAGTTGTCATCAGTGATGTCATCAGTGATGTCATTTGAGATGTCATCAGTGATGTCATTTGAGATGTCATCAGTGATGTCATCAGTGATGTCACTAACCATGTCATGAATGATGTAATATGTGACATCATCAGCAGTGGATTGCGGGTGCGCGATATATAGTTAGCGCTTCTAACTATATATGGAATTTCAATGGTTTTATGCGAGTAAAATAAGGTTTTGTAAATGCTAATTCCTAACTATATATGGCCTATAACCTATGGTTTTTTCATTGAATTTTCAAGGTTTTGTAAATGCAAATTCCTAACTATATATCCACTATAACCTATGGTTTTTTCTGTGAATTTCATTGGTTTTTTAATAGCAAATATGAAAAGCTTTAAAATGTCAAGTACGTGATAGATAAAAACATTTTCGTATTTATGCACGCTGATGTGCTTTGAACGCTGCACCCCCCCCCCCCCCTCTTGCCTTAGTAGTACTCTCTCTTTGCAGATACTGAAGGGTAGTTAACGCAGGCCTTTACCCCCGTTGTAATCCGTCGTGCCTCCTTGTCTCTCCATTTGATTGATTGTTGTCCAAGCATTTACTGTTTTAGAATTGGTTCTCTTTGGATCATTCTCTATTTACAAACAAGCACAAAGTCGCAATACTCTGTTTAGTCTTTGCAGATAGTGAAAAATCGTGTAAAAAAATAAAAGTAATCGAGCAAAATCAGTAGGCCACTAATTGGATCTCTTTTTGACCTCGCTAAAATAGAAATATTAGGAACAACCCTTCTTGAGAAATACGAAAATAGTGAAATGAACTGAGCTCCACACCATGAGGGCTGCAAGACAGCTCGGCTCCATCACCCATCCCGCACAAAATAACGACAAACCCTATGCAAATATTAAAAATATAGACAACACACCAGCAAAGAAACAGGGTAAAACATTTTATTAAAAAACTATTTACATAACGTTGGTTTATAAGATGATGTCAGTAGTGGACCGATGTGTGAATAGATCGAAAACAGCACAAGGCTCCAAGATCCGGATAGCAAGCTCCTGGATGTTGGGTGCCATAGTTTAGAGTTCTGAATTTCAGCCTTTTTCAATGCCTGTGCTTTGTTGAATCAAAATGGCGGCTTGACACAAAGCTGACTCAAGCGTTGTTACTGATGCTATGCAGACCAAAACTGGTTTTCAGTTTGTACATTTTTCTAGATTTTTCAATCCAAGTTTGGTTGACTTTGTAGAACGATGGCTTCAGATTTTCAACATACGGTGTGGTGGCGCGGACTGGGAGGGGGCGCTTCGCTCCTGCCCCCTCCCCAAGTAAGATTTTCATACGTGAAAGTACGTTAATGGTTTTGGTCCCTGAGATGCTTCGATGTCACTACCATTCTCAAATAGCATAAGTTCTGGATGTTGGGTGCCATAGTTAAGAGTTCTGAGCAGTGCTTGTAACACTGTCTGAAGCTTATTTCCACCTACTGCAGCTTCACTATTCTCAAAGTAAGTGAGTGTCGTTTGTGGACCTGACTGCATTAGAAAACAATGTGATATGTTACCTTCCTAAACAGCTTGACGGAGGCCCCTGAGGGGCGGTGTGATGGCCATGGACTCGGAGAAGACGCTTTGCTCCGACACCCTCCCCAAGTCTTATAGCACTGGTGTAGCCTGAGATCGCCCCCGACATAGGCGGCCGGCTCCCGGGGTCCGGCGGAACTTTTTGCCTTTTGATGACTCTTCAATTCTGGACCTTGTCCCACAATCCGTTTGACCTGAAGACAAGCTGTAGTGGGGCGCCCCTTTATCGTTTTAGTTGCCATTCCGCCCGCTTTTGCTACACTGTGCCTCTTCCGCCATTCAGCTGTTTACCGCCCGCTCTTGCGACTACAGCGTCTCGCTCACCATGTAGTTGAGATGCGCCCGCTCTTGCGGTGCAGCGATAGGCGGCTGCCACAGGACTCTCAAAATGGCGGCCGGCTCTTCGGTTTTGGGCCTGGTCCACTAAAATGGCCCTGGGACACCTTGGAACTCGGACGCTTGTCTGCTAGGGCTTGGGTCCCATTCTCGAAAAGCGTCCCCTCAGCCGTGAAGATTCTACAAAAGTCTTGGGGGCCTCCGACTCCCGCAGGCTTCTGGTGGGGAGCTGCTGCCATGATTGCTCGTGGAATGGCCACGACGGAGCTACGAGATGGTAGTGGTCTCATGCTGACGCCAGCTTTAGTCTGAAACATCCAGAAACACTGTAGACTACCAATTCGATCAGTTCCGGTAGCGCCCCAACATGACCCGGAAGAGAAGAGCTTGCCCTCCCCTCTTTGACTGATGGTTCTTGTTGCCTGTCACCTCTGTTGTCATTTAACAGAACTTTTTGGACTGCTGAAAGGGGTTGTGTTCTGAACGCTGGTTGGTGGAGACATTTAGACTATATTCTTGACCTACGTTGTCGCGTAATGCGTTTTATGACACGCCGCGTTAGCGCACCCGGAAGTGATCCGAGGCGCGGCGCGCAGCGCGTAACGTAAGCATAACAGGTCATGTGACTTGTTAATAAAACTTTTCATTGGTTCATTTTACTTTTGTTACTTTAATGATGAAAAGCTTGGTCATATGACCTAAAAATTACGCTTTTTATTATTTTCGAACAATATTTTTTTTTCAAACATATGTTATAATATTCCAGGCTAATGTACTTTCCCGGAAAATTTACAACTGTCTTGCAAGTAAAATATATTCCTTTTTCGAGAAAAAGGGCGTTTCTTCCTTCCATGACGGAGCCGTTGAGTAAAAGAGATTCGGCCTGCTGTCTTAGTCGCCGATACGCCTGATTATCAGATTCTTATCGATCACTTTATGTTGCAGACATGAAAAACACAACTGCCCTTGACCATTTATCTTTACTGCGTTCCTACATATTATACCTTTTATCCGTCATGTAATTGGACTGCTTTATTTCACTTGCCTTTTACTGATTCGAAAACAGTCACTAAAAGTAAAAACTTTACAAATGAAAATACTACTACCGTGTTTTGTTTTAAAAACCTTTATTGTGAAAATGTCAGTATACAAATACGGGCCTATAACCACGTGGGCCGGCCACAGAGCAAACTGAAATCGTATATGATGAGGAGACATTTACACTGTAGAAGAACGTAACGAGCGGGCCATTAGGTGACAAGAACAAAAGTGTCTAACAGTTGCGGAATCGGTGGACGTACATTTTGTAATTAAAATACGACAGGGCCACTTACAATAACATTTTCTAGATATACATTTGCGGGCAAAGAGTTACGAGTCCCATTTATACCGGCGCCATTTTGGGCGAGGCCGGGCAGGTCCAAGATATAGTCAAAATGTCTCCACCAACCATCGGCCAGACCAGAACCCCTTTCGGCCCTTTATGCTACAAGATGGTGTCTTCCATTCAGAAAATATTGGTGGCAGCATTTTGAAAGGAAACAGAAACAGCCGCTCTCCTAGTGAGTTTCACATTGTTACATTTAGGAAGAATGTTGAAGAGTAGTATGTGGAAAATCTGAAGCCATTTTTCTACAAACTCTCAATCAGACTTGGATGGAAAAAAAAACCCAGAAGAATGTACAAACTGAAAACCAATTTTTGTCTGTATAGCACCAACAGTAACGCTTGAGTCAGCTTTGTGTCAAGCCGCTATTTTCATTCAATCAATAGCGTCCCCCTGCACACATTCAGGGACCTGGTCGTGTCTTCAGATGAAACGCATTGTAGGAAAAGAAGCAGAAAGGAATAGGAAAAAAGTTCCGCCGGACCTAGTGAAGCTGCAGCAGGTGCAAATAAGCTTCAGACAGTCTTACAAGCACTGCTCAGAACTCTCAACTGAGGCACTCAACATCCAGGACTTGCCATTCGGATCTTGGCGCCTTGTATTTTTGTTTTGTTTTTGATGGAGGGGAAACAACAAAAAACAGGCATTGAAAAAGGCTCAACAGTGCAGGGCGCCTTGTGCTGGTTCCGACCTATTCACACATCGGTCCACTACTGACATCACCTCATAAACCAACGGGGCACCCCACGCCGACTTTCGGCGCAGCATTGTAGGATGGCCACACCAGTGCGGCAATTTGCTGGACACCACCTCGGTGCCATCCAGATCTCGGCGCGTTCATTCAATCAATAGCGTCCCCCTGCACACATTCAGGGACCTGGTCGTGTCTTCAGATGAAACGCATTGTAGGAAAAGAAGCAGAAAGGAAAAGGCAAAAAGTTCCGCCGGACCTAGTGAAGCTGCAGCAGGTGCAAATAAGCTTCAGACAGTCTTACAAGCACTGCTCAGAAATCTCAACTGAGGCACTCAACATCCAGGACTTGCCATTCGGATCTTGGTGCCTTGTGCTGGTTCCGACCTATTCACACATCGGTCCACTACTGACATCACCTCATAAGCCAACGGGGCACCCCACGCCGACTTTCGGCGCAGCATTGTAGGATGGCCACACCAGTGCGGCAACTTGCTGGACACAACATCGGGGCCATCCAGATCTCGGCGCGTTCGACTCACTGTACCGCAACAGTGACCGCAACTCAGCTGGACACGCCGTCTTTCGGCGCAGCATTGTAGGATGCCACACCAGTGCGGCAATTTGCTGGACACCACCTCGGTGCCATCCGGATCTCGGCGCGTTCGAGTCACTGTACCGCAATAGTGACCGCAATTCAGCTGGACACGCCGTCTTTCGGCGCAGCATTGTAGGATGGCCACACCAGTGCGGCAATTTGCTGGACACCACCTCGGTGCCATCCGGAGCTCGGCGCCTTCGAGTCACTGTACCGCAACAGTGACCGCAATTCAGCTGGACACGCCGTCTTTCGGCGCAGCATTGTAGGATGGCCACACCAGTGCGGCAATTAGCTGGATACCACCTCGGTACCATCCGGATCTCGGCCCGTTGTGCTGCCTTCGGCCTATTCGCACATCGGTCCGCTACTGACGCCGCCTCACGTGCCAACGGATTTTCTACGCTTTTTGTAGCCCTATGCCGCATAACAGGTCATGTGACTTGTTTATAAAACTTTTCATTGGTTCATTTTACTTTTGGTTTCCTAAAGATGGAAGGCTTGGTCATATGACCTAAAAATAACACTTTTCATTGGTTTAGAACATTTTTTTTTCCCAAACGATGAAAGCCCCACCTTGTTTCTGGATCATTCAGACTGAAGCTGGCGTCAGCATGAGAGCACCACCATCTCGTGGCTCCGTCGTGGTCATTCCGCGAGCAATCATGGCAGCCGCTCCCCACCGGAAGCCTGCGGGAGTCGGGGGCCCCCAAGACTATTATACAATCTTCACGGCTGAGGGGACGCTTTTCGAGAATGGAACCCAAGCCCTAGCAGGCAAGCGTCCGAGTTCCAAAGTGTCCCAGGACCATTTCAGTGGACCAGGCCTAAAACCGAGGAGCTGTCCGCCATTTTAAGAGCCATGTGGCATCCGCCTATCGCTGCACTGCAAGAGTGGGAGCAACTCAACAACATGGTGAGCGAGACGCTGTGGCCGCAAGAGCGAGCGCAACTCAGCTAGATGGCCGCCACCTGGGGAGGCCCGTTCACGCCGGCTCCCCCACGCCCCCCCCCCCGGGCCGCCGCACGCCAATTTTCGGAGCAGCATTGTAGGATACCAAAACCAGTGCGGCAGTTTACTGGACATCACCTGGGTGCCTGTCGTACATGTTGTGTCAGCCATGTGACACTGGACACAGACCGCTACTGACGAGGCCTCCCCCCGCACCACCCGGGACGCCCCACGCTGTTTTTCTGTGCTGCATTGTAGGATCCCTAAACCAGTGCGGCACCCAGGCGACATCACCTGGGTGCCGTCCAGAACTCTGCACGTTGTGCTGCCTTGGGACTATTCGCACAACAGACCGCTACTGACGAGGCCTCCCCCCGCCCCACCCGGGACGCCCCACGCCAATTTTCGGAGCAGCATTGTAGGATCCCTAAACCAGTGCGGCACCCAGGCGACATCCCCTGGGTGCCGTCCAGAACTCTGCACGTTGTGCTGCCTTGGGACTATTCGCACAAAAGACAGCTTCTAACCATTGTTGCTTTTTGTATTGAGAAATGTTTAAATGTTTTTAGTTTTTGTTCCGTTCGTTAAAGTTAGTAGTTAATAAAGTTTTATAACCTTATTTTGTTGGAGTGTTATCTATTTTTTTAAAAACGGGTGAATGGGGCCTTGAATCGGGTTATTGTCATGTGTGGGCTTTGGAAGTGTGCTGCTGCAGGATCGGACATTTCAAACTCAAATGCACGTTCTTTTTCTTACCTTTCCGAAGCATGGAGCGCAATAGCAGGCAGAGAAAGGGTGATGCACGTGTTGAACACTACCTGACCTGGCAAGTTGCTGGCAGTGCCCCCCCGCCCGCTCCTGAAAGAGGGCACACACACACTGCCGCCCCGAGTACTTCACAAATCTTTAAAAGACCATGCGCTTGTTCATGAGGCTTAAATGGTTTATCACCTCTTCTAGAACCCCTGCATCGACCCTCTGACGTTTCATGGAAAAATTACCATGTAACACAATACCAAGCCCTGTCAGCTGAAACCCCCAAGGAATCGTGGGGCATATTATCAAGGGGGTTTATCTCCGCTTTTTTGGCTTTAAAAACCATGAAAGCGGAGATAAAATTATTTCCCTATTATCAAGCTGTCGCTAACACCAGTTACTGACAGCTAAAAGGAGATAGCGACCATCTTGGGCCCCGCTTTGCATGTCAGTGATACTTATCACTAATGACATGCAAAGTGGCGTGCCAAGATGTTAGCGACTGGAAACAGTCCCTAACATCGCTACCTTCTATTACCAACTTTTGGAGATATTCGCGCTAAGCGCGAATATCTCCAAAATCTAACACCTGCCCTGAGCAGTTCTTAGCCATGTTATCCAATGGGAGGTGGATAACATGGCTAAGAGCATTAGGTCGATAATACATGAATATCGCTGACTTTTCTGCGATAATAGCAAGGTTTATCTGCGATAAAAATCGCCGATGTGCGGCGATAATTTTTGTCTCTAAACAAGTTAGAGACAAAAATTATCGCTAGTTGTTCGTAATATGCCCCCGGGTTTTTGCTTGCAGAAATCGGGAGGCGGGAGACTAGCACTGAAATCAGTACTCACACGCCTGAATCAGGAGGATTGACATGTCTGAATTCTCTACAGCTGGGGCCATAAACTACATCCGCAGGGTTAGGTGATAGCCTGGGACCAGCCTGGCATCTAAAATGGCTGCAGTGCACGACAAAATTGTGGCATTCGAAAAAAGGCAAGATGGCGAAGCCGCTGGAAGAGATGTATCAACATATATCAGCCTCCTCAGCCACCCTCAGGAAACATAGGGGATTAGGATACGTCTCCCGCACCCCCTTATACCTAGTACTTTAATTAACGAAGCACAAAATGGCGAATTCCCGTTTCGCTACCAGTTTGCGGCCCAGTTCGCGGCCCGTGAAGCGCTTCTACCGTGAAAAATCATTTTTTTTTTATTTTCCCCACGGGACCCTTTAATAACCCCAACAACATTCCTAGGGGGTCAAGAGGGGGATACCTTGCCCCCTTTCATTAAATTCCCCCTTAGTTTTTCACCTTTTCTTCTCTCTCGATCCTACCGAGAGACAAGATGGCGGCCGCTCCGGACTGTCACGCAGCAAAAAAAAAAAAAAAGCTCACGCACAGCCGCTGGAAGAGATGTATCAACATATATCAGCCTCCTCACCCACCCTCAGGAAACATAGGGGATTAGGATACGTCTCCCGCACCCACTTATAACTAGTAATTTAATTTACGAAGCACAAAATGGCGAATTCCCGTTTCGCTACCAGTTCGCGGCCGCGCTTCTACCGTGAAAAATCATTTTTTTTTTATTTTCCCCACGGGACCCTTTAATAACCCCAACAACATTCCTAGGGGGTCAAGAGGGGGATACCTTGCCCCCTTTCATTAAATTCCCCCTTCGTTTTCCACCTCTTCTTCTCTCTCGATCCTACCGAGAGACAAGATGGCGTCCGCTCCGGACTGTTTAGAATGTTGACAGACACCGGAGAGCCAATCAGCTTTCTGCGCGCAAAGTTCCGATAAGCGAAAAGTAAGCGGACCGGATCGCTGCCCAGAGCGCTGTTACAGATATATATCTTGGTTTGAACGTTAATTTCTCAAAAACTACTGGAGCACATATATTGAGACCTAGCAAAGGCACATCGGGCTAACAGTCCCTACAATTTTGCCAAGTTTCGTGCAAATCCATTCAGCCGTTCGAGCTAAAAGTGAGTCCAACCGCCCTATGGAAAACTCAATGCAAAAAACGCGTTTTGGGACCCCCCTTTTTTCTCAGCCCCCCCTTGACGAAACCCCACCAAATTTTCAGGGGCTGCTCAGAAACAAAATGTGCCATTTTCCTGAAAATTTCAGCCGATTCCGTCCACAAACGCCAAAGTTATTAGACATAGAATTTTCAAAAGTCCCATAGAGAAAAAATTCTAACTATATATACCTACTGGCGATAGCCAGTAGGTAATATATATATATATATATATACATATATATATACATATTACACAGATAAAAAAGAGAGGGAGCTGGATCAATGCAGTTGTAACTGTGGATGGAAGTGGTGCTGCAACACCTCCAGTCTGAAGTACTTTGCAGGTTGTGCATGGCCTCAATATACAGATTCCTTAACACCTTGGCTGCTAGGTGTTTTCCCCTCCTGTGCTGATATTGCTTCGATACTATGATTTCATGACGAGCTCAGCTCGTCATCAGCACAGCTCAACCGTGCATCATGACGAGCTGAGCTCGTCAACAGCATCGAAAGGGTTAAACTGTTTTTGCATTCCACGATTAAAAAGGTACCAGCACCACTAAAAATGTGAAGAAACTGCAACATTTCTTTGAAGACAATATGCATACACACTCATCCATTGATAGTGGAGAAGTGTGGCTCAGGGGTTAGAGGCGGCAGACCTGGAGCTTGAGTTCAGCCCTGGACCAGGGTTCAATTCCCCGCCTCGGCGGGTCTTGGGCTCAAAAATTCCACGGACTTGATAATTCTCGCTCCGGTGCCTTCTTGACTCACGGGTTCACACTCTGCGACTCTGGGCAATAACTTGCTTAATCTCCACAACGGCCCCTCGTGGTGGGATGCCTGGCTTTCACCTTGTGGATACCCTGCCAGGGTTATCTCACAGGGGTATACCAGGATGGGTTCCCTAAGCAAGCGCGGAGATGCCCCAGTGTAAGTCGTGTGCTATATAAGTTTCATTCATTCATTTCATTCATTCACCAAAGTGTAATAAGTGGAAGTGACATTATGCATACTTTGACTACTGATTACTTCACAGGCTTGACCTACTGTCTCACTCTTCACCCCTAAGAGCGCCTATTTGCTGCTGAGGTCTGACACCTTGTTCCTGGCTTATGCTTTGCTTTACATTTGCTACAATGATCCTGAATAACTCCAGTGTGTCCATCTAAGAGGGGCTTGGAGAGACATATTATTTCCTCTAAGAAGGTGGAGTATTATTTGGTGATGCTGGTTAGGCTTCACCATGCAAAACAATACTCCAGAAATGTCCCTTGTATTCACAATAATAAATCCTTAGTTCAGTCCTGGTAGAGTGGCAAAGAGCAGTCAGGCTTTACTAGAGGAACATTTGTTAAGCTTTTCAGAGTACCAACATGGATGATAAGCAACTGATACGACTCTAAAGAAATTCAACACCAATTTATACAAATAAAACAGTTTTTTAATACATTTTAAACACCAAAATTAAGTATATCAGAAAAGTATAAGAAGAGTTATAGATTTTAGAAGCAATATTAAATCAGTGTAAAAATGTACTGCAAAACGTTATCATTGGGTCAATGGGAAAAAGCACTAGTGGCAATCGGCCACTTGCAGGTCGAGTTGTGTGGAACCCACGGAGGGTGAAAGTGATGCAGATCCCAGGACCAATCCACGATAGTCAGTTTGATTTTACCTTGCTCAGGAAGCCCGGGTGCAGAGTATCCCTGGCTGTCCCTGGTGCTGAATGGAGAGCCGCTGGATAGCTGATCTTACCGCTTATACGGTGCAGGTTGGGAACAGGGTGCAAAAAGCTGACAATGAAGGCACTGCTGACATCAAATAAAACGTTTTCAGAGTACTCTCAAGGTGCTGCATCGAGTATAGGGGTAGGTGCCGGATTGGCAACCAACAAGCCATGGCAGCAGAAAATTATTTTGACGTCCAGAGGTCTGGGGGAACACGGTAGCCACCTGAAACTTTGTGGCAGTCAGGACAATGTTTCACACAATGCACTGGACCATCTACTTTTGGGTGATCCCATGGATCCCGATGGCCAGTGATTCATTGTTTCTAGTCTATTGTTTCTACCTGTGGTGTGCAGGGGACTAGTGCCACTAGTCCAGGGAGTCTGGAGTTGCTTTTGGATCTCAAAGGGGTCCCTTTGTCTGGGGGAACCATGGTCTTGGATGAGTTGCAGTCATGTAGTTCCAGGAAAGTTGCTACAGGTGCATAGTATCATACCATTGGTGTTGTGCAGCTCCTGTTCTAACAGACTCAGGTCTCTTCTTGTGTCCTTTGTTGCAACTCAGATCAGAACCAAGCTTCAGGTGTCATGGATAGCACTTAAATCCTAGATTTGGGGGCATTAGGGGTGTGGGTAAAAGTGGCCAATGAACTACTAGCCCCAGTGGCTAATTTGCCCATGTGATGACCACATCCATAGGGTTGGTTCACCTTTTGTGCATCAAACCCTCTATTCTACCACTTTTAAAAATTGGAGTAGTATTCCTTAGATGTACAGGCCAGGTAGGCCACTCTAGAGTTGTATTGCTAGCCTTCTTCAGGTGTTGAACTCCTGAATTCCTAATTTTCCCAGCTGGCTGGGTGCAAATGTGCCTGGGGCAGGAGGAAGGGTGTTTCCTCATTTGGGAGGCATCCTGAATGCATATCACAGGCGGCGCATCCTTTGAATCTCACCACCTTGATGTGCCATTTCGCTAGCCATCCTGTCAGGGAGGGATGTGTGAACTTCTTCCTGTCCGGACCATTGTTTCAGACTCCTGGAAGAGTTCACACCTCCTGGTGTGGGGGTCAGAATCCTGTCTTGGTGGCAGCAGCTGTAGGATGGAAGCCTTAAAACAGGAAAGGCTGGGGCAACAAGGTGAGCAACATTTAAGGGTGCCTGCCACATCGTTCTCGACACACGATTCATGTCAGGGGTGATGGGCACATTGTTTGATGCCAAACAGGACATATTTTGGCAGTACTTTGGGTTTGCCCAGGTCCCAGCCCATGTTGTCATATGGACTGCCTATCACATATAGAAGCATTTAATGGTAAAGGCCACTATAGGGACATGTGAGCTTGCACTTACATGTCCTCCCCTTTAATGTAATGCACACTGCTAGCTGGGCTTAGGATACATTCTTTAGGGGTGACTGGTAAATGTACAGGAATTTATATAGCGCAAATCACCAACCGGTCTCTAAGCGCTTACTTAGGGAACCCGTCCTGGTATTCCCCTGTGAGATAACCCCAGCAGGGTATCCGCAAGGTGAAAGCCAGGCATCCAGCCGCGAGGGGCCGTTGTGGAGATTAAGCAAGCTATTGCCCAGAGTCGCAGAGTGTGAACCCGTGAATCAAGTAGGCACCGGAGCGAGAATTGTCAAGTCCATGGACATTTTAGGACTCAAGACCCCGCCGAGCCGGGAATTGAACCCTGGTCCCGGGCTGACCTCTGCTTCCAGGTCTGCCTCCTCTAACCAGTGAGCCACACTTCTCCACGTATGTATTAAAAATAGTGCTTTGACTTTGCCACATGTGGTGAGGGCAAAATCAAGTTTGAACAGTTTGCACTACTTCTGCAGTTTGCAATGGCAGGCCGGCTATCAGTGGTTTACTTGGGTCACTCAGGGCGGCAACAACAGTGCTTCAGACCTTTGAGTCTGGGTTTTGGGAGCCTCTCACTCTAGAAAGGCCTGGATGTTGGGTTGGAGAGGTTGGACTTGGCCTCCTCCTACCAGGTGGCCCAAGTGCACACCAGAACTCTGCCCTATCTTGCACTTAATGGTGTTGATAGGCTTGCCTGATGCAGGGCCTGTAAAACTTCCCTTAGGTGGACCAAATGATCCTCCCAGATGGTTACTAAAGATAGCTATATCATCTAGATATGCTGCACTACAGTTGTCCAGGCCTGAGAGAACTAGATTCACCAAAATTTGAAAAGTGGCAAGTACATTTGTCAGACCAAAAGGCTGCACCATAAATTGAAATTGGCCTTCTGGGATTCAAAATGCTGACCATATGGGTGCCACTGACATCCCCCTCTTCTTTTCTTGCAGCTTGCTGCCTAAGGCCTTCATGAGTTTGGCATGTCTTTTGCCCTTGGCATAGGTCCTCTCTGGAGGGTCCTCCTGTACATACAAGCTCTGCCAGGTCAGGCCAGATTCCTGCTGCAATTCCGTCCTCAGGCACTATGGCATCTCCATCAGGAGAACTCTCCCCTTGGTCCTGTGACCTCCTTGAAGTTTCCTTCGCAGCCTTTTTGCCCTTTCTCTTGCCTTTGTGTGCTTTTTCTCCTCTAGTGAGAGGAGATCAAGCTCTTCCTCAAGGCTTACTACCACCTTAACAGTAGGGGGGTGTGCTAGAGTGACTCCTGTCACTTCCCACTGTTGAAGGGGGTCTAGGAAAGAGTGGAGATTTTTTGCTCTTCACCTTCTACCCCATCATCATCAATTTGGGCTAGGGCATCATTCTCACCCTCTTCAGGTTCTTCTGAGGAATGGCACTCCCTCTCCATTTTTTTTTCCCGTATGAGCCGAGGGCTTTTTAAAGTTCTTCAGTTTTAGCGGTAACTCTATAGCTAATGCCCCTTGCTTTGTACAAAACTCTCAGATCACTGATCTTCAGTGCATGAATTACTGACAGATCGAGATTCATACCAGCCTTCTTTTTGTCTAACAATGTTTTTGGAAGTTGGGACGTTTATAAAACTTTTAAAAAGTTTAAAACTTTTCCTAACTTTCCTAATCCTTTTGTTTGTACTATTGGAATGGGGGTCTACACAGGGCCATAAAAATCCACTTTAAAAAAGTTAAAAACATTCTGAAAAAATATCTTTTGTGTTTAAATTCAATAGTGGATATCTCATGCAAAAATCACTCATGACAAAGAGGTAATGCAAAACATAATTTCAGTATCCTACTGCGGTAAAACCAACGTAGAAAGGTGGAATTGTCAGAGACTTACTAGAACAGATGTTGAAATTTAAAATCCGATTCTCTCGTGTTCTGATTGAGCTATACATCATCCATTTTCACCCCTGCCCTACTTTTAGCCCCCGCTCTGTCCTTGACACCGCACTTGCATAAACATTGGTAAAGAATCTAGTTTGGGGTATTGTAGGCTATGTCTACATGCGGAATCAGCGCAAAAGAACATCTGGCGTCTGCTCTGGTTTTTCCAGACAATGGTAAAGCCTCAAGTAAAGTTTACCCAAGGCTGGCGATTCTTAACGTTACCTCATTTGTGTGTTTTTCCCAAAACCCTATTTACCTCTGGGGGTCACTTGTTTTTGATCTTTTGCTATAAAAACCCTTGTAACCATCATTCGGTGTGCTTCCTCCTTGAGTATCTCTAGGGTGTTTACCGGATGAGGTTCCATTCATCCATGCTAATAAATGAGCTTAGGTTTGTACTTCCCTCCAGTGTTGATTCCTCCTTACTTGTTTAGAACCCGTGGACGAAGGGTGACCCCTGCACCAGTGGGTTTTTATTTATCTGCTTCAACAAATTGGCGCCCAACATAGGGTCCCATCGAAGGCCTGTAGTCGGACCGGGGAAGCAGAACGTATCGGTAAGACGAACTTGACTGAAGAGACTTGTTCTCGTGTCCAAGGTGATTTTTCGGCTCTCCGACTCTGATCTTCCCAGCGGCTGCTAACCTCGACTGTCATTCTTTTGGATCAGGGAGGATTGACAGGTGGGAGTTGAAGACTACGAATAAGGTAGATTTATATTGAACTTGTTCTTTTGGTTATTGGGAATTTATCTGGAACTTGTTTGGCATTTGTTTGGAATCTATTTAGAATTTGTTTGGAATTTGCTTAGAACCTTCTTTGGAACTTGCTATTTGTATTGATTAACATTTATTCTTACAGGCAACATGAGATTTTTATTTATTTCTCTCTGTTTATACAGTTTTTATATCTTATCCGCTTAACCGCGGCGGCAATCAGCACAGTGGCGGGGCCGTGATGGCCAATGGATGTGTGCAGCGCTACGGAGGTAGTGCGCGCGACGGCTGTTATATAACATGCCTGTAATGAGTACACTTTGGAAGTTTTGTTGCTGCTGCTGCGATAAGCAGAGCATTTTGGAAGCAAGTCAGCCCGCGCCACCAGAAGGTATGCCGAATTTTGAGATGTACATCAAATATGGTATTTGGCCCATTATGTATAATCCATAATGGAACAAATATACAAAAGGGGATCACCAGTTGCAATGGCCATTTAGAGGGCACAATGGACCCTCATAAACTCGAGTATTTAGAAAAATGATTGTTCATAAAGAAAGTTAGGCTAGCTATGTTTGATAGTTTGAGTGTGTGGAGGAAAGAAGTGAAGGATCGGCAGCTCAAGGCAGAGAAGGTACAAAGGAAACAGGAAAGGAAGACAGAGTATCAGAAGTATAGGGAATTGAAGGATAAAGAAGTTCAGGAGAAGAAGGAATGTTTAGATTGAGAGCATAGATTACTAGTATCTAAGGAATATATAGTCAGACCAACAGTAGCAGCTGAAATTCACCAAGAAGATGTGGATTCAGATATTGATGGATTATTGATCGAGTGACCCCCACCCCCATTTGTACCTTGAACACCTCTTCTCCCTGGACCACCAAATGTCACCCCCCCCCTGTACCTCTGGCTCCACCTCCTTTACCCGCAGCTGTCCAACTCCCTATTTTCCAACCAGTACCGGTACATCCTTTACCCTCTCCATCCCAGGCCACTGTACCCGAAATGATTGATGATTCCATACTTCCTGTACCTGTCCAGACCCTCTGAATTCTTAGTTCTGCTGTAGCACAGTCATGTCAGGTTGCAACAAGGCTGATAGTATTAAATTAGTTGAGTAATCAAGAAATGGAAGTAGAAGAAATGATAGATCAGATACAGTATTTTCTGAGGGCGAGCTTCTTTGTCTCATCAACAAGCTTTCCCATCAACTCATAGTCCAATGGGAAATGTCAAATAGAGGCTTTCCCTGTAAGTAGAGTTAACACCACCATTATAAAAATAATTGGATATTGTAATGAACTTTTTTCCTCGCAGCGGATAAGACCAATGAGGGAAGCTGTGCCGCAGTTTATTCCTGCAAGAGGGAATGCAGCTAATGATGACCCTCATTGTCCAAATGCTAGAGCTCACTTTATGTACAATTGGATATATATGCCCTGGAAAAGGACGGATGTGCTCACTTTAAAGGCCTCCTTACCTGACATACGGAAAACCCTAGAGGATTTTATGATGATGTACAGTCAGCTATTGATTCCTGCGTCATGATCTTAGCTGATAATGATATGTTTTGTGGTATGAATCTACCACCGGATATGTGGCCACTTACTCGGAAACAGGATCTTGCTGTTGACTTAGTAGGAGATTGGACTGCTATAATATCAGCTGACAGGGATAGGAAGCCTGGTCAGAAACCTAATCAGCGCGTGCTGGATCTCCCTGGTAACATACTTACCTATATAAAAACGATAGTTCCTCCAAGGAAAATAGATTGGGCACTTCTTACTGGTTGTAAACAAAAACAGGGAGAGACCGTCCCTAATTTCTTTACTCTCTTTGAAGAAGTCTTCCATGACTTAAGTGGGCAAGATACATCCATACCCATGGGTGCACATTTATTTGTAGATCGATTTGTGGGAAACTTACTTCCCAAGGTATCCGTTCGCGTAAAAAATTCTGAGAGTAGCTGGGCTTCGGTAACCATGAAAGCTATATTAGATATATCAGAATCAGGTGACAACTGAGCAAGAACGGAAAGGAGGAAAACTAAAAGAAATGAAAACTAAAGTAACGAGGGTCCATGCCTATGGACCCCAAAGTCGAGGTCGTGATCAAAACTATGGTCAGAATTTTAGACAAGCACCTCCAGTAGGGCCACCGCTTAGACAGACTCCATGAGGGCTGGATCAATGTGCTTACTGTAAAGAAAAGGGACATTGGCTTTCTCAATGTCCTGTTTTAGCTGCTGGTGAGAGTGGAATGGGACAAGTAAACGGTGGCCGGGGGATTTCAGCTCTCCAACAGCAGCTACAACAAGCTCAAGCTCCAGGGAAAAATAGGTCAGAAAATTATTTTTATCAACGAAATAATCAATATTCTATGGAGGATTGGGAATCAGAGGAAACTGTGGGAACGCACATTGCCTAGGACAGCGTTTGGCCAAGTAATCACATCGATAGGGTTTGATAGAACACCAACTCCTAGCCCCGTGTCCCAAACCCTACCTTTGCAGATTGAGAATTTCATCACTAGCCCCCTTTTTACTTCCCCCACATGCCCCTGATAATTGGATGGGACTTGATCTTTTGAAATATTTTCATGCTACTATAGATTGTTCCCCATCTGGAGTACATGTCTTTTTTGGAAAAAAGACGTTACCTAAATAATATGATTTGTAGGAAGAATGGACATTTCCCCTGTACACATACAGGTTAGGATAGGGTGCTTCCTTACCACTGGTCCCGCAATATAAAATATCGAAAGAAGGTGAAGATGAGCTAATATCTATCATTGATGACATGGTGATATGTACAGAAGTCATGGGGGGCATGGCTTGACGCCGATCTAAGAGAAAGCAGGCCTCAGAGCTCCGTCCATGGCTTTCTCCATTAACAACGATCCTGAAGTGCTAACGTGGCCCCATGCCACTTATCCGCAAGGGAAAAGCCTGGTGACGACACAGAATCACTGCTGGGTGGTATCAGTGCCGGCGACGGGAGGAAAACGCCTGTTGATTACCCCGACCAGACTTTGAGCGTGGCGTAGGTAAGATGGCGGCCGCGTGTTAGAATGCAGACCCTACCCGACTAGATCGGCGAGAGAACTGCACTCTGGCTCTGAGTCGCGGAGCGGAAGGCTAAAGCACACCCCGTGGCGAAAATACTTAACTGACAAAGTGACCCAGAGGCGGTGACCTGGGGAGCACGGATTGCGGAACTTGCCTGGAATCAACTTGAGCTCCCAAAATGGTGACCCTTTGAGCGGCTGAAACAGCGAGTGACCTGCACCCTGGCTCTGCATTGCAGAGCGGAAGGCTGAATCATACCCCATGGTGAAAAAACCTCACAGACACAGTCACCCGGAGGCGGTGACCCAGAGCACAAATTGCGGGAATTGCCTCGAGCCGACTTGCACTCCCATAGTGGTGGCCCTGTGAGGAGACTGAGAACCCTAGTCGTGAGAGACGAGGAGGATCACCCAAATAGGAGCGATGGGGAACTCGGTCTGCTGCTGAGATGCTGCCCTGAGCCCGAGACTCCAATCCTGGCGGTAAGGCGGTGCCATTGGTGGCGAGAGCATGTTGAGGCTAAGGCCTACTGGACAATTGTGCAGCTGGGATTTTCCCCAAATGGCGGAGTGGCGACGACCCTATGGGAATAATTTGGTGTGGCGCAGTACCTGGGCTGAAGTGTTACCCTGCACTGTGAACTAACCGTTGTGGTGCTGTGAAGTACATTGAGGAGTCGCAGAACGGGGAGCGAAGATCGTCATCGCTCCTGCTGGTTGATGTGAAGTGTGCCTCACACCTGGACCTGCTATTTGGCTGGCTGGAAGTCTCACGAGCAAAGTGGACCTTCATACCTGGGTACTTATCGGCCTACGGCCGCTCTCAATTATTCCGGGAACCATTGTTGCGGGACTCAACCAGGGGAGAACGTCCAGGCAGAATGGGTTTGAGGTCTTACGAGTGGAGGAAGAGGGACACCACACGGAAGATAACAATGCGCTAGAGAGGTGAGCGGAGACTGCTCCTGGCAATCCCACCCTAGCCGACATCATGCAGGCCATCACATTGTCAAGAACAGCGCTACAGTCAAAAATATACTCAATGGGGCCGGATCTTACCTTACTTAAAGATGACCACCGTAAGCTTAAAGAGAAGGCGGTCCTCAATAAGAACATCATGAAAGAAGTTCCGGAGGCGGTATCTAAGCTCAAGCGCACCCTGAAACTAGTTGAAACCAAGGTCAAGGTGTTGTAACTAAGGGCGGAAGACAGTGTAGGGCGCTCACATAGAAACAACCTACGTATAGTGGGGGTTCCGGAGCGGGAAGAGGGGGCCAATGCTGTCCAGCTCCTGGAGACATGGCTGAAGACAGAGGTGACCCCAGAGGGCCTCTCCCCCTTCTATGCACTTGAACGTGCCCACAGAGTCGCAGCCAGGCCACCCAAACCTGGAGCCCCTCCCCATCCAATGGTGGTGAGGTTTCTCCACTATCAAGATCGAGAATACATTGTGCAAATGGCACGGGAGCAACGAGAACTGCAGATTGGAAATAGCAAAGTGATGATCTTCCCAGATTTCACAAGACGTCCTGCGCCAGTGAGCTTCTTTTCTAACAGTCAAGCGGAAACTATGCCAACTACAACTCCCCTATGCTATGATGATCCCGGCATGCCTCTGGGTGTCTGATAATGCAGAAACTAGCTGGATGGATGGCCTCCAATTGCCTACAATGTAATGTGGGTAAGACGGAGGTCATGCTCTTTGGGAATGCCCCACTCCTCTGGTCACCTGAGTGGTGGCCTCCGGAACTGGGCTCAGCTCCAGGCCCAAAGGAATGTGTGAAAAATCTGGGTGTCAAGCTTGACCAACCTCTGGTGCTTAAAGATCATGCCATACAAGTGACAGGAACATGTATGAGGGTGATTGGCCTACTCAGAAGGGCTCTTCCCTATCTGGCAGACCACCACAGGAGAACATTAGTACAGACCTTAGTGATTAGCAGGCTGGATTATTGCAACGGACTACTCCTGTCTGCCAACAAAGAACAGCTAAGGAGGCTACAAGTGGCCCAAATCACGGCTGCTAGGCTGATTCTCAATGCCCCTGCTGGGTCCTCTTCCCGCCCCTTACTCAATAAACTTCACTGGCTTCCCATCTGTCAGAGAATAAAATTCAAAATCTGTTGTACTATCCACAAGTGCTTGTTTGGAACTGGCCCTAGATACCTGACTGAGATCTTTAAGCCTTATTATCCTGATAGAGCTCTACGCTCCGAAACTCAAGCCTTACTCCAGATTCCCAGGATAAAAAGAGAAAGACAGGGAGGTCGAGCCCTCGCCTACAAAGGTCCTGTTCTGTGGAACTCACTGCCCCTAGCCCTCAGACTAAATTCCAACCTTACCACCTTTAGGAAATGCCTGAAGACGTTCTTATTTTCCACCCAGTAACTCCAATAATGCTACACAGACATCTTTCTGTACCTGCTCTGCTATCGGTAACAAAGCGCGAAGATATCTCCTCGGAGATCGATTTCCTGCGCTATACAAGACCGAAAAATAAAAATAAATAAAAACACACTTCTTTGTTACTCCATGGGACGTAAGGGACTGGCTGGAGTCCCGACAGAAAGACGGGCTGAATACCTCACAATGGGATCGCCCAGTCAGGAGGAAACTACCCCTCTGCCTCCGCCGAGGGCTCCCTCGCCGAGCGGGCGATGCCTGGAGCGAGCTAAGGCTGTGAAAGCGGTGGCAGAGATTAGTTATGGAGACAAAAGCCCAAACAGAACGGACAGTGAACAGGATAGGGACAGATCCAATAGATCACGGTTGCACAGCGTGCAGGAGGACCCCGCCACCTTTTATGGATAATTGTTTGCGTGTATTAGTTTGGATGGGAATTGGTTTGTTTTTATCTGTCCTGGGAAGGGGAGTTGGGGAATTTTACGGTTAAGGGGTTTTGGTTTGGGGCCAGGCATGTCACTAAGGGGGAATTAGTTTGAAACAGACTGCAGCCCGCACAATGGGACCCACCATAGGTATTAAATGTATCTCTTGGAACGTTAGGGGGATGCACACCATGACCAGGAATAACAAAATACACACATATATGGTTAGCAGAGGGGTGCAGATTGCACTGCTGCAGGAAACCCATTTATCACAGCAAGTGGGGGCCGCATTACAGCATCGATGGCGTGGGCAAGTGTTTTACCCTACTTATTCTGCTCTTTCCCAGAGGGGCCCTCGTCTGGGTGCAGGCGGGGTCCCTTTTCAATGTGTCAGACAAATAATAGACCTAGAGGGCAGATTTATAGTGGTTTCAGGCCGATTGGATGGATGGTATATAGGGATTGGGAGTATAAATGCCCCTAATATAGATCAGCCTGCATTTTTAGCGCACCTTTTACAGACACTAGCATCAGTGTTAACTGGGTCATTACTATTAGGGGGAGATTTTAACAGTGTTACTCATGTCAGTTTAGCGTATATTTATAAAGGACTCCCTGAAAACATAGATACTGTAGTTCCTAGGTCAGGGAAAACAATGTAATTGGAAAACAACAACCTAGGCAACTGGTGTTTTAGAACAAGTAAATAATACATATAAAAGGACAGTCGGCTACAAATTACTTATAAAACTCAGATTTTTATTAAGTAGTAAAAAAATCAATGACATAGCATAATTAAAAATGACGACAAATTAACAAGATTAGAATTCTGCAAAACACATAATCAATGAGAAATACATTTTAAGAAATTTATACAAACACAAGTTAAAAATTAAGAATAGGTGGCACAATAAATCTCTACGCGCGTTTCGGCGACCAGCGCCTTCTTCTGGAGCAGCCACGTAAATTAAACAGTAGTTAGGGTAAAATTATCAAAGTACGGTATCTGTTTCTGTTTAATTTCCTGTTCTGCTGATAAGGTCTTACAGGAGCTGGTAAAATGAGAATAAATGGTTTAAATCCCCCCAACCGGAACCTTTAGGAGGGGATGTTGTTGATTATATAGGTTCAATTGGTGAAGTCTTCCAATGGAGGATCTTGCGTGTCAGGAAATCCAAAATCGTGGGACTTTGTTTCAAAAAATAAGGTCAGTTCAGCCTGGTTCTTGTGGTTTTAGACACGAAGGGTTTATATTAAAAGATCTCCCTTCCCGAAGGTGATCGGCAGGGCTCTGTGTATCCGGTGGCGGGTTATCAAGAGTGAAGATTCCGAGCGTAAAAAATGATGAATTCATCATTCAGCAGGGAGATCTTTTAATATAAACCCTTCGTGTCTAAAACCACAAGAACCAGGCTAAACTGACCTTATTTTTTGAAACAAAGTCCCACGATTTTGGATTTCCTGACACGCAAGATCCTCTATTGGAAGACTTCACCAATTGAACCTATATAATCAACAACATCCCCTCCTAAAGGTTCCGGTTGGCGGGATTTAAACCATTTATTCTCATTTTACCAGCTCCTGTAAGACCTTATCAGCAGAACAGGAAATTAAACAGAAACAGATACTGTACTTTGATAATTTTACCCTAACTACTGTTTAAATTACGTGGCTGCTCCAGAAGAAGGCGCTGGTCGCCGAAACGCGCGTAGAGATTTATTGTGCCACCTATTCTTAATTTTTAACTTGTGTTTGTATAAATTTCTTAAAATGTATTTCTCATTGATTATGTGTTTTGCAGAATTCTAATCTTGTTAATTTGTCGTCATTTTTAATTATGCTATGTCATTGATTTTTTTACTACTTAATAAAAATCTGAGTTTTATAAGTAATTTGTAGCCGACTGTCCTTTTATATGTATTATTTACTTGTTCTAAAACACCAGTTGCCTAGGTTGTTGTTTTCCAATTACTCATGTCAGTTTAGACTGGTATCACCCACCACTCCCCAATGCCCCCACACCTAGAATTGCTGGCACTAGGCGAACATGGCAGGACCACTGGGGGCTAACAGACACTTGGCGAGCTCAACACCTAGGGGAGAGGGACTATTCATGCTTCTCTGCCTTACACAAATTGTACATCTGGTTAGACTCGATCCTGTGCTCCCCGGACATAAATGGAGGGATTACCCTAAGGGAATATTTGACTAGGACAATTTCCGATCACAACACCCTTCTGGTGTCCTTGAACTGGGTAAAGGTTAGGCCCTCAATACCTAGCTGGTGGCTGAGACCGGAGATGTTGGAGAAACAGGTTTTCCGAGCCACGATCAGCACTGCTATTGAGGATTATTTCCTCACTAATGAGATGCTTTCAAGAGCATTATTAGAGGCCGTTATATTGGGAAGCGGTGGGGGTGCAGGAGGTCCTACTGCAGGAAGTACGGAGGCGGAGCAGCACCGTAGAGAGGTAGAGAAGGTCAGACCGGTACGGGTGGATAAACAGGCTGATATCCTGATACGGAGGTGCTGGCGACACAGGTGGAAAAGCTGCGATGCTTCGACTATAGGGCCTATACAGCTCGGGTTCATGCCGAGAGGGATAAGTCTGGAGCGTTGCTGGCTTAGCTGGCTGTCCCGGATTGCAGAGGTATGGCGATCCTGGAACTGAGGGGGAGGAATGATGAGGTCTACTATAGCCAGCAGGATATTATTCTCCAGTTTATGGAATGCTATACTGCCTTATACCAGAGTAGACAAGACCCAACAGTGCTAGAGGGCAGGGTTCCTATAGAATGTAGAGCTTCCTCAGATCGATAAGGACGCTGTTTAGGCCCTAGACAGGGCTATCAAAATTGGAGAAGTAAGTAGTGCCATCAAACAAATGGCCAGAAATAAAACGCCAGGGACGGATGGGCTCACTATTCAGTTTTTCTCAACCTATGCAGATCTCTTGGCTCCTTGTATGGTGGCCCCTTATAATAGAGCAAAACACTGCGGCACTCTGCCCGCTTCGTCAAGGGAGGTGATGATCATCCAGCTTTTAAAACCTGTCAAACCAGCATGGGACCGTACTGCGTACCGGCCCCTTCCTATGCTCAACTTAGATTATAAGGCGCTGAGCCTCATACTGGCGAGCCGACTCATGACCCACATGACGATGATTGTGCATGCAGACCAGGCGGGCTTTATTCCATCCCGGTATACAACAATGAATATACGTAGATTGCTACGAATATTGGACATGTCCACTTACAACAAAGAAGAGGCGTGCATTTTATCGATCAATATTGAGAAGGCTTTTGACAGGCTCGAGTGGCCGTATCTTTTCCGAGGCATGAGAGCGTTTGGGCTGGGAGACGGTTTGTAGCCTGGACGGCTCTCCTATATAGGAATTCTACTGCTAGGGTTAAGGCCGTCAGGCTGATCTCGGAATGCTGTGACGTGGGCAGGGAAACAAGACAGGGGTGCCCGCTGTCTCCCCTCTTGTTTGCCTTGGTGGTGGAGCCTTTGGCTGTACATGCTAGATCGGGCCACCATTATCAGGGATTGGAAGTGCTGGGACAGACTCAATTTATAGCTCTGAACGGGGATGATCTCCTGATGTTTTTAGCTAATTCTGGAGAGGCCTTGCGGGAATCCAGAGACCTGCTAGAAAGACTGGGAAGAGCTGCAGGACGTAAGGTGAATTGGCCTAAGACGTGCCATTTTCCTACTCGGGAGGAGAGGATTGGACCACTAGCAACAGAGGGGTGGGATGAGAAAACAGGTGCCTGACTTATTTGGGCGTTAAAATACATCACAACCCTGCTGATCTACTAGAAGGCAACATACGATGAGCAATATGGGGCACCAAAAGTAATTTTGAGTTCTGGGGGACCCTCCCGCTGTCAGTGGCGGGCAGGGTGGCTCTGTTAAAAATGGTCACGTTTCCGTGACTGCTTTAATATTTTGGATCATTACCGCTCTGGATCCCACATAGACTTTTTGCCCAACTCAACACCCTGATCAGAGGGTTTTTGTGGGGCACAGGGAGAGAAAGAGTGGTGCTTACCACCATGATGAGACCCAGGGCGGAGGGGGCTTTGCGGTACCAGACTTCGAGGCTTACTATCGTACAGCCCAGATGCAGTGGTATACGCAATGGGTGGCAGGGCAACCCCTGAATGCAGAAACTCTTGTTAGTTCGGACCCAAGTTTGCGGCTCCTATCCTGCGTGTTATTGCGCCTCCCTTGGAGGGAAGAGGTGGATCCCTCAGATTTGAGAGTGGTGCATTGCTGTTGGAATCGGGCCTATGGGCGATCACAGACAGGAATCCCTTATGCGCCAGAGATTCCACTGGTGATCTGTGAAACTCTGCCCCATGGGGGGATTGGCAAGAGTTGCATGCATGGGGAGAAGCCGGGATCTCTACTATTGGAAATATCTATGAAAACAGCACCCTGCTTCCTTTTAATGATTTGCTGGAGAGACTTGACATTTCACGAGGAGACTTCCTTTTACATGCTGCTCTGACAGTGGCTCTCAGTAAACATTAGCGAGACGGGCTGGCGGAACCACCGACCTCCATGGTCTGTCAGTATATAGTGATGTCAGGCCGAAAGATCAAAGCGGTCACTTGCCTATAACAGCGTTTCACACAAGGTATGCGACAACCCCTAACGGCACTATGACTCAAATGGGAGGCAGAACTTGGCATGGCCATCGATGAGAAACCATAGGCGTAACTGGTGAAAAGAGTTCGGAAAAGTTCTAGAAATGCGCGCTTCCAGATAATTCATTTCTTCGTTCTCCATAGGGCTCACCTTACACAGTGTAAAATCAATGAATATTTTGGAACCCATTCTGCCTGCCCAAGATGTAACCTGGAGAACGCTGGGTTCTTACATATGCTCTGGGACTGCCCACTTTCGGGTGAGTTTTGGAGAACAGCGGTGGATAGGCTAGGGGACACGACAGAATGGGACATTGCGCTGACACCGGGGTGTTGCCTCCTACCCTTGTTCCCTCATACTGCCAAGAGGAAAGTTACCAACAAATTCATAGACCTGTGGTTGGTATTGACCAAAAGGGAACTTACTGGCCATTGGAAGGCGAAAACTGCCCTAGCATGTTGAGATGGACGAGGGAGTTTATAAGATGGACAGACTGTGAAGGGATCTTCAGACTAGAGATGGCCCAGGGTACTGGGAGTGAAAAGTCCCTGGAGGCAGCAAGAGCATGGGTAGCACTGGTGGAGGTACTGAAACAGCTGAAGGACGACACTGACATCCCCCTTGATGGAGTGGACCCAGCTGTAGGGAATTGAGCACTTGATATCCTGGCTGGCCCTAATAGCTACCCGGGTGATCACAGTATGGGATGAGCTTCCCGGTGGGAGAGGGCCACGCCTGGGGAACTACACCATCTGAAATTATACACTGATGCTTTGCAGAACTGATTAGCATCAATCAGTGGGAAACCAAATGTATAATCGACATGCCTGGGGGGTGGGGCGGGTTGGCACCTGGTAGGAGGTGGGGGGGCGGGGAGCTGTTTCACTGTTGAATGCTTGGGGCTGATTGTAGAGTTGATGTATGTCTGGAGATGACAGAACTGGAATCAGCAAACCCGAAGGCCTATAATTGTATTAGATAGCCCATCCTTGCCCTGTGTTGATGGAAGGCCAATTTCTCTTGGTGGGACGACAGCCTGTAAAAACGAACGCTTGATACGAACTGCAATTATAGCATTCTTGTCATAATGTAATTAATCACCTTATTATCATAAATCTGTTTAAAAAGAAATTATATGTACATGAGTCTTTGAGGAGGTTTCCTCTAATATATGTAACAGCCCTATTCTTCCTATCCTTAAAAGGGACAATGGAACACCAGACAAGGTTTACAGATTTGTGATTGACTTAAGAGAAATAAACAAAATAGTGGTTCCTCAATATCCTGTCCTCTCTGAGATTACGACCCTGTTGACATTAATCCCACCTACAGCCACTGTATTTTCGGTTATCGATCTCAAGAATGCTTTTTTCTCTATTCCTATACATACGGATAGTAGATATTTGTTAGGATTGTCATTAAGGGGCCGCTCATTTAGATTTTTTAGGGCTCCACAAGGCAATACGGAAAGTCCTAGCATTTACAGTCAGGCACTTAAACAACAGTTGGATAAACTTCTTTTGCCACCTGGAGTTACACTTGTGCAATATGTTGATGACATTTTGCTAGAAGCAGACATATTGAGCATTGTAAAGAGGCCACTCGATCCCTATTACATCATCTTAGGGTTAAGGGACATAAGGTCTCTAAGAATGAGTTGCAATATTGTCAGTCTGAGTCACCTATTTGGGTCACCTCTTGTCTAAGGAAGGTCGCACTCTCACTAAAGACAGGATTCATATTATCCTAAATATTCCTATTCCAAGTACTCAAAAAGAAGTTAGTGTACTTATCGGTTTAACTTCCTATTACAGTGAATCCCTAACTGTTCACTTATCATCAAACCTTTTTTGTCCCTTGTTGCAAAAGACACTCCCTTTCCTCTACCATGGTCATCTGAATGTCAAAATGCATATCAGCAGCTTCGCACATCCCTTTGTTCTGCTCCAGTGTTAGGCACTGCAGACTACACCAAGCGTTTCATATAATACATACACGAGAAGTAAGGATGTGCATTATTGGTTTTGACACAACCACATGGAAGTAAACATCATCCATGTGCTTATTTTTCAGCTGCATTGGTTACAGTGGCCATAGGACTTCTGAGCTGTCTTAGGGCGGTTGCCGCCACAGCCATTTCTGTACGACAATCTGAAGGGATAGTTTTGATTAACAAGGTTATGGTTATGGTACCACATTCGGTAGATGCTCTCCTTAAACAGACCAAGACACAACATTTAACTAGTGCTAGACTCACAGGATGCGAACATACGCTTTTGGCACCTCATATCACACTCAAGAGATGTTTGCCATTGAACCCAGCAACATTGTTACCTTTACCAGCTGAACAATCTCATGATTTGCAATATTGTATTTTCTTGACAGAAGAACAAACCAAGGGAAGAGTAGTTCTTAAAGATATACCTTTGTTAGATCCTGAGGGAGAATTATTGGTGGATGGTTCTTGCTTGAGATTACCTGATGACACCACCTCTGCATCCTGTGCCATAACCACAATACAAACAGCCCGTATTCCACAAAAATCTGCCCAAACTGCTGAATTAATTGCTCCTATGAGGGGCTGTGAACTTAGTGAAGGGTTATCAATAAACATTTACACGGATAGTCAGTATGCATTTGGTGTGGAACACAATTTTGGCAAGCTTTGGAATGAACGAGGATTCCTAACCTCCCATGGTTCTAAAATACAGCATGGTGAATTGGTAAAAAGTCTTCTCATTGCCTTGATGTTGTCAAAAAGTGCAGCCATTGTCAAATGTAGTGCCCACAAGAAAATTAAAGACAAAGTGGGACAAGGAAATGCATTTGTGGATGAAGTTGCAAGAAATACTGCAAGTAAGCACCCGAGTAGGATGTATGTACTACGATCCCAAGCTGAAAGATGGGAAAATATGTACACGGAGATTAAAGAAATACAGCTGTTAGCTACTGAATAAGAAAAGGCAGAGTGGAAAAAGGAAGGAGATTTAGATGATGAGGGATGTTGGAGGTTCAAAAATATGCTGAAATGGAAGTTGCCCTATGCCTATTTACTGGCCTTTGTAACCATGGCTCATGGAACTGCTCACATTAGTGCCAAAAACACCATCTCCCAACTAGAACAGGTTTTTGGATAATCAGCACATTCAGAAAACAGCTGAGCATTTGGTTAAGCATTGCATGATATGTCTACAGCACAATCCCGGGAAGGGAGTATCAACCCCTACTGGCGGATTTTCTCCACCCCAGGTCCCCTTCGAAGCACTTCAAATTGTGGAGAAGTGTGGCTCAATGGTTAGAGCAGCAGACCCTGATGCAGAGGTCTGACCCGGGACCAGGATTCAATTCCCGCCTTGGCGGGGTCTTGAGCTCTAAATTCCTCGGACCTGATTTCTCGCCTCAGTGCCTATTCTAATCATGGGTCACTGCTGTGAGTGTGTGCTAAAGATGCCGCAAGAAAAAGACGCATTGCGCTTTGGGTCGAGGATCTGTTTCCGAACCTAGCGGAAAGGACACGCCGAAAACAAGCACTGAGCTGGGCAAAACGAAGATAAGCCATGACCAGGCACGCCGATATACGCACAACGCTAACAAGATATTTGGGACAACACCACAACACAACACCCCCCCCCCCCCCCCGATGAGACACCATGTGCAGGAGCTAAGAGAAACCTCGTTGGTCCTGAAGAGAACCCCGCAATAGGGGATTCGAAATGCGTCGACCCTTTCTGGCCTATTGTCAATACTAAAAAGTAGAAGGACTGTATTAGGAAACTATAGGATATATTCCAACAAATTTTGTTTTGTAATACATAAGTAACATGAAAAAAGAAGCAGCATTCATGTCTATAATGAAATATTCTTGTTGACAAAGGCCCTTATCTCAGAGTTTTATGTTGTTTGATAAGTGAAGTGTGAGTGGTATGTATGGTATGAGTAAGATTTGGTTTGGATGTGGTGTATATTTTGTAAAAAATTGTGGGGTATTGTAAAAAATGTATAGGTTTGTTTCTAATTTGTATATGCACAAGAAATGTCTTTGAGAAAAAAATGAAAAATTGAACTAGTTAATAAATGACTAAAATAAACAAGTGATGTAAGTGATGACAGACTGATATGTTTCATTCATAACAGGTCTTTATACAAAAGGAATTAAGTAAAGCCCAGTACTGGCATACGTGTTGTTGCTTATGTTGATTTGACTTAGCCTTGCTGGTTAGGAGTCAGGACCCTGTGTTGTTTTCGTGCTAATTATCCCGAGGCAGCAGGTCTAGTAGAGAGGTACAATGCCACATTAAAGTTGAAACTTGCAAAGATACAAGCGACCAAAGGCCTTACTCGGCCAGACGCTCTGCCTCTAGCATTGTTATCTGTTTGTTCCATCCCACATAGTAGGATTGGGCTTTCTCCTTACGAAATTGTTTTTGGCGGGCTTATGAATGTATGGGGAGCTCCAAGGCCAAATGTGATAAAATAAATACAGTATCCTGTTTTGAGTGATTACCTGAAAAATTTGACTGAAAAATTGCCTCTGATTTACCAGCAGGTGCATGAAGCTATACCAGACAAATCAGAGGGTCCGGCTCATGGTCTACAACCAGGAGAATTTGTCCTAATCAAGAATTTTCAACGTTCTAAGAATCTAGAACCTCGTTGGAAGAACACAGAACAAGTTCTGCTGGCAACCCGAACTGCCATCCGTGTCACCAACAGACGTAATGGGATCAATGCTGGCATTGAAAACGAATCCCGGCGACTGTTCTCCAACCAGAAGGCAGAACCGATCTGAAAGACATCCTACAAACTCAGAAGACTGTTGCTCCTCTGAATAAAGACACGAAGGGGCAGATTTACAATAACTAGTGCATCCCTGCATATCAGCAGCGATGCGCCAGTTATTGTGCGTCACAGCTCCACCACCATGGATGTGCCGCATTTACAATGCGGCGCACCATGGGGCAAAAATGGACAGATGTGTGACGCATCTGTGCTGTAAAAGCGGCGCATTGCTGGAGTTGCGTCGCAAGCGCGATGCAGCTCCAGCAAGGCTCTGATGCCCTATCTTCACAATGCTGGGTCAATCCTTACGCCTGCTTCAAGCAGGCGCAGGGTTTTGACCCAGCATGGGCTCAAAAGTGACTGAGTGAAATCTTTTAGATTTCACTCAGCCACTTTTGGGAGGTGTTCCTGCACAGGAATGCCCCAGTGCGCAGGAACGCCTACTTCTGGCGCAGGGCTTTACAACGAGATGTATCTCCCAGATGCGTCACGTTGGAAATACCCCTCAGCATGGCGCTGGTTTTGCGCTGCCGCTGCATCACAAAAGGGATGCAACGGCGGCATAAAAGAGGTGCAAAGGGATTGTAAATCTGCCCTGGAATTTCCTGATCAAACTACGCCTTCGGCAACCAGGTACAATTTACAACCACGGAAGGGAAGGAGCAGATAGAGATACTGGAGGACCAGTTTCAATTAGTGGGACGGTTCCGCTGTGACACGGTAGGATCGCAGAACTGGCTGAACTAGATTCAGTGTGGTTTGTGATACGTGTTCAGTGGTCCCTGGGCTTCTCTCCGACCTGTGGTTGTATTGATACCGAGTAGGAGAAATGCAGAAATTAGGATCTAAGTTGCGAAGCAATGACAAGACTCTGTGTATGGTGACGTTGATCATGTTAATAATAATATTGGCAGCAACTTTTTAAACAATGGAGGAAGTAATTCCAGCTCAAAACGTGTTGTCCACTACTACCCTTGTCCCCACAGAACATTATTACTTTACCCTTCGCTACCATGAAAAGAAGCATCGAATGTCATATCTCAATAACACTTTCATACAAATGTTACATCATACTCATAATGCTACAAATTCTACTAACTGCTGGGTATGTGGAATGTTCCCAGCCCATCAGAAGAAGGGAGGAACGCCTCTCAATCCCCTGCCATTTTCACTTAATGGCTCTTGTGGAGTCTGGTTCACACTTTTGTGGACCTCTGCTGTTGATAATATTGCTCCACCGGATGTAGGAAGACTTAATGCACAGCTAAATTAGGTCTGTTACCCCGATGATGAAGGCTTCCCACAGGCCAAAGGAACTGTGTGGGAAACGGAGAAGTATTGCAGAGGAATTCCTCCACAAACACTTGAACAGCCAAAGGTAATGGACCTCCTGTCATCGCTGTAACTAGAGCCTGTGTAAGCAGTGTTTGCAGTATCCCTGTGGGAAAAAGTGACTGTACTACAGTATTGAATATTACTGGAATGAACAATAGCAGTTTTCTATCTTCCCATAACACTTACCTCATTTGTGGAAACAAAGGTTACTATCATCTACCAATTGGATGGTATGGAATATGTTGTGTCCTTTTGCTTCCTCTCGTGTTCTTAGCACCTGCATCTTATCACAAAGACCAAAAATTGTTTAATGACGTTTCCTTGAACCGATTCAAAAGAACTATAACTAATGATGAAATAGATCAAACTGATACTGCATTACAGCAATATGTTGACTTTAATTTTGGATTCTTCTTCTTTGTTGGTGCAGCCCTAAATAGTAGGAAAATCTGACGCCTCACTCGAGTAATAGAAGCAGTAACTAATCAAACAGCGACGGCTCTGGGAAATATTACAGAAGAGCTCAAAATTAAGAGAATTGTAACTTTACAAAACAGGATGGTGTTAGATGTAGTCTTAGCTGATCGTGGTGGAGCATGTCGCATTATCGGGAGTAGCTGCTGTGTGTTCATCCCTGACCACGCCCCATCTGTTTATAACACCATTTCCAAATTTCATAAAATAGCTGCGGAAAAAAATGAAGACCAAGGAACATGGACTTGGTCTGAGTGGTTATGGGAGATTGTTTCTACTTGGGGCTGGAAATTATTAGTGGGAATAGTAACCATAGGAATCATCTTTCTCACTTTCTGTTGCTGCATTCAATGTGCCCCTACAGTATGTACAGCTTGTATAGCCACTTGCAATGGTGATAAACCTCCCCCGATTAATGTTCACAATTTGAATCAAGAAATTATGATGCACCTTGAAATTAATGAGCTTATGAATATTGATATATGGGATTAATATATGTACATTTAAAATGGATTCAGTATAGGCTAAAAAGGAAGCACTGTTTCAATTCAAAATCGGATTTTCTCATTTTTTGATTGAGCTATGCATCACCCATTTTCACCCCTGTCCTACTTTCAGCCCCGGCTCTATCCTTGACACCGGACTTGTATAAAAATTGACAATAAATCCAGATTGGGGTAGTGTAGGCTATGTATACATGCGGAATCAGTGCAAACAAAACGCTGGTGTCTGCTCTGGGTTTTTCAGACAATGGTAAAGCCTCAAGTAAAGTCTACACAGATAGCATATCTTGTTTTGCAGCCTTAGGATAAGACGATTGCACAAGGCACCAAGGCTGTCGATTCTTACCGTGACCTCATATGTGAGTTTTTCACAAAGCCCTATTTACCTCTGGGCATCACCTGTTTGTGATCTTTTGCCATAAAAACCTGTGTAACCATCATTTGGTGTGCTTCCTCCTTGAGTATCTCTATGGTGCTTACCGGATGAGGCCCCATTCATGAATACTAATAAATGAGTTTTGGTTTGTACTTTATTCCAGTGTCAATTCCTCCTTACTTGTTTAGAACTCGTGGACGAAGGGTGACCCCTGCACCAGTGGGTTTTTAATAATCCGCTTCCACACATTCTTGCTCTGGACCAGAACAATATCAGTTCCCAATGCCCCTCCAGAAACTCCCACTAATCAACTCTGCTCTTGCGTAGTTGAATTAGCTGGATCCTCCAGGGGGAAAAGGGGATGTGGAATAAGAATAAACAGCCTTGTAGTCTTTGTTTTTCTTCAGAAGACTTCTTCCACTTCACTTCTGTCTTTTCTACTATTAGTACCTCTCTGCAATATTTGAATAACTGTAGGGAAAAAAAACAATGTAATCTACTCTACAGATACATTCTAGGGTTCTATATATTATTCCTTAATTCTCTTAAACATACCCAATACTAGTGGGGCTTTTGTTCCTCTTCTACAACGTTTAATGTACTTATTCTTCTTATGTACTCTTTGCATGACTTGACTGTAAATACATTTAAATGACAACGTTAACAACTGTGTTTCTTTTTCTTTTTCTTTTTCTTTTTCTTTTTCTTTTTCTTTTTCTTTTTCTTTGTTTAGGATCTACTTGCGTGACCGGAGCCATCACCAAGAGTGTCCGAATCGTCTGACTGATCAGGTATGTTGATAATGAAAAATTCAACATGCAATCTCTGTAGTTCTGGTAACTTTTTATAGCGAAAGAAAAATGAAATCACAGATTGCACTAGTGCTTTAGTTTTGAGTTGTTTCTGAAACTTATAATTTACTCAGGAACTCGGATGCTTACCATGCTGTGGACAAACTCTAACTTGCTTGAAACTCGATACAGCAGTTTTCTATTATAAATTGACTCTTCTCTGAGGGTGCGCAGAAGACAAGAAGAGTTGCAGTATTAATGCGCAACTGCTGGGAGATTAGTGTTGAAAGTTTCCAGGAAGACACTGAGTTTTTGAGGGCACACGAACGGTCGACTCCCAGACAAGACACTACTTGAGTCGCGCCTGCTCAGAATCAGTATAAAAACTTCTAGGATCACTAACAGGTATTTTTACAAAGGGAAACTAAACAATAGCCAACACAAGTACTGTAACTAGCTAGCGTGTTGATAAAGAGCTGGTACCTCAGGAATTACTGCTGCTGCTGCTGTGTGGTAGTGCAAACTTGACATTCTAATGTGGTTTGCAAAAGAACTAGAGCGTTGCAGGAGAGATCGGACTGGCAGCCATCTTGAGTTTCCAGCACTGCAAGCTCTTCCGCCAAACATTTCTCTTAGGAGGTAGTTTCTGATTCTGATATAAAATTGTTGTTTTTACTGCCAGTCTTGGGTATATGGTTATATTTCTAGGTTTATGAATGAAGAAGGTATGAATGAGTGAAGATCTGGGGGTGTTTGTTATAATCGATCTTTGGGATTAAGAGTACCGACAATAAGTCCAAAGTAGCACATTTTCATTGGTACAGTTGTATAGCACCCTACTTCTTTGGTGTGAAAGGGGTCCCTCTAATTTTGAATAATAGAATACCAATCATGACATATTTGAGCTGTAGCATAATGGAGCTGCCAACCTCAGGTTTCCTCATGTGCCAGGCCCTATATCCTATCACCTATAGTAGCCTTTAATGGTAAAGGCCAATATAGGGACATATAAGCTTGCACTTACATGTCACACCTTCAATATAAAGCTCCTGTCTCCTGAGCATAGGAGGCCCTTCTTAGGGGTGACTGGTATATATTAAAAATAGTGCATTGACTTTGCCACACATGATGAGGGAAAGTCAAATTCGAGCAGTTTGTACTGTTCATGTAGACTGCAAAGGAAGGCCTGCTTTCAGACGTTTACTTGGGTCACTCAGGGTGGCAAACAGTGCTTCAGGCCCTGATGACCCCTTTAACACCCATGCCCTTGGTACCACTAGTACCATATACTAAGGACTTATAAGGGAGTTAAAGTCTTTATCAATTGGTTTTACCAATTCACTTGTTTTAGGGAGACAGAACTGGCCATGGGGAGCAGGTTCCAGTGCACTTTCAGGATCATAACTATCAGCTTTAGAGCAAAACATGTAGGGTAATGACCATACCAAAAGGGCATATCCTACATTTCCATAGATACCAACAGTTTAGAACAGTAAAGTTGGAGATTTTGAAATAAAGTTGGGGAATATATGTACCCCTTTGACTTCTATTGACACAGAGGCTATTTTAGGTGGGAGGTAGTTAAAATAAAGCAATTTTTGGCTTCAAAAACTTGGAGTGTCTCATGTGAATCAGATCTATTGGCATATATGTATTTTATTATAGTAAATAACATAACCTAATTTGTGACTCAGCCTCTTCAAACCGTTCTACAAGTTTGCTAATATAAAGACAACTCTGTAAAGAAATGGTAACTGAGGAAACTTTTATGGCAAGCAATATTATAAAAACAACAATTACAATTGTTCATACAAATAATGACAATTTTGATTTTCTGATACTTGGGGGAAATTTATGAAATGGTGGAGCAGTGCAGCTCAAGTAGTCACCTTGCTGCACTGCACTGCGTCACTGCGAGAGAGCAGGAATATGCTGTAATTAAGCCATAAGGCACATTCCTGACTTTTCCCCCTGCACTGGACATAATGGGATGTGTAGCGCCAACACAGGCACCCTTGCACCATGGTGCAAGTGTGCCAGCGTTGCATGCAAGTTTGGTTTTGTGCAGGAGGGGGTACCTTCCTGCACAAAAACAATCCTGAGAGGTTTTATCTCTTTCTATGTGTGCTGCAGAATGCAATACACTCAGAAAGAGTAAGTAACATGGAAAAATAAAGAAATGTATCCTAGTTATGCCTTTCCTGGGGAGGCATATCATTTTGGTGCATTCCCAGGTTTACAAGGTCTTGTAAATCTGGGAATGCATTAAAAACCATGGGATTTGCATGGGAACAGCCACGCAGCACCCATGGAATGCCTCTCTAGTGCAGAGTAATGTATCAATTTGCCCTGCATTGTGCCACTCCACATTTTTGGAGCAACTCAAAGTGGCTTTGTATGACTTCAAAAATGTGGAATAGAGGTTTACGTTCCACATGTACCACATTGTAGTGTGCACACGTGATGCAAACCTCTCAGAAATATGCCCCTTTGGGGCAAATGTATGACAAAGTGGCACAGTAAGGCACCACAAGTCACCTTGCTGCGATGTACTGCGTCACAGGGAAAGGGCAAGAATGCACTGTTATTAAGGCATGCAGCACATTTTTGACGTTCCCCTCTTCAATGTCGCACAATGGATTGCCTAGCGCTAACACAGGCACTCCAACACCATGATGCAAGGGTGAGTGCACTGCATGCAGGATTGTTTTTGTGTGGGAAGGGGTCCCTTCCTGCACCAAACAACCTGAGAGGCTTTTTCATATTTCTATGTGTGCTGCAGAATGCAGCACACATTGAAAGAGGAAGTAACAAAGAGAAATACAGATATTTCTCCTTGTTACACCTCTCCTTGGGAGGTGCATCTTTTAGAAGCATTCCCAGTTTTACAAAAACTTGCAAATATGATTATGGGTCAAAAACAATGTGAGTTGCATGGGAACACCCACGCAATGCCTATGTAATGCCTACCCAGCAGAGAGTAACGCAACGTAGCAATTTGCGTTGCAATGTATTACTCCAGATTTTTGAAGCCACGCAAAGTGGCCTTGCGTGACTTCATAATCTGACTTAGAGGTTTGTGTCATGCATGTACCACATTATGTAATGCAAACATTACATGAACCTCGCATAAATATTACCTCTGTAAGAATGAGTGCCTTCACTGTACATGAATGTTTGTTGCTACAGCCTTTAAGAAAAGGCAGCACTCTAAGACAGTGTCACATCTAAAGTAGTAACTCAGTGTATCACAGGGCGGAAACATTGTTATTTTTCTTCTAATTTATTCGGCAAACAAGATGATTAGCTCTCCACCCTTGAACTCTGAGGTAATGCGGCATGATGCACTTTTGTCTGTAATGGCAACCTGTAAACACACTAAAATCTATTCACAAGGTATCATTGGCCATAAAAGTGAGGATATAGCTGAAAATACCTCAATTGCGACTGCCAGGTAAACACAGACAGATTCCTGGCAGATTTTAATGCATCTCCTACTATGGATTCTCTGTTACCAGTGCCAAAAAACCATAGTCATACAATCCACGCAAGAGATGGGAACTTGGCATTACAAGGTGTGATTTGCCTTGTAAGTTTGTGAATGTCCACAATTCCCGGGAACTAGTTTGAAAGTTCCTTCAACTTTAGCCTAGAGCAACTTCTCTTCCAGCATAGGGTAAATATTTGTCTGCATGAAGAAAGGCTTTCCACCACACCATTCCCAAATTTGATGATGGTGTGGTGGAAAGCCGTTCTTCGTGCAGAACATTTTTTACACTGCTGAAAAAAAAATAAAAAAGCATTGGCATAGCCAAAAGGTCTCGGTTTTGGGAAGTTCTAAGTATTTAGTTATGCCGCACAATATCCTTGGTGCAACCACATCAACTGTTGCGTGGCTAAACACTTATAAGGTCCCAACGGCGAGACCTATTGGCTATGCCAATGCTTGGAGTGGTTGTGTGTGTGGTTGTGAGTGTGGTTGTGTGTGTGTGGATGTTTGTGTGTGGTTGTGTGTGTGTGGTTGTGTATGTGGTTGTGTGTGTGGTTGTGTGTGTGGTTGTGTGTGTGTGGTTGTGTGTGTGGTTGTGTGTGGGTGTGGGTGCAGTTGTGGGTGCAGGTGTGGTTGTGGGTGTGTGTGGATGTGTGGTTTGGTGTGGTTGTGTGTGTGGTTGGGTGTGGTTGGGTGTAGTTGTGTGTATGGTTGTGTGTGGTTGTGTGTGTGTGGTTGTGTGTGTGTGTGGTTGTGTGTATGTGGCTGTGTGTGATTGTGTGTGTGGTTGTGTGTGTGTGTGCTTGTGGTTGTGTGTGTGGCTGTGTGTGTAGTTGTGTGTGTGGTTGTGTATGTGGTTGTGTGTATGTTTGTGTGTGTGTGTGGTTGTGTGTGGTTGTGTGTGTGTGTGGTGGTATGTGTGGTTGTGTGTGGTTCGGTGTGTGGTTGTGTGTAGTGTTGTATGTGTAATTGTGTGTGGTTGTGTGCGGTTGTGTGTGTGGTTGTGTGGTTGTGTGCGGTTGTGTGTGTGGTTGTGTGTGTGTGTGTGTGGTTGTATGTGTGGTTGTGTGTGGTTGTGTGTGTGGTTGTGTGTGTGGTTGTATGTGTGATTGTGTGTGGTTGCGTGTGTGTGGTTGAGTGCATGTGTGGTTGTGTGTGTGGTTGTGTGTGTGTGGTTGTGGTTGTGTGTGGTTGTGCGTGTGGTTGTGTGTATTGTATTGTAATTGCATTTATATAGCGTGACGAGCACACTACTCCGGGACGCATAGAGTATTAGTGTTGAATTAGTATAGTGAAACATACAAGTACATTTTAAGTGGTGGATTGGTTAGTCAGTTATTTGGATTTGGAATGATAGTAGAAAGATAGAGGAGGTTAAAGGTTTGTATTTATTTATCGCTTGTTGACGCACGATATTCAGGAAGCCTATAAAGGATTAGTGGTGAATTAATATGGTGAAATATGAAGTCATTTATTAGTCTGTTACTTGGAGTGAGAAGGATAGCAGAGAGATAAAAGGGAAGGAGAGATTTGCATTCATATACCACTTGTTACCCCTGATGGGTGTTCAAGCACTTTTCTGGCGAGTAGCATGCCACTCCACTGTTGAACATTAGTGTAGTATAAATATGAAGTAATTTGAGTAGTAGAACTGTTATTCAGTTATTTGGGCAGTATATTAGTATGGTTGAATATGGAATTTGAGAAGTAAACATGTTAGTCTGTAAATTTTGATTGAAAAGGATAGTGGAGGGATAAAAGAGTGAAGGATTTTTTTTTAGGCCTTAGCAGTAGGAAGAGGCTTTTGGATCATTAAAAAGGAGTTTTGGAGGGGAGGAGTCAGAGGGAAGAGTTTAGAAAGGTTTATCATTTAGCAATACCCAGCCCACACCATCCACATTCACAAATAGAGCAACCCACTCACACCAAATGTACACCATGCACAACACTATGCACAGATTAATGTACCAGCATGCATCACAAACCCAACCAAACCACATCTACACACCCTACTATCCCAACTACCACACATATCCACCATAACCCACAAACAGTACACAACTCTATCCTACACCACTAACCAATACACTCATCCCTAACACAACACCAATCAACACCATACATAACTACATCCCATTCACACTCTCACTGCTGTAATTACATCTAACTAACCACCTTTTATCACTAACAAACATATAATGATCCTTCCATCAGTTGTCCAACAAACACCCTCCTCTCCCTTCTACCATAATAACACTAACACACAACACACACTGCACACCACCACACTTTGTACCTCTTGCAACAAACCAGTCTAAGATAAACACTCTCACCTCTACTTCATTCCCTCCTACACACAACATACACTCTACTCATAAACACATCACCACCCCCTCTACGTCACAACCTCCTCTCACAAAAAATATTACACAACCAAATCCAGTGGTTGTGTGGTTGAGTGTGTGGTTGTGTGTGTGTTTGTGTGTGTGTGGGGGGGTTGTGTGTGTGTGGTTGTGTGTGTGTGGTTGTGTGTGCAGTTGTGTGTGGTTATGTGTTGTTGTGTGTGTGTGGTTGTGTGTGTGGTTATGTGTGGTTATGTGTATGTTTGTGTGTGTGGTTGTGTGTGGTTATGTGTGTGTTTGTGTGTGTGGTTGTGTGTGGCTGTATGTGTGGTTGTGGTTGTGTATGTGTTTGTGTGTGTGGTTGTGTGTGGTTGAGTGTGTGTGTGGTTGTGTGTGTATGGTTGTATGTACAGTTGTGGTTGTGTATGTGGTTGTGTATGTGGTTGTGTGTGTGGTTGTGTTTGTGGTTGTGTGTGAGGTTATGTGTGTGGTTGTATGTGTGTGAGAGGCTGTGTGTGTGGTTGTATGTGTGGTTGTGATTGTGTGTGTGGTTGTGTGCATGTGGTTGTGTGTGTCTGTGGTTGTGTGTGTGGGTGTGGTTGTGTGTGGTTGTGTGTGTGGTTGTGGTTGTGTGGTTGTCTCTGTGGTTGTGGTTGTGTGTGTGGTTAGGTGTTGATGTGTGTGTGGCTGTGTGTGTCATTGTGTGGTTGTGTGTGTGGTTGTGCATGTGGTTGTGTGTGTGGTTGTGCATGTGCTTGTGGTTGTGGGTGTGGTTGTGTGTATGTAGTTGTGTGTGGTTGTGTGTGTGTGGTAGTGTGTGTGGTTGGGTGTGTGTGTGTGTGGTTGTGTGTGTGTGGTTGTGTATGTTTGTGTGTGTGTTTGTGTGTGTGGTTGTGTGTGTGTGTGTGTGGTTGTATGTGTGGTTGTGTGTGTGGTTGTATGTGTGATTGTTTGTGGTTGTGTGTGTGGTTGTGGTTGTGTGTGGTTGTGCGTGTGGTTGTGTGTGTGTGGTTGTGTGTGGGTGCGGTTGTCGGTGCACTTGTGGATGTGTGTGTGTGGATGTGTGGTTGGGTGTGGTTGGATGTGGTTGGGTGTGGTTGTGTGTGTGGTTATGTGTTTGGCTCTGTGTGTGTGGTTGTGTGTGTGTTGGACAGGCCTCATGAAGGGCTCGCTCCCTCCCCGCATGACAGAGCCCGGACATCAGCTCTCCAGGTGCTACCCACAGAAGCAACCCACACTCCGTCCCCTACGGGACTCCTACTCTCGGACATCTCTGTATCACGGGCCCGGGCCACCGTCAGCACCATTGCCCAGCCCGGCCACCATCTTGGACACTGCACCACGAGGCCGCATGGCCTCAGCTCGACCCCAACCCTGGGCCTGGCCAGGCCCGACATCCCGGCACCACCATCCACCCAGGAGGTGAACGGACCACTTGGCAGGTCAATGGGAGAAAGAAGTGTCGATGGCTCTCCCCCGCCAGGTGCCGATTGCCCCCAGCCTCCCCGGGCGCTGGCTGCACCCCCCTGCTGGGTGTTTGGACTCCCTCATCCCGGACCTCCCGACCTCCAAGTGCGAGGGTCCGGACATCAAAGGCCGCCAGACCTATAACTGGGGCAGCTCCAGAGCAGGAAGGCAGTTGTATCCTGGAGTCGAGAGACACCGAGAAGAACTCATCCTTGACGGACTGCTGGCGCTGCCGCAGCCCTGCCTTGTGAACTGCCGTCCTGCCGCTGGCGCTGCCGCGGCCCTCTGCGACCTTCATCCTCGTCGGGACCTGCTGGCACTGCCGCGGCCCGTTGTAACTACCATCTTCGTCGGGACCTGCTGGCGCTGCCGCGGACCGTTGCCACCTTCGACCACCCCGGGACCTGCTGGCGCTGCCGCGGCCCGTCCTTCAAGAACGCCGAGCTCGAGGATTGTGAGCTACCCATCATCTCATCGCAACTACCAGATTGGTAATAAGACTGTCCCGCTACCCCCTTTCCCATCCAAGAGACTAGAATCGAGGGGACCCCTGAGTCCAGACCTCCTTGTACCATTCTACCGTACCTCAAGATTGCTTATAAAGAACGTTAAATCTTATCCTTGTTTGGTGTCCATCTGTGGGGGGGGGAAGTTACTTGTCTGTACGATCGCTGGAGACGGCTCTCCCCGGAGACCTCTCCCCTTGTCCTCGGCCGACCCTCCAGGTCCCGTCTAACATTGGTGGCCAGCGGCGCGATCCGAACCAACGCGTAATCGTACAGAAAGCAACTCACCCCATGACTAAACCACAATGCCGGCCCAAGAGAGCGGGTCTACAGAGAAATTCCAAATGGACAAGCTGGAGGAGTACAACCATCGAGAATTAAAACAATTTTGTATGGAACTGGGCATTGCTACCACCGGTCTGAGCACAAAAGATGACTTTAAACACGCCCTAGAATCATGGGCAGAGGCAAACACCGCTGGTCCCCGGGACCAACGCATCGAAGCACCGAAACTAACCCCGCTCCTTCCGAGGAAAGGAGAACGGGTCTCTCCCGGGAAGAGATCCAAGAGCGAGAGAAAAACAGACTGCATGAATTAGAGTTGGCACGGCTCAAAATGGATGGAGAACTAAAACTAGCGGAACAAAAATTGAACCTAGAACACTTACGGCTCCGAGAAGAGCGGGAGGAAAAACAAAGACAAAGAGAGCTTGAAGAAAAAAGACTGGCATATGAACACGAGCGCAAACTAGCCGAAATAGAACTACGCAAGCAAGGCAAGGACCTGGGGGTGCCCGAGCGACCACGCACCCCAGGAACTTCAGAACCAAAGGTCCACATTCCCAAAGATGTCGTCCGAGAGTTCTACCGAAACGACGACATACAGCAGTGGTTCAAGGCCTATGAGATCGCCATGTCCTCTCACCGGATCGATCGAAGTGACTGGGGAGCCGGTCTATGGGGGAGGTTCGTCAATGAAGGCCGTGATGCCCTGTTACAGCTCCCGGATCACCAAATGACGTCCTATGATCACATGAAGGCCGCCCTCCTCACTCGATATGGGCTGACACCCGAAATGCACCGCCAGAGGTTCCGCGACTGCACCCGAATCCCGGGTACAACTTGGGTGGAATATGTGAACTATTTCAGCCGAGCCCTCGAGGGATGGATCAAGGGGAGCAACGTAACGACCTACGAGCAGCTTTTTAACCTTGTTGTGTGGGAGCACCTCTCCAACAACTGCTTTGTCGAGCTCAGGCAGCACCTCCTCGACAGTAAATTGACTGATCCACGGCAGCTCGCCGCCAAGGCTGACCGATGGGAGAGCATCCGAGTGGGCCGGGGTGGCCCGAACGAGCAGAACAGGAACAACCAAGGCCATCACCGTCCCCGAGGAGGAGGAGGCCAGGGCCGGGGGAAAGACACCATCCCGGCCGCTCCCGCTACCAGCACCCCGCCCCCGGCCAGCAGGGGCAACCCCCTGATGCGCCCAGGGTTCAGAGCCAATGTCACGTGTCATCGGTGCCAGCGAGTCGGTCACTACGCCAATGACCCGAACTGCCCACAGAACCAGACTCCGAGGCCCCGCCAGGTGGCTGCCGCCGCCCTAGGAGAAGAGCAAGTCTCCGAAGAGCAGGAAGAATACGAACAAGAGCAACAAGAGTGGGAACCGGCCGCCATGGTCCTGGCATGCTTGGGGGGGAGAGACATGGTCCCGCGGGCTCCCCTACCCGCCAACACCAGAAAGTACAGTCAGTGGGTGAGCATAAATGGGCGCAAGGCCGAAGCCCTATGTGACACGGGGGCCAGTGTGACGGCCGTCCGCTGTCACCTGGTGACCCCCGAGCAAATAATACCGAACGTTCTCTGCCCCGTCCGGTCAGCCGACAATTCGGAGAGCATGTGTCGGATGGCCTGCGTCCCCTTCGAGTGGGGAGGAGTATCCGGCATGCTGAAGGTGACGGTCCGCGATGATGCCCCCGTGGACTGTCTCCTGGGGAACAATCTCGAGAGTTCCCAGTGGGCCGCCGTAGAAAGAAGAGAGCACCTGGGGATGTTGGGCCTCCCGGACTGGGCGTGCGTAACCACCCGGTCCATGGCGGCTCGCGCCATCCCCTGACCAGAAGAACCCGAATGGCCAGCACCTCCTCCCCCGATCGCCCCAGTGGGGGACGCCGACACCGCCGACCCCCCGGAACAAACCCAAGAAGAACTCGCTCAGCCCTAGGATCTCCCAGACCTGGCTCAGTGGCGTCAAGAAGGGGGACCCACCCAGGAACAATTCCGTCAAGAACAAAAGACATGTCCCTCCCTCGAGGGACTACGACAACAAGCCCTCGCCCAGAGCACGGGAGATACCGCCGGGGCCCACTGGATCTATTGGGACAATGATCTATTGTACAGTGAACAAAGAATCGCCGAGTTGGGGGCCAGTCGAGTGTTGGTGGTGCCCCTCCGTTTTAGAGACTTCCTGCTGAACTTGGCCCACGATGTCCCCCTGGCCGGACACTTGGGTCAGGACAAAACCTACAACCGCCTGGTGACCCACTTTTACTGGCCCAAGATGAGAAATTACGTACTCAACCACTGCCGGTCTTGTCCCACTTGTCAGGCCAGCGGGAAGAGCGGCCGCAAACTCAAGGCGCCCCTGCAGCCCTTTCCGGTGGTTACCACCCCGTTCGAAAAGGTGGGAATAGACATTGTGGGGCCCCTGGACCCCCGAACAGCACAAGGGCATCGTTTCATCCTGGTACTGGTGGACCATGCCACCCGCTATCCCGAGGCCATCCCCCTTCGAACTGTAACAGCACCGGTGGTCGGCCGAGCCTTAATGGGGATCTTCTCCCGGGTGGGCTTCCCCCGGGAAGTCGTCAGCGACAGAGGCACGAACTTCATTTCAAAATACATGAAATCCCTCTGGCAGCAGTGCGGGGTCACCTACCGATTCACAACCCCCTATCACCCGCAAGGAAACGGACTGGTTGAGCGGTTCAACCGTACACTCAAGGGAATGATTATGGGGTTGGAAGAGCCCCTCCGCCGCCAGTGGGATGTGTTCCTCCCGTGCCTCCTCTTCGCCTACCGAGAAGTCCCTCAGAAGTCCCTCGGCTTTAGCCCCTTCGAACTCTTGTACGGGCACCCTGTTTGAGGGCCCCTCAGCCTAGTTAAGGAAGGTTGGGAGATGGCCCCCCTGAAAACCCCTCCAGACGTCTACAAGTACCTCCTGACCCTCCGCAATCAGACCAAGCGGTTCTGAGAAATCGCCAAAGCCAATCTTGAAGCCAGTCAGGAGGACATGAAGAAATGGTACGATCAGAACGCCTCCTCCATAGAGTTCGTACCTGGCCAGCAAGTATGGGTGATGTCCCCCACCGAACCTTGTGCCCTGCAAGATAAGTGGACGGGGCCCTTCAAGTTGATCGAGCGCAAGAGCCCCGTCACCTATCTCATCGACATGGAGTCTTCCCGGAACCCCCTCTGGGTCCTCCACGCCAACAGACTCAAACCCCACTTTGTGCGCTCGGAGCTCAGCCTACTGATGGCTACAGACAGTGGGGCAGAAGAAGACTCCGAGCCCCTCCCTGACCTGCTGAGGACCCGCGAAAAAGATGGTTCGGTAGACGGGGTCCGACTGTCAGATGCCCTGACCTCGGAGCAGCGCCAAGACTGTCGGGCTCTCCTGCTGCAATTCGCAGCCCTATTTTCCCTCACCCCAGGGGTCACCCCCTGGTGCTTGCACGACGTGGACACTGGGGACAGTCCCCCCATCAGACATCGGGCGTACCGCGTGCCAGATCGGGTACGTGCCTGCATCCAAGAAGAAGTCTCCAAGATGCTCACACTCGGAGTCATCGAACCCTCGGAGAGCCCCTGGGCCAGCCCAGTCGTACTGGTCCCCAAAGCTGCGGCCCCCGGCACCACCCCTGAGCTCCGATTCTGCGTTGACTATCGGGGCCTGAACGCTGTCACCCGGACCGACGCTCACCCCATTCCCCGAGCCGATGAACTGATCGACCGCATGGGGGCTGCCCGCTACCTCAGCATCTTCGACCTGGCAGCGGGCTACTGGCAGATCGGCCTCACCCCCAGGGCGCAAGAACGGTCCGCTTTCTCCACCCCGGATGGCCACTACCATTTCAAAGTGATGCCATTCGGCATGAAAAACGCTCCAGCAACCTTTCAACGCCTGGTGAACCAGGTATTGGCGGGCCTCGAAGAGTTCAGCGCCGCCTACCTGGACGATATCGCGGTTTACAGCCGCCACTGATCAGACCATCTCCGCCACCTCCGAGAGGTCCTGCAGGCCCTCCAACAGGCCGGCCTCACAATCAAGGCCAGCAAATGCCAGATTGGCCAGGGGTCCGTGACCTACCTAGGACACCAAGTGGGGAGCGGTCTGGTGGCCCCCCTCCAACTCAAGATCGCTGCCATCCAGTCCTGGCAACCACCCGTAACGCAAACCGAGGTCCGGGCCTTCTTGGGGCTCACCGGGTACTACCGGCGGTTTGTGAAGGACTATGGCAGCATTGTGGGGCCACTCACGGCACTTACATCTAAGAACCAGCCAAAAAGAGTCGACTGGACTCCCGATTGTCAAGCGGCCTTCGAGAAGCTGAAGGTCGCCATGTGCACCGCCCCGGTACTCCAGGCTCCCGACTACAGCCGGGAGTTCATCGTCCAGACTGATGCCTCCGACCATGGCATTGGAGCCGTCCTCTCCCAACTGAACACCGAGGGAGTCGACCAACCAGTGGCGTTCATCAGTCGACGTCTGTTGGCCCGAGAACAGCGCTGGAGCACCATCGAGAGGGAGGCCTTCGCAGTGGTATGGGCCCTCAAGAAGCTCCGGCCCTACCTCTTCGGTACCCATTTTCGGGTGCAAACAGATCATCGGCCCCTGCAATGGCTAATGCAGATGCGGGGGGAGAATCCCAAGCTCTTGCGATGGTCCATATCCCTGCAAGGGATGGACTTCACTGTGGAACACCGCCCCGGCCAGGAGCACGCCAACGCGGATGGCCTGTCACGATTTTTCCGCCTCGACGAGGAGAGTCCCCAAGAAGATGGGTGACTCTCCCCGCCTTCAGCTGGGGGGACGCTTGTTGGACAGGCCACATGAAGGGCTCGCTCCCTCCCCGCATGACAGAGCCCGGACATCAGCTCTCCAGGTGCTACCCACAGAAGCAACCCACACGCCGTCCCCTACGGGACTCCTACTCTCGGACATCTCTGTATCACGGGCCCGGGCCACCGTCAGCACCATTGCCCAGCCCGGCCGCCATCTTGGACACTGCACCACGAGGCCGCATGGCCTCAGCTCGACGTCAACCCTGGGCCTGGCCAGGCCCCGACATCCCGGCACCACCATCCACCCAGGAGGTGAACGGACCACTTGGCAGGTCAATGGGAGAAAGAAGTGTCGATGGCTCTCCCCCGCCAGGTGCCGATCACCCCCAGCCTCCCCAGGCGCTGGCTCCACCCCCCTGCTGGGTGTCTGGACTCCCTCATCCCGGACCTCCCGACCTCCAAGTGCGAGGGTCCGGACATCAAAGGCGCCAGACCTATAACTGGGGCAGCTCCAGAGCAGGAAGGCAGTTGTATCCTGGAGTCGAGAGACACCGAGAAGAACTCATCCTTGACGGACTGCTGGCGCTGCCGCAGCCCTGCCTTGTGAACTGTCGTCCTGCCGCTGGCGCTGCTGCGGCCCTCTGCAACCTTCATCCTCGTCGGGACCTGCTGGCGCTGCCGCGGCCCGTTGTAACTACCATCTTCGTCGGGACCTGCTGGCGCTGCCGCGGACCGTTGCCAACTTCGACCACCCCGGGACCTGCTGGCGCTGCCGCGGCCCGTCCTTCAAGAACGCCGAGCTCGAGGATTGTGAGCTACCCATCATCTCATCGCAACTACCAGATTGGTAATAAGGCTGTCCCGCTACCCCCTTTCCCATCCAAGAGACTAGAATCGAGGGGACCCCTGAGTCCAGACCTCCTTGTACCATTCTACTGTACCTCAAGATTGCTTATAAAGAACGTTAAATCTTATCCTTGTGTGGTGTCCATCTGTGGGGGGGGGGGAGTTACTTGTCTGTACGATCGCTGGAGACGGCTCTCCCCGGAGACCTCTCCCCTTGTCCTCGGCCGACCCTCCAGGTCCCGTCTAACAGTGTGTGTGTGTGTGGTTTGTGTGTGTGTGTGATTTGTGTGTGTGTAGTTGTGTGTGTGGTTGTGTGAGTGGTTGTGTGTGGTTGTGTGTGTGTGTGGTTGTGTGTGGTTATGTGTGTGCTTGTGTGTGTCATTGTGTGTGGTTCTATGTGTGGTTGTGTGTGTGTGGTTGTGTGCGTATGGTTGTGTTTGTGGTTGTGTGTGTGTTTGTGTGTGTGTTTGTGTGTGTGGTTGTGTGGTTGTATGTGTGGTTGTGTGTGTGGTTGGGTGTGTGGTTGTATGTGTGATTGTGTATGGCTGTGCGTGTGGTTGTGTGTGGTTGTTTGTGTGGTTGTGTGTGTGGTTGTGTGTGTGGTTGTGTATGGTTGTACGTGTGGTTGTGTGTGTGTGTGGTTGTGTGTGGGTGCGCTTGTGGATGTGTGTGTGTGGATGTGTGGTTGGGTGTGGTTGGATGTCGTTGTGTGTGGTTCTGTGTGTGGTTCTGTGTGTGTGGCTGTGTGTGTGTGTGTGGTTTGTGTATGTGTGTGGTTTGTGTGTGTGGTTGTGTGTGTGTGGTTGTGTGTGCAGTTGTGTGTTGCTGTGTGTGGTTGTGTGTGTCTGTGTGTGGTTGTGTGTGTGGTTGTGTGTATGGTTGTGTGTGGTTGTGTGTGTGATTGGTTGTGTGTGTGGTTGTATGTGTGGTTGTGGTTGTGTGTGTGGTTGTTTGTGGTTGTGTGTGTGTGTGGTTGTGTTTTTTGTGTGTGGTTGTATGTGCAGTTGTGGTTGTGTATGTTGTTGTGTGTGTCATTGTGTGGTTGTGTGTGTGTGGTTGCATGTGTGTTTGTGTGTTGTGTGTGTGTTTGTTTGTGGCTGTGTGTGTGTGGTTGTATGTGTGATTGTAATTGTGTGTGTGGTTGTGTGTGTTTGTGGTTGTGAGTGTGGTTGTGTGTGGTTGCGTGTGTGGTTTTGTGGCTGTGTGTGTGGTTGTGTGTGTGGTTGGGTGTGAATGTGTGTGTGTGGTTGTGTGTGTGTGGTTGTGGATGTGTGCGTGGCTGTGTGTGTGGTTGTTTGTGTGTGTGGTTGTGTGTGTGGTTGTGTGTGTGGTTGTATGTGTGGTTGTGCATGTGCTTGTGGTTGTATGGTTGCATGTGTGGTTGTGTGTATGTGGTTGTGTGTGTGTGGTAGTATGTGTGGCTGTGTGTGTGGTTGTGTGTGTGGTTGTGTGTGTGGTTGGGTGTGTGGTTGTAGGTGTGATTGTGTGTGGCTGTGCGTGTGGTTGTGTGTGGTTGTTTGTGTGGTTGTGTATGGTTGTACGTGTGGTTGTGTGTGTGTGTGGTTGTGTGTGGGTGCGCTTGTGGATGTGTGTGTGTGGATGTGTGGTTGGGTGTGGTTGGATGTCGTTGTGTGTGGTTGTGTGTGTGGTTCTGTGTGTGTGGCTGTGTGTGTGTGTGTGGTTTGTGTATGTGTGTGGGTTGTGTGTGTGGTTGTGTGTGTGGTTGTGTGTGCAGTTGTGTGTTGCTGTGTGTGGTTGTGTGTGTCTGTGTGTGGTTGTGTGTGTGGTTGTGTGTATGGTTGTGTGTGGTTGTGTGTGTGTTTGGTTGTGTGTGTGGTTGTATGTGTGGTTGTGGTTGTGTGTGTGGTTGTTTGTGGTTGTGTGTGTGTGTGGTTGTGTTTTGTGTGTGTGGTTGTATGTGCAGTTGTGGTTGTGTATGTTGTTGTGTGTGTCATTGTGTGGTTGTGTGTGTGTGGTTGCATGTGTGTTTGTGTGTTGTGTGTGTGTTTGTTTGTGGTTGTGTGTGTGTGGTTGTATGTGTGATTGTAATTGTGTGTGTGGTTGTGTGTGTTTGTGGTTGTGAGTGTGGTTGTGTGTGGTTGCGTGTGTGGTTGTGTGGCTGTGTGTGTGGTGGTGTGTGTGGTTGGGTGTGAATGTGTGTGTGTGGTTGTGTGTGTGTGGTTGTGGATGTGTGTGTGGCTGTGTGTGTGGTTGTTTGTGTGTGTGGTTGTGTGTGTGGTTGTGTGTGTGGTTGTATGTGTGGTTGTGCATGTGCTTGTGGTTGTATGGTTGCGTGTGTGGTTGTGTGTATGTGGTTGTGTGTGTGTGGTAGTATGTGTGGCTGTGTGTGTGGTTGTGTGTGTGGTTGTGTGTGTGGTTGTATGTGTGGTTGAATGTGTTGTTGTGATTGTGGTTGTGGTTTTGTGTTTGTGGTTGTGTGTGTGGTTGTGTGTGATTGTGTGTGTTTGTGGTTGTGTGTGTGTGTGGTTATGGTTGTGTGTGTGTGGTTGTATGTGTGGTTGCGTTGTTGCATTTGTTGTTGTGTGGGTGCTTGTGGTTGTGTGTGTGTGGTTGTGTGTGAGGGTTTGTGTGTGTGTGTGGTTGTGTGTGGTTGTGTGTATGTGGTTGTGTGTGTGGCTGTGTGTGTGTACTTCACGGAATGTTTGTGAATAGCGCAACATTTAATAGTGCGTTCAAGAGGAGATGAAAATCTCTACCCATAATTTCACATTTGTTTTCAAGAAAATGGCCCAATTTGTCAGCATGCACTTGAGTGCCTCCTGTAATACCAATGCAATGTTCAGCCTCCCAATAGTTGGGGAAATCTACCACTGCAAGAAAACATAAGAACCAGCATGTGGTGGTGGTAATGGTGTAGACATCTGGTGGCCTATTTTCAAAAGGAAATCTGACCGAAGAACTCTCCGCACACCTAGAACTCCACCAGGGTGGAGATCTCAATTGCTGGGTCTGAAAAATCTGAATGGGAAGGAATAGCAACACCATACATAAAATCCAAAACACAAAGAACTGACACATAATAAAACTCCAGACGTATAAATACAGGGTACGCCTTAGTCTCAATTCTTTCCCCTTTGAACTCCCTAATAGGGCACCACATAACACCTGCATATTCAAGATGCATGCATTTCCACTCAAGAGCAAAAGAAACATTACTGAGGAGAAGGCAGACCTCGTAGTTACTCTTGTTGTTTATTACAAGAAAGTCCAAAGGCTGCCTCCATAAACTAGAGCAGAAAAAGGTGGCTAAATGGCAGGAGTGGACAGACGATGTCAATGCATTGGTGGTGAAGGCTCTCAGTGTAAAAGGACCTCAAGAGGTTGAGAATACGCGGGTGAAGGAGAACTTGTCCAAGATACAGGTGACAAATGATCTTCCTGGTGGAGGACTTTGATTCACTCTCTGTTTTTTCCCTCTGACGGAGAGGGTCTGGTTCTTATAATTCATCCTGACCTTCCAATGGGCAAACTGTTCCACTGAACGCCAACATAAGGTCAGCTGAAAAATCAATATCCCTCTCTCGCAACTAGCTCTAGTTTCACCGCTCATGGAATTCTGTCCGTCCCTAACTAACACACATTACACTTCAAATTACTTTCATTACACCTAACTGTCCTGACTCCGTCAGAAGCGGTCGCTCCCCTCGCTCCCTGGCTCTAGCAGCTGGTATCGTAGCGCTCTCACTGCATTGATTGTCTTGTGCTAATATTACCGCATTGCCTAATTTAGCGTTACGCTATTTTTTGTACAGCCCACATCGTGCCAATCAAAGTGTGCTGCATACTATAGCGCTTGTGCTTATCTGTGCCTGATTGTGCCTGCGCCTCTGCCCACCCCAATCTCGTCCTGTTTCGTTTAGTTTTACTGCCATCTTGTTTGTTGTGCCTTCCAGTCTGCCCCTCCACCCAGCTCCCGCCTCCCAGCTGACCCTCCCTCCCACAGGATACGTAAAGACGATCCCATACCCCACAGCGTCGTGACCGTCCTGACTCCATCAGAAGCGGTCACTCCCCTCGCCCCCTGGTTTCAGCAGCTGGTATCGTAGCACTCTCACTGCATTGATTGTCTTGTGCTAATATTACCGCATTGCCTAATTTAGCGTTACGCTATTTTTTGTACAGCCCACATCGTGCCAATCAAAGTGTGCTGCATACTGTAGCGCTTGTGCTTATCTGTGCCTGATTGTGCCTACGCCTCTGCTTACCCCAATCTCGTCCTGTTTTGTTTCGTTTTGCTGCCATCTTGTTTGTTGTGCCTTCCAGCCCGCCCCTCCACCCAGCTCCCGCCTCCCAGCTGACCCTCCCTCGCCCCTCCACTATCCACTTATGTCAGATGCATTTGTGCGCAGCGTTCACGCGCAGCGGTCGCGCCCCATGCGCGCTGAAGGTGCGGCAAAGGTAAGCCCGTCTGCGCCCATCCGCGCCTGGATCGCGCCCAGCGCCAGACCCCCTGGTCCTTGCAAAACCCACTCCTCCCGCATTATGTATGATGCCGCTGCCCTCATTGCCCTTAACCCCGGCCGCAAACTACAATGCTGCGAGGCTGCCCCAGGACACACCCATGGACCCTTCGCCTGCCACTCCTGCAAATTCGCCTGCGTCAGGACCCACACCAAATCCACGAACTCCAAACACAGCTCCCACTCTAACCACCTGAAGTGCATCCTGCTGAACACCCGCTTGGTCCACAGACACGCCACTGAACTCTGGGACCTACTCGACACCACATCGCCGGACGTCGACTTCCTTACAGAAACCTGGATGAACGCATCATCAGCCCCCGACATCGCCATAGCCATCCCGGACGCTCACAAGATCATCCGAAAAGACCGCACCAACCAAACAGGAGGAGGCATAGCCATAGTCCATAAGAGCACCATCCGAATCACGACCAACTCCGGCGATAACCTCATCTACAGACCACCAGGAACCCGCACACATTTCAACGAAGAAATCACTGACTTCATCAGCCCACATGCCCTCACCTCCGAGAACTACATTCTACTGGAAGACCTCAACTTCCACCTGGAAAAGAAAAACGACAGCAAGACCACCACCCTTCTGGACAACCAGGCCAATCTCAGACTCAAACAACTTGTTGACACCCCCACCCACCTTGCCGGACACACCCTCGACCCTATCTTCACCTCCAGCAAACAATTCTCCTTCGATCACACCACAGCTCTCCATTGGATGGACCACAGCTGCGTTCACTTCAGCTACAAAAAGACCACAACCCCCCACAACCTATTCCTCGAAGAAACTGGAACAAAATCACCACCGACCAACTCTTCACATCGCTTAACCAAAACCCTCCTGCCATATCATCGGACCCAAACCATGCTGCCACCAAACTCACACAATGGATCACCCACAGCGCTGACGAATTAGCACCCTTGAAAAACCACCAGACCAAACAAGGTAACAAAAAGGCCCCCTGGTTCAACGATGACCTTAAGAAATCCAAGAAGTTATGTCGTACTTTCGAGAAAACCTGGAGAAAAAACCCAACCACTGACAACCTGACCACCTTCAGGGACGCCACCCGCAAACACCACCAGCTGATCCGATCCACCAAGAAATCAGCATTCAAGGATCGACTCAACAACAACGCCCACAACAGTAAGGAATTATTCAACATCGTCAAAGAATTTACCAACCCCACCGCCGGCACCAACGACATCACTCCCTCTCAAGACCTCTGCGACTCTTTATCCTCTTTCTTCCACAACAAAATCGTCGACATACATAACAGCTTTGAAAACCAATCCAAAGAACAGTCCACTCCACCCACCTCCGAACCAAATCAGCACTCTCACGAACTTTGCACCTGGAACCCAATCACTACTGAAGACACCATCCACCTGATGAATTCCATCCACTCAGGATCACCAACCGACCCATGTCCCGACCACATTTTCAACAAAGCAGACTCCATCATCGCACCCCATCTCCGAGATGTCATCAACTGTTCCTTCAACTCCGCCACCTTCCCGGAAAGCTGGAAACATGCCAAACTCAGCGCACTTCTGAAGAAACCCACAGCAGACCCCTCAGAACTTAAGAACTACCGCCCCATCTCACTCCTCCCATTCCCTGCCAAAGTAATTGAGAAAGCCGTCAATAGTCAGCTCGCCGCCTTCCTTGAATCCAACAATTCCCTCGACCCTTCACAGTCCGGCTTCCGAGCCAAACACAGCACCGAAACTGCCCTCATTGCAGCTACAGACGACATCAGAACACTACTGGACAACGGAGAGACAGTCGCCCTCATCTTACTCGACCTCTCCGCCGCCTTCGACACAGTCTGTCATCGCACCCTCATACAACGCCTCAACAACGTCGGAATACAAGGAAAAGCTTTGGACTGGATCATCTCCTTCCTCGCCGGGAGAACCCAGAGAGTCCGCCTCCCCCCATTCAAATCAGAGGCCACCGAAGTAATCTGCGGCGTACCACAAGGATCATCACTCAGTCCCACCCTCTTCAATGTTTACATGAGTCCCCTCGCTTCCATCGCACGACAACACAACCTCAACATCATCTCCTACGCAGACGACACCCAGCTGATCCTCTCCCTTACCAAAGACCCAAACACCGCCAAAACCAATCTACACGAAGGAATGAAAGAAGTAGCCGAATGGATGAAGAACAGCCGTTTAAAACTGAACTCAGACAAAACGGAAGTCCTCATCTTAGGATCATCCCCCTCGTCCTGGGATGACTCATGGTGGCCACCGGCCCTGGGTACAGCACCCATACCTACAGATCACGCACGTAACCTGGGATTCATCCTGGACTCCTCCCTCTCGATGGCCAGACAAGTCAACGCCATCTCATCTTCATGCTTCAACATCCTATGCATGCTCAATAAAATCTTCAGTTGGATCCCCACCGAAACAAGAAAGACAGTCACCCACGCACTGGTTACTAGCCGACTGGATTATGGAAATACCCTTTACGCCGGAACCACTGCCAAATTACAGAAAAACTCCAACGCATCCAAAACGCCTCAGCCAGACTCATACTGGACATCCCCCGTCAAGCTCACATTTCCGGTCACCTGAAAGACCTCCACTGGCTCCCCATCAACAAGAGAATAACGTTCCGTCTCCTCAACCACGCACACAAGGCCCTCTAAGACCTAGGACCAGAATGCCTCAACACAAGACTGTCCTTCTACACACCCACCCGCCAACTACGATCATCCAATCAAGCACTCGTCGCAATTCCGCGTATCCACAGATCCACCATGGGAGGAAGATCATTCTCCTACTTAGCGGCCAAAACCTGGAATTCTCTCCCCATTCACCTCCGCCTTACACAGAACCACCTCTCCTTCAGAAAGCAGCTAAAAACCTGGCTTTTCAATAAGTAATTCACCCTCCCTCCCTCAAGCGCCTTGAGACCCTCTGGGTGAGTAGTGCGCTATATAAATTCCTGAACTTGAACTTGAACTTGAACCAAGCATTTAGTAACACACTTAGAAGTAAAGCCTCTCTTCTTCTGATCACTCTCTTGTATACAAATAATTATTTCACAGTATTAAGGGTAAAGCAACAAAGATACCCACGTAGTCAAACATTATTTTTATGTGTAACTTGCATTCATGTCTGGGTAGGATATGTGTGACTGGTTGAGGTTGTGAAGAGGTTAATAGTTGATGGGTATGGCAAAGTGCTGACTGTTCAGGCTGTCTCACATTGCAGTAACAGCTTTATTGAATATGTCAGAAGCCTTATTGGAATATGCGATTGAAATTAATTGTATTTAAAAAAAGTTGTTGACAATTCTAAAATTATATTTACATAAAAATATAAAATGTCATACTTTAGACGTTCAAAACTGTTTCCATTCCCCCCCATATGCGCTTTTAGTTGTATTCCTTGTCTCAAATGATTTCTATGAGAATGTGTGTGCAGTAAGAGTTATTGGTCATTTATGTTGCTTGATCTATTCCAAGGCTTGGCCGTTCCACTAGAGCAGATTTAGGTATAACTTTGTGAATAGCAATATTTTACCCTTTTGTGAATGTGTTTTTATTATTTGTCTGTACTTCTCTAAACCTAGCCTTCAGTTTCCCTAAAAGCCACTGATGTAGTAGGACACGATCGCAATTTTCTAACCACTTCTCCTTAACCCTCCCACATTTACTACAAACATGTGTACCTCCGGATCACTGACTAAATATCGAGGGACAAACTATAGACTACCCAAAATATAGATTCCAAAATATCGACCGACAAAATATCGAATTCCTATCTACAAACAGGTAAGTACCAAAATATCGACCCCAAAATATCGTTTATATATATATACATTATAAAAATATCGAATTTCTTAAAATTGATGTAAAATTAAAAAAATATTAGAAATAAATTGCTGAAATATACTCAAAAAGACTTAAATTACCTTAAAATTATTAAATAACTAATTTAACTTATAAAAAAAATACAATCATATCTGTCAAAACATATATATATATATATATATTAACATAATATTAATACAAAAATACACAATATTATTACTGTAGGTGTAAAAATTACTATTCCCACTCCAGAGAGTGCAACAGTAGGGAAAGCGTTGGATAGTGTAGGAGTAAAAATTACTATTCCCACTCCAGAGAGTGCAACAGTAGGGAAAGCGTTGGATAGCGTAGGAGTAAAAATTACTATTCCCACTCCAGAGAGTAAAAATTACTATTCCCACTCCAGAGAGTGCAACAGACGGGAAAGCGTTGGATAGCGCAGGGGTAAAAATTACTATTCCCACTCCAGAGAGTGCAACAGTAAGGAAAACGTTGGATAGCGTAGGGGTAAAAATTACTATTTCCACTCCAGAGAGTGCAACAGTAGGGAAAGCGTTGGATAGCTTAGAGGTAAAAATGACTATTCCCACAACAGAGAATGCAACAGTAGGGAAAGCGTTAGATAGCGTAGGGGTAGCAATTACTATTTCCACTCCAGAGAGTGCAACAGAAGGGAAAGCGTTGGATAGCGTAGGGGTAAAAATTACTATTCCCACTCCAGAAAGTGCAACAGTAGGGAAAGCGTTGGATAGCGTAGGGGTAAAAATTACTATTCCCACTCCAGAGAGTGCAACAGTAGGGAAAGCGTTGGATAGCGTAGGAGTAAAAATTACTATTCCTACTCCAGAGAGTGCACCAGTAGGGAAAGCGTTGGATAGCATAGGGGTACATTTTACTATTCCCACTCTAGTGAAAATAAATTAATATAATTCACATAATTATCAATTAATAAAAATTATTATCAATTAAGAATTAAATATTTATCAATAAAAAGTAATTAACAATTTGATCAAAATAAATACCAATAAATCAATTAACATATTTAATTAATTATAATTAAATTCCTTCCCACCCTATTCCCCTATAAACCTACAACCCGCTACAGAAAATAAATTAATATTATTCACATAATTATCAATTAATCAATTAATAAAATATAATCATTTAAGAATTAATTAATTACCAATTAAAAATTAATTAACAATTTAATCAAATTAAATACCAATTAATTAATTAACATATTTAATTAATTATAATTAAATTACTGCCCACCCTATTCCCCTATAAACCCACCACCCGCTACAGAATTAAATTACACAATGATTAAATAACATAAAATTAATTACTTAAAATAAATTACAAAAATATATACACTTTTCACACATCTACTAACATAAAAAACACTTAAAGAAATTTGATATTATTAAAAATTCGATATCTTTAATAAACTATATTATGTACTTCAATATTTTGACTGTCTATATTTTCAAAATCGATATTACAATCCTTACCTTCAAAACGATATTTTTGATGTCTATATTCTGTCCATTTGATATTTTGTCCATTCTATATTTTGGACTCGATATTTTGGTTTGTCTATATTTTGGAATCAATATTTTGACCATTTACCTTACCTCCGTGTGTATATACCTCTGCAGCTAAGACTGCGCTCTCTTAACTTAAGAGATAGTTCAGGAGAGGTTACCAGCCGGAGATTCATGGATAGCATTTGTGAATACTGGTAGTAGTACTCGGAGATGGCTGACAGATATGGTGGGCCGGGGGACAAAATATTTATTTTTAAAACCACTTACCTCCTCACGGCTGCCTCCATTGCTTTGCTGACCAGACCCAGAAGCATACAGGCACCCCTAAGACAATCTCAATGCTGAAATTCAGCGTTGTGATTGGTCTGATCACCGTAGTTCAGTGCTTAGACAGGGCCTGGGATCCTGGGCATGTTCTCCACCCAGGCTGTGTATTACAGCCTGGTGGGGAACATGCCAAGTTCGCATGACTGTTTGGCCTGCACAAGACATCCAGCCAAACCATCATGCAAACCTAAGTGCATCAACCACTCCTCCCCCTGTGGCACCAGGCCGTCCCGCCCTAACCCAGCCCTGTAGCTTAGGAAAATTAAATGATAATAACAATGTTATTATCATTTTATTTTTATTTTGTCCTGTACTGAGAGCAGTGGGGTGGCGATCCTCTGCCTTTGCGGCGGAGCTACCCCTGGTAGTACTACTGCATCACTACTTTACCTACTAGAAATTGAATTTGTGAATAGGCTTCTCCCTCTATGTGAAAAGCATTCCTATGCGCATTCTCGCCATTTGCATGGTTCCAAATGCCCTCAGGATCTGGAATCCTAATGTAATTTGAAGAGCTCTAGAGAGAACACTGTGCATTTATATTATTCAAACATATTCACAAAAAACACATCCACAGCTTAAGATACAGCGGGAAAAAGTGATATTATCGGAATTCAACTTTTGTGGGTCACAAGGCAAAGCTATAATGGTATGCACCACCTTCCCTTTCTTCCAGTACACAGGGAAAGTTTTCCTTTTTAATTTTTACTTAACATAACATTGATTGGTTGAGAAAACGTATTAGAGCCTGGTGAGTTTTCTTCCGATTTTAGTCCTGCAGAGTTCATAAAAACCGGAGCCTGCTTGATATCCGCAAACAATTGTGAAGGATGAGGAGCGAATGCAGCTGTGTTGGAAGCTTTTCATAGCCAGTCTCTCTGCCCCCTGCGGACAAAGCACAGTGGGAGCCTCAGCCAGCATTGTCGCATCACAAAAACGCTAAGCCACGCCATCCCCGACGAGAGAATGGTGTTTTCAAAGCAAGAAGGGGACAGAGATGTGAAGGGAAAGAACGGGAAAGAGAGAACTCTGACTGGGAACGAGGGTAGAGGGAGAGTGGCAAAGAGGCTGCGCTTGAGAGAAAGGAAGATAAGAGAAAGGAGGGGGGAAAGGGGGCGAAAGGGTGAATTACTGATGAGCAAAGACAAAGAAAGGAAAACGTATATAGAAAGGGAGAAGGAAAGCTGTATAGAAGAAAGGTATATGAGACATCAGAGATGGCCAGAGAGGATGTGGAGAGATAAAGAGGGGAGGGAGGTAAAACAGGGAAGAGAAAGATGAAACGTTGAGGGAAAGTAAAAGAGTAGGGGGGAGAGGGGAGAGGGAGAGAAAAAGAGAGAGCTGGAGAGTGGCTGAGGAGTGGGAGAAGCAGATAAGGGAAAGGTGAGAGGAGAGAGATGAACGGAGAAAGGGGGTCAGAGGAATAAGAACGAGAAAAGATAACAAATAAGAGTACAAGCAACAAGGAATGGGGAAAGAGTCTGCACACATACATATGTATGTACGTGTTACTTATAACGTGTTTAAACCCTAGGGTGCACCAGAGCGTGTTTCAGCTTGTGTGCATTTTTTAAGTAAACAAGGGGGACCCAATAGGTAGCTACGGACCATGGGTATCAGTTAAGTTAAGGAAAGCATAGGTCCTAAGCTTACGCAAAATCAGACAATGATATTATATAGACCACAATAGGCTGCTATATATTATTTCCTTGTCCAGCCGGACAGGGAATTTATTAATCAGATCAAGTATTGAAAGTTCAGATACATTTAGCAACAAAACATTTCATTGCAGTAAGGCGCAGTCCTGTACCGTACTGAAAGGGTAAGTGAAAAATAGAAAGAAAAGGTACTTCAGGCAAAAGAAGTGAGCAATTGGGGCACTGTTTTAGAATCAATGTTATCAGTGTTTCCAAGGAATCGAGCCCCACGAGCTTTAACAGTCCATAGCGCACAACGATCCCTTATGCCCTGCGCCCCCACCTTGGGCGGAGGCCTATACATCTAAACCAGGCAATTAAATTGTTAAGTCCTGAAGATGATCCCCTTGTAATTAGAGCACGGGATCGAAACGTCGACTCCTTTGAGTAGACATACATTTAACCATTGTACATTAATGTGTGTATGTGCTACTCCGGGAAACACTGATAACATTGATTCTAAAACAGTGCCCCGATTGCTCACTTCTTTTGCCTGAAGTACCTTTTCTTTCTACTACCTTTCTTTCTATTTTTCACTTACCCTTTCAGTACGGTACAGGACTGTGCCTTACTGCAAGGAAATGTTTTGTTGCTAAATGTATCTGAACTTTCAATACTTGATCTGATTAATAAATTCCCTGTCCGGCTGGACAAGGAAATAATATATAGCAGCCTATTGTGGTCTATATAATATCATTGTCTGATTTTGCTTAAGCTTAGGACCTATGTTTTCCTTAACTCAGCTTGTGTGCATGGCATCACATTCTGATAATGGAGAATAACTCCAAAGCAGATGTGTTTTATCACTGCGACCTGGCTACATTTGTTAGCGTTGCCCAGCATTCCCATTGCATTTCTCAATAATGACATTAGGTAAGGCAGGACAGGGAATGAAAACCAGGAGGCAGAGTACCTTTTGCATTCCTGGATTCTTCTAGAGTGGAAATCCTTGACTCCCTACTTGCCGACTGGGCAGAGATAGTAATATTCAAAATAGAAACTCCCCACAGCGGCACCTGGAAAGGCACACTAGTCTACTGCCCTCCAGGCCCAAAAAAAAAGAGTTTAGCCAAAAATTAGCAGGATGACTAGCATCTAATGTATTATCGACATATGATTTTCACTTGACTGGGGCCTTCAACTATCACGTCGACATAACCACCGACCCGACGTACCTACTCTGTTGTCTAATCTTGAAATGCTAGACCTCCTCCTGACCAATACCGGTCCTACTCATTCAGTAGGACATACATTAGACCTCATGTTTTTCTACCTCTAGGTTTCTTCAAGATGACATCCCACAACCTCTAACCTGGACGGATCACTTTTTGATCATTTTTCAGATCCACATTACGACCATTTCCGCTAAACCTACAGGTCAGAAGTTATTTAGAGCGAGACCATGGAAGCAGATACTTCTGGAATCTTTTAAATTAGCTTTTTTAGTCCCTACTTTAGACAGTTCGCAAGAGATGTACTGAGCTCTATTCCATGACACCTTCTCCCACACACTTCATATTGTGGCTCCTCATAAGCAACTTCAAGTTAAACTATGTAGACCTAATTCTCCAGGGCACACTGCTGAATTGAAAACCGGCAGATCAAGTTGTAAAAGATTAGAATGTAAATGGAAGTTTAAAAACTAGCACCAACAAACAAATATATAAACCAGCACTGGGGGCGTGGCCAAGCCAAGCTGCAAGATGGCCGGACGTTAAATGGCCTCTGCTGGCGGGCCGAGCCGAAGTGTACCGTGAGGGCTGGCAAAGACGATAGGCATTGGAAGCCGCTACTGGGTGCTGTGGACAGATCCTGGAGTCGATCCGACTGGTGCCACTGAGATCGGGTCCGCTGTGAGGCGGTGCTGCCGGGAACTAGGGCAGTCTCGTACGCCAGGGACACTGCACTGTGACTTGTGCATGAGGTGCTGTGGCTCTCCACCTGCCGCAACCATAGCAGCGAACCCGGCCTACATCCACAATGCACAGAAGCCATCACTGCCTGGGCGCCCCCCTACCTGCAGAGATAAGGGCCCGCAGCCTGTGGCCTACGATGAAGTTCTTCTATGTGGCGTGTGCCCCGCCAGGGCGGCCCCGGGTAGCTGACCGGGGAGAATGAGCGCCGGCCTGGTGAGTGAGGTGTTGCTGGCGTCTCCTGGTATCGCAGGGTGCGCCCAGCGGTTCACGGTGGGGCGGCGTACTCCAGTGGCTCCAACGCAGGACGGAGAGCGTTGGGATAGGTTCCGGAAAAGGCACGCATGCTGGCTCTACAGTGCAAAAAGAGCATGAAAAGAAGACAGATTCCATCTCTAACAATCTGAGTCACTGCTAAGCACAGACGCTTGAAAAGTCACTTGCGGTGTCAAAACAAGATTTAGTGTGAACACGGGGTGCTCCCCTCCCCCCCTATATTTGTAGTGGATCTATATAAAAATAAAGCTACCGATATAACCAGGCGATTGCAAGCAGCCCCAAGGGTCAGAAAGTGATCAGTGCAGCGCAGGCCCTGAGAGACGCACTGCATTGGCAAAGCACCATAAGACCCTTGAACCTGCGCAAATCCCAGGCACCCACGTATAGCCACCAACTGTCAAGTACATATCCTGGTAGGAGATTCCAAGTGCGGGTTTGCCCTGTGTCTTGACCACCAGCTAGTTGATCATGGGAAAAACTGATACTAAACAACCCAGACTAACATTTGAGAAAAGATCCGCGAAATATCTGGAGGGAGGGCCTGCAAATGCAGATGCGGTGAGCAACACAGGAATGGACGCCACAGAAGAAGAGGATCTCCGCTCCATCCTCAAAGACGTAAAAGCAAGCTGAAGGCTATTGACTCAAAAATAGACACCCTGGCAACTGGCATTGACCAGATAACAAAGCTTGTGGAAAAAAACAAAAAACATATGGACACCCTCGAGACCAGAGTGTCTGATACAGATGACCAACAAGCTGTAACACGAGAAAAGATGCTATAGATGGACAAAGTACTAACCTTCATTAAAGCCAAGAATGAAGACCTGGAATCAAGGTCCAGGCGCAATAACATACGAATCACCGGAATCCCGGAGACTACAAACATCACGTACATGAAGAAATATATAGAATCCATGCTAAGAGACCTGTTTCGTAGTGAACTCTCAAACATGTTCCTCATCGAACAAGTGCATCAATCCCTTGGTCCCACACCACTGATGGGGCACAGCCATGTCCCATCCTTGCCCACCTTCTAAACTATAGGGACCAGGACTAAGCATGGGCGGAAAATCCGTTCCGCTTGCGGATTTCGCGGATTTTCGGTAAATTTGCAATCCGCGAGATTTGCGAATTTCCCGCAAAATCCGCGAACAAAAATCCGCGAACGGGGATTGGGTCAAAAGTCCAAGCTGACTTTTGTAACTCTTTTAGAATGGCGCCAGCAAACTGCCAGAGCCATTCTAAAATAGTTACAAAAGTCAGCTTCAACAGGAAGCTCGAATAGATAAAGTAAAGCAGGTGCTGCTCAAATTCAGTTACACAATCAATAATCACCCCCAAACTTGGGGTGATTAATGATTGTGTAACTTAATTTGACCTTCAACTGGAGCACCTGCTTTACTTTATCTATTAGTGCTTCCTGTTGAAGCTATTTCTAGCTATTTTAGAATGGCGCTGGCAGCTTGCCGGCGCCATTCTAAGTGAGGCTGAGGGCAGAAGGGCACAAAAGTGGGACAGAGGGCAGAAGGGGACAAAAAATTAGTGAGGCAGAGGGCAGAAGGGCACAGAAACAAGTGGTGCAGAGGGTAGATGGGCATAAAAAACAAGAGGGTGGCAGTGATTAAGCAGGCAAAAAAAAAACAGCGAAATTGCAAAGCGCCTCGCGAACACCCGCGAACACACAAAGCGCCTCGCAAACACCCGGGAACACGCAAAAATAAAAAAATCCGCGAATTTGCGAATTTTTGTGGATTGCCAATTCGCAAATCCGCAAAGTTGCAAATTGCCAATTCGCAAAATTCGCCCATGCTTAACCAGGACACAATCTTGAGGCTTGCCTGTGAGCGGGGATCTATCCAATACCAAGGCAATGCCATATCCCTGTATCCAGATTTTACCCAGCAGGTTCAAGCGGCGCAAAGGATCCCTACCAAGAAGATACTCCAGCAGTCGGGAACAAAATATGCCTTAATCTAACCGGCAAAGTTAAAGATACAAGGAACTGGTAAGCCCATAATATTCACAGAAGCCAAAGCTGCGTTAACATTTGCAAAACAGGAGGCAAAAGCACGTAAAATTTAGAAACTACCAAGAAACGCATAGCCAGACAGCCACCTGAGTTACAATGATTGAGTGTTCTACTTCCAGGATTTGTAATAAAACTAACAACCTCGCCAAGGCACAGCAATAGAGGGGGCCGTACATGTCCCCCTCCACACTGTTGATAAAAAAGATACTGTGCTGCTCCATCCCCTCCTGCATATGCAGGGCATACCCTATAAAGTCGAGTCATAAACTGAGCTCGACCACCCTGCTATTACTGGCAGAGGTTTAAGTTGGCGACCCCATGTTCCCCAAGGGATAATTCCCAGCAGCCTTAGGCTTGCCTAGGGTATCAACACTCCAGGGACTGATGCAGGGGATGAATACACAACCTGATTGAGGAGTTGGTGTGGGTGAGGGGTGGGTTGTGATTGTTAGTTGTTGTTGCTTAATACTGCTAAATGTATTGCCAATGCTAATGTCGCAATATATCCCCACCAAGCCGCAGATTGCACCAAATAGTTTCTGCAGCGCACACAACCAAGACATGACTCGAGGGGTGCATTATATCACATACAAGGCACCACGCAAGGGGCCGCTCGATGCCGCCCATACACCAAAACAAATACATGCAAGCTAACATGTCCACATTCAAATGCGTCACCTGGAACGTACGTGGTCTAAATTATCATAGAAAGACACAGTTAGTGCAGTCATATCTCTCCAGGCATAGAGTGGATCTCTGTCTCCTGCAAGAAAACCTACCTGAAATACACGTCCCATAACAGGCTAAACTCCAACAGATGGGGCATAGTACATACCTCCAATTATTCTAATTATTCACGGCGAGTGGCAATTTTAATACGAAGAGAGATCCCGTGGACAACGGAGCACATGATCAAGGACCCCGAAGAGCTCTACATACTACTGCGAAGAGTGCTATATGGCCAACACATTTTCATTGTCAACACATATGAGCCAAATACGGACAGCCCCAACATTTTTAATCAAGTATGGCAACTGATTCAATTGCTAGGAAGCTCGGGGGTATTGTGGGACGGCGATTTCAATGTGGTGTTGTCGACACAAGTTGACAGGGTGGGCACATCCCACACACACCATTCACAAGCTGCTGAGGCACTCCTTCCTATAATCGAAGATCACTGCCTAGATGACACATGGTGTGCACTGCACCCCACAGCAAGCAAAGGCACATGTGCATCCCAACAACACAAAGCATGGTCCAGGTTGGACTTTTGGCTTACTTCTAGAGGCATGCTCTCATGGACAACCAAAGTTTCGCACTACTCATGCACACTGTCGGATCACGCACCCGTCATGATCCAGTTTCAAGTCCCGAAGCCATAAGTACACATCTTCTCATGGCGCTTTCCTCCAAATGCACTACTAGATTCGGTATTCAAAGAAGAGATTTGGAAAAACCTAACAGAGTACTTTGGACATAACACAGGCACAGCAGAATCCGTAGGTACAACATGGGAGGCATTCCAAGTGGTGATCCGGGGGGGCTGCATAGCCCTGCAGACAAGGCTCTGGAGGCAGATGGTATTACAGACATATTTTATAAAGAATATGTAGACCTGCTTGCCCCTTGTCTTTTAGAGATATACCGAGTGGCTTTACAAAATGGTATGCTACCACCATCCATGCAAGAAGCTGTCATTATTACATTACTCAAACTTGATGAAGATCCCTCAAAGTGTCACTCATATCGACGACTTTCTCTAATAAACTTAGACAATAACATTTTTGCTAAATTATTAGCCAACTGATTGCAACCATTACTCCCCCTAATCTTACGGCCGGACCAGTCCGGATTCGTACCGGGCCGCTCCACTTCCCAAAACCTACACACAATATTTGTACTGCTCCACTATCTCGCCCCTCATGTTTTCTGCAATCGCTACATTATTGGATACCACCAAAGCTTTTGATTTCCTCAAATGGAAATTCCTCTTCATCCTTCTAACCCAACTGGGTCTGAGCCCTATCTTCATACAACAAATCAAACTACTTTACACCCTACTTACTGCCGGAGTCAAAGTTAACGGGTTAATCTCCTATCCCATAAAAATTACATGGGGCACTCACCAAGGCTGCCCACTATCACCATTGTTGTTTGCTGTAGCCACAGAGCCATTAGCAGCTAGGTTAAGGCAACATCAGGTGAATCGCTGAACAGGATTTACCACTAGAGGGTTGACTGTATTAATGTATGCCGACGACCTCACTCTTTATATTGCAAACCTGGCCGTCAACTTATCACCTTTTACTAGAGAACTCATAAGATATGGAGGTATCTCTGGGATCCAAATCAACTGGGCCAAATACACTATACTCCCACTAACCACAGGCACAGTTGCCTTTGAACCTGAATATCCAATAACTTGGGGTGGGGTCCAATGAGATATCTGGGTGTCTGGCTTAGCAGAGACCTACAGGAAATCTGGACAGGGTGATGGCATGGATAGAAGACAGAATTTAAAGATGGAAGAACCTGCCTCTGTCCCTTGCAGGTCACAATGCCATCACCAAAATGATTATTCTTCCAAAACTATTGTATCTATTTGTGAACATACCCATGCCAATAACTGCTCAATTCTTTAAACATCTAAAATCCAACATGACTGAGCTCGTATGGGCAGGGAAACAGCCGAGGGTATCTTGGGAACTAATCACGCTGCCACTAATCCAGGGGGGTCTTGGAGCTCCAGCTTTTCCATTATATGTATACAGCGCTCAGGCCCAATTCTTACAATACTGGCAACATCCAATGCCATTTCAACCACACATGGCCACTGAGACAGACAAGGTGGCACCTTTGTCCCTACACACAGCACTATACCACAATCACAAACTGTCAAGACACGAAATTGACACCACAGAAACACTGCGGTGGGCATAGAAAGGCCTTTGCAAATGGGTGAAGTTAGATGTGATATATGCACCATCCGTGCCTCTAGCCAATAACCCACTAATTCCCTGGATACTGGAGAAAAGTGTGCAGGTCCGCGCACACCAGAACAAAATAGCCACCCTGAGCGACCTATAGCCAAGCGGTCAATTCCTCACTTCACAACAAATGTGCACCTCTCCACAGCGCTCGTCACTAGACACGCTATTACATTACCAGTTACAAGTAGCATAGCGGGCAAGAAATAATACATTCCCAACTTTCCCACCACACCTGCCGGTGCTAGAACATATACTCACAGTAACATCTGCCTGTAAGCTAGTTACTCAAATATACACCATCACACAATGTGAATCCCTGAGTACCGTCCCTAGAGCACGAAGCTATTGGTGCAGAAATTACAGAGGAGCAGTGGGTCTTCTGCTGTAGCCAAATGTAACGGGTCTCTCCAAACTACCACCTCAGGCTGATACATTTTAAATACATACATCTCATCTACCGCACCCCGACACAACTACACCGAATGGGCCTAAAGCCCGATACAAGCTGTTGGCGCTGTGGGGTCCCCCCAGGCAACTTTTCTACACTTGGCCTTGGAGTACCGACCCATAGCTGGTTTCTGGGGTGCAGTTCTAAAACAGATAGAGGACATTACCGAACAGATCAGGTCGAAAACTACCCTGGTGGCACTGCTGGGATACGTACATAACACTCCGATGGCCTGGAGACGACTCACTGCACTTTTCCTACTGATGGCAAAAAGGCACTGGGGGAAAACAACACCCCCAACCATAAAAACCTGGGTAAAGGATATTACATACTGCAGAGATCAATTGTCATTTTATTGGGAGCTATTGCCGGCTTGATCCCGCCACAAAGACATTTGGTCCCCATTCACAAGCTGGCTCCGATCTACAGAAAGGGGTTATTTGTAGTTGTACTCAGGACTATCCTGCACCTGCTGGACTGATAATATTGAGAGCCAAATGCAGGAAAAGACTGATCGTAAACCACCTTGTACGCCCATGATTTATTGTATGTGTCTATGACCCCTCCACAGAACGGAAACTGCAATACTTGCAGTAGTGGAAATTATTGGGTCTGTCCCTCAATTCTGGAAACCCCACCATGCTGGTTTTTCTTGACCTGTCGGCGGTGTTTGATATCATCTCTCATTCCATCTATATTCAATGTCTCTACCAGATATGTATCTAGGGTGTCACCCTTGACTGGTTCAAAGATTTTCTCAAAGATAGGGTCCAAACAGTCTCCATTAGCACTTATTACTCTAAAACTGTTTCTTTGGACAAGGCACCCACTCAGGGCTTTCCCGTGAGGCCCATGCTTTTCAACATCTTTGTAGCCCCTTAAGGCCAGTTGGTCAAGGCCCATGGGTTTGAAATACTTTCTTATGCAGACAACACCTAATTGCTTATCTCTTTTGGGCACAACACTGAGAACGTCAAAATGCGATACATTACCTGCATGAGGAAAATTAACATCTGGATGTCCCTCAATTGTCAACAATTGAATGGGGGCAAAACATACACATGCTATTTCTGGGCAACAAAGTAACTCAGAGCTGAATCCTCTTGGCTAAAATAATGAAGCTACGATACAGCAGCCTCATAGGTCTCAGCTTGTAGAGGCGGAGCACTCTATCAGTGGTAAAAAGCTTCAAAGGAATCCAGAAATTAGTGAAAGTGTGACAGCAGATAATTGTCAAAATATCAGTAATGTTAGGTCGTCACGGGCAAAAGAACTATCTGCCGAAAGTGACTTGCGGCGGTGGGTCCAAGCTAAAGGCAGAGTGAAAACTTTGATATCAAATTACATTCCTATTTCACTATACTAATTCAGCACTATTCCTTTATGAGTTCTGGTGTAGCGTGCTACTCGCAGAGAAAGCGCTTTGTCGCCAGGGGTAGTAAGCGATATATAAATGCAATTACAATACAATACAATACTAAAAAACTATTTCAGAAAGTGCACAAGAAAATCATGCAGGACAAAGTAGGTGCAGCAGGACAATCCACCTGTACAGTACCCTTGGGAGAACTACCACCAGCTGCAGTCATTATAATAGCATCTGCCTTCAAACATTTAAAGGAGATACTAACTCACTATGTGAAATGCCACATGCTTCACACAGTACAAATGTCTTATATGGGTGCATTTTCCCCATTTTACTGCTCACAGTTTCTATACTCATACATCAAAAGTGATGCACTGTTGAAGGAATCCTCAATGAACAGTGGGGAAAAACAATCACACATATTTTACAAAAAACGAAAAACTTGGTTTCTAACTCTGAGATGTGAAGAATATATATGGGATAACTTAAACAATGTTTTCACACAAAGAAACTGTAACCTTAATGGCATCAAATTCATGACACTAGGAGAACTTTGCTGTTTGGATCCAGCAAATGTTTGCAGATGCTTTAAGTACACATTTGAAAGTATGCTGTCCTTTATCTGCAACAGAAAAATCCACTTCTTGGCGAAATTACTGATTTTTTAACACAAAAATAGAATAGTTGCTCCTCATATCCATATGCACTTGTGGGTAAAAGATGCACCTCAATTTGGAACAGGCACAGATGACTCTGTACTTTCTTTCATAAAACAGTACATTACATGTACCATTCCAAAAGGCAAGGAAAAAAGCATAAAGCAGGAAGTACTGCCTTTCCATTCACAACCATGTCCAAAGTAATGTCAGCAGAAATATGTCTTTGTTTTCTTAGCTCCCTCTTGAACCTTCATGTATTTCACAATCTGAAGCCAGTTCTTTCTTCTCAGTTGTTTTTGAAGAAAAGAAATAGTATAAAACCGTTAGAAAAAGCTTCTTAAAAAATAATAATACTTTTTACCAAGATTTAAAAAGTACTCCACAATGCCCTCCCATTAATGCCGCTGCATTTAAACCTGCACCCTTTCTGGGATGAATTCATACTTACTAACAAGGGCCTCCTTCCTTATGGGCTACCTCAACCTCTTTACGGTCTCTAGGGCCTCTAGGGTGTCCCTTCCATCACCAGGAATATACCTGTAAAGGCCATCTCTCTAATCCTCTTCAGAGATCTTCTGTACCTCCAGAGATACTTCATATGCCTGAAAAAACCTGTCTATATCACCATCCTCTTTAAAGTCAGGTGCCAAGTTTCTGGGTATAAGTCCAATATTGTCTTTCGGGAGAATGCACTGGGCACTTTAGCTTGGGTCGGGGTGTTCGTCAGGCGCTTATTGTAGCCCCATGCTTTTTATATTGTAAATTAATCTGTTAGAGCAATTTTTGGTGGAGAAATGTAAAGATGTCCCATGGGTAAACAAAAGGTTGATTCCGGCCTTGCTGTGCGTGGATGATAACATGTTAATGGCATGTACAACAAATGGCCTGCAACTCTTAATAGACTGTTGTTCTTATTTCATAAGATAATTTAGGCCTAAAAACAAATTTCTAAAAATCCTATGTAATAATGATATGTCCTAAACATGTTAAAACAAAGACTTTTTAGATTAAAAGCCATTTTACAGAAAATACTAATCAGTTTTGTTACCTGGTTAGTTGCTTGGATTGCAAATTGAACCGGGACCTTCATTGAGAACCCACGTGCAGTCCTTTCATAGCATTGAGGCAAGACGTTTCAGGCATGCCCATATCAAATCTATTTTAGACATTTATGGAGCAAAATGTGTACTATCAATTTCCTATGGGTTAGAAGTATGGGGATATAAATCCTGTCACTCTATCCAGGTAGCTGAAAATGTATTTTTGAGAATGCTCCTGAGGCTGTTGCAGAGTGCACCAATAGAGATAGATCATGCAGAATTAGGGGCAGATTTTAATTTGGGGTCTCATTAAAGTTCGCCCCATACTATTATGGGTGATTGGCTAAAAAAGAACTGGACCTAAAGAGATTGATCTTGAAAGATCGTTTGACATTGGAATATAGCCTTCATATTCTTTTGATCCATTATGTCAAAAGTACCATAGATGAACTGGGTATCCCACAATTGTTCTTTAACCTTGAGCAAATCTCTAGCCTAGATGTAGGGCAGGTTAGGGAAGCGTTTCGAATTAGAGCTTGTGAATTAAGATAGAACTGTATGATGGCTGAAAAATCTGGGGTGCACTACTTTATGGTCATTGCTATTGTTATCTAATGTCAATGACTGCTTTTATGTATCAAGATTTTTAGCTGGGGTTTCCATTCTGAGAGATGACACATCTGGTGATATTTTAGGACAATTTTTATGATTAATTTGATGTTTTATGTACTTTTTTGATTTACTGTACTTAAATCAAATAAAGTAATTTTTGATGTGACCTGACTTGAGTGTGGCAGTCACTGTCTGGCTATATGAATGATGGGTACTTAACTGCTTTTGTGAGAGTGTAGCTGGGTCTGTAGCTGCCCCCCTGACTGTGTGAGTGTGTGCAAATACATATTATTACATTACATACTAGAAGCAAACCTCTGATTTCAAATGAATTCATTCATACTAGCATAATAAAATTAACATAGATTCAGCATAGCAATTCCTCTTTCACCTTCCCTGCTCACTGTAGTTTTAGTTAATAGTCTTATTTAAGCACCCTATTTTCCTTTCTAGTAGACTTTCTAGAAGCTACAAATTTTCTTTAACCATACATACACTCACTATTGTTTTTTATAAATATACTTGTATATAATACAGCCTAATTAACATACCTGTAAAAGCTATTTGGTGTTGTCTCAGTTTTAATTCTATGTCTGGTAACGTTTGTTTTCATTCGAAATGTCCAGTTCGAATTCTATCAATTCTATCTCTCAGTAGAAAAGCAGGTAAAATAGGCTACCCTATACCATGTGCTCTCACTTACGCTGCTCTAGTTAACAAATCACAGGCATCCTTTCATTTTTCTTTTTTGTTATACTACTTACCACTTCAAAATGCTCAGTATTTCTTTAACCCTTTCCATGTTTCCTGTGAAGTAGTCAAATAGTTTTTTTTTAATGAATCCTTGGATCTACCGCAATGCTCAGAGAGGCCCCCGTGTAACTTCATGGCGAGATTGGCAGATAAGCATGAGCCCGATCTGGACCCCTTGATGGCTCAGTGGATCTCACAAGTGACCAAAAAACAAAATTTTCTGTCATTTTGCTGCCTATTAAACATGCTTTCATCTCATTTACAGAAAACACAAAGGGTCAGGAAAGCTCTCTCCCAATCCCTTCAATTAATATGCAAGCATCTTTTTATCCCCGGAGACCATTTCCCGAGATATAAAATGTCAGCCGCAACTTTTCTTTAAAGTTGCAGTCAGCCAATCAGGACCTTGCTGTGACGTGTGGAGCTGCGGATTCATCGTGGATATATATATCCTTGTAAAGCTATATAAATATATATCTATTATATATATATATATATATATATATATATATATATATATATATATATATATATATATATATATATATATATATATATATATATATATATATACATATATATATATATATATTTTACGAAACAGTCCACTCCAGTTAGGCTAGACAAACGACCAGCACGCCATACCGTAGGTTTCAAAAGTATTTAATTTAAGCCCCTACCCCCACAACAGACGCGTTTCACCAAGAGGCTTCGTCAGTGTTCACCCGTGTTGTAATTTACAACGCCATTTAAAGCCAACTCATCATGGAAATCAACGACGGTTTACATTTTCAACATAAAATTCATGGCAGCCATCTTTCAATGTGCAAGTCTCACAGAAATATTTACATGTCATGGCGTTGTTGTATCATAAAGTGCTCAGTGCCATTTAAAAACATTCAGGTAAGCAATGAATCTTTTTTATCTAAAGTGCATGCATGCTGACATTTAATCAAACACAGTTATACCCTGCCTGTTGCGATGTAGGTGTTATAGTTCATTTCGGACCATTGCCCTTGAGTTAACATCGCATACAGGACTTTTTACTCGCTCAGACCTGCGCCCTGAATGGGCATATACAAGAATTTTGAATCTGAACAGTCTATTCAGCCCTGGATGGGCAAGGTCAGGTAGGGTAATCAAAACAATATTGAGAGTGCGGCATAAGCAAGGACCTGTACATGGGATAGGGTACTGTTTGATGTTATTCCGTGCACAGTTGTTATTACAAATGTACCCACATTTCCTCATTGTTATTGAGTCCCCAGGGAACCATGGTTTTTAACCCAATGATATATTTAGACTCAAGAGTGCGGAGTGTTTTTTCTCTGTTACCACCCCTTTCGTTGCGTTCCACCTGGTCGATACAGTAAAAGCTAAGCAGATCCCTGTCGCTTTTGTGGAATTCTGCGAAGTGTCGTGCCACATGGTACGACTTGTCTCTATTCACAATTGCCCGCAGATGTTCAAGAATTCGCATTTTAGTAGGCTTGATAGTACTGCCTATATAGCGTTTCCCACACGGACATAGGAGGCAGTAGATGGTATACTCAGAGTTGCAGTTGAGTAGTTTTTTGATGTTTCTCTCGGGTTCATTTTCATCAGTTTTCCCTAGGTATGTTTTTGTTATTTTGCTATTCTTACAGGCCTTGCAGGCTCGACATGGAAATAATCCTTTGGATTTAGAGATTTGGACAGACTTCTTTTTATTAGGTACAAAGTGACTATGGACAAGATGGTCCGCCAGAGACTGACTGGGTTTGTATGTTATAATCGGTCTTTCTGGAAGGACTTTTCTCATTACCTGGTCAGTGTTGAGGATATGCCAGTTCTTTTGGAATATGTGCATTATCCTTCCTGACTTTGAGATAAATGTGGTAATCATTCTTGGATTTTCCTCATGCTTTGACACCTGTTTTACTACCAAAAGTTGGTCCCTTGGAATTTTCTTGGATTTCTCTTCCGCACTTTTTAGTACGTTGTGAGAATACCCTCTGATCTGGAATCTCGTTTTGACTTCTTCCTTCGCCCGAACGTACTCCTCCTCATCCGAGCAGTTTCTTTTTAGGCAAAGGAATTCGCCGTACGGTATGCTTCCTATTAGGCATTTAGGGTGCTGGCTAGCTGCATGTAAAACAGCATTCCCTGCCGTAGGTTTTCTATACAACCGGGTCTGTATTTTCCCGTTGTCTACATAGACCTCCAGATCAAGGTAATAGACACTGGTGTCACTGATTTCACTTGTAAATTTGAGGTTCCAATTATTGTTGTTAAGTGCGGCAATATATTCCTCAGCCGAGGTTCTACTGCCGCGCCAAACCACAAACAGGTTGTCTATGTATCTCGTCCATAGAAGAATGTTGTCTGTCCACTGGTCTTTGGCCTCCCCCCAGGCCTCGTGCTTCTCCCACCAGCCGACGAATACATTCGCGTAGCTGGGAGAGAAGCACGAGCCCATAGATGTTCCTCTAACCTGTCTGTATAGCTGTCCTGCAAACAAAAATATATTATTGTTAAGGCAGAATGTTATCAGTTGTATCAACATTTCCGATATTGATCATGTTTCTGATCAAGGAACCACTTCACTGCAGCAATACCGTTTTCATGGGCAATACAGGTATAGAGGTTGACAACGTCAAGAGTTATTAACAGGAAACCAGGTTCCCAAGCAATATTGTCAATTAGTCGAAGAAAATCCTGTGTATCCCTCACATAGGAGGGAAGTCCCTTTACAATTGGTGCAATATAACCATCAATAAATCTGGATGCGTTCTCTAGTAAACTGCCAATTGCCGAGACAATTGGCCGTCCTGGAGGTCTCTTTGGATTCTTATGGACTTTTGGCAAGTGATAGAATGTTGGAAGAATGGGTGAATCACATTGTAGATACAACAGTTCGTCCATACTGAGCATTCCATGTTCTTTCCAGACTCCCAACAATTTGTTGAAGTCCATAATGCTCTTGTTGTATTCCTGCCTGTTGATTGTTATATAACAGTCTGTATCCCTTAGTTGTCTCAGGGCCTCCTCCTGATAGTTCTCTTTGGTAAAAATAACGATGTTTCCACCTTTATCGGAGGGTTTGATTTCGATGGTTTCATCACTGCTTAAAGATTTTATTGCTTCCCATTCTTTCCTTGTTATATTTGATTTCTTCACATCTAGTTTTTCTTTTGCCAGTTTCTCAAGGTCCATAAGCACTGCATCACTGAAGACGTCAATCGCATCATACTGTGTTTTAGGAAGTTTTTTCGATTTCTTTTTCATGCTGCTAGGGTCTCTTATTTGTTTGCTCGCACTAGATGGAGTTTGTGCATCAGTGTTTTGAATGTTCGTTGTAGTCAAAGCAGGATCATTTATTGTCTCCAAAAGTTGGGTAAGCGTTACGCTATCTTCATCTTCATTTTCCGTTTGGTTATTCCCATTGCTTGGGTCATTGGGATGCATAGCAAAAATCTTTTGGAATTTCAGTTTCCTGATGTATTTGAAGAGGTCAATTTTAGTATCAACCAGATTGAAATCGTTGGTGGGGCAAAAGCTCAAGCCTTTCTTGAGTACACTTTCCTCATCTCTCGTTAGTTTTCTTGTGGAGAGGTTGATGATGGTTTGATCTTTTACCACTTCGTGCGTCTGGAAGCACTCCTCGTTACTCTTGGCGAGGCGGTAGCGGCATTTACCCCTCTTGCCCCTCCTTGTTTTCCTCTTTGATTTGGGGGGTGGTTGCGTTGTTGCGGCCTCTGTCTTGTTTCTTTTATCACCTGAAACTCGTTGAAAAAAACATTCTCGTTTTGTTCATCGCTGGTTTTGTCTCTGCTCCCATGTGCCCCTGTTCGTTCTGCATCAGAGATTTCGGCTTCAGATTCCGAAGTTTCTGCATTGTTTGCTCCAGGGGCCCCTTGTGCCAAGCGTTTCCTGGTGGCATCAAACTTGCGAGCAAAAGTCAGAATTCTTCCTGACATGTAGTCTTGTTCATCTCTGTGGAATTTATTCTGTTTTCTTTTCCTGATTCCTAGTTCGTATTCCTTAACTCTTTTCATCATTGTGGCTCTTAGATCATCACTGGTTTTAGTGTCTTTCTCATTTGCGATAGTTTTCTCCAGGTCTGCAATTTCCTTTAGACAATCATCTCTGTCTATCAAGGCATATTTGATTAGCATTTTTACCATTCCTTTTGCGCTCTCTGCTGTGTATTCAGCCCATTCCTTTAGCAGGGCTGGGTTCGGTCTTTCATATGAGGGCACTGTAAAAATGCGGAGACCCCTTGGGATTTGATCACAGTCCACATAACGTTGTAGGGACGTGGCTTCCCACCACTTTCTTACTTCTCTTTCCATTAACTTTTCGAGTCTCTGAAATAATATTTTTAGATTGCTCGGTGGGGCCGGGGTTGTAGTTTCCCTCACAGCTTTTGCCTGTTTATCTTTCGTTGTTTTGAACATTATTTCGGCCGCTGATTCTCTCTCCTGCATTAAATCTCCTGTGTTTGACATCGTGTTTGCTTTTATCTTTTTGCAATTTCGGCATGCAGCGCACAGAGTTCTATACTGGGAGGCGGTGTTTGTGATTTAATACACGCTTACGGGGCTAAGAAATATTGACATTGGTATCTGAAAGAGAGACAGAAGCGCATTCACAAATGTATGTACTTTCGTTGCCGCTTCACTCACCAGATCGGAGCGGATGTCTCGGTTCGTCTGCCGTAGTCTCAGCAGATACGTCCAAGTCTCTCGCCTTTCTCCAGGGTTCCACGGCACTCGGTTTTACTTTCCGTTTCCTTTTGGGATTGAGCATTCCATTCTGCTCAACGCCTCAGTTGAATACTTCTTGCTTCGGGGCAAACGGCCATAAAAATTTGCACAACAGAGTCCTCACCGCCGTCGCTCCTCTCAGTCCCGGGTGCTTGGTCCGCGGTGGTGAGCCGCTTACGTATTACGAAACAGTCCACTCCAGTTAGGCTAGACAAACGACCAGCACGCCATACCGTAGGTTTCAAAAGTATTTAATTTAAGCCCCTACCCCCACAACAGACGCGTTTCGCCAAGAGGCTTCGCCAGTGTTCACCCGTGTTGTAGTTTACAACGCCATTTATAGCCAACTCATCATGGAAATCAACGGTTTACATTTTCGACATAAAATTCATGGCAGCCATCTTTCAATGTGCAAGTCTCACAGAAATATTTACATGTTATGGCATTGTTGTATCATAAAGTGCTCAGTGCCATTTAAAAACATTCAGGTAAGCAATGAATCTTTTTTATCTAAAGTGCATGCATGCTGACATTTAATCAAACACAGTTATACCCTGCCTGTTGCGATGTAGGTGTTATAGTTCATTTCGGACAATTGCCCTTGAGTTAACATCGCTTACAGGACTTTTTACTCGCTCAGACCTGCGCCCTGAATGGGCATATACAAGAATTTTGAATCTGAATATATATATATATATATATATATATATATATATATATATATATATATATATATATATATATATATATATATATATATATATATATATATATATATATATATATATATATATATATATATATATATATATATATATATATATATATATATATGTATGTATGTATGTATGTATGTATGTATGTATGTATATATATATATATATATATATATATATATATATATATATATATATATATATATATATATATATATATATATATATATATATATATATATATATATATATATCAAAAAACGCCCAAGTGGGTGCTTGTTGTAACCAAAATAATGCCAATAAACAACCCCAGTGGGTTGGTGCCGATGTGAAAACCTGCATTTGCTGCCTTTTAAATGTCCAACAACCTATGGCTCAACGTTCTTTTGGCATCTCGTGGTTATGAGATGCAGATCTGCATGGTGTGCAGCAGGGCGTCTCCACGGCTAGAAAAGTCGCTAAACATCAAACAACGAAGGTCCCCTTCATGAAAATACCCACACGGAGAGTTGAATCACCTTTTTATTGTAGACTGCAGCAGTATGACAGTTCCATCATTGGCCCCACACTTCAAAGCCAAACGCGTTTCAGAATTTTCATTCCTTCCTCAGTGGCATGCGGCAGGAAAACAACAGCATCTGTAAGGAACTCTTTTTCAATATTCTCAAGTCCCGCCCTGTGGGCGTGTGCAAAACTGCCTCCAGCTCAAACCTCCGTCTGTGCCCTTTTCAGGTAGCACATTGCTGCCTCCTCTCTCCCCTTGCAAAAATGACCCTCAGATGGCAATGACTTTGCTTGGGGGGGACTGCGTTTGTACTCCTCATACTTCTACCAAAGTTTTTTTGCTGATGAACGCGGATCTCCAGACCGAGAGGGCGTGTCCTCAGCCGGTTTCAGCAAAGCCAGCTACAACTTCACACCAAATGCGCACCTCGAGTAAAAGCAAGCAGGACACAGATCCGGGTACAGACACAGGATTTACTGAGCAAAGCAGAAAACAGTCCTTGCAGACCGTGAAACACTTGGGCAGACGCGTTTCTAGCCGGAATGGCCATCATCAGTGCCGGTCTCACAGGCTGGTTGATTTCTCCTGGACTTGACTCAGAGACCACTCCCTATGAAGCAGTCTCTCAACTCCTCCTCCTTATTGCAGGTGTGCTTTAAGTACTTGTGACTCTGGGTGAACTACATGCAGGTTTACATAGTCCATTGTGGTACCTCATTAAGTAATGGGGAAAACCAAACATCAAAAGATGCCCCTAATTGCTGGCGCTGAACTGTGTACCTCCACAGAACTTCCAGGTAAGTTGATCCAGCTCAAACCTCCGTCTGTACCCTTTTCAGGCAGCATATTGCTGCCTACTCTCTCCCCTTGCGAAAATGACCACCAGATGGCAATGACTTTGCTTGGGGGGGGGGGGGCGCCGCGTTTGTACTCCTCGTACTTCTACCAAAGTTTTTTGCTGATGAACGCGGAGCTCCAGACCGAGAGGGCGTGTCCCCAGCGGTTTCAGCAAAGCCGGCTATAACTTCACACCAAATGCTCACCTCGAGTAAAACCAAGCGGGACACAGATCCACCCACCCTCACATACACTCGGTCTCCCACACAAATACTCAGGCAACCAATTAATAACCCATATAGGCACTGATGTAGCTACTGACCAACCCATGCAGCAGCTTACACAACAACAGACAGACTTATACAGACATTCACACAGTTTAGTCACTAACAGTTTAGTCAGTAAGACACATTTAATCACTCACTTATACAGTCAGTCACACACCTACTAAATCCTTCATCCAGACACTTATACACCCACTCATTCTTCAATACACCTTGGCATATATATATAAAACATGTTTAAACTTTACAGAAACACACATTCACTGGATGATGTAATCAGTGATGTCATTTGAGATGTTATCAGTGATGTCATCAGTGATATCACTGACCATGTCATGAATGATGTAATATGTGACGTCATCAGCAGTGCATTGCGGGGGCACGAGTTATAGTTAGCTGACCACAGCAGCAGACTCCCTTCGATCAGTGAGGCATATTTCCATATGCAAGGCTGGCGACACGTAGTGCCACTAACCCTGTACAACACAAGCCGATCCCACATGTGGAACTGTGTCCTGAGTTATAAATGGCAGTGACCCCAACTTCATGGCAGCGACCACAGCACCAGACTCGCTTCAGTGTTCTTTGTTGTTGTTTTCTTTAAATAAAATGTTTTATATGTCAAGCTATACATGACTAAGATACTTCTTTGTCCAACCGCACAGGGACACTTCCGGGCCCAAAAAGGTTGTTGGGGGTATGTTGTAATGTGGGAAGAGGGTACGTTACCTGTTGATGTGGGGAGACTCAGCGTGAAAGGGGTATCTCTCACAGAAAGAACTCCGGTATGTTTTCAGAAATGCCTCAGACAGATGCCAGCTTACGGACTGAATCACAAAATGGCTTTTCAATGCTTATGTAGTGTGACTTATGAACATCTCCCACCCAGGCTCACAGAGGGACAACTGCTGCCTGTCCGCTTGACTTACAGATGCAGTACTACGAGCCATCTGCTTCATTGTGGCTAGCCCTGCCCCGTTACGTTGTACATCACAACACTCCGATTACGTTCCGATGTTGGCCCCACATAGTTACCTGTCGCAGGCGTACTCCTTCTTTGTGTGCAGTTCAGTGGTCTAGTTGTCAACATGTCACGGCCACTCCCTGAGGGCAGGTTTGCACACACACCACACCCTTCCAGCACATGGGTCACAGGCCATGTGACCGCGCAGATATAATGGATCGGCAATGTAACATCCTTTATTGCCGTTGGTGACTGGATGGCGGACGCTCCACGGGTCTGAATCATAAAGAGTCCATGAAAAGTTGCGCAGAGGGTTAGTCGCACCCTGAACTGTATGTCCATCATGGGCCTACTACCACATGGCGCGGACTTGAATTGCACAGCGTTAGTGCCACCCGAAGCTGATGTGGACGTCAGGGGTCTACCACCACGTGGCGCGGACTTGAGTTGCACAGGGTTAGTGCCACCTGAAGATGATGGAGCCCTCAGGTGCCTATTAGCAGGTGCCGCAGAGTTGAGTTGCACATGTTAGTGCCACCCGAAGCTGATGTGGCCGTCAGGGTCCTACCAGCATGTGGCGCAGACTTGAGTTGCACAGGGTTAGTTGCACCCTAAGTTGTATGGCCATCAGCAGCATACCACCACGTGGCACTGACTTGAGTTGCACAGGGTTAGCAGCACCAAAAGCTAATGTGGTCTCCTCTATTGATGACTCAGGACTCAGCGACATGTGTGAGATCTGCTAGGCTGTGGAGTGGGTCCACATAATGTGCACCAAGTCATGGTGGTGGGACCGGGCACTGGAGCTTTCACTGGCACGTGGAGTGCCCACTAGTAGACACTCCTGTGGCAGCAGGTAAATATTTGGTCATGGATGCGCAGGGGTGGCAGTCTCTCTCTCTCTCTCTCTCTCTCTCACTTCCCTCTCTTCATTCTCTCTCTCCCTCTCTTCCTTCCTTTCCTTCTATCTCCCCCACTCTCTCTCCCTTCTCCCTTTCTCACTCCATTCCTTTCCTTACCTTTCTTTTTCTCTTTGGCTTTTATTCCTTCCTTCTTCCTCTGTGTCTCACTCCTTTGATATGGGCATTACACACATCCTTATTTTGTGCTTTATTTTCCAGGCTGTGTCGTCGACATTCATGGTCCCGACAGGAGTCTTCCGCCTTATTGTTTTGTGTTGAGTTTGTATAAATTTAGTTTGTCCTCTATATGTATGTAAACAGAAAAATAAAGTTTGGAAAAAAAAAATAACATTTTTGGTTGTTACTTAAGTGCTGTGTGACTCTTTCTAGTTCTTATTACTGTTATTTGGTGGTTTCCACCATGGTGTTAAATGTTGGTGCAGTTATCGCGGGAATACTGGTATGTCTGCAGTTTGCACCAGCTTCTGAATAGTGTGTTAGACTTATCTCAACTTTAGTTGCATTAAAGTGCTGATAATGAGATGCAGAGTAGACATTCCCATGCAAAATGACACAAGGTACACCTTTAAGATTTATTCTAAATACTAAAATCATGTATTGAATTGCACTGTAGTAGTAGGTGCATTTACAGTGTACACACAAAATCAATGAACAAATCTAATTGTATTTATATTGATTGGGAATTATGAGACAGGTGCTGGATCTTGACGGGATACACTGCCCAGTTTGTTCATTTTTCTGTACATGACAAAACCATATCCAACTTTCACAACAAAAGGCAAAAACTGCGATGCAAAACAAATTCCTACAATAAGCCGCGTTAGCACAAGGGATTTTACACCTGCTTTCTGCTGGTGTTAAGCAGGACGACTACCTCCAACATGAAAGGGAACACAGCCAAGAGCCACACCGGAACACCCACAGGTGCCATAGAGTCAATGAGCATAATGCACGGATACCTATGAGGACCATAAGGACTGCCAATGCCCCCCAAACCCGCATCTGAGCAAGTGTGTCCATGTGGTCATTGTGTTAGCACTATGGGCACGGGCCCTGCAACATCAAAGTGTGCAGTCTTCAGCGGATGTTACCATGTCACCTCAGCGTTGGCAGTGAGCCTGGACATGTAGCTACGCATGCATCCTCCTACATGCACAAGCGGCGTGTGCTGGTCCGGAGTACTCATGTCAGCGCATGGTTGTGCCTTTCCGGCAAGGGAAACGGGGTGTCTCGGACATATCTGTGTACAGGAAGTGCAGTAAGTGTGTTTCTGTGTTCTGGTGTGGCCGTCACCAGGGCGGCAGCAGTCGATATTGTAAAGTGGCATGCACCACCTCCAAACGGCAGTGTCACAGTGTGGTTGGAATGCCGCAGGACATACGTGAATATATAGGCATTACAAAGGTGTGCCTTAGGAGTGCACGGGATACAACAGCGCACCACACAAAAGTGTGGTGGCTCATGAGAGGGAGGAGCAGCTGTTTGGCAACACAACACACAGTGAACCCGCCTATGTGACACTTGCTGGTTATCTCATCCATGATGATCAGGGTTGTAGACATCCCACAACACACACGACCAGCCTTTGTACACATCCTGTATGAATGCAGCTAGAGAAGTTACTGTAGGAATGAAAGGTTCTTTGTCTGAGCTATCTTGCGACCATTTGTGTCCTGTGTTCGATTGTGCGAATGTTTGTGTTTGGACAACATTGTGTTGGATGTTGGTGTTCTCTGCTTCCTTTGTGTGTATGCTGCATTGTGTGTGAGATGTCCCTTCGTGTGAGCTTTTGTTCACCCTTCTTCCTTTCAGGCAGTGTGGTTTACACTTTATGCTTGTTCAGTGGTGTGATGCTGGCGGGTTGTGTGACTTGTGCTCCTTGTTGGTGTGTTTCATTTTGGCCATGGTTTGTCTGTATTTATGCTGTACTTAATTGTGCATGTGTGCCACTGCGCCCATCTCCCCTGTCCCCCATTTCCTGCTTGTTCCTCTTCCTAGTGCTGTAGTGTCTGTAATTATGTTCCTCCACACATAAACACATGTAAAGAACAAATTAGAATAGTTCCTTGATTCTTTTAGATTGCAAAACTTCTCTCTGTTGTTTTTTTTTTTTAATTTCCATATAAGCAGTTTTTTAATATTCAAGGACACATAGAAGTCAGAAGTGTAAAGTATTCTATCAACACACTTTCTAGAACATTCTACAACACGTGCAGGTTAAAAGTTCATCAATCATTTTAAATGTAACAATATTTTTTTGCAACATTTTTTCGAACATTTAACGGCACACGAAGGTTAAAAGTTCACAATTGTTTTAAATTCGAACAGTGCCTTTCAAATACGAGTAGCAATGTGGTTGAGATGAGCAAATTTTATCCTATGATATGTACTCCACGTTTAAACTGCTTTTTCTTAACCAATCACAAAGATGCTTTTCCACAAAACGAATGTGCACCCTACTTTTCAAAAACAACGCTTTTCATCTCCCAATTATTATTATTTTTATGTTTCTTATATAGCGCCTGAATCGACCCCCGAAGGGGTATCTTCGCGCTTGCCTTGGGAACCCGTCCTGGCTTTTCCCTGTGAGATAGCCCCTACAGGGAATCCCCAAGGTGAAAGCCAGGCATCCCGCCGCGGGGGGGCTGTTGTGGAGATTAAGCAAGCTTAATACCCAGAGTTGCAGAGTGTGAACCCATGATTAGGTCAGGCACCGAAGCGAGAATTATCGAGTCCATGGACATTTGAGCTCAAGACCCTGCAGCGTCGGGAATTGAACCCTGGTCCCGGGTCTGACCTCTGCTTCAGGGTCTGCCTGCTCTAACCAGTGAGCCACACTTCTCCACTCCAATCAGTTATCATTTTGTATCAGGAAATAAAGAAGATCCCCATCTTTAAACATATCTTTTATTCTAAAAACGGACTGCATGAGCTACAGACATCTATCCATACCTTCCAGCCATACCTTCAAAATGCTAGTGTGGATCATAGGACATAGCTATGTTTTCTGGTGCAAAAGGTATGCAGAACAGAGTCGTATTGACTTAGACCTAGGTTTACAAAATGTGGACATTAAATGGTTTGGACAGAGGATTGAAGTGGCACCAATTGTTGCGTTTGGTTAAAACCTGTTTGCATCTCCAACACCCTGGCCTCATGATTGTGCAATGTGGTGGACACGACCTAGGCAAATTGACTGGGGTAGGTTTGGAAATGGTAATGAAGGACACCTTTAGAGAACTGATGTTGCTTTTGCCTCAAACTGTCTTTGCATATTTCAATATATTGCAAAGACAGAAGTGGAAGTGGTCAAACCAATTTTACCCTCAGATTGAAAAATCGAGGAAGATTGTCAACAAAGCTGTGTCTGCATACCTCAGAGACCATAGATTGGGGTGGATCTACAACAACAACATACGTTTTGATATGACTAATATCTACAGAAGTGATAGAGTACACTTCACAGATCAGGGAAAATGATTCTTTCCTGAATAACCTGAAGCTGTGCATCCGCACTTATATGTAGCTCCAACGAATAAACACAAAGGCTCTTTTTAGAGGCGCCTTATATTCCCAATATCGGTTCGCAGAGTGACAGCTGCGATCCGGCTAGCACAAGGAGACCTGCGGGCCGTCGAGCAGGCCCACAGAGGAAGAGCTGCGGCCCGTCGGATCGACTCGCACAGTGTGAGCTATGGGCCGTCGGCTCGCAAACACACATCAGCGTGCTGGCTCGCAGAGGGAGAGCTCTGGTCTAAATCACAAAGGAACACCAATTGGCCAACAGCCCTGCTAGCAGAGACACACCAATCATCTAACGGACTGACTTGCACATGTACAGCTAGGGACACCACGGCTCGCAGACGCACAGCTGTAAGCCGACGAACTGGTACTGTTTTATGCTTTAGGGTAGTACAGTAGTGTTTGTGTACTGTAGGGGGTTTGTGCTGGACGTTGTGTTTTAGGGTTTAACGTAGTCCAATGGTGTTTGGGTATTGTAAGAATCATGCTGGAGGTAGTGTTTTATAGTTTACAACAATGCACTAATGTTTGGGTAGTGTATGGGGTCATGCTGGGAGTACTGTTTTGGGGTTTAGGGTAGTGCAGTGGTTTTTGTGTAGTGTAGGGGGTCGAGCTGGAAGTAGTGTTTAAGGGTTTACGGCAGTACAGTGGTATTTGGGTAGTGTGGGGGGGTCATGCTGGGAGTAGTGTTTTAGGGTTTACCGCAGTGCAGTGGTGTTTGTGTAGTGTAGGGTGTCGTGCAGAGAGTAGTGTTTTAGGATTTAGGGTACTGCAGTGGTGTTCGGGTAGTATTTTAGGGCTTATGACAATGCAGTGGTGTTTGAGTAGTCTTTGGGTAGTGTAGGGGATCATACCAACAGACTGACTCACAGAGCTCTGAGCTGATGGACGGGCTTCTAAAGGCATACCCGCAACCTGGTGATATGAGGAGAGGCAGCGTGAAAGGCATATCTCACACAGACACAGATACCAGTGTTGCTTTTCACAAGGTAAAACTGCGGACCCTATGGCTTCTACACAGAGAGACGCGAGCTGATGGAGTAAATCACAAAATGGCTGCCAACAATTCCTGGTTTCAACCATTCACAGCCAAAAAGCAGGAAGCTGGTGCTTGTAACCCCTCAACCAATCACATGTCAGAATTCTCAAATATCGATATCTGTAAAAATTGATATTTCTCAAAAACTACTGAACGGATTTACACCATTTAAACAAAAGCATGCTTTCTGGACCATCACCTTTCTCCATGCCAAATTTGGCGCAATTCTATTCAACAGTTTCACCTGTATTCTTTTGAAAAGTTTTGTTTGGAAATTGCATAGAGCAAACACGTTTTAGGACCCTTTTTTCTCAGACCCTCCTACACCATTCACCAAGAAACTTTCAATATAGAAGCTAATCAAAAAAAGAGAAACTTTTTGGATACTTTCATAAAGATTCGCCAATTGACGCCAAAGTTACAAGCACATAGAAAACTTTAGGAGAGGGGCAGAAAAACCCCCCTCCCAACATGAGTGAGACCCCGGGTCTGCTCAAACCCCAGTGGGCCCCCGTAACCCCTGCAAGCCCCTGCTATTATCTTTTAAGAAATACCCCTGGAACCTAGCCCACCCAAGGGCCTCATTAAAATAAAAGGCGGGAACCCGCGACACAAGCGCAAATTTTTGCCAATTTTTTATTTATTTCTTTAATTATTTTTTGGGCCCTGGGGGTCCTTCTGGGACACCCTGAGCAGACCTAGTGGGATAGGGTTTTTCTACCCTGCCCCCTTCTCTTGTTTTATACCTTTGTTTCTCCATTTTGGGGTGACTTGCTTCTACCGAGCCACAAAATGGCTGCCAACACTGCCTGGTTTGGCATGCTAGCAACCAATCACACTGATGCTCGCGCACGCGACTTAGGCTCCACCCAGATATCAAAACTTTTTCTTTTTTAATTTCTCAGCAACTACTAAACGTATTTACACCATTTTTAAAAAGATCGCTTTCTGACCCAGGCACTATCTTTCTGCCAAATTTGGAGTAATTCCGTTGAGTAGTTTTGGCTGTAGCCTTGCACAAAGTTTCCTATGGGAAATTGATTTTTTCACTCGTATTTTTTAAATTTCTCAGAAACTTTTAAACCATTTGAAAAAAAGGTCGCTTTCTGAACTAAGTTCTACCATTCTGCCAAATTTGGGGTAATTATATTTAGCAGTTCAAGCTGTAGCTCGTCGCAAAATTTCTTATGGAAATTAACATGGAGAAAATGAGTTTTGGGATCCCCTTTTTTCTCAGCCCCTGCTTGACGAATAACCCCCATACTTTCAGGATAGGAGCTGACCTGGATAGACTTCTTTTTGAAGAATTTCAGGGAGATTCGTCAAAGAATGCTAAAATTATTAGCAAATCAATAATTGCTTTTCCTATGGAAAGTAGGTTCTCACTATAACCTCCTACTGGCAACTGCCAGTAGGAGATTATATATATATATATATATATATATATATATATATATATATATATATATATATATATATATATATATATATATATATATATATATATATATATATATATATATATATATATATATATATATATATATATATTTAATTTAATAGATTATCGCTACGCGTTTCGACACCCGGCGGTGTCTTGATCACACGACACAATTCGTGAATTACCAACGTGCATAAATAAAGTTTCAAAATACTTTGTGTAAACATAAACAAGGTACCAAATACCAATGCAATGAGTCTGTAAATCAAAGCGCCATCTTGGAAGGGGAAACATAACAGGGGATTTGTTAGCAATTCCTTTCTAAAGTATACCAACACTCAATTTAACATTTTATTTACAATCAAAGTGATGTAATACCCGTATAGTTAATACGATAATTCTTGTTATTAATTTATTGCACCCCTGCTCTGACAGGCTAAATTGTGCAGCCATATCGCACCAAAAGGGTTACACTGTGCCCGAATGGTGTCATTCAAAATTACGGGAGCGGTTCTCTGCAAACGCAGTGAACTGAAAAAATGATACCGCTCTACTTTAAATAGGCTGCCACAATTTTTGGGCTATTTTAGATTAAGCCTTCATGGGTTATATCATGTCCGCATTCGAATCAATGCGGATATTTCTGAATAACTATTCTCTCGGACTAATGCCCGTGTGCTCCCAGATTCTTGTATTACACTGTTTTCCCTTTACTTGGCTTCAAAGCGACAGAAATCATTGTTCATATGACAATACTCACAATTAAACAAAGAAAAGGACAAGGGCAAGAAAAGTGCTTAAAGTGTGTACCCCTATAATTCAACATCGGGCTAATAGATGCTTGTCTCTCAGTTTGATTGGGTAAGCTCTATCACCTCAATGCTTCCGGTATAGTCCTATCTTTAGTTGGACCATGTAAAAATAGGGTGTGTACAAAAATAGAGAAATCAATGTGATGAATTCTGCATCTCATACAGTTACATTTCAGAGAAGATTCTCTTCTTGTTCCTCCTGTGTAACATAAACAGAAAGAAAGAAAATAGGTTTCAGAATAAAGAATGAAAAGTTAAAAACATTCCACTAAATCTTGCATATTTACAAACTCACATCTTTCTCATCATAATCAGCTTTGCAGCATAGTAAATTCATAATTTCTACCCTTCTAAATTTCTTGAAGGTGAGTGGCTAGTTCTTCGTCCATATTGTGCCCCCCCGGGGATCTGGTCTCAAGATCCATGATCCATTTGGCAGTGCTAGCAGTCAGAACCTGAAAGGTTTCTACCCATGTGGTCACTGTCGTGCCTGTAAACATAGTGTAATGACCAAAGATGTACAATTACCAGGCACAAGTAGAACATATAACATAAACCAATTCCTAACATGCAGCAGCACTTACGTGGTTTATGTTCTAGAATGTCCATGCAAATTGAAATACGTGGGACGCACGGTATGCATGGCAAAAAAAGCAGGTACAAGAACACCTCCTAGCCATTACTAATATCGATGCTTCTTATCTCATAGCACGACATTTCCAAGCCTACCATCAATCCAATAATGCCTTGCTCAAATATTTTGCGTTGGAACAAGTAAATATAAGTAAGAGAGGAGGTAACAGACTGATAGCCCTACGCAAAATAGAATCCAAATAGATCATGGAGCTTGAGACCAGATCCCCGGGGGGGCTTCTGGAGCAGTAGGACGTGTTCCTGTCGCGACGCGTAGTTAGGGATTAAACGCGTCGCGAGTCCGTTTTGAAGAATCCTTGTCGAAGAATATTAGCTGAATGAGACACAAGTAAGACTGTTCCTAGTTTTCATGTCAGAAAATCTGTTGTTAATTACTGCGCATGCTCCTGAGGGGCTCATCTCCTTACAGTGCATGCGCAGTTTTCTAGTTGAATTCCGAAGTCGTAGAGGAGTTTCAAGAGCCAGCACAAGTCAACGGCAGTAGCAATTCACGAAGAGTGAAATCGTTTTTGGTTAATTTAATTAAGACTGAGTTTCAGAGTTCCAGCGCGGCTACAGGTCAGAAGTAGTCAAGAAAGAACTAGGCTTGTACAAAAATAATTAAATAGGAAGAGAATTTCCACTAGTTACGCATAAGGTACACCTGTACGTGCAGAGGGAAGAGAATAGTTCTCAGCGTTAGTGACTTCACAGTGAAGTAACTGTCGAGCACAATAGAATCTAAACTTAAGTTTTGGGTGAAGCAGAAGAATACTTACTATACATCAAGAAGCAGTTCTTGGATACGATAGGTGAGAACCCTGTAGAAAGAAATAATAAGAGTTAACGCAAGAAAGAATAGAACAAGAAATAGACCATATTAATAAGACTAGTTGTATTACAGCCAAGAAGAGATAAGAAAAAAGAAGAATAGAGTAGTGAAAGAAGAGGAGCAAAAGCACACCAGCATATGGGTAGGTCCAGGACATAGGAGATAAATATATAGAGAGAGAAGGAGAGAACAGGTTGAGCATTAATGTAATATTTATTTTACAGCAACGCTAGCCAGAAGAGAAAAATATACAGATGCTTCAACAAGAAGAAAAAAGAAGTCCACATAGGTGCGCAGTCTCTTCTCTGTCCAATTCCCCTTTCCCCCGTGGAGCTCTACTGGCTACTCATTCTATTTTGTGCGTGGCTGGGGAGTCCTGTGGCAGAATTGGGAGCCTGCGTCGTTCTGCTCTTGTGTCGATTGCCGGCAGTGGAGAACAGCTGGTTCTGACACTTTCTCAAAATGGGGATTTATGTCTGGTGGCGATGTTGAAGGTGATGCCCTAGAGGTATTTGGTATTGCTGGTGGTGGAGGTACATTTAGGCGCAGTCTTCTATATTATTTGTGAGCATAGTTCACAGGCTGCATGGTTTAAAGGTGATTCTGCATACTAGCAGTGTCATAGAATTATTTTTTTGTTTGCGCATTAAATAAATCAAGACTAAATTCCTTACTGTCTGTAGAGTAGATAGAAAGCTGAATTCAAGTTGTGAATCCTACTGTCCGCAGTGTGCATCGAAACCACTAGTAAGCACAGTTATAGAAGAATGCTTTTTCACTTACTTAAACAAAATCTGAATACATACAGTATAATTGTCTCTGCATTAAGTAAATATTGGCTGAATTCTCTACTGTCCATAGTGTAGATCCAAAGCTGAATTTAAGTTGTAAATCCGGCTGTCCGCAATGTAGATGTTAGGGTGGAGTGCATCATCTGCAATCTTGATTAAAATGAAAGATAGAACGTGTATAGAATACATTATTAAAATATGTAGTTAGGAATTATCATTTAAAAAACCTTAGAAATTCACTGAAAAAAACATAGGTATCAGGGGTGTTATAGTTAGCTGGCCATTTCACTCATACAAAACCATTGAAAATCCTCTGTTAGTTAGTTGTACTAACTGTAACTCTCGCGCCCGCAATCCACTGGAGATGATGTCACATATTACATCATTCATGACATGGTCAGTGACATCACTGATGACATCACTGATGACATCTCAAATGACAATACTGATGACATCACTTATGACATAATCCACATGACATCTGATACAACTCATCAGACACTAGTATAACCCTTACATCACTCACTGTAAAACACAGAGTACCATATTTGAATCCATTGACACAGCAATACAAGTATCTAAAACCCCCCTTAGTGATTCCTAGATCTACACACACATCTAATCACTTACCTATAGATTCATTCATAAATGCTGTCAATGATCAATAGAAAACTATCAAATATACTTATACACCTATATCGACATTATACACCAGCACACATCCTATTCACTTATGCAGTCATCCTACTCACTTATGCAAACAATGGATCATACTTACATTTAGTCAGCTACACACTTATACAAACACCACTTAATTTATTCATATTTTATGTGCTATAAAATCACTATTACAAGTATACAGTTATCTATATAGTCACTCATGCAATCAATGAGTTTTACGTATACTTAGTTATATACAACAACTATCACATACACTGCTTTTCATTTTTTCTACTTTGGTGGACATGTACCATTGAGAAATATATTAGGACATCACCACACCCATAAAGATATTCACTCACCCAAACAACTATTATAACATGTAGTCTTAACATTATATACCTACTGAATTAACTATTCACATATCTTTGGGCAGTCACAGATCCCTCACCGATCCACACACATATGTACTCTCCTATACAAATAGTCAGTTAACTAATCAATAACTAATATGGGGGATTTTATCGAGAACTGCGATAAAATTATCGCCGCTGTAGCTGGGCTGCTATGGAAATTTACAAGGACATACTATCAAGCCCATTATCGCCGTTTTAGGAGCAGTTTCCTGCCGCTAAAGCGGCGATAATATTATTGCAGTTCTTGATAATATGCCCCATAGTCTTTCACGTAGCTAGTAATCAACTGGCGCAGTAGATTACACAATAACTGACCAAGTAATATAGATTTCATACAGTTTAGTCACTATCGAATATATTTAGTGAGACTCTTTAAATTAGTCAAGTAAACAGTCAATCACACTGCTACTAAATCCTCCATCCAGATATTTATATATCCACTGATTCTTCAATGCAGATTGGTGCATATAATACATATTTAAATACCTAACCAAACCACATTCATTGGATGATATCATCAGTGATGTAATTTGAGATGTCATCAGTGATGTCAATGACCATGTCATGAATGATTTAATATGTGACATCATCACCAGTGGATTGCGGGTGCGAGAGTTACAGTTAGTACAACTAACTATAACGGAGGAATTTCAATGGTTTTGTATGAGGAAATGTCCAGCTAACCATAACAACCATGAAACTATGTTTTTTTCAGTGAATGTATATATATATCCTTGTAAAGCTCCAATGTCCAGAAATGGAGACCCGCTCTCTAGTTGTCTTAACCCATGGTTTATTAGTGCAATAAGTCAGCAAAAAAAACCAATGCATTTTGGCTTCTTGAACGGCGTGTTCACAGGTCCACCACTAGATAGTTATACTTAAGATTAGGAAGAATGCATCCAGAGGATGCATCCAAATATATATATATAAATATATATAATACATATATATTTAAAAAAATATATATTAGCTGAGGGTAACAATATTAGAATATATTTTTTTTTTAAATGAAAAGAATTTAGATGAAATAATTCTTTAGGCAATTACCAGGTCGAACCAAAATAAGTTATCAAAAATGATAATCATCAACGTTAAAATTTGACCTTGGTGGAATTTAAATTGCACCAGAGTAATCGGAGTAATTTTGGTATTTCCAGATTACTTTTTGACACTGATACACTGATAATAATGTGATTACCAGTGCTCACATAATGTTGAAAATTTAGCAGAAAAAATATACTGCAAGATCACAGCTGCTCGTGCTGCTGTTTATGTTCTGTTGCATTTCAGCAATATTTTGGCAGCGAGGTTGCATTGTGCGATAAGAAACTAGCCCTAAATCCTGGGAGTAAGTTGACGCAAAATCTTACTCAAGTGCACATTAAGGGGACTATTATGATGGTGGGCGGACACCTCAACGGAGCACGGGACCGACCGCCGAAGTTGCGGCGGTCCCGCCAGGCAAAATAGGATGTGCCCGCCGCACTGGCAGCCGCATCCTGGACATTAACATTGCGGTGGGCAGTGCTTTAAGGGGCATCGGCCACAATGTTAATGCCCAAGTTGGGCATTGCCATGCACAACGTGACAGGCACCACGCGGTGCCTGCCAACTTGTGCATGGCAATGATGGGGGGTACCAGAGGTATCCCCCAGTGCAGCCACCCACACCCTCCACCCCCAAGGTCCTCAATGGACCCCCGCAGAGATTTCCCGCATGCCTTTCCATGACGAAGTCTCTGACATAAAAAGGCATGCATCTTAATATGGATGGCGATATTGAGTCCTTTTTCCACCCAGCTACCAATTAGCCTGGCGGAAAAGCGGGGACAGGCTTCCCATCCACTGTGGTGCACCACACCATACTAATATGGCGGGGTGAACCAGGGACATTTGGCGGGCGATCCGCCGGATATCATAATAGACCCCTTAGTGAGAGGCTGCTGGGGCTCGCTATTCATGTTCTATTGCATTTAGTGTTATTTCTTAGTGCAAAATGCATCCTTGTATCCCTTTTGGACATGGGGGGCATTTTTGCGCTAAGAAAATAGCTCTTAATGCAGAATTACTAGTTTCGTGTAATTCCATGTAATCTTGTAGAAATGTTAGGGTAATACTGTGTGATTACACTACATGGAATTACGTGAGTTACGCCCACAGCTAATTGAAATATGTCATACAGCTTGGCATATCACAAGCGACTGCCAATCCTATTTTCAGCTACAGTCAGTTTTTGCCTCCCTGTGATTTATTTCTTTCATCACTATTTTTAACTTGATCTTGGGTATCAGACTCTGGTTGTGTAGGGTTGCTTTCGTGTAAGGTTGGGTTCCTATAACTTTCCATGAATGTGACTGCATAAGATCTTGTTGATCATAACTGAAGATCAGGTTTTTGGACTGGTTATGTAGTAGCTGTTTCAATATTTAATCTTGACCTATCTGAATCCCCACCAATTATGGTTGCATCGTTTACACAAAAAATAGTTACATGTTATTAAGGAGTCTTTTATGATTGCGTCTTCTTTAAGTGAACTGCTAAATATGCTTCTTGTGGATGTGCAGCCTCATCCTCTTTTACTTGTAGACATTCCTTGAGGCATTCAGGCAAACCCTGTCACAACAGCCACCTGTAGAAAAATAGGGTTCGTGAAGAGCACTCCGTTTATTTGAGATCAAAAATATTCCGCTTGTCAAATGGTGCTACGACTAATCAGGGTAGTCACTCCTGTGGGATCTGGCTTGGTTATGATGGGTTTTTGGACCCACCTAATCGTGCACTGTTCACTTGGTGCTCTGCACCTTTAAATACTAATAACACTCGTTTTTTGTACTACTGTTATTGCTTTTATTTTGCAATTTTCATTTCTTTTATATCAAGATACCTTCTTGTGTGTTATTTACATTGTGCATAACAAAAACATAAACATATACATTTGTTTCTTTTTCATTCATGCAAACATTATATCATTTTTACATTTGTTTCTTTTTCAATACTTTGGCAATCCAATGATCATAGATTCACAAAAGAGCCCTATGCATTTCGGCACCTCTGTGGTGCCTTCATCAGGGGCGATTCTGTAATAAAAAACATAGAATGTGTGTAAGAATCTGGTATAAATCGGTACATGGGGGTGTGTTTCTATGCTGTGTAGTAGTCATACCTGTTGTCAAAAGTAGATGTTGTTTGTATTTGCATCAAGCACTCTTGCCCTGTGGGGATCGCTGGAAGAACGATAATGTTAAAATGACCTATGTTAATTCTGTGTCAAGCTGCACTGTTCCGCTCTAGTTAAATGTTTTGGACTTAAGGCACATACCTGTGATATATGCTCAAAGATCTCTGAAATTAGAGAATAAAGGACATCTGTTTTAGTCCCAAAAAAATGAGTGCTAGCTGTGATAGTATAACGGTTAATCTAGAAGCCCTTACCTTGTCTTCACTATTATTTTCAGTCTGTTCGGTAAGCATAAAAGAAAAAATAGAGGTCGTTTACTGTTCTGTGCTATGAGCGCTTAGAGTTATCAGGAAACGATACTAGTAGTTCGAGGAAAGAGCATACCTGGGTTGCCAAGTCTTAACTCCGTGTCCGTTACGCGTAGCCCTTCGCTCGCTGTATATGCCTCAGCGTCAGACGATCGCCATTAAAACTCCGTGAGCTCCGCTAGATAGCGGAGTTATGAAAATAGAGGACGGACTAAAGTACTACTCACTGCTATCTGCTTATTTGCATGGGTGCCATATTGGTGTGGGTCCATTTCATAAGTGACTTCCTGACTCATACCCTTTAGAGCGGGCTTCTTCAGTTCTACATGTTTCAAAGATCGCACATTAATTATCACGAGCCTCGAGTGGTTTCTACACGTATATTTACATTCTCGATTGCTTCGTTTAGTGGACGTCATGTAGTCCCTATATTGATAGTTTTTGAAGCAACCTATTCTGTACTAGATGCTTCATTAACTTATTAATTGTTACCAACCTGGAGACACTTCTATGTGTGTCAATAGCTAGCTAAATAGTTTATTCATTAACGATCGTCATGTTATTCCTGATGCGGTGATTGCTCAGATAACCTGCTATTCACGTCACGGCTCTGCGGTTGCTACCTCCTATTTACAGACAACAATGACTTCTGTCACTTGATTGCTTACTGAAAGGAACTAGACCTATATGTGCTATCCTGGTGATTACCGGATAAATTTTTGTTGATGTGTGTTTACTGGTGTGCTGGTGTAAGAAACAATTCATGATCAGTCACATTCAAAATAGTAACACATTATATAGACTATTCTTAATCTCCTATACATGTTTACATGGTACTATTGCTGGAGTCCAATAGACATGCAAAACATTTAACAATTCCTCTTATAAATCATACAAACTAGGCGTACTCATCCAAATAGTCTTAGTGCTATTATTCAAGTAACTATCCTAGACATCTATTTATAAACTAGTGTTCCTGATAAGTAAACCCCTGTTCCTGTCCTAAAAAATATATTTATTTTTATGGGGATACGTTTCTGGTCATTAGTTAATGCCGCTATGTAGAGGGTCGATGCTGTTTACAGGTAACAACTCAGATCATATTTATCATTGAGCCCCGTTGGAGCTAAAGTTTTGAGGTATTTAATCCAAAAAAGTTCTCGTTGCATTAGTCTTTGGTGATTGTCTATCCCTTCTTTCATTTGTACTTTTTCCAATATGAAAAATCTCAGTTGTGAAATAGTATGTTTTTCATCCCTCCAATGGAGCACCAAAGGTGAAGTCAAATTTTGGTTGCGGATTCTGCTCTTGTGCTCCGTTATGCGTATTTTAATTTTTCGCTCAGTTTTGCCTGTGTACATCTTTCCGCATGGGCACTTAATAGCATATACTACATTATCTGTATTACAGTCGCTGGTGTGTTTCAACTGTATAAGTTTTCCTGTAGTTGGATGTGTGCATGTACTTCCAGTGATCACATTGTTGCAATTGGTACAGTTCAAACATCGTGTTGTGCCCTTATATGTTGTTGGAATGATAAGGGATTGTGTGTGTTTAAGCCTTGTTCTCAGGTTTGGTCCTCTTGTATACGCATGTATTGGAAGTTCTTTGAAGATGTACTACTCACTGCTATCTGCTTATTTGCAAATAAGCAGATAGCAGTGAGTAGTACTTTAGTCCGTCCTCTATTTTCATAACTCCGCTATCTAGCGGAGCTCACGGAGTTTTAATGGCGATCGTCTGACGCTGAGGCATATACAGCGAGCGAAGGGCTACGCGTAACGGACACGGAGTTAAGACTTGGCAACCCAGGTATGCTCTTTCCTCGAACTACTAGTATCGTTTCCTGATAACTCTAAGCGCTCATAGCACAGAACAGTAAACGACCTCTATTTTTTCTTTTATGCTTACCAAACAGACTGAAAATAATAGTGAAGACAAGGTAAGGGCTTCTAGATTAACCGTTATACTATCACAGCTAGCACTCATTTTTTTGGGACTAAAACAGATGTCCTTTATTCTCTCATTTCAGAGATCTTTGAGCATATATCACAGGTATGTGCCTTAAGTCCAAAACATTTAACTAGAGCGGAACAGTGCAGCTTGACACAGAATTAACATAGGTCATTTTAACATTGTCGTTCTTCCAGCGATCCCCACAGGGCAAGAGTGCTTGACGCAAATACAAACAACATCTACTTTTGACAACAGGTATGACTACTACACAGCATAGAAACACACCCCCATGTACCGATTTATACCAGATTCTTACACACATTCTATGTTTTTTATTACCGAATCGCCCCTGATGAAGGCACCACAGAGGTGCCGAAATGCATAGGGCTCTTTTGTGAATCTATGACCATTGAATTGCCAAAGTATTGAAAAAGAAACAAATGTAAAAATGATATATTGTTTGCACGAATGAAAAAGAAACAAATGTATATGTTTATGTTTTTGTTATGCACAATGTAAATAACACACAAGAAGGTATCTTGATATAAAAGAAATGAAAATTGCAAAATAAAAGCAATAACAGTAGTACAAAAAACGAGTGTTATTAGTATTTAAAGGTGCGGAGCACCAAGTGAACAGTGCACGATTAGGTGGGTCCAGAAACCCATCATAACCAAACAACAGCCACCTGTGACATATTTCATAGTATGACATTCTAAGGAACATACTTGCTGACCTTGACAAGATGGCTCACTAGTGAGCTATTTCTGGATATTGTTAGGGACATGCTGACTTGTTCTGACATGCTGAGCTATAATCGGGGACATTGTGCCTATTTCTAACATGATTGCCTGTTCATGACAAACAACGGGTCATGCCAGCTAACCCTGGCATAATATCCCTTCAGCGACATATTCCAGGGCATTCTAAGTGACATGGTAGCTAGCTATGACATGATGGCCCATTTAAGCATATTGTGGCATTTCTATGGACATTCTGGCTGACCTTGGCATATACGCTCATCAGTGATACATTCTTTGGGCATTCTTGGGACATGATGGCTAACCCTGTTCAACAATGACACAATTACAGGCATTTTTGGTGATATGCTCTGTCAGGCTATCTCTGGCATAATGGCCCATCAGTGACCTATTTCTGAGCTTTCTTGGGGCATTGTTTCACTTGCTAACTCTGAAATCTTGGCCCACATGTGCCACAAGACTTTTAGGAGATGTGCATTACTCGTTAAGCCTGTCATGGTGGCCTTTTTCTTTTTTTTTATAAAACCTTTATTCGCAATTAATATATTTTACATAGCTCAATGCCTACAACCAAGAACATCCTTGGCCGGCAGCTCTTTCAAAGCAACTTTTTATAAAACTCAGCATTGGTTCATATCCAACATACGTTATACACAGCAAGCCGCCTACAACCGCATCGGGCCGGCCGCGTTTCAAAATTAGTCGCCATATCATGACTTTAGTTTATTTTATTCATGGTGGCAATTTTTATATAACAGTACATAACTTTAACCGTGAACAACGTTGGTCGCAACAATCTTATCTATTCTGAGTTAGTATAGCATGCAATAGTCCTCACAACAACAAGCAGTTAATGGGAAGACATGCTCTGGCCGGACATCTCAGGGGCGTAGCACAGACCGGCCACTTACCATCTGCAGGGTGATAACCTGGTATTAAAGGGGAGTCTCTCTAGTGAAACCGTGCAAGGCGCAGGCAGTGTTGGGTGAGTCCAGGGGGGGGGAGGGGGATGAATTAAAACGTGTTCCCTCCGCATCTGTGAATCAGACCATACTTCAGTGCAGGGATTACGCACATACCTGAAGTGAAGTAGTGTGGCTCACTGGTTAGAGGCGGCAGACCCGAGAGCAGAGGACGGCCCGGGACCAGGGTTCGATTCCCGGCGCGGCAGGTTTCTGGACCAGGGTCAGCGGACTCGATAATTCTCTCGCCTCGGTGCTCACTCTGATCAGCGATCACACTCGGCAACTCTGGGCATTAGCTTGCCTCATCTTCACTAACGGCCCCACCAGACCGCCGGGGATGCCTGGTCTCACCCTGGAGATAACCATTAAGGGACCATCTCTCAGGGAAGCCAGGAAGGGTTTCGCAGCGGTCGAAGCGCCTTGGGACCCTCCGGGTAAGTAGTGCGCTATATAAATGCCTATACATTTACATTTACATACATACCTATTCATGTCGCCTCTATCTCCTGGGTGAGGGATGTCGCTCTATTTCTATTCCAGCTGATGAAAGGTTCCCAAATGTCTCGGGGTCTGGATGCAGCCGGCATCAGTTCCCAATAGGTGCCTAGTTGTGTATGACCATATGTGACCGCTGTCAGCCAAGTATCAAATGTCGGCAGTTTCTTCCGCCCCCCATCTTAGCGTGATCTGCCGCCTCGCAAAGAACAGTAGCAGAGCATGTAGTTTCCTGCTGCTAGGCGCGGTGTCCACTACCAAACCCAGTAGACCCAGATGTGGGGATGGGGGGTCCAGTCTAGCTACAATTTGGTTGATTGCATCGAAAATTTCCGTCATGCCTTTAGAGGCATTTTCTTTACATTCTTAGGGTCCTGCATTTTTGGCTAAAAGTGTCAGGGCAGACATTTATTGACATACTTCTGTGCATCCTTGGGGTCATTCAGTACTTGCTAGTAACAATAAATTAAAGGTTTTTTGTTAATCTGTTACATTTTGGTTAATATGCTGACACGAATTTATGAATGTTTAGATAACATGTATATTCTTTTACAACTATATTTCAGGAATTAAACTGTGTCTCCTGAAGAAGGCGGTCCTCTGCCGAAACGCGCGTCGAGTTTTTATGCTTTTTTCATTAATTATGTGATTATTTCTAGGTTTCTGTCAATATATTCTTTTACTTTGTGGATTATGAGTTTTATGTTAATTGTTTATTGTAACTGTATGTAATTTTGACAAGAAATGTTATTACCCATCATATTGTTTGGCCTGTTGGTCATTTCTAATATGATTTTTAAATATATTGAATAAAAATATACTTTTTATATAAATATGATAACCTTTTTCGATTGTTCCTTCTTGATCACTGCTCTGACCTGATTGTCCACTCACACACTTAGATGTCCTAGGACTTTTTCTCGCACCTGTACTTGCTAAGCATAACATGATTGCCTGTTAGTGACAGATACCTGCCCCTTCTTAGGGGCATGCTGGCTATCCTTATCTATCATTGGCCCATCAGTGAATATTTGTTCTATTTCTTGGTGATTTTCTGGCTTTCACTCTCATTATACTAGCCCATCCCTGTCATACTGTGGCTATCGCTGACACAATTTAGGCTAGCCCTAGCCCAACAGTTGTCCATCCGTGACTTGTTGCTTCTATTCATGACATAATTATGATAAAGGTACATTATCCCAAGTACCATTGTTTTTCCATGTATGATAGTATTATACATCCGTTTTTAGTGAAAATAGACACGGTTATGGTTCGGGGTCAAAAACATTGTTGCAATGATATTCATACATTTTTCTTCTCCTTATCTTTTAAATGCATATTTCTATGATGCTTTTCTTCCTATCCTCAGTTTGGAAATCTCTCTTTGTAATTCCCTTCTTTCTGTCGTCCTTTACTTGGATTCTCCATCTTCCCCTCTGCAGCTGCTCAGTGGTACAACCTTTGAAAAACGTTGGTACCAGTGTTCCTGGGTTGTCAGTTGGTCGTGATGAGATAGCTGCAGAGATTTGTTGGTTACAAAGATACAATAAACCTTTTGTTCTATGTACTCCAAGCAGTTCTCTTCATAGTAAACTAGACATCTCAAAACTGGAGGAAAGAATGTTTTTTCATGGCAATAAATAATTATGTTGGTGAATTGAGCTTATTCATCCAAAATTAAAGCGCATTTCATGGTGAAATTCCTGTTTTTTCTAAAGTGGCAAGCACATGTTTCCAACCAAATAACTGCTTTTCCGAAATGTATCTGAAGCTGATTTTTTTAACATTAGTTCACAATGAGTTTCGCTGCAAATTTGTTGATTTTGCTTTCTTCTACTAGGTGGCATTGCTTGCCATTATTCTAATTTCATTACTTATTTGTGTATATTTTATCATCTTCATAATGATTTTATAAAAAAAAAAGGGGATGGAAATACTTCACCAATTCACCAAATGAGAAAAAAGCAAAACATGTGCAAAAAAATGTCTTTTGCGATGAAACTCACGCTTCAACATTTAAGAATACCAATACACTAATATGCCGAAAATACACAACTCTATCTAAAAATCTTTTCAGCTTCAGGAATCCAACACCTCAAACCCTACCTGTACCTCATCCTGACATGGATTCTCAGTGCAACCCAACCAAGACAGAATTCCTTTTATTTGTCAAGGTCAACAAACAAGAAGTGATATGACCCTCGCTCAAAGTCATAAACCTCGACGGTGTTAAAGCACCAAATTTCCCTGAATGGCAAGTCATTTGGTTTCCCATTGGGCATCTTGTCCTCAAGAAGCACAAAGCCAAAAAAACAAAGTTGGCCTGGTACCAGCTCTTTATTCTAAATAGAGCGAAACTCTTTCTTCCAGAAACTTATTTCAGAATTGCTGTTCAATCCTTTGTATTTCTGCATCTGGATGATGATAACGTCATCCTTCAGTCTCTCAGACTCCATATTGACACCTCTCAAGGGCATCCTACACACCACAGCACATCTCATCCAAGGCCAAGAAAAATATGATTTCATTATCCCCATCCTGATGGAAATACCTCAGCGCCCCCTGACGGCCCTCACAATCTTTAAAACCTGCTGCTTCATTTACAAAATCATCATGACCAGCACCCCCACATATTTTGTACACAAGCTCAACGTCTCTGATGGTTCTTGGCACACCAGCAGCCAGGCCACCATCAGTTGGAGACTAAGAAGTATAACAAAGTACAAACAAGGCAGTCCTCCCTCTATGCATTCAGGATCTGGAACACATTTCCTGGATCCATAAGGCTGCTCTCCAACCCCCTCCCCCAATGCTGCTTCAATTAAGGAAAGAGTTAAAAACAAACATCTTCAAAGAAAAATATATTTCCATGCAGTACCAATTCAATAACTAGTTACCTCACCTATCACTCATTGCATGCACGCTTTCCTTTGACCTTGTACAGCACTTAGCTAACTTTTGTCTAGGTCAGTTCTATAGAAATTACATATACACACATACATACATAAGAAAGAAGCATAGCATCAGCCTTGGGGGAAGAGAAAGCAAGAAGAAAGATGGCAACCAGAGGATACTACTTTTCCATCAAATGTACAGACGGAAGAAGTATCCAAAGCTGATCCGGTATGGCTTGAATAGAATTTTATTACACAGACTGCAAAACTCATGTACATCATGTACAATACCTGAATAGTGGAGAAGATGAGGAGGCAGCCTGATTGAGAGTCCTTTCATTTAACATTTTCTATCCTTCATTTACTCCTCCCATTTTTTTGGAACAAGTCCTAGTGGCTGTTTCAACTAATGGTGGCTGATTAGCCAGCAACCGGTCCCAGAATGCTTGTTTCTGGTCCAGGGAAGACATGGCTTGGCAGTTCGGGCTGGACTGTTCCCATGAGGCACAGGGTCAGATTGATGTGCATATGGCCATGTCTGAACTGGGGTGGCGGAGTGAGCTAAAGAGTGATGATGGATTAAACCCAGATCAGTTGACTTGGGGTGAGTGCTTGCAATGTTCAACACTCCGTCCATCATCCCCTTTGGTGTTGCTGTTGCAACTAAAACATTAAAGAACACAATTTTTTTTTAAAACAATTAAAAACCACAAAAACAACATAATACAGCCCCTGTGTTATGTTTTATAGATCTACCTTTAATTGTAAAAACAATATTACGATATGCATAAACGTTTCACAGCATTCACTGTCTGCAGCCTCCTACTTTTCAAACACTGGTATTCAAATGATGTCAGTGTGTACTAGATAAAGAATAATGGCTATACCTCTGCTGTAGCCCAGGTCATGCAGGCAACCTTCGCTGTGTACAACTGAAGGCGGTGTGCAGTCGGTGTTGGATCAAACATAGGTTCTGACTAATGGCTGGGCCTTGTAGCCAATTCCTGTTATGCAGGACCAAAGGCCTTTAACAGTAGGAGATGTGGGCCTATGGGTGGTCGGTTTAAGGCCTTGTGCCCAAATCATACTATGCACAGTCAAAGGCACGGTTGCCGGCCCAGGCGTGTTGGGCTCAGGGCCCAGTTAAATGCCAGGCCGAGCAGCCATCCTCCACTACGCATGCCCGATGGCCCACATTATTGAATAGAATGCCACATCAAAAAACTGAAATCTACTGACTAAACCACAGTTAAAGTGAAGTTATGTTTATAAGGAACGGTTATAAGCAGTGGCGGCTTGCAGAGGTAACATTGTGGGGCGGGGAGGTGGGGGCGGGCTGGATGGGGGGGTAGTGGATTCTGACATACGACAGCAGATATTTGTTTACACTTACCTTTGCCCTCGTATGTCGGACCACCCACCCAGCCCTGCCCACCTCACCTCCCTACAGCGTTACATCTGCGAGCCGCCACTGGGAATAAGTCCTTAAGGCATGCACACAGTGGGGAATGTCCCCTTTCGTGGCTGTTCACAGAGCCTTGTGCTCAATCTCCAATGTGCGCGGCCAATGGCAATGCACACCTGGGAATGGCCACTAATGGGGGGATTGGTGTCAGTACAACGCGATGTATTACAACGCGTTCCGTTACAACGCAGATTTTACAACGCGGGATACATTACAACGGATGTCATTACAATGCATGGCATTACATCGCAAATGCTATTACAACGCATGGCATTACATCGTAAGTATACGTAAGTATAGCTTTTTTTAAAAATGTTATTTAGTTTATTGTAATTAATTTATTTAAGAAAATTAAATTAAAAGACATTTTAAAATTGTCATTAAATTAATTTAAATAAATAATATCTATTTAATAAATAATATCTATTTAATAAATGTAATTTTATTAAAAATAGTAATTAATTTAATTTAATAAAAAAAGGTAATTAGTTTAAAGTACATATTTTTGATAATGAAATTAAATTAAATTAATAATAATTATTTATTTAATTTAATTAATTTAATTAAAAAATGTAATTAGTGTAAAATAATTAATTTAATTTATTAAATATATTTTAATCAATTTTAAAATGGTAAATATAATGTAATTATCCCTAAACACAAACCCTACCCTAAAACCTAAAAACACCCCTGTACCCCAAAACCCAAACCCTGCCCTAAAACCTAAAAACACCCCTGTACCCCAAAACCCAAACCCTGCCCTAAAACCTAAAAACACCCCTGTACCCCAAAACCCAAACCCTGCCCTAAAACCTAAAAACACCCCTGTACCCCAAAACCCAAACCCTGCCCTAAAACCTAAAAACACCCCTGTACCCCAAAACCCAAACCCTGCCCTAAAACCTAAAAACACCCCTGTACCCCAAAACCCAAACCCTGCCCTAAAACCTAAAAACACCCCTGTACCCCAAAACCCAAACCCTGCCCTAAAACCTAAAAACACCCCTGTACCCCAAAACCCAAACCCTGCCCTAAAACCTAAAAACACCCCTGTACCCCAAAACCCAAACCCTGCCCTAAAACCTAAAAACACCCCTGTACCCCAAAACCCAAACCCTGCCCTAAAACCTAAAAACACCCCTTTACCCCAAAACCCAAACCCTGCCCTAAAACCTAAAAACACCCCTGTACCCCAAAACCCAAACCCTGCCCTAAAACCTAAAAACACCCCTGTACCCCAAAACCCAAACACTGCCCTAAAACCTAAAAACACCCCTGTACCCCAAAACCCAAACCCTGCCCTAAAACCTAAAAACACCCCTGTACCCCAAAACCCAAACCCTGCCCTAAAACCTAAAAACACCCCTGTACCCCAAAACCCAAACCCTGCCCTAAAACCTAAAAACACCCCTGTACCCCAAAACCCAAACCCTGCCCTAAAACCTAAAAACACCCCTGTACCCCAAAACCCAAACCCTGCCCTAAAACCTAAAAACACCCCTGTACCCCAAAACCCAAACCCTGCCCTAAAACCTAAAAACACCCCTGTACCCCAAAACCCAAACCCTGCCCTAAAACCTAAAAACACCCCTGTACCCCAAAACCCAAACCCTGCCCTAAAACCTAAAAACACCCCTTTACCCCAAAACCCAAACCCTGCCCTAAAACCTAAAAACACCCCTGTACCCCAAAACCCAAACCCTGCCCTAAAACCTAAAAACACCCCTGTACCCCAAAACCCAAACCCTGCCCTAAAACCTAAAAACACCCCTGTACCCCAAAACCCAAACCCTGCCCTAAAACCTAAAAACACCCCTGTACCCCAAAACCCAAACCCTGCCCTAAAACCTAAAAACACCCCTGTACCCCAAAACCCAAACACTGCCCTAAAACCTAAAAACACCCCTGTACCCCAAAACCCAAACCCTGCCCTAAAACCTAAAAACACCCCTGTACCCCAAAACCCAAACCCTGCCCTAAAACCTAAAAACACCCCTGTACCCCAAAACCCAAACCCTGCCCTAAAACCTAAAAACACCCCTGTACCCCAAAACCCAAACACTGCCCTAAAACCTAAAAACACCCCTGTACCCCAAAACCCAAACCCTGCCCTAAAACCTAAAAACACCCCTGTACCCCAAAACCCAAACCCTGCCCTAAAACCTAAAAACACCCCTGTACCCCAAAACCCAAACCCTGCCCTAAAACCTAAAAACACCCCTGTACCCCAAAACCCAAACCCTGCCCTAAAACCTAAAAATACCCAAACACCCCAAAACATATACATCAGTACCCCAAAACATATACTCCTATACTCATACTTATTTAAAAAAATACTTAAATTAATATATTTAATTTATAATATTGAAAAACGAAATAAATATTTTTTTATAATTAATAATAAATAAATCAATTATAAAATATTAAATAAAATTTTAAAAAAATTAAATACTTACCAATACTTACGATGTAATGGTATGCGTTGTAATAGCATCTGCTATCTAATGCCTTGCGTTGTAATGGCATGCATTGTAATGGTATTTGCGATGTAATAGCTGCGTTGTAACAGCATTACGTTGTAAAAGATGCGTTGTAAGAGTAACACACCCTAATGGGGGGATCGATGTATTGTTTTTTTCTGAAGCCAACTCCCACTGTTGGAACCTGCTGGCGTATTCAACATTGTGTTAAATATATAAAAATAAAACAAATTCACGGAATAAAACTCAGTTAAAGGGAATTTAGGATTAGGACTAGTTAACAGGCCTTTAAGTATGTTCCAATAAACCCTCTTGAATATACTTAGAAAATTACATTAAAGTGCAGTTATGTTTACAAATTTAAATCGCAGATCATGACTCATATACCAGCCCTGCAAACCACGACTCATGACCTCACAAATTTGATAACAATTTTTAAAATCACCAAAATGCACATCATTAAATAACATCATCTCTTTGAACCAATAAATAATTTTAACCATGACCATAACTGTACTTTGTAGGTTTTTAAAGTGAACAAGTAGATAGAAATAATGTACTGAGGAGCACTTTCATTGTTTTAAATAAAACGAATGCTATGAATTTATAGGATACATGTTCTTTATATTATTTATAAAGTCAGCCCTAACATCTGCAATGATGTCACCCTAATGGCCTTACAAAATACACTTGACATCTTTCCAGTTTGGGCCCTCTACTCTCCAATATGATTGCCACTTTAGAAGAGTGGGAATACTGTTTTTAGCTCTGCTTTGACAAATCATCATAGGTATGCAAAGTTCTGTAATCTACACAAGCCACACCTCTTCGCTAGTTCTGAAAATTGTAGGTGCCTCTGCTGTCCCGGTGTTTGAAGGGCTCTAAGCTTAAGGTGGTCTACTAGGGGAATTTCTGTAAAAAAAACACCCACAATTAGTTGTCAGGCCCCTTTTCCAGCAGGTTCCTCCACAATCCAACATAGCAATCCACAGGTGTAGGATGCCATTTTCGGTCAGGCAGATAATAATAAAAAGAGCTGGGAAGACATTTGCTGTTGATAGAGCCTTATGAATAAGACAAGTTCGTGCAAATAATAAAAAAAAAAAACTCGCTACATTCTCTTTGTTCTCTAGGTTTAAAAAACAGTCTCAGATTGACAGCTTTCCCTGGATACCAGGACCCATATTTATGAAGCATTTGCGTTGTACATCTGTCACACAACGCTACGCAAAGACAACACAAAGGCTTCAGTAATATATACAAAGCCATGCAAGGCCTGATTTGCTGATCTTGTGTGGCTTTGTAAAAGGCAAGGAAGCTGCTTGTGCTGTGTTATGTTACATTTCAACTTGAGAGGCGTTCCATGGGTGGCACACGGGTGTTCCCATGCATCCACCTATCGATTTTTGGGCATTCCCAGATTTACAAAGACTTCTAAACTAGCAAATGCCACCCCATCCCAAGCGAGGCTAATAAGGAGAAATATCTTTATTTCTCTTTGTTATTTCCTCTTCCCATGTGTGCTGCATCTGCAGCAAACATAGAACAAGCATTGGCATAGCCAATACGTCTCGCCTTTGGGACCTTATAAGTGTTTAGTTCTACAGCACAATATCCTTTAGCAACAACATCAAGTGTTGCATGGCTAAACACTTATAAGGCCCAAAGGCAAGACCTCTGGCTTTGCCAATGATTGTTTTGAGTGAGTGGCTCGTGCAGGTACGCCATTGTGAGGTTGAGATGCTGCGAGTGCTTTTAGAGGAGCCACTGTGACATTACGCCTCTTCAAAATGTATCTTGGGTCTGGTGTAATACTTCTAGCCCCTATTCCTGAGCCCAATGTATCCTTAGATGTCAAGTGTACAGCCATGGTTGACACTCCTATTACCCCTGCAATCCAGTGACACTTTACCTGTCATGTGGTAGTGGTGGATGTGGTGGTTGTGGTGGATGTGGTGGTGGTGGCTGATGTGGTGGTGGTGGTGGATGTGGTGGTGGTAGTGGACATGGAGGTGGTGGATGTGGTGGTGGTGGACGTGGTAGACGTGGCGGTGGACTTGGTGGTGGTGGTGGACTTGGTGATGGACGTGGTGGTGGTGGACAAGGTGGTGGTGGACATGGTGGTGGTGGATGTGCTGGTGGTTGTGGACATGATGGTGGTGGTGGACATGGTTGTGGACGTGGTGGTGGCTGATGTGGTGGTGGTGGATTTTGTGGTGGTAGATGTGGTGGTGGTGGTGATGGACGTGTGGGTGGTGGAAGCGGTGGTGTTGGTGGACGTGGTGGTGGATGTGGTGGTAGTGGACATGGTGGTGGTGGATGTGGTGGACATGGTGGTGGTAGACATGGTGGTGGTGGTGGATGTGTTGGTGGAGGTGGATGTGGTGGTGGTGGTGGAGTGGTTGTGGTGGAGCGGTTGTGGTGGACATGGTGGTGGTGGATGTGGTGCTGGACATGGTGGCAGTGGTGGACCTGGTAGTAGTGAAAGTGGTGGTGGTGGACGTGGTGGTGGTGGATGTGGTGGTGGTGGACAAAGTGGTGGTGGTGGACATGGTGGTGGTGGATGTGGTGGTGGACAAGGTGATGGTGGTGGTGGACATGGTGGTGGTGGTGAACGTGGTGGTGGTGGCAGACATGGTGGTGGTGGTGGTGGTAGATGTGGTAGTGGTGGACATGGTGGTGGTGATGGTGGGTGTGGTGGTGGTGGTGGACGTGGTGGTGGTGGATGTGGTGGTGGACGTACTGGTGGTGGTTAATGTGGTGGTGATGGTGAATGTGGTGGTGGTGGATGTGGGGGACATGGTGGTGGTGGATGTGGTGGTGGTTGTAGACATGGTGGTGGTGGTGAACATGGTGGTGGACGTGGTGGTGGATGTGGTGGTGGCTGATGTGGTGGTGGATGTTGTGGTGGTGGACATGGGGGTGGTGGAAGTGGTGGTGGTGGTGAACGTGGTGGTGGTGGACATGGTGGTGGTGAATGTGGTGGTGGTGGACATGGTGGTGTGGACGTGGTGGTGGAATTGGTGGTGGAGGTGGACATTGTGGTGGTGAAGTGGTTGTGGTGGACATGGTGGTGGCAGATGTGGTGGTGGTGGTGGACATGGTGGTGGTGGACATGGTGGTGGACGGGGTAGTAATGAACATGGTGGTGGTGGACATGGTGGTGGTGGACATGGTGGTTGTGGAAAAAGTGGTGGTGGTGGACGTGGTGGTGGTGGATGTGGTAGTGGTGGACATGGTGGTGGTGATGGTGGATGTGGTGGTGGTGGACGTGGCGGGGGTGGATGTGGTGGTGGACGTACTGGTGGTGGTGGATGTGGTGGTGGACGCGGGGGTAGTGGAAGCGGTGGTGTTGGTGGACGTGGTGGTGGAGATGGTGGTGGTGGTTGTGGTGTTGGTGGACATGGTGGTGGTGGACGTGGTGGTGGTGGATGTGGTGGTGGAGTTGGACTTGGTGGTGGGGGACATGATGGTGGACATGGTGGTGATGGATGTGAACATGGTGGTGGTGGTAGATGTGGTGGTGGAGTGGTTGTGGTGTAGTGGTTGTGGTGGACGTGGTGGTGGTGGACGTGGTGGTGGTGGTGGACGTGGTAGTAGTGAGCATGGTGGTGGTGGACGTGGTGGTGGTGGTGGATGAGGTGGTGTTGGACAAAGTGGTGGTGGTGGACATGATGGTGGTGGATGTGGTGGTGGTGGACAAGGTGGTGGTGGTGGATGTGGTGGTGAATTTGGCGGTGGTGGCTGGCATGGTGGTGGTGGTGAATGTGGTAGCTGACATGGTGGTGGTGGTAGACGTGGTAGTGGTGGGCATGGTGGTGGTGATGGTGGGCGTGGTGGTGGTGGTTGACGTGGTGGTGGTAGACGTGGTATGGTGGACATGGTGGTGGACATACTGGTGGATGTGGTGGTGATGGTGAATGTGGTGGTGGTGGATGTGGTGGACATGGTGGTGGGGGATGTGGTGGTGGTTGTGAACATGGTGGTGGTGGTGGACATGGCCGTGGATATGGTGGTGGATGTGAGGTGGCTGACGTGGTGGTGGTGGATGTGGTGGTGGTGGGTGTGGTGGTGGTGGACGTGGGGGTTGTGGAAGGGGTGGTGGTGGTGGATATGGTGGTGGTGGACATGGTGGTGATGGACATGGTGGTTATAGATGTGGTGGTGGTGGACATGGTGGTGGACATGGTGGTGGTGGAAGTGGTGGTGGTGGACATGGTGGGGGTGGTGGATGTGGTGGTGGACGTGATTGTGGATGTGGTGGTGGTGGTGAAGTGGTTGTGGTGGACATTGTGGTGGCGGATGTGATGGTGGTGGTGGTCATGGTGGTGGTGGACATCGTGGTGGATGTGGTGGTTGTGAACGTGGTGGTGGTGGACGTGGTGGTGGTGGACATGGTGGTTGTGGAAAAAGTGGTGGTGGTGGACATGGTGGTGGTGGATGTGGTGGTGGACTTGGTGGTGGTGGTGAACGTGGTGGTGGTGGCTGACGTGGTGGTGGTGAATATGGTGGTGGTGGCTGACATGGTGGTGGTGGTGGATGTGGTGGACATGGTGGTGGGGCTGGAGATAGTGGTGGACATGGTGCTGGATGTGGTGGTGGTGGACGTGGTGGTGGACATGGTGCTGGTGGACATGGTGGTGGATGTGGTGGTGGGCATGGTGGTGGTGGACATGGTGGTGGTGGATGCAGTGATGGTGGTGAATGTGTTACTGGCTGTTGTGGTGGATGTGGTGGTGGTGGATGTGATGGTGGTGGCGGACATGATGGTGGTGGAGGATCTGGTGGTAGACATGGTGGTGGATGTGGTGGACGTGGTGGTAGTAGATGTGGTGGTGGTGGATGGTGTGGTGGATGTGCTGGTGGTGGATGTGGTTGTTGTGGACATGGTGGTGGTGGAGGACATGGTGGTGATGGATGTGGTGGCGGTGGTGGACGTGGTGGTGGTGGTGGACATAGTGGTGAATGTAGTGGTGGATGTGGTGATGGTGGATGTGGTGGTGGACATGGTGGTGGACATGGTAGTGGTGGACAAGGTGGTGGATGTGCTGGTGGACATGGTGGTAGTGGGCGTGGTGGTGGACGTGGTGGTGGTGGACGTGGTGATGGTAGTAGATGTGTTGTTGGCTGTTGTGGTGGATGTGGTAGTGGTTGTGGTGGACGTGGTGGTTGTGGTGGTGGATGTGGTGGTGGTGCATATGGTAGTGGTGGTGGATGTGGTGTCAGTGGTGGACATGGGGGTTCTGGTGGACGTGGTGGTGGTGGACATGCTGGTGGTGGTAGATGTAGTGGTGGTGGATGTGGTGGACATGGTGGTGGGGCTGGAGATAGTGGTGGACATGGTGCTGGATGTGGTGGTGGTGGACGTGGTGGTGGACATGGTGCTGGTGGACATGGTGGTGGATGTGGTGGTGGGCATGGTGGTGGTGGACATGGTGGTGGTGGATGCGGTGATGGTGGTGAATGTGTTACTGGCTGTTGTGGTGGATGTGGTGGTGGTGGATGTGATGGTGGTGGCGGACATGATGGTGGTGGAGGATCTGGTGGTAGACATGGTGGTGGATGTGGTGGACGTTGTGGTAGTAGATGTGGTGGTGGTGGATGGTGTGGTGGATGTGCTGGTGGTGGTGGTGGATGTGGTTGTTGTGGACATGGTGGTGGTGGAGGTGGTGATGGATGTGGTGGCGGTGGTGGACGTGGTGGTTGTGGACGTGGTGGTGGTGGTGTACATAGTGGTGAATGTAGTGGTAAATCATATGTCATGGGAAGCTAGAATTTAAAGGGTGGGTACGAAAAATGAATATTAGGCCTGAGAAAGTCTGAAATTTAGGTAGCGTGATGACTTAACCCCCTCCTTTGACCAATCAGAACTTGGGGATCCTTTCACTTGCAACATTGGGGTGGTACACTGACTCGAAAAACAGTATAACTAGCCTAGGTTTAGCTAGAGAAATCGTCCGACTTGTCCGAATAGCTGACCTTTCACTGACCCAACGTACTCTATAGGTGACTGATATAGAGATCTGCGGAGCACTCTGTCCGTATTTTCCACAGACCCAATCGGGGTTTTGGGGAACCTTTAGTGCTGGCGAAGCACTTTGCTGGGAGATTCGAGAACCCAATCAGGGTTATTGGCAGATTCCTTGCAGAGAGGGAATAGCGCAGGCGTTGCAACTGAAGCTGCGGGTGTTGGTCATACCCTGTGGTGAACCCGGTCCTGATCCAAATCCTGGGGTTATCCTGTCCTGACTGTCCATGAGCTGTACCTGCTTTGCCTACTGGCAACCTAAGTCCTTGAGGGCCTTTCCCGCCTTTTCCAACTGACCCGTGCCAGGGTTAGTCTTCATTCTGTCCTAGGTAAATATAAATTCTATGTGGGTGTTCGTTTTTTCCTATACTTCCCTCCTCTTGTCTCAAATAAAGCGTAATTGCACATGTCCTTTTCTCCTTTTCCCTATTGTTCTATAATTAAGATTTTCATGCATTATTGTCCATTAGCATGTTCCACTCTTTACCTACCTTTAGTCAAATACTGAATCATTTGCATTATATAGTTTGTTCCATTCTTACCATCCCTTAGAAATTAAGCACATCTGGATACATCAAATTGCATACGTTTCGTTTCCTCTGAACCGTTAGTGTATTTCGAAAGCTTACTTTGATTAGTATGTTCCTTTTCCTTACCCGCCTTTAGTAAAGTTGTGAAAGTCTGTTATTCTAAATAGCGTGTTCCTTATTTTTCCTTCCCTTTAGTTTCGATTTCTAAATGATTCTTACTCTCATTCATAGCTATACGATATTCCTAATGCTAGTTATAGACAGTTTGATCTGTGTAAATTTGTGGCTCATGGCATATGATGATGATGATGATTAGATAAAGGTTTTGAAAACTTCTTGAGTCTTTGGTCATTATAAAGAGTACAAACATAGTTAAAGTTTATATTGTATTGTGTTGTCTATCTAATCCACAGCTAGCTCCTTGATCCATTGTGATCTTAGGTACCTGTGACGAGGATTGGTAAGTCAGGTACACGGAAATAGAAAAGAAGTGACACTGAATTGCTGATAATATTGTGTAGTTTACCTGATTAAAGTATAATGAAAATATTATTTTTATGGGCCCAAGTGTGCCTTATTTGGTGAACAAAGTTAGTCGGGTGACCTGCGCGCTCTATCAGTAATTTTCTGGTAGCAGTAGTATGGTTTAGGACTAGTTAAGATAGGTAGATAAGTTACTTGCTGATAACTGTGTAAATTAAAATTGCTGCTAAAAATGTATTGCTGCCAAATCGATCGATCGAATATAAAATTGCTTTGAAATTTTATGAAATGTTTTTGAAATTATTTTGATGAAATGCTGCTATATTGATACATGTAATTTACAAACTCGTTAGTGAATGTTATATGTTGTCCGGAATCCCCGGGGGCAGAATAGCGGGTGGTGAGGAGAATCCACCTCGCGGTGAGGTCAGTGGCTCGAGGAAAATTAGTGCAAGGTTAGGCAGAACTGCAAGCGCTAATTAGGGTTTTCTGTATGAATAGTTGAATAAATGATAGCAACAAGTTCGCTAACGACACTTCAATTGTGATATAACCTAGTGAGGGTCACACGGAAGGAGTAGTAGGTTCATCGGAGCTTGCATGATAGCAAAGGAGTTCGCTAGTGAAACTTAAGACTTAGTATATACCCCGAAAAGAGTGGATGAGTCAAAGAAGTAGCAGGTTCTCTAATGCTTGTGTGAAGGGTAGGCAGAAGGGATCTATCCGCAGTATATGAAAAGTAGACAGAAGAGGTTTACTTGCAGTGAAACAAATTTTTCCTTTCTAGACACTCGAGTACAGTGGCGAATGTTATACGTTGTAAATTAAATAGAGCACGTGCATTTTAAGAAAGAAATCAAGTTTCCGTTACCTTGTGAAGGAGGGAGTCAGTCGCGGAGCTGCGCTGACGTCACTCTGTGCCGTGCTGGTATTGGTCGAAACAGCGGGTGTGTAACGGAGCTGGTATTGTAAAGGAGGGGTGAGCGCCGGAGCGTGAGACCGCGTCTCACGAAAAGGCAGCGCACCCATTGGTCGAAATTATTTGAAACCACAGTGTTGATTGGTTGTTGGAAATTTAAAAACACGCTAGCATTGGTAGAATATAGTAAACAGGAGTGCAAAGTATATGTGGTATCCAGAATTATTACCTGATCCGAAATATTCTGGTTTTGCGAAAGAACAGATGTTAAAAGGCAGACCTTACAACATGTACGGAAACAAGAGAAAGATGACTTTTGCAGACAAAGTAAAAAATTCTTTCAAGAAGGATAAACCCATCAAAACTAGAGAGGGTATAATCATTCCACCACCTAATACTCTCGCATTATTTATGTTATTTGACAGAGGGTATCACACCTGTGTATGGTTGGAAAATTGGGTGGAATATACCAAAGATGACGGAATTTTATCATTTCCATTAGACGGAACCTTTAATGGTAGAATTTTGTTTAATTTGAGGACTCGAATGAATGATTTACATCCCAGACCCAGATTGACGCAATATGAGGCTTTAGAAGAATGGGAGATTGAGGCCTTTGAGCGAGATAGACCTAGAATTGACAAAGGAATAAGCAAATGGTATCCGTAAATGCATGGAGAAGCAAAGAAGAAAAAGATGAAGCAGTGGAGACAGAACATGATGATAGAAGGACTGTTCCCAGTATTAACTGTAGACGAACCTGTGGGAGGAAAAAAAACTGAGCAAACTAGACACTTAATGACTGCTGGTGATTCAGAGGATGAATACCTGGAGGATTTATGAATGAAAAATCCACCACCATATAATGAGGAATCTAGGTCCCTGAGTATGAAAAATCCATTCTTTAGACCTCCCTGTAATGAGGGGTCAAGTACGTCCGAGTGGACTGTTCCATATTATAGGACATCCTGTGGTGAGGGAACAAGTATGACAAATCCGACTGCACCGAATCTTTACCCTCCATTGATTCCACAAGTAGTACATGAAACTTCCATGGAAAAGGTCTTACAGGACCGATAAAGAGAGACTATAGCTAAACAGAGAACTGAACTTATCCAGAAGATATCCCAGTTAAATACAAGTCCTGAGGCTTTGACAATTCCAGTAACTATTGGCCCAGTTGTTCCTCTTTACGGGGATAAACAGGCTAGTCCAAAGACTCCAGTTATTACTCCAGCTGTGGTGCAGCCAAGAAAAGAGCCCCTAATAGTTGATGATCAGGCAAGTGAATGCGATTCTGTATTTCCCTAATGGATTTGCCCATAAGGGAACCAGAAGGCAATTCGCAGAGAAAGAACACTCAGATTGGTGCAAGAAAAGTCCAGATAGAGTCATCTTTAGGTACTAGAGGTGCCACAGTAGTGACTCCTGAAGAAATAGATCGATGGACCCGAAAATTAGAGAAAATAAATCCTCAGCCAAAACCATTAGATATTTACAAATTAAGAATAGAATTGGAAGAACTGATGGCTGGGAACGTGGGACTAGACAGACTGAACACCCTTAGTGAGGAAGAGTTACTATTCATTTGCAAAAGTATTACCAGAAACACCAGAGTGTTCCATGAGAAACTAATGGACACAGCAGCTAATATGGGTATAGACGTTAGCAGATCCAAAGTGTTGCAAAAATCCTACAGAGCCGAATTTTCTGACAAAGATTTAGAAAACATGAACGTGTCAGAGAAAAAGGTGCAGATAAGAGAATTGCTGAATCTGTTACAGAAATGGGGAGACTTAGAAAAATGGAAAGGCAGGTGGGCAAAGAAAAAGGAAGATAGTAGATCAAGACAAGTGTCTTCTGAATATGTCCTAAAAGAAGCTGACATAGCAGAAAAATTATACCCTATGAGAGAAGTGCCAGGTGGAGGATATGTACATGTTCCATGGTCTAGGCAGGATATTGTGTCATTTACAAATGATTTCCCAAAATTACGAGAGAAACCTGTAGAATGGTACAGACAGATTGAGAGATTTGTTAAAGTTCAAAAATGCCTCCTGAAAGATTTAGATGGGTTCTTTGACATTGTAGTTCCCGTAGATTTGTGGACAGAATGTAAAATTGCTGTTGATTGGCCAAGTGAAGAATACACCAGAGACCCAAAGACAGGAGCTCCTTCAGCGGAGGTGATGAGGAAGTATGACCAGGTAATATTGTACTGAAAGGAAAGGTGCCTGCAAAGGAAACTGAATGGACTTGAATAGATAGAACTACCCAGAATAGAGATGAAACTGTGCATTCATACTATGAACGACTGTTACAAGTGTTCACAACGTACAGCGGGTTAGATAACATTGAAATGAAGGACATGACCCACTTCATTTATCGATTCGTGTTAGGGTTAAGACCTGAGAATTCTCAGTGGATCAAAGACAATAAAATCTGTTGCCAAGCTAAACCTATTGATGAAGTCTTGAGGTATGCCAAATATTGCGAAGATGAGCTGGAAAATAAACAAAAAGGATTAAAAGAAAAAGTTATGTGGGCACAAGTAAAATTAGCAGAACACCAAGAACAACAGTTAAGTAAAATGAATAATACCCAGAATCAAGGCCCTGGGGGTGGAGGAATGCCCAGAGTAAAAATGGGCCGAGAAGAGGCACGAAAAAAGTTTCCCTGTCATGGGTGCGGAAAGATAGGGCACTGGAGGGACGAGTGTAAGGCTGTGCAGAATGATAATATCCAAATTAATGATTTAAATCCGCAGGTGCGGGGGAGGAGCTTCGCGGGCAACCAAGATGGCCGCGTAAGCTCGGAGCTCCGCGGACCTTCCGCTCCTCCGCAACTATCCTGCCCGAAATCCTGATCCACGAGGGTGGATACTCGTTGTTGAGGGCCCACTGAGGCGAGAACCGTTTTCAGATCTCGAATCGGTGTCTCCTACGCTGAGCTACGTCGAGTGGGACTCCGTGCCAGCTCAGTGCCATTGTCTCTGCGGATTCCGCTGCTACGCACTGCCGATCTGCGGAGTGCCTGCCTGCCCTCACCAGCGGCGAAGTGTACTGGACAGCGGTGCTATTCGGACAGCGGAGTGAACCTGGGACGGTGTTCTAGTGTCCTCCCGGACGAATCTCCGACTCTCTGGGCTTGGACTTGCCTGGCATAGCCCTTTGTTCTTTTGGATCTAACATGGCGGGCAAAGGGGACCTCGACAAGCCGTCTAACAGAGGAGTGCGCGGTAAATCGCAACAGCAGCAGAATAGGATTGAGCGCTATACCCAACCGAAGACGCCGCCTGTTACTGGACCCTCTGCCAAGGGCAACCCGCACTCGGGCTCGCCGGACGACTCTGAACCCACTTTGAGCGACATTATGGGAGCCATTACAAACTTCCGGGCGGACATGCAGCAACAACATGAAGTCCTCACGCACAAGGTGGACGGCATGGCCGTTGATCTGTCCCTCATTAGAGCCGACTTAGGCAAAACTAATGATAGGGTCAAGAATTTGGACATCAAGACGACCAGTCTCACGGGAGATGTCTCGGACTTGCAAACTGAAGTCCGGAACCTGCAGAGGACAGCGGAGCAATTCGGGAGGCGGCTGGATGATTTTGAAAGCCGGGCCAGGCGGCAGAACGTCCGCATTGTTGGTGTACCGGAGGGTTCGGAGGAGGCGGCGACGGACCTCCTCGTTGAAGACCTGATCAGGACTCATCTGGCCCCGCCTGGCCTCAACAACTTCTTCTCGGTGGAGCGTGCCCACCGAGTACCGGGTGGCCCGCCGAAGTCGGGCGTGGCACCTAGACCCATCGTGGCCCGGCTGCTCAATTTCCGTGACAGGGATGCTGTCCTGCAGGCCTCCAGACGACATGGGCCGCTTAAATTCCAAAACGCCGATGTCCATTTCTATCCAGATTTCACCAGGACAGTTCAGCGACAGCGCCAAAGCTATGCAGGGGTGAAGCGAAGACTACGGGACCTGGGTTTCAAGTACTCCATGATGTTCCCTGCTAAGCTCCGGGTCGAGTACGAAGGTCGTGCCCTTTTCTTCGACTTCGCTGAGAACGTTAGTGACTGGCTGGACACTCTACCGCCGCGCCGAGAAGCACAGGAAGACCATGAGGGTGGCGCGGCTGGCGGTTCGGACCTATGAGACTTGGTTCTATAGTGGGTGATTCCTTGATTATCTTGCTTGCCTCAGTGGTCTATCGAATGTAGCTTTGAGATGCCGTACTATCTTTCCTGTTAGTACATGGAGGGTGGCGGGAGGTGTTCGCGGCGATTCCTCACTCCTCTGGGTGTCTTTTTGTAGAGTAGTTATAGGGCGACAGGCACACTGCTGGTTGGGGGGCTTTTTAGTCACATGCAGGGGTGCAGGGTGGGGGGTGCAACTATGCAAGTTTTATTGTTTGTTTGTTCTATTTCTTTTTCTTCTTTGAGGCAATGGACTGTGTGTTTTAATGTGCAATTAACGTTTGAGTTGGATGGAGTCGGGTGGGGCGGGTTGTTCGGGGATGGGGGGTAGGAAATTGAAAGTGCTTAGCTGGAATGTCAATGGATTAGGTGACCGAGTAAAGAGAGGGGTGGTGATCCAGCTGATAAAGAGACACATGCCTGACGTTGTACTTTTGCAAGAAACGCACTTAGTGGGGAACTCCTGTAGGGCCCTGAATCGTAAGGGTTACAAAATGGTTGCCCACTCTGGGTTCTCCTCGGGCTCCCGGGGGGCGGGCATCCTTGTGCGTGCGTCCCTTCCTCTTGAAGTAGACGTCACACTACTTGATGATAGAGGACGCTACGCAGCTGTGGCGGGAAGATGGGAGGGGCGTTCCTTGGCCCTGCTTTCGGTTTATGTTCCCCCTGGCCTCCAATCTAGCACCTTCCGGGACCTTGGTAGCGCCATCTTGTCCCTGCCTTCGGGCTTACTGATCCTGGGGGGCGATTTCAACTCAGTCTGCTCTGGCACTCTTGATCGCCAGCCACCGAGAGACCTCCTGGGTTCCCAAACGTGGCTGCCGGCCTTCCTTGACTCTATGGGTCTGGTGGATTGCTGGCGGTTATTACATCCTACGCTCCACCAGTTTTCGTTCCTCTCCGGGGCTCATGGGAGCCTGTCCCGCTTAGATTATGTCCTCACCCTGGCGGCGCAGTCGCCTGCCATCTCTGAGGCACGTTTTTTGGCGAGGGGCGTATCCGACCACTCGCCGTTGTGGATCTCCTTTGATTTCGGTGTCCTTCTGTCCAGCCGCCCGGCTGCGGTGAATCCCTGGTATTTCCGCAACCATAACACGCGAGCACTCCTGGCCAAGGCCATCGGCCTATACTTTACTGAAAATACGGGATCCGTGGGCTCTGCGGTCACCCTGTGGGAAGCATTCAAGACGGTGTTGCGGGGTGAAGCCTTAGCTCTCATCGCAGCAGCTAAACGAGCTCGTGATGCTGATCTTCTGCATGTGGAGGAGGAGGTCTTGGATCTCGAGTCCCGTTTGGGGCCTGGGCCCGACCCTTCTCTCCTGCACGAACTCTCTCTGAAACAATCGGAGTATCACGATCTCGCCACGAACGCAGCCCTGGTCTTGGCGAAGGAGCAGCAGGGCCGCATCTATGATGTCGGGGATAAGGCTGGTAAACTGCTGGCCTGGTTAGACAGGCGAGAGATGGCAAGCCGGGTGGTCCCGGAGGTCCTGGGCGAGGACGGAGTGGTGGTCACTGATCCGAGTGCCATTGCTGAGTCTTTTGCGGACTATTTTCGGGGTGTTTATACTTCCGGCTCGGACCGCTCCGAGGCCGACTCGTCTGAATTCCTTTCGGCGATAGACCTTCCTTGCCTCTCGGAGGAAGACAGTGCAGACATGGACCGAGACATCACTGCGGACGAGATTGCTCTGGCGATCCGCGCTCTGCGTGCGGGCAAGGCAACCGGACCCAATGGCATACCGGTTGAACTGTACAAGATTCGGCCGGATGTGATCTCCCCTTATTTGAGAGGTATATTCCTCCGTGCCCGTGAAGAGGGTGTCCTTCCCTTGGACCAGCGACTGGCCACCATAGTAGTTATCCATAAAGAAGGCAAGCCGCGGGATGTTTGCAGGTCCTATCGCCCCATTTCTCTCCTCAACGTTGAGCCCAAGATTCTGGCCAAACTGCTGGCCAATCGGTTGGTCGGGGTTATAAGCGACTTGGTGCACCCGGACCAGTCTGGTTTTATTCCTCGCCGCAATACTGCCCTCAACCTGAGACGCCTGCACGGGGTTATGGCCAGAGCTCACACCCTTACGGAACCAGCGGTACTGGCCTCCCTCGATGCCACGATGGCCTTTGATTCCCTGGAATGGAACTATCTATGGGCGGTGCTGACAAGACTCGGGTTCGGACCGGGTTTCCTGGGCTGGGTGCAACTTCTTTATGCTAGCCCTCTGGCTGCTGTCACGGTTAACGGCCGCATGTCTGCTCCCTTTGCGCTCCAACGCGGCACCAGACAGGGCTGCCCCTTGTCTCCGCTCCTGTTTGCGCTGGCTCTGGAGCCTCTCGCGGCTCTGCTACGCTCGCACCCTGACTTGCATGGGATCTCCTGGTCCCCGGGCTTTGAGGACAGGGTCTCCCTGTACGCAGACGACATCCTGCTCTACCTCACCTCCCCTTGCAAGTCGCTTATTGTGGCGTGTGATGTGCTCAAGTTGTTTGGGCGCTACTCCGGCCTGATTATTAACTGGGCCAAATCCTCCCTCTACATCCTCAAGGGTGACACGCCGCGCCTCCCCAGAGGTTGCAACATACAACTGGCCGGGCAAGGCTTCAAGTACTTGGGGATTTACATTTCGAACAGCCCTAAGGCGAGGTATGACCACAACTTACTCCCCCCGCTCCACCGGTTGCGGAGGGATGTGGAGAGTTGGCGTAAGCTCCCTCTCTCTCTCCTGGGCCGGGCGGCATTATTTAAAATGATGTCCCTGCCCAGGTTCCTGTATGCCTTGCAGAATACTCAGGACCTTGTTCCGGCCCGCTACTTCAGGGAGGTTGAGAGCTTGCAGCGTGCCCTGCTTTGGGATGGTCGGCCTCGTGTCGCTGTCCAGAAGCTTACCATGCCATGGTACGACGGGGGCATTGCATTACCAGACGTGCGGAGGTACTACTGGGCCTCTCAACTCACCGCTATCAACCATGGTTTTTACGGTCCTGTTGACAGCCCGGGCTATGCTATGGATCGATGGCTCTTGCAAGGTGGGAATTACTACCGCTCTCTCTATTCTAGATCCTTTGATCGGAGCCTCACGGGTCCGACCAAGGCGGCGGTCCACACGTGGCGAACGGTTAATAAGATACAGGGTTGGCAGGGCAGACTGACGAAATTCACCCCTCTATTCGATTCCGACATTTTAGGCAAGCTCTGGCATACCAAGGGCTTCGACAAGTGGGACCTCATAGGGATTTCAAGGGTTGAAGACATGCTGGCCAGGGGGGAAGTTAAGACTTTCCCGTAGCTGCAGGCTGAATACCAACTGAGTGGAACAGAGTTCTTCCGGTATGCCCAACTTAAGCACGCAATAGCCGCCGCCAGACCGGAGGAGGGTGGCATCCCCGAGAGCTCTCCCTTGGAGGACAGAGTACTGGACGGGCATATGCCGGATAGCGCCATCTCTCTGTCCTACAAGAAGCTGATTAATGTTCAGGTCGACCTCCTCCAGCGCTTGCGGGAGCAGTGGGTGGCCGATGGGCTGGAACTGGACGACGAGGACTGGCAGAGTGCTGTGTCCTCCCCTAAGGAGGTCGCCATCTCCTCGCGACTGCGGCTAGTCCAGTTCAAAATCCTTCACCGGGTGTACGTCACCGGCCCCCGGCTTGTGCGTATGGGCTTCTCGCCGGATGGCCTTTGTCGTCGGGGCTGCGGAGCCCCTGCTACTTTTCTGCATATATTGTGGGAGTGTCCCGTTATTGCCCCTTACTGGGAGAGGGTACATCGAGTGATGAGGGAGGTGACTGGAGTGGGGTTGGCTGCGGAGGCGCGTAGGTGCCTCCTCAATGTCTGGGAGCCGAATGATTATAACACGGCACAGACCCGGTGGGCTACACTGGGCAACATGGTCGCCAAACGGGACATAGCGCAGAAATGGGGATCCAACGTGGCCCCCCTGGTGGTACAATGGAAGGCCAACATGGATTGGTGTATGTTGCGTGAAAAGACTGTGTACACTGCCAGGGGGCGGCCTCAGACATGGAATAAGGTGTGGGGTGCTTGGAATGCTTACAGAGGTGATTTGTGTCTGCCACCTGAACCGATGCCCCGCGATGAACGCCTATCACCGTAGACGTTGACAACGGCTATGCTACTCACGTTCTGATTCTCCTGTTCTTCCCTCTCCCCCCCCTTTTTTCTACATCCTACTTAAGTTCTTTCTGAATCTTCTCTAGCCTCTGACGCCTCCTACTGACTCATAGTAATTTTTCCTTCCATTGCCTTTTCCGCGCCCTCGGGCGCTTCTGTTCACGTTTTTGTTTTGTAAATAAAATAAAAAACAACCTGCATTGTTCTGACATGAATCGCTTGGCACTATGACCATTCTGAGATTTTGCTGCCTTGCCTCCGGGATGTTAGGCTGAATAGCTGTGTGCTTTACTACAATAAAGGTTTTAAAATTTTTTTTTTTTAAAATAATAATAAATCCGCAGGTGCAGAATGAGGGACCACGAAAGACACAGCAACAGATAAAACATAATCAATTGTCTCGTGCACCTAGGCCAAACTATAAGAGCAAAGCACAACAGATTGAGGAAGCAGAGGTATGGGAAGGAAGGGAGGATAGAAATGCAGCAACTCCGCAATTTTTGTTGAATGACACATTCCTATGTGATGAACCTTTCTGACGGTGCCTGAGGGGGGAGGACGAGGAGTGCGTACTTGGCGCCTCCTTGCCGGTGGACCAGTCAGGGCCATACATTGAAGGAAAGGTTGAAGGAAATGACGTCACCTTTCTGTTGGACACTGGTGCTACCCGTTCTACTGTGAGAGCAGCATACGTTCCAAACCTACCCCTCTCGGGAGAAGCGATCCAAATAGTGGGCGTTTCTAATCAATTAATTAGTACCCCAGTTATAGAACCCATGGAGATTAAAATAGAGAATTTCAAAGAAATGCATAGATTCGTTGTCTGTGACTCAAGTCCTGTGAAATTACTAGGACGAGATTTGTTGTGCAAAATGAACAGCACCATCTTTTGCACACCAAAAGGTGTTGAAATTCAGACCCCAGATGAAGACGGAATATACAAATTAATGTTAATAAGACCTGACTCAGAAATCAAAAGACTGACAATACAAGACTTACCTGAAGAACTCCAACAGACAGTGAAACCAGAAGTGTGGGATTTTACTGGGAAAGATGTAGGACTAATGGCAAATGTTGACCCAATTAAAATTTCCATAAAAGAAGATGCAGTTTACCCAAATACTAAACAGTATAAAATGAGTGCAAAAGTGAAAGCAGGAGTTGCTATTGAGATAAAAAGGTTGTTGGAAGCAGGCATCATACAAGAGGTAATGATCAGTCCTTGTAATTCGCCCATAATTGGAATCAAGAAACCTAGTGGTAAGTACCGGGTAGTGCAGGACCTGCGCAAGGTAAATAAAATTGTTGTTCCTTGCTGTCCTATTGTGCCAAACCCTGCAGTGATCTTGTACCAAATACTCTGGAATGCTGGATGGTTCACTGTCATCGATCTATGCCATGCATTCTTTTCAATTCCATTGCATCCAGACAGCAAATTTCTTTTTTCATTTGAATTCGACAGTCATGTTTACGTCTGGAATCGTGTCCCTCAGGGGTACACAGAAAGTCCTTCGATTTTCATTCAAATTCTGAAAAAATGCCTTGAATCTTTGGTATTGCCTAGAGAATCAGTCCTGGTGCAATACATAGACGACCTCTTGGTGGCGTCTAAGAGCAGGAAAGACTGTGTTGTTGACACCATTGCCTTAGTGAACCATTTAGGTGAAGGAGAACATAAAGTATCACCAGACAAACTACAGTTCTGTACCTCTTCAGTGAAATATCTGGGGCTCCAGATAGAGAGAGGTATCAGGAAGGTTACCACAGAAAGAATTAGAATAATTCGAAACATGGAACTACCAAATACTCAGAAAGAAATCAGAATGTTCCTTGCAGTTGTAGGGTACTGTAGACAGTGGATTGTGGGATTTGCAGTCCTAGCCAGAGCATTAATAAAAATGACAAAGAAAGGAGCAAAAGACCCAGTGGAGTGGGATGATAAAAGCATGTCAGCTTTTACAAAGTTACGAGAATGTCTGTGTACAGCTCCCGCATTAGGAATGCCAGATTACTCGAAAGAGTTTGCACTGTTTTGTGACACACAAGACAATTGCGCACTTTCAGTCCTAACTCAAATGCATGGTTTGACTAGACGTCCAGTGGCATATTTTTCCGCCACTTTGGATCCAGTGGCTGCTGGATTACCTGGATGCCTGAAAGCAGTAGCTGCAACTTGCATGAGTCTTGAACAGAGTGAATCCATCATTGTGGGACATCCTGTAACTGTGTATGTTCCACATGCAGTTGTAATCCTACTGACCAGAACTAAAACACAGTATCTCACACCTAGTCAGCTGACTAAGTATGAGAGAATTCTAGTAGGTGCAGCAAATGTAACCATTTCCCGATGTAATATTTTGAATCCAACTACACTATTACCAAATTCACTCATTGCAGAAGTAAAGGGAGAGGTCGAGCATGATTGCCTTGACCTGACTGAATTTAGTACCAAACCACGCCCAGACATCAAGGAAATGCCCCTGACTATTGAAGACTTTGAGCTGTTTGTAGATGGCTCATGTCTAAGACATGCGGATGCAGGTCTAAGCGCTGCCTATGCTGTGTGTACATTAGAAGGTCCAGTAGAAGCATCCTATTTGTATGGAGTTAAGTCTGCACAAGTAGCCGAATTGGTTGCATTGGCAAGAGCCTGTAAATTTGGGAAAAGCAAGAGAATAACCATATACACTGATAGCCAGTATGGTTATGGGGTTGTGCATGACTTTGGCCAATTGTGGCTGCAAAGAGAGTTCCTGACTCCTTCAGGTACTCCTATTAGAAATGGAAATTTTGTGCAGGAACTACTGGAAGCAATCCAGTTACCAAAAGAATTGGCAGTGGTCAAGTGTGCTGCTCACAAATCTGGCGATGACAATGTGACAGCAGGTAATCGATATGCTGACCAACTGACCCAACATTGTGCAAAACATAAAATATCGATTAATATCAAATGGGGGGGAAGGCGGAAACAGCTGCCAACTTATGGTGTTTGAAGATGTACAAACATGGGAAGAACTAACTGCCAGATTCATGAAAAACAAATTCTGCGAATTCTAAATTGCGATTAATACCGAATCGCAATTTAGAATTCGCATAATGGGATTCATGTAAATCTGCGATAAAATTTAGCGATTCGCATTCGGCCGCAAAAGCCGATAGCGATTATTCCGAAATCGAGGAAAAATCGCTAAATCGGTCAATTTCCGTGTTGAAATTGCGATCTCGCTATTAGCGAGATCGCAAATTGCGATCTCGCTAATAGCGAGATCGCAAAAACGTGAAGTCGCATTTCGAGCACAGTGATGACATCACAACCAGGAAGCAGGCAGTTCCCTCCCTCATTGAGAACACTGAGGCAGAATTGGAAGCAGCACTACTCAGAGCTCCACTCCAACCACCTCCAGTTTTTGCATTTGGATACTGAATACTGCAGCTATGTCACAGGAAGTAGCAGCAGGGCCCAGTGACACAGGGAGAAAGCGCAAAATCAAGTTCTCCGAACAGGAGCTGGAGCATCTCAATGATGGAGTCTGTAAAGAGCATGAAAAACTTTTTGGCAAGGACTCCAGGAGGGTGCCTGAGGACGAGAAACGGCGACTGTGGCTGCGCATCCGCGCCAAAGTGAACTCTGTTGGAGTCACACAGAGATCCATTGACAACCTCAAAAAGAGGTGGCACGACCTCCGAGGTCGTGCCAAGGAGAGGGTGGCTGAGAGGCTGGGTGAGCGCCTTGCAACTGGAGGGGGAGAGCCTACAGTCCCTCCCAACACCCCATTGGAGGATCGTGTTGAGGACACGTTGCAGCCTGAGGCATGTGTGGGGGTAACCCGTCTGGACTCATCCCGACTCACCCAAGACAGCCAAGGTAAGTGCCATGCGACTGCGACCTTGTGCCCTAACAATTGCCATGACCCTATAGCCACTCATAATAAACCCCAGTCATGCAGCCCATGCACATCAGAACATCCCTATTGCATTGTGGGACATGTAGTCTGACCACAATGTACAAAAAGTCCCATGTACGCAATGCAACAGCCAGTCAGGGAATGGTAGCCAGCATGCATGTAGCAACCTCACATGTCAAAGATACATGTAAATAATCAACGTCCACTTTCCATCACAGGTGGCGCAGATAACACCAGCAGCGACAGTGAGGGGCTGCAAATTGATGATACACAAGAGGAGCCTGAGGGTGAGGAAGATACATCCACACAACCAGCTCCATCTGGCCAAGCACCAGTGCCAGCATGCGTACCACCACCTGCAACTACATCAGGCACACCACCATTGCCAGCTGCAAGACCCATGTCAGTGGCACCGTCAACATCAGGTGCTGCAAGACCAGTGACACAACGCACACCTACTGGGCCCACCCAGCCCAGCAGGCAGGTCAGGGAGCGGCGCCAGAGTACACCACGCACCGGCAGGAGGGGGATGGCTGTGCGTGTGCCAGGGCTCTCAATAGAGCACCGCATGCTGCGCGTGCACCAATTACAGGCACGACACCTAGCTGCTATACACCTGCAGCTGCACAACACAGGCAGGAATGTTGCCAATCTGTCCGACCGGATGGACCGGATGACCACAGGTATGGAGGCAAACACTGCAGCTATGGTCAGCCAGCGTAACCTCACCCGCCACCGCCACCGCCATCTCCTCACACGCCTCTCGGCGTACACGTGCTCAAATTACATAATTGGAAACGCCACCTCCCAGCTGTCCCGTAGGTCTCTGGCAATGCAACTCCAGATGGTACAATGCTGTCAGGACGTGGCACAGGCACTTGAGCAGGTAACCACTGCTGTCCAGGCTCTGCAGCCAACTGGCCAAGGCCACGCAGGAGAGGATGACACAAGCGAGGGGACATCGAGTCACAGCAGCCTGTCTTCGTCACAGGTCAGTGTTCCACGCCGCAGCAGCAGGCCCACTGCGGCATCACGTGCTCTGCCGGAGGAAGAGCTCGAGAGGCGACTATGAGTTTCGCGCCGGAGGCGCCAATGACATTAATGTACATAGGGCAGGGACATGCTGCTGACATAAGCATGTCCACTACAAAATATTGAGTAGTATGGCGCAATACTCCTCATATGTTACTGTTTGAAATAATGCAATGTTATTGTGCAACCAACAATAATATTTATTCAACAATAGTACATCAGACTCATGTCATTATTTCCATTGTCATGCATGAGTGAAGTGTTGGGTGAGGGGAATGGGTGCACTAGAAACAGTTCATTGTGATTTGGTTGCGCCGTCTGCGTCCTTCAGTAGGATTTTCCCCGCGTGCATGACACGCATGTGCAGGTGGGCGGTGGTCCCCTTCCGACTCACTGCCAGATATCTCTACGGGTATCCGGCGCTTGGTAGCAATGTTGTGTAGTATTGTACACAGAGCCACAATGCGGCAGCAGACCTCAGGCTCATATTTGATGGCCCCACCAGTCTTGTGAAGTATGCAGAATCTGCTCTTCAGAAGGCCAAATGTCCTCTCAATGGAATTTCTTGTGCATATGTGTGCTACATTTTAACGCCGTTGCTGTGGTGTTGCAGGGTTGAGGTATGGGGTGAGGAGGTACTCACGGAGAGCGTAGCCACTGTCACCTGAATGAGAGGAGCAGAGGGTGAGTGCCTGTGCTGCGCAGCTACATCATCACAGTGTTACATTGTGGGGCAAGTGTACTTACCGAGTAGGTGTCCTTCACCAAAGTCTCCCCTGGCCAGTCGTGTGTGGAGGCCGCTGTGCCGAAATATGAAGGAGTCATGTGTGCTCCCCGGGTACTGTGCCACTATGTCCGTGATATATGTCTTAGCGTTACACACCATCTGGATGTTGCGGGAGTGGTAGGACTTGCGGTTGCGGTACATGTATTCCGTTTGTGCTGGTGGGCAGATGTGGATGTGGGTACAGTCAATGCATCCTATCACATGTGGGAATTGAGCAACATTGTAAAATTGATGCTTGGTCTCATCCAAGTCCTGTTGGCTGGTGGGGAATGAGTGGTGGTGGTGTAGCTGGGTCAGCATTGCATCTAGGAAACTCCTTAGGCAGCGGAACATGGCGGGCTGGGAATCCCCCCTGCAACTGCAACTATCTCCTGAAAGCTTCCGGAGGCCAGGAGGTACAGGCTGCACAATACCTGGACATATGTAGGAACGGCATTGGTCCTCCTTGTTGGGTGCTGCATCAGGGGGTCTAGGTCCTGGATTAGCTTGATGATCATTGGCCCATTCAGGCGGTACTTAGCGTATATTTGCTCTCTGGTTTGGCCCAGAAGGGTGACCCGCTGGCGGAATATCTTCTCCTGGATCCTACGTCTGTTCCGTGCTGCTCGCTGTAGCCTTCGCCGCCTGACCACCATGTAGAGTCCTGGCATTGTGAGAGTCCTGAAGCTGCAGCTGCATCTCCTTAAGTGTGTTTGGTCAGGCCTGCACCTGTTGCTAATTAGGAAACGTTTCTTCAAAAATATATTTTTTTCCTTACTGGTTACCACCTGGTTTGGGTTCTCCTTAAATTGCGCATCGAAAATGCGATTTTGTTTTTTTTCGCAATTTGCGATTTTTTATGAATTGCGATTGCGATTTATTTGCAATATCTCAGTTTTATTTGCAGAATCCATGGTTTCTCGCAATTACAGATTCGCTAATTTGACTTCTTCCAGGATTCTGCTAATTTAATTGCGATATCGCAAAAATAAATTAGAGAATTCACATTTTTTGAATTTCTACTTTCTTGAATTCCTTTTCATCAAATTGTGTTCGCAATTGCTTTTTCGTAGCTATTGCGATCGCAATTTGGCTTCATGAATCTAGCTGCAAGAGATTTGCAGAATGCAGCAGGACCAAAGGAAAACAAAAGGTGGAGAAAATGTGGTTGTCAGCAAAGGAATGAGGATGGTGTCATTGCTTACACTGATGGTATGCCTGTGTTGCCAGACAGCTTGCTTGCTCCTATGGCTAGATTAATACATGGACATACACATTTAGGAAGAGATGCAATGGTCCGTGTCTTTAGACAGACATGGTTCAATTCAAAATTCAGAAACATAGCAGAGCCACTCTGCCAGACGTGCTTGATATGCCAGCAATTCAATCCTAGAAAGAAAACAGTAGTTTTACCAGGTAAAATTGGAAAAGCAGAAGGTCCTTTTATAAGATCACAAATTGACTTTATTCAGTTACCCCCTGTCGAGGAATGAAGTACGTCCTCGTCATTGTTTGCCTATTTTCAAAATGGGTAGAAGCTTATCCTGCAAGACAAAACGATAGCATCACTGTAGCTAAATTGCTACTGAGGGAACTAATACCTAGGTACGGTTTTCCAGTCACAATTGAATCAGACAGAGGTGGGCATTTTCAGAATGAAATAATAGGCCAAATCTGTGAAGCATGCAAAATTACACAAAAACTACACTGTGCATATCGCCCAGAGGCTTCTGGAGTGGTAGAACAACTGAATGGCACTATCAAGTCAAGATTGGGAAAAATGTGTGAATCTACTGGAATGCAATGGATAGACGCTTTACCCCTTGTCTTGATGGGACTCAGAAGTATTCTGGATCGGAAGACAGGCCTGAGCCCCCACGAGATTCTGATGGGAAGAGTAATGCGGCAAGCATGGTTGCCAGGACACAAACTGATAAACATTTCTGATGATTTAGTGCTAGAGTACTGCAAGCAACTGGGTGACCAAGTGCGTTTTATCTCTCACCAGATTGGGGAAGACGCCGTCGCCAGGCCAGCAACTCCAGCCCATGATTTTAACCCTGGTGATTGGGTTGTACTTAAGAAACACACCCGGTCAAGTTGCCTTGCACCGAAGTGGGGAAAGAAGAAACAAGTGATTCTCGTTACCACAACAGCGGTGAAGTGTGCAGGTGTACCAAGGTGGTCCATGCCAGCCATACAAAGAAAGTGACAGAAGACGAAGAAGAAACTGAGGCTGAAGGTTGTGCAGCTGAGGGGTCTCCAGACGTTGGTCCTGAAGTTGCTGAAGAAGAACAACCAAGCACCAGTCAAGATGATTGGGTGCCAGTAATCGACCTGACATTCGACCCAATAAGAACCAGAAGACAAACCTACTTAGATAGAGAGTGGGATAGTGAGGATGAGACAGGAATAGAAGGAGATAATCAGATAATCAAAATCCATGTCAAGTCTGATAATGAGGAAGGACAAATAGGGACAGAACAGGTTATCGACACACCTCCAAGAACTCCTGAGACTGAAGAGGGACAGATAGAAAATAGGGCAGAAGTTCAAGCGGAAAAAGATCAAAAGTTCGAAGTGCTTGAACAGGATCAGATAGAGCTAGACGAATGTGTTCAGGAAATAGAAATTGAAACAACCGAAAGTCAAAATCAGCATACACCTGAACAAGGCCAGCTTAGTGACCAGGCAGAAGAAACCAAATTAAGACCTGGAACTAGTCAGACAGATAGGGAAGAAGAAAACATTGAAGCAGATGTGCCACAACTGAACGAAAATAAAAGAGCATTAAAAGAAAGCCAAATTACAGTGCCAGTTAAAAGATTCAAGAAAAAGAATAGAGAACCAAGATTTGTCAAAAGGCTGAGACTGAGACTAAAGACTGTAGAGGAAAAACTTGAGCAGGAAAATAAAGACTCCAGTGAAACTGACCAGTCTGGAGCAAAGCCTAAGAGAAGAAGTGCCCGAATAAAGAGACTGAACAATAAGTATCAGAGTCCTGAATTGACTTATCTGGAGTTGGAGGAATTTGAAAATCTGGATATGAGTGATGAAAGTGATAAAGAACTGATTGCTGACCAGACTTCTGAAGAAGAGGAACCAACCTGAACATCGTCTGTGTAAGCAACCTGTGCAAAGTTACAAAGAGGGGTTGAAAGACTTCTTTTAAGCAAAAATGTCTGATTCCACTGTGAATGGAAGACCTAGACGCAATTGTTGTAAAACATGCTGGAAAGTATGTTTGTGTAGTATAGCATTAGTACTGATATTATGGATAGGACTAACAATTACTATTCCTTACATGATGAGTAAAGATACTAATTTGCACCCTACTAAAATAGTGACAAAAGACACAGAAGAGCTGCAAACGAAAGAGACACCACAAAGTGTAGAAAGACCTGAGAAAAACACTTAGCCTTAAACAAACTGGAATGGACTTAGATGCATCAGATGAGGAAGGACTACATTATCACAGAATCAAGAACAGAACTCATTTAAATGTATTTGCAAACTTGTTAGTACATTACGTAGTAGCAATGGAAATAGAAGACTGTTACGTCTGTATGAAGCTACCTACTTCAGTAGCTGAGGGTGTGACCTATCATCATTTACCACTAACATATGGAATTTTCTGTAGTATTCTAGCTAGTTTGTTCTATAAAAGAGGACCGTTACAGTACTTTACTCTAACTCAGACGTAATCTTTTCTGAACTTCCTATACGTGGAAATCTGAATCCTGTACATACTAAGAGTGATGTAACACGTTATATGGGAGAATACTTTTTAACCATAGGTACAATAGATTTAGGTGAAGCACATAGAGATAACTTAACATGTTCATTACATGAACAAGAGAAAATGTTTCTAAATATGGCCGAGAAAAGAAGAGAAAGTTTCCAAAGAAAAGCAAATGATAAAAGACAGAAAACTCCTAAGTGGGCTGAAAACATGGGGAGCACCTCAAATGGCGGAAATAATCCTGCTTTGTTGCTGGATTTCGAAAAGAAAGGGAAACTTTGTCTCCACAGAGAAAAGACTAGTTATTATAATAACATATTCATTGGTTCCAGTGAATGTGAACACAATTACAAGGTAATTGGAGGTTGGGGTTCAAAAAATGGGTCAGAACCTGTGTTTCACGGAATTTATTATATATGTGGAAACAAGGCTTATTTCAAATTGCCGGATCACTGGTATGGAAGCTGTTATTTTGGAATTGTCTTCCCAAAGATATACCATGTGAATGAAGTCGCTGGAAGCAATGAAAATACTAATGGATTCGTGCGTAGTAAAAGGGAAAGTGTAGGAGAAATATTAGGTGATATATTTAGGCATTGATACCTGCAGTGGGAGTAACTCTGAATACACACAGAATCTGCAAATTATCCACAGTAGTAGATCGGTTATCAACTGACACTGCTGCAGGTTTCCTGATGGTCAATACCGAAATGGTTGCGATTAGATCTATGGTTTTATAAAATAGAATTGCTCTTGATACCTTATTGGCAAAAGAGGGCGGAGTCTGTAGAATGTTGAAAGCGCAACATTGTTGCACTTACATTCCTGACAAAAGTGTTGAAATTAAGAAATATGTTAGAAACATAACCAATTTGGAAAAAGAGCTCAAACCACTGGAGGTTGACAGTGCCTGGAAGAGACTAACTGATGGTCTCTCCTCTGTAGGTAGTTGGTTTTCTAACTTAGGTAAAAGTCTTGTGAGTAAAATACTGATGCCAATAGCAGGAATAAGTTTATTCGTGCTCATTATAATAATTTGCTGCAAATGTCGAAAACACAGAAAAAAGTATGCTGTAAATAGGAGAGGAATGAAACGGAATGTTGATGAACTTGAATTAAAAGAGCTGAATAATCAGATATATAAAAGGGTGAAAAATTATCATCCAAATAAAGATGCAGAAAAAAGGCTGAACAAAAGTTTGAAGCAATTGAATTGGGTGAAATGTGAAAAGTTGGCATCTGGTTCCATTAATAGTGATGATAGTAAATATCATCAAAGAGGGGATTGATGGAGCAAGTATTCGCACGTTAAGCGGCTTGCTTGTATCAAGAACCTGAAATAACTTTAATAGACTAAATCAATCTGTTTGTCTTACTAATATTGCACATTTTTTTACACTACCCGGGGTGTCCGAGAGACGCTTGCTTATGTGTTTATTAATCGTAATACGCTTGCTTCTAAAATGGTCACTGCTTTGCGGGAATTTAGTCTGCACATGCATCGGTCATACCCATGTGATGTGACGCACTCGCAGTTCTGGTGGGAATTTGTTGCTCATGCGCAATGCACTTAAGATGGCCGCTTTGTTTTCTCATATGCTCTATGCTTGTATTGCCGCTTTTGCAAAGCTGTTTGTTCTGCACTTACCCTAATGCTATAATTATTATAAAGTAAGGGGTGTAGTATAGCCAATCATGGTATACAGTGTATTCATTTTTTTCTGTGTTTCTAAATTGTTTTCGCTTGCTTTTCATGTATCGTATTCTTTGGGCCTGGGAGGCGCTTGCTACTCCATCTTGAAGAGCCCGTATGGTACTTGTCATGTGACGAGGGAAATGAACCTAGCGTCAGTGGAACCCAGCAAGCTGGCAGCCAAAGCCAAGATGCTCCTGGGAATCGACCTGTTACCCAGCAAGACGAAGCTGACTTGTACCTTATTTTGACACAATTGTATTAACTTATGTATACTCTAATGTTCACTGTAAATCATATGTCATGGGAAGCTAGAATTTAAGGGGTGGGTACGTAAAATTAATATTAAGCCTGAGATAGTCTGAAATGTAGGTAGCGTGATGACTTAACCTCCTCCTTTGACCAATCAGAACTTGGGGATCCTTTCACTTGCAACATTTGGGGTGGTACACTGACCCAAAAAACAGTATAACTAGCCTAGGTTTAGCTAGAGAAATTGTCCGACTTGTCCGAATAGCTGACCTGTCACTGACCCAACGTACTCTATAGGTGACTGATACAGAGAGCTGCGGAGCACTCTGTCCGTATTTTCCACAGACCCAGTCGGGGTTTTGGGGAACCTTAAGTGCTGGCGAAGCACTTTGCTGGGAGATTCGAGAACCCAATCGGGGTTATTGGCAGATTCCTTGCAGAGAGGGAGTAGCGCAGGCGTTGCAACTGAAGCTGCGGGTGTTGGTCGTACCCTGTGCTGAACCCTGTCCTGATCCAAATCCTGGGGTTATCCTGTCCTAAGTCTGTTAATCTAAATAGCGTGCTCCTTATTTTTCCTTCCCTTTAGTCTCAAATTCTAAATGATTCTTACTCTCATTCATAGCTATACGATATTCCTAAAGCTAGTTATAGACAGTTTGATCTGTGTAAATTTGTGGCTCATGGCATATGATGATGATGATGATGATGATTAGATAAAGATTTTGAAAACTTCTCAAGTCTGTGGTCATTATAAAGAGTACAAACATAGTTAAAGTTTATATTGTATTGTGTTGTCTAACAAATCCACAGCTAGCTCCTTGATCCCTTGTGATCTTAGGTACCTGTGACAAGGATTGGTAAGTCAGGTACACGGAAATAGAAAAGAAGTGAAACTGAATTGCTGATAATAGTGTGTAGGTTACCTGATTAAAGTATAATGAAAATATTATTTTTATGGTCCCAAGTGTGCGCTATTTGGTGAACAAAGTTAGTCGGGTGACCTGCACGCTCTATCAGTTGGGGTGGTGGTGCTGGATGTGATGGTGGTGGACATGATGGTGTTGGTGTATGTGGACATGGTGGACATGGTGGTGGTGGTGGATGTGGTTGTGGTGGACGTGGCGGTGGATGTGGTGATGCTGGTGGATATGGTGGTGGTCGGCGTTTATAGTGGGGGACGTGCGGTGGACATGGTGGTGGATGTGGTGGTGGAGGTGGTGGTGGTGGACGTGGTAGTGGATGAGGTGGTGGTGGACGTGGTGGTGGTGGACATTGCAGTGGTGGTGGACGTAGTGGTAGATGTGGTGGTGGTGGTGGATGTGGTGGTGGTGGACATGAAGGATGTGGTGGTGGCGATGGTGGTGGATGTGGTGGTGGACATGGTGGTGGACATGGTGGTGGTGGTGGACGTGGTGGTGGTGGCTGACGTGGTAGTGGTGGTTGTAGATGTGGTGGTGGTGGACCTGGTGGTGGTGGACGTGGTGGATGTGGTGGTGGTGGTGGACATGGTTGTGGTCAACGTGGTGGTGGTGGATGTGGTGGAGGTGGACGTGGTGGTGGTGGACATGGTGGTGGTGGACATGGTGGGGGTGGATATGGTGGTAGTAGATGTGGTGGTGGATGTGGTGGCAGAAGCGGTGGACGTGGTTGTGGTGGTGGACGTGGTAGTGGTGGTAGACGTGGTGTTGGTGGCTGATGTGGTGGTGGTGGACATGGTGGTGGTAGACATGGTGGTGGTGGTGATGGATGTGGTGGTGGTGGATGTGTTGGTGGACGTGGTGTTGGTGGTGGACATGGTGGTGGTGGATGTGGTGGTGAACATGGTGGTGGTGGATGTGGTGGTGGTGGACGTGTTGGTGGTTGTTAGAACCAGGACCACCGGCCCTCTTAGGGTAGCATGGCACAGAGTGGGAGGCTAAATCCAGAAGGCAATTGTGACGTACTTGCACAGCACACACTACAACACCCCAGCACAAACCCACCAAAAATGACACCACACCATTTTAGTTAAATAGAAAATAGAGAGGCTTTATCCTTTTGTATTAAAAAGGGGGTGAAGTTTCCAATAGTTAATAAATGAGGACTTCGGGCATTTCATTATTGGATTAACTGCATCAATTTATCAGTACATTGCATTGCATTGCATTACCTCGCAGTAGTCAAAGAAAACAGGTATTTAAATACATTAAATAGGCAATTAGCAGTGCATTAGGCATAAATCAACAGTTACATGCAACAGTTTAAACCAAGCAGGTAATTGCATTAAATGTTGAATTAGCAGGTATATGCAACAGACTAGACCAAGCAGGTAATTACATTAAGCTTAGTTCATCAGTGGTTCTCTAGTCAGGTGCGCTGTCTTCACCCAGCTCCTGCGCAAGAAAGTGCTCAAAGTTGCTTAATTTCAGGGGGGGGCAGGTACCCACTCCCTTTATAGGATCCGGTCACGCTACCATAGGGGAGAGAGGATCGACTTGGGGGCTCAGATCTTAGTAGCCCTGTCCATAGCAGTTCCCCCTTCTTTCTGAGGAACTCAGCTTCTCCAACCCCACCCTCAGTCAGGCTTTCCCCGACACCTTTGCGCCCGTCCGACGCTTCTGTTAATCTTCTCGGGTGAGTCTGAAGGGCCAATGTTCCCCTGTCCTCCCGCTCAGGCCTTACAGCACTTTGCCTGAGGAGGGGTAGGGGCTGCAGTGAAGCTGTGTCGTCGCTGCCAATGGAGACCCCACTGCCTGTGGGCCTCCTCTCGCTCTTTCTCCTGCCATCGGAACCCTGAGAGGGCAGTTGGACCGGCCTCCTGAAGGCCGCAGTGGTTTCCCCTCTCCCGAGGAAGCTCCGGCTCAGAGACGGGGGAGGTGATGCGCTAGGCGGGATTACTGTTGCTAAGCGACCCCACCCAGCGTCTCCCTCAGACCTCGTGTCATTCCTCTACCACACGGCTCGGCCCCTCACAGCACCCTGGCCAGCGGTGGTGAAGTAATTAACAGTCTCGGCGTTGTAGGGAAGACCACGACCAAGCTTCAGGTGGTAATTGGGCCACTATAAGTGCCGCAGATGCTGCACAAGTGGGTGGTGTTAAACCAGATGATTTGATTGCACAATTGCCTGGTAGAATCATCGCTTTAATGAAGACGATGATGCCTGCCTTACGTGTTAACTGGGATAAGTTGGCACGGTGTAAGCAGAAGAAAGATGAGAGTGTTTCTGATTTCTTTACTTGTTTTGAGGAGACGTTTATCGATCACAGTGGTCAAGATATGAGTACTGAAGGTGGACAGCGATTGTTTGTGGATAAATCTGTATTTAATATACTTCCAGAATTACTGCATAAGTTGAAAGACTCAGAAAGTTCGTGGGCTGTTTCTTCCTCTGCACAGATATTAGCTACTGCTCAGTATTACGAGAATAGGGATAAAGAAGAGAAAGATAAGATCGAGAAGAAGACTAAGGAATTAAAAACGAAATTTCTTCTTCAACAGGCTTATCCCCCTCGTTCTGCCCAACGCCAGTTTCAACAGCCTCCCAGCCTCAGAGGTTGTTACAGAAACCTGAACCTTTTGTTCCGCGACCTTTGCTTGGTCCTAATCAATGTGCCTATTGTAAAGAGGAAGGCCATTTTAAGAATAGCTGTCCGGTTTTATTGCAGCGTAATGGTGGATTCCAAGGGCCGCCTGGCCGTGGTGGTTTTCAATCAGCACCTAGAGGTAGAGGGCGAGGTGCGTTGCCTCAAGGACAGCGTTCCTTTCCCCCTCAAAATTCTTTGAATTATTTTGATCAACAGAATACTCAGTCTACGCAATATTACAATGACGATTATTGTGTTGAGGGTAAGGTTCAGGATTTTCATTCTAGTTAGGACAGCCATGGACAAAGTAAGGGAGTCGTATCAGTTCCAGTGGATCAGAATGGGCCTTATGTTGAAGTTGTTGCATTGGGTGTTGCAGAGCCATTTCTTTTGGATACTGGTGCAATGAGAAGTTCTGTCATTCACTCTAAACTCCCTGGGGCACCTTTGTCTGGCTTAACTAATGTTTCTGTAGGATTTTCTGGCACACCAATTACTAACCCGGTTTCTTTTCCTTTGCCTCTTTCGATTGGTCCTTACCATCTGGAAGCTCCGCTTATTCTAACGACTGGTTGCGGAGTGAACTTGTTGGGTTTGGACTTGTTGAAACGTCTTCATGCAACATTGTATTGTTCCCCCTCTGCTGTGCAGCTTACCTTAGGTGAGAAACTGGTTTCTCCTATGTATTTATCAAAAGACAAACTTCCACCTGAATTGCATTCTCTTCCTGCTATGCTTTGGGCTACAGGTCCGAATGATGTTGGTTTGCTCCAGATTCCGCCTTACGTGGTTACTATCAAGCCTAATGTTAAATTACCACGCATTCCTCAGTATAAGATTTCCAATGATGGTGAACGTGCTTTGTTGGCTATTATCTATGATCTGGTTCAGAAGGGTGTGGTCCAAGAGACGAGAGGTAATGTTTGTAACAGTCCTGTTCTATCTGTCCTTAAACGCACTGATCCTTCTCAGCCTCCTGTATATCGTTTTGTGATTGATATTCGGGAGGTCAACAAGATTGTTGTCCCCCAATTTCCTGTTGTCCCAGATATCACTGCCTTGCTTACTATGATACCCGCTTCGGCGGCATGGTTCTCGGTTATTGATCTCAAAAATGATTTCTTCAGTATTCCTATTGCTGAGGAAAGTAGGGATATTTTTGGTTTCACTCTCGGAGGCCGAAGTTTTCGGTTCAAATGTGCACCTCAAGGCTATTGTGAGAGTCCCTCCATTTACAGTCAGGCTTTGAAATCTTTTCCCCCAGGTGCCACTCTTATTCAGTATGTGGACGATTTGTTAGTAGCTGCTAAGACGATTGACCCCAGAAAGAATTCAAGCAATTGCGCAAATGTCTGTACCATCCACACAAAGAGAGGTGCGTGCCTTTCTGGGCATTACCTCTTATTGTAGACAGTGGATTCCAAATTTTTCTTTGTTGGCTAAACCTCTGCTGGCACTTACTCTGAAAGACAAACCCCAAGCTCTTCCTTGGACTGATGAATGTTAGAAGAGTTTTTCTGACTTACTTACTGCCTTGAGTTCTGCTACTGTGTTAGGTACTCCAGATTACAGTAAGCCTTTCACACTTCACGAAATGGAAGGTTGCGCGTTGTCAGTTTTAACACAACAATTTGGAGACAAACAAAGGCCATGTGCCTATTTTTCTGCTACTTTGGATCCAGTAGCCAAGGCATTGCCTAGTTGTCTCAGAGCTACAGCAGCAACAGCGATCTCCATTAGCCAATCTGCTGTATTGGTACTAGATAACACGCTTGTTGTTATGGTACCTGTAGGAAGGGGGAGGCTCTAGTTGGCGCAGTGTAACACTAGCGACAAGCAGGGACTCTCTCTTCCTCGTCAGGGCTGAGGGTTACCTTCCAGACAACCTCTGCTTACCCTCTAGGTAGTGTGGCTTAAGCAGTCGTAGGCTAATCTTTGGGGCACATAGGGTTAAACACTTGCAACAGTACACCTTTACAACCAACCCACCACACAACGAGACCAGACTGTATTCTTGTAAAAATATATATCTTTATATAGATTTTAAGCAGGCTTATGAATACAGTCTATAACTTTATGAAGACGGTTGCAGGTTACTTAATTCGGGTTACCACAGTTCTTATGGAAGTTCTCTTGAGGCCCGTAGGCCGGTGTTATTCAAAGTTCTTGTGGAGCCGGCGGCTTCCAAGGGATCTGTCCCACGTCGCTTTGCCTTCCCGGGGTCGCTGATCGTTGCGGCTCTTCGGCCGAGCAGGTCACTGGTCGTCCGGGGCAGCGGTGTTCTGTGGCGGCAGGGTCCTTTCCTCGTCGTCCGCTCCGACCCTGGAGGCGGCGGCTGTGCGGTGGTGACAAGTGGCAGTACGGTCCCCAAGTGCAGGACGTACCCAGCCAAATGTCGGTGCAGCTGTGGGCTCACAGCTGGGCTGTCGGGCAGGCTTACCGACCTTGCGGATTCTCGTAGGGCAATTGTCCGTCTTTGCAGGTGAGTGAGGGCTCGCTATGCCTTCACCTCGATAGCTCGGACCGGACGGGTCCTCCTTTGCTTTGCCCTCGGGCTCCCGGTGCAGTTGCGGTCACGGTGTTCGGGCCAGCGGCGGCTGGTCCTCACTTTGCTTTCGCTGTTGCTTTGGGCCCCGGTCACGGTGGTCGGGAGGAGGTCGATGCCCTAGAGGAGATTCCTCCGTTGGTGCTGCGGCGATGGTCAGCACCCGCAGTCGCTTTCCAAGGGGGTAGCGTCCACTGGTCCTGGGACGCTGGTCAGGGGGCAAGTTCAGTTGCAAGCCCTTGGAGATCTCTTTATAGAGTTTGGCACAAGTAGCACAACAGTCTTTTCGTAGTCTTATTGTCTTCCTCTCCTTCAGCAGCAAGGCACCAGACACAGGCAAGAGTCAGCACCCTTCCTTGTCTCTCACGGTCCTTCTCGTAGGGCAGAGTCTTTCTGTGGCCCAAACCGGATCTAAATTTCAAGGAGCAGGGCTCCGTCTTTTATAGGCCAATTCTTTTGTTCTCGCAGGCCAGGGGGGCCTTTGCATAGCCACTCTCAGTTCTGGAGTACCCCCGCGGGTGTACTCCGGCTTCTGCTTTCAGTGTGAGGGGCAGGCGCATCAGACGCCCCACAGGAGGTGGAGCCAGCATTGTCCGGACAGGAGTGGCCAGAGTACCTTGTTGATGGGGGCTTCGCCCTTCCTGGGCCAGGTGCCGGCAGAGTCATCCGCCGCTCCCCAGGAGGGTGGAGCCAGCATTGTGGAGGTCGAGCACAGTGACAGTTCGAGTCAAGAGGCACTCCTACCTCCCACTAAGGTGTAATCTGCGCATTCACCACCCGTCATCCCTCCAGCCCTGTCACTCACACATCCCAGACAGTCAGATACACACCAGCAGAGGCGGCTGAAATGGTTAAGCAAGCAAATGCTAACTTTCTAAAAGTAGCATTTGCAAACCCAGGATACTGAAATAAACTTGACTACAAGAAATATCTCATTATCCCGAGTTCAGGCATACTAAACATGACTCACTACCATGCTCCTTGAGCCTGCAGGGATTATAGGGTGTAATAATCCACGCAGCTCAGTCTGGCCTACTGGAGCAGGTAGCCTTCAGTAGTGAAATACGGTCTTCGTTGTAAGTCACTACTAGGACATGCCACGCACATCAGGGCTTGTCCTACCTTGCACCTACAACGCACCCTGCCCGCAGGCCTACCATAGGGGTGACTAATATGTAGTCAAGGGAAGGGTCGGTGCTGGCAAGTGGGGACACTTGCCCAGCTAGCGTGACAGTACGAGACCGCACGCGGGTTCTGCGGTCGCAGTTCCCAGACACATCTTTACGGCTGCTTCGGTGGGTGGCGCAACCAGCGCTGCAGGCCCACCAGCAGTATTGGCATCTACAAGCCCCGGCACTCTCTCGTGCACTTTACTAGGGACTAACAGTAAATCCAATACACCAATCATGGATATCAATCGTATGTACAGTTTACAGTAGGGAGCACTTGCACTGCGGCACGGATCAGCCGTGGCGCAGTGCCCTGAGTATCGGAAAACCAGCAAAACATCGGAGGCACATCAGCAAAAAGTGGAAGGGAGACTCACGCCAAGGTGCCAGGTCTAACATGTGTCCCCTCCAGCTGAAATGTGGGGGGAACTACCCTTCCCCAGGGAGTTCCACATCACTAAGGCGGAAAAATCTGGACAGACCGTCAGCGTTGGCGTGATCGGTGCCAGGGCGGTGTTCCACCGTAAAGTCCATACTCTGTAGAGAAATGGACCACCTCAACAGTTTCGGGTTCTCACCCCTCATTTGCATCAACCATCTGAGGGGCCTGTGGTCCGTCTGAACTCGGAAGTGAGACCCAAACAAGTAGGGTCTTAGCTTCTTCAGCGCCCAGACCACAGCAAATGCTTCTCGCTCTATTGCACTCCACCTACTTTCCCGTGGAAGTAACCTCCGACTTATGAAGGCTACGGGTTGGTCAAAGCCCTCCTCAGTCATCTGTGAAAGAACAGCCCCTACACCATGCTCTGAAGCGTCTGTTTGCACAATGAACTCCTTGGAGAAATCGGGGGCCAGGAGCACGGGCGCCGTGCACATGGCAGTCTTCAGGGTGTCGAAAGCCTTCTGACAGGTGTCAGTCCAAATCACATTCCTGGGCTGCTTTTTCGAAGTCAGCTCTGTCAAGGGGGTCACGATCGTGCCATAGCCCTTGACAAACCTCCTGTAATACCCAGTGAGCCCCAGGAAGGCTCTCACTGCAGTCTGGGTCTTGGGGGGTTCCCAAGCCAGGATGGTTTCGATTTTGGGCTGCAAGGGGGCTACCTTGCCACTCCCAACTTGGTGTCCCAAGTACACCACTGAACCCTGCCCAATCTGGCACTTGCTGGCCTTGATTGTGAGGCCTGCTCTGCGCAGGGCCATCAACACTTCCCAGAGGTGTCGCAGGTGTTCGGGCCAGGTGCCGCTGAACACCGCGATGTCATCCAGGTAGGCGGCACTGAACTCGTCCAGTCCAGCCAACACCTGGTTGACCAATCTCTGAAAGGTGGCAGGGGCATTCTTCATTCCAAATGGCATAACCCGGAACTGGAAATGCCCATCTGGTGTAGAGAATGCCGACCTCTCTTTTGCCCCATCGGTCAAGGCGATCTGCCAGTACCCAGACGTCAAATCAAACGTGCTGAGAAACCGGGCAGCCCCTAGCCGATCAATGAGCTCGTCAGCTCTGGGGATGGGGTGCGCGTCAGTCTTCGTGACTGAATTGAGTCCTCTGTAGTCCACACAGAACCGTAGTTCGGGTGTGGCTCCCGGCGCAGCAGCCTTCGGAACCAAGACCACGGGGCTGGACCAAGGACTGCTGGAAGACTCAACCACCCCGAGGGCAAGCATCTTGGAGACCTCCTCCTTGATGCAGGCCCGTACCCTGTCAGTTACCCGGTAAGCCTTATGCTTCACCGGTAAGCTGTCTCCAGTGTCCACATCATGGACGCACCAATCTGTGACACTCGGAACCAGGGAGAACAGGTCGGGAAACTGCCCCAGCAACTGGCGGCAGTCCTCCTGTTGTTCGGCGGTCAGGGAGGGTGAGAGGTTAACTCCATCCACAGACCCATCCTTCTCACAGGCCACCAAGAGGTCAGGAAGAGGCTCCGACTCCTCCTCCATTCCGTCATCGGTTGCCAACAACATGCCCACTTCGGACCTTCGCAAGTGGGGCTTGAGGCGGTTGACATGTAGGACCCGCAAAGGGTTCCTGGGCGTCTTCATGTCCACCAAGTATGTCACTGGGCTCTTGCGCTCCACAACCTCAAATGGTCCTGTCCACTTATCTTGAAGGGCACAGGGCTCCACTGGGGCCAAGACATACACCTCCTGTCCAGGCTGAAGCTCGACCAGAGTGGCATTCTGATCGTACCACCGCTTCATTTCCTCCTGGCTCGCTTCCAGATTTGCCTCGGCAAGTTGTCTGAAGCGCCTGGTCTGGTTTCTGAAGGCCAGCATGTAGCTATATACATTCTGGGGAGGTTTCCTGGGAGATTGCTCCCAGCCTTCCTTTACCAAACTCAGTGGTCCTCTCACGGGGTGACCGTACAGCAGTTCAAAGGGACTGAACCCTAGGGACTTCTGTGGTACCTCGCGATATGCAAACAGCAGGCATGGCAAGAGGACGTCCCACTTACGCCTCATCGGACCTTCCAGGCCCATGATCATGCCTTTGAGGGTTCGGTTGAATCTTTCAACCAACCCGTTACCTTGGGGATGGTAGGGTGTGGTGAACTTGTACGTTACGCCACACTCCTGCCAAAGGGACTTCATATATTTCGATATGAAATTGGTCCCCCTGTCGCTCACCACCTCTAGAGGGAATCCTACTCGTGAGAAAATTCCCATCAGTGCACGCCCCACTACGGGAGCCGTCACTGTCCTCAGAGGGATGGCTTCAGGGTACCGGGTGGCATGGTCCACCAAGACCAGGATGAACCTGTTGCCCATGGCTGTCTTGGGGTCCAGAGGCCCAACGATGTCAATACCCACTCGCTGGAATGGCGTACCGACCACAGGGAAGGGTTGGAGGGGAGCCTTGTTCTTCCCTCCCGTCTTCCCACTTGCCTGGCAAGTCGGACAGGTTCTGCAATAAGCGTCTGAGCTTTTATGCATTTGGGGCCAGTAGAAGTGGGTGACAAGCCTGTCATAGGTCTTGTCCATCCCTAGATGTCCTGCTAAAGGCACATCGTGAGCCAGACCCAGTAGGAAGGCTCTGAACTTCTGGGGTACCACCAGCACACGGGCTGACCCAGGTTCAGCAGCCTTAGGCTCCGAATACAGGAGGTCGTTCTCCCAGTACACGTAATGTGTTTTGGCCTGAACACCATTGGCTTGGTCTGCAGCCTGCTGCCGCATACCCACGAGAGAAGGGCATTCTTTCTGCTCCCTGCAGAATTCCTCCCTGGAGGGTCCTCCTTCTTGCTGCCAATGGGTCAGCTCAGGCAGGTCCCCCAGTTCGGCGATCTGTTCCCCTGTAGGCTCCAGGGCATCCCCCTCAAGGTCTGCCTCCTCCTGGACCGTAGGAACTTCAGGGGCCGGTTTCCCGCGCCCCCTGCGCCTTCTCCCTAAAGCCGGTTCCTGGGCCTCTCCATCAGGCCCCAGGACCTCTCGATCACCCTTACTGGCTGCCATTGACCGGGTGGTCACGCACGCCCAGTCAGGCAGACCCACCATCCGCAGGTGAGTCGCTTTCTCCACCTTTTCCCAAGGGGAGTGCTCCAAGTCGTTCCCTAGCAAACAGTCAACAGGCATGGTTTTTCTCACACAGACCTGCAGAGTACCAGAGACCCCCCCCCACTCGAAGGGAACTTGAGCCATCGGACACTGACTCTCAGAATTATCAGCGTTGATAACCCTACAGTAGGCATGGGGTACAACCTGCTCTTGAGACACCAGGTGCTGCCTCACTGCAGTCACACTGGCTCCTGTATCTCTAAGAGCCTCAGCTTCTTTACCATTGATGATCACCACCTGCCCATATTTCTTAGTGTTAGAGGGCAGGTAGTTCGTCGGGATCATCTCACTGTCTCCTAGCGAGACCAGGGTCATGTGAACGGGATCTCCACCCCCCGGGACCATCATTTCTTCTCCCAGGTGAACGCTAGTCACTTGTCGGGGCGGAGCACCAGTGGGTGCGGGTTTTCCAAATAGGCGACACTTGGGGTCACTGGATATGTGCCCAGGCTCGCCACATTTGAAACAATTGAAGGGCCCCTTCGGAACAGGTTTACCTGTCGGGGCCCCATTCTGCTTCGGGGGTGGGGGAGGCTGAGAACCCTGCTGCGGATTCCCTTGGGAACTACTTTGGGGGCCTTTTTGGAACCCTTTCTGTTTTCCCCCCTTGTCCCCCCCACTCTTCTGCTGGGGACCCTGCCCACTCTTGGCGGAATCTCCCACGGGACCCTTGTGGACCCTGGTGCTGAGCCAGCGGTCCGCCTCCTCAGCAAGCTTCCTCGGGTTGGACAGCTTGCTATCGATCAGGTGTTGGCGTAACTCAGGAAAACAGTGATCAGACAAGTGCTCCCATGCAATTAAATCAAAGAGACCTTGAAAATCATTCACTTTGTTACCCTTCACCCAACCATCCAGTGCTCTGCAAAAGTAAGTCACATACTCCACATACGTATTCCCAGGCCGCTTAGTACATCCCCTAAACTTTTGTCTATACATTTCAGGGGTAAGCCCGTACCTGTTTAATAAAGCTTCTTTCATGTGGGCATAGGATCTCTGATTCTCAACGGGCAAATCTAGCAAGGTATCTCTCCCTTCGCTAAGGAACCTTCCCCACAACCCCGCTCCCCAATCCTTGTCAGGGACCCGGTGGGAGGACATGGCTACCTCGTATGCCCTAAACCACTGTCCTATGTCATCCCCCTTAAAGAACTCCTTAACTACGTCCTTCGGGATGTGCACTCTTGACTCTACCTGCACTGGCGATGTGCTGCCACCAGAGGGAGGCCGATCCAAGTCTCTCTCCTTGAGACTTATCTCCCTCATCTTTATTTCGTAATCCATCTGGTGCTTTCGCTCTTCCAGCACCATTCTTTTGGTTTCCAGCTCCAGCTGGATTTTCAATTCTGCCAACTTTCTTTCGTGATTCCGGGTTTCCTTCCTGTCTGCCAGCTCCTCTGGCGACAGGCCTTTACCCAAGCTGTGCTCGCTGTCTTGCCTCTCAAGATCGATCAGATCCCCAAGCGCATTCTGCTCCTCCGTCGTATTCTGCTCGGCGAGGACGTCTTGCTCTTCCGGGGTCTTTCTGGACTCCACCCAGGCTTTCAGGGCCTTGTAGAGCTCCGGCTTGTTTTTGCAGCCAGCGTGCGGAACCTTTAGTTTCCTACAGAAAAACTTCAGCTCCATCTTTGAGTACTTGTCCAGCTTTGCGGCATCCCACTCTATCTCCAACACCTCGGAGGTCGTGGACTCCGCTCCATCCAAGCTCTTTGTGCCCGGCATGGTTTCTGCGCTCGGAATCTTCTTTCAAAAAGCAAAGTCTTTGGTTTCGTAACTGTACCGTGATCTTTGTGTAGTGGTCAGAAGCTCAGGTATAACTATCGCAAGTGTAAATTCGAAAATCCTCACCGCTGCGTCCAATGTAGGAAGGGGGAGGCTCTAGTTGGCGCAGTGTAACACTAGCGACAAGCAGGGACTCTCTCTTCCTCGTCAGGGCTGAGGGTTACCTTCCAGACAACCTCTGCTTACCCTCTAGGTAGTGTGGCTTAAGCAGTCGTAGGCTAATCTTTGGGGCACATAGGGTTAAACACTTGCAACAGTACACCTTTACAACCAACCCACCACACAACGAGACCAGACTGTATTCTTGTAAAAATATATATCTTTATATAGATTTTAAGCAGGCTTATGAATACAGTCAATAACTTTATGAAGACGGTTGCAGGTTACTTAATTCGGGTTACCACAGTTCTTATGGAAGTTCTCTTGAGGCCCGTAGGCCGGTGTTATTCAAAGTTCTTGTGGAGCCGGCGGCTTCCAAGGGATCTGTCCCACGTCGCTTTGCCTTCCCGGGGTCGCTGATCGTTGCGGTTCTTCGGCCGAGCAGGTCACTGGTCGTCCGGGGCAGCGGTGTTCTGTGGCGGCAGGGTCCTTTCCTCGTCGTCCGCTCCGACCCTGGAGGCGGCGGCTGTGCGGTGGTGACAAGTGGCAGTACGGTCCCCAAGTGCAGGACGTACCCAGCCAAATGTCGGTGCAGCTGTGGGCTCACAGCTGGGCTGTCGGGCAGGCTTACCGACCTTGCGGATTCTCGTAGGGCAATTGTCCGTCTTTGCAGGTGAGTGAGGGCTCGCTATGCCTTCACCTCGATAGCTCGGACCGGACGGGTCCTCCTTTTGCTTTGCTCTCGGGCTCCCGGTGCAGTTGCGGTCACGGTGTTCGGGCCAGCGGCGGCTGGTCCTCACTTTGCTTTCGCTGTTGCTTTGGGCCCCGGTCACGGTGGTCGGGAGGAGGTCGATGCCCTAGAGGAGATTCCTCCGTTGGTGCTGCGGCGATGGTCAGCACCCGCAGTCGCTTTCCAAGGGGCTAGCGTCCACTGGTCCTGGGACGCTGGTCAGGGGGCAAGTTCAGTTGCAAGCCCTTGGAGATCTCTTTGTAGAGTTTGGCACAAGTAGCACAACAGTCTTTTCGTAGTCTTATTGTCTCCCTCTCCTTCAGCAGCAAGGCACCAGACACAGGCAAGAGTCAGCACCCTTCCTTGTCTCTCACGGTCCTTCTCGTAGGGCAGAGTCTTTCTGTGGCCCAAACCGGATCTAAATTTCAAGGAGCAGGGCTCCGTCTTTTATAGGCCAATTCTTTTGTTCTCGCAGGCCAGGGGGGCCTTTGCATAGCCACTCTCAGTTCTGGAGTACCCTCGCGGGTGTACTCCGGCTTCTGCTTTCAGTGTGAGGGGCAGGCGCATCAGACGCCCCACAGGAGGTGGAGCCAGCATTGTCCGGACAGGAGTGGCCAGAGTACCTTGTTGATGGGGGCTTCGCCCTTCCTGGGCCAGGTGCCGGCAGAGTCATCCGCCGCTCCCCAGGAGGGTGGAGCCAGCATTGTGGAGGTCGAGCACAGTGACAGTTCGAGTCAAGAGGCACTCCTACCTCCCACTAAGGTGTAATCTGCGCATTCACCACCCGTCATCCCTCCAGCCCTGTCACTCACACATCCCAGACAGTCAGATACACACCAGCAGAGGCGGCTGAAATGGTTAAGCAAGCAAATGCTAACTTTCTAAAAGTAGCATTTGCAAACCCAGGATACTGAAATAAACTTGACTACAAGAAATATCTCATTATCCCGAGTTCAGGCATACTAAACATGACTCACTACCATGCTCCTTGAGCCTGCAGGGATTATAGGGTGTAATAATCCACGCAGCTCAGTCTGGCCTACTGGAGCAGGTAGCCTTCAGTAGTGAAATACGGTCTTCGTTGTAAGTCACTACTAGGACATACCACGCACATCAGGGCTTGTCCTACCTTGCACCTACAACGCACCCTGCCCGCAGGCCTACCATAGGGGTGACTAATATGTAGTCAAGGGAAGGGTCGGTGCTGGCAAGTGGGGACACTTGCCCAGCTAGCGTGACAGTACGAGACCGCACGCGGGTTCTGCGGTCGCAGTTCCCAGACACATCTTTACGGCTGCTTCGGTGGGTGGCGCAACCAGCGCTGCAGGCCCACCAGCAGTATTGGCATCTACAAGCCCCGGCACTCTCTCGTGCACTTTACTAGGGACTAACAGTAAATCCAATGCACCAATCATGGATATCAATCGTATGTACAGTTTACAGTAGGGAGCACTTGCACTGCGGCACGGATCAGCCGTGGCGCAGTGCCCTGAGTATCGGAAAACCAGCAAAACATCGGAGGCACATCAGCAAAAAGTGGGAGGGAGACTCACGCCAAGGTGCCAGGTCTAACAGTACCACATGCAGTGGATACTCTTTTGAAAAGAACGAAAACACAACACCTCACGAGTGCTCGCTTGTCTGGATATGAGCTGACGCTCTTGGCTAGCCACATACACATCAAGCGGTGTACTACTTTGAATCCAGCAACATTGCTGCCCATTCTGGAAGAGAAAGACACTCAAGAACAGCATGGGGAAGAGGAGGAAATGAAAGGCAGAGGAGGAGGAAACGAAAGGCAGAATAGACTTAAAGGACACACCGCTTGTGGACCCGGTTGGGATCCTATGTGTGGATGGGTCTTGTTTCAAACTTCCAAATGGCGAGACGACTGCAGCTTATGCTGTTACCACCTTGTATATGGTAGTGGAGACAGCACGCATTGCACAGAATTCAGCCCAAGCAGCTGAACTAATTGCTCTGACAAGAGCGTGTGTTGGCTAAGGGAAAGAGAGTGAATGTTTACACTGATAGCCAATATGCCTTTGACGTGGCTCATAGCTTTGGTCATTTGTGGAAGGAAAGAGGATCCTTTACTTCCCATGGGACTAAGATACAGCATGGTCGGTTGGTAACGGACCTTCTCGAGTCACTTGCTTTGCCTACACAAATAGCGATAATAAAGTGTAGTGCACATAAGAAGATCACTGATGATGTAGGTCGCGGGAATGCTTTTCCAGATGAGATGCTACGAGTCGCATGTGTGTTGCGGGCCCTGCGAGATGGGCTAGAGAGGAATGAATGTGTGAGGACACAATAGAAAGTGTGAGAACGATTCAAGAAGAGGCTACTGAGAAATTATTGAGTAAGTGGAAAGAAAGTACAGGAATGTTGGACGCGACAGGGTGTTGGACCGAATTGTCAGAACATCAGCGTTGGCTGTTACCAGATGCCTACGTACTGCCTGTAGTTACTATGGCGCATGGTCCAGCCCACATTAGTGCAAAAGGGATATGTAAACTTCTGGCTCCAGTATGGCAGAATGAAGGAAATCCTAAATGGGCGGAGAATGTGGTGAAGCATTGCATTGTTTGCTTAATGCATAATCCAGTAAAGGGAACTCCAACTCTAGGAGGTCATTTTGCTCCCCCTACGTACCCTTTTGAGGTAATAAAAATCGTTTTCATTCATATGGACCGCTGTAACAATTTAAAGTATGTTCTGGTGGTGGTTTGCGCCTTTTCCAGATGGATAGAGGCCTACCACCTAAAGGACAATACTGCTTTGTCTACTGCCAAAATCCTTTTGAAGGCGTTGTTCCCGAGGTTTGGTTTGCCGCGCATTGTCTGGAGTGAATTTGTAGGCCAAATTATGCAGAAAGTGTGTATGGGTCTTGGTATTAGGCAGAAATTCCATGCGGCAAACCACCCTCAGTCAGCAGGTTTGGTAGAGTGCTATAATGGCACTCTCAAGCTTAAATTGGCAAAGATTCAAGCTAGCACGGGTCTTGCTTGGCCTGACGCTTTGCCTTTGGCTCTTTTATCCATGAGAACTACTGTACATTCTCGTTTAGGACTCAGCCCATATGAGGTCGTTTTTGTGCGCCCAGCCAACATCTGGGGAGTCCCTCGACCTAAAAAGTATTCTGACATCCCATACCCAATGTTGATTGACTACTTGCATGACCTCACCACTAAATTTTGTGTTCTTCATCAACAGGTTCAAAACGCTTTGCCAGAGGCCTCTCCAGATCCAGGACACTCCATCCAACCCGGTGACTGGGTCTGTTTGAAGAATTTCCAGCGGAAAAAGAATCTGGTACCTCATTGGGGCCCGCCTCGGCATGTCTTGTTAGCAACACGTACAGCAGTAAAGGTCGTCGGGAAGAAGAACTGGGTCCATGGCGTGCATTGTAAGAGGGTACCTTTGCCCTTACCTTTTGATCAGTGGGTTCTTAAGGGTATGAGTGACAGAGAAGGCGAAAGGGTCCCTCGATTTGTACCTTTCAGTAGTGCATGCCTGGATCGAACGAACTCTGAGAAAGAAGACGACGACGTGTTGCAAGAATCTGTACCATCACATCTGCGATTGAATACAGTAAATCCAGAGACTTTGTTTCAAGAGCAAACGATCCCTAATAAGACTCGGTACAATTTAAGAACCAGATTAACGAAAGATAATTTAATTTTTCTTTTTTTCATTTTCTGATTACTTTTTTTTGATAGACATTCTTCTTTTTTTTTCCACTATCCATCAAGTTGCAGGGTCACGGTAGGAGTCTTAAGCTGTGACCTGAGTAGTGACAGTAGGTCCGCAGGACTTGCAGTGTCATAGGATGGCTAACAATCACAGCAAAGTGATCTAGGAAGATTGCCGTGAGCAACGCTTTAGAGAATGGATATTAAAGTGGAAAGCAATGATAAGAATGTAAAAATGAAAAGTAGACATAAGAGATTATTGGTTAGTCCGTGTGGCATAACCTTATGTATTTTAATATGTTCATGTGTTTTATTGGCTTGTGTAAGTTGGGTTGTTTACACTATGCAGCAAGCACCTGTTCCAACTTCTGTTTCTTTGTCTTTTCCTACTACTGCCTCCCCACATCAGTTTCATACACTTCCGGAACATGAGCAGATTAGGAGGACAGAATACTTCAATAATTCATTTATTCAGTTATTGCATCAGCATCAACTGGTAATCAACACCACTGATTGTTGGGTCTGTGGGTTCATGCCCCATAACACAGAGAGAGGGATAACATATTTAGTCCTTCCGTTTTCCTATGAAGGCTCCGCTTGGGCCTATTTGGCCATGTTTTCTAATGTATATCAGAACCAACTACGGTATCCTCCTGGTAGTCCATATGGTGGTGGAGCAGATTTTAGTCATAGTTCTTTGATAAAGGGAATAGTGGCCATGGCTAGAATTGCTGAGATTAGTAAGATTCCCGTTGATGAGAAGCGAGCATATGATGGCTGGAACGTGACTCGTTATGTCACTAGCCGTACAGATAAGGCTAGACGAAGGAGATCCCCACCAATTTGGACTGTACCTCACCGAGGTAATTTCTGTTTACAGATCAATGGCCAAAATGTTAAAAATCCACAGGAGAAGAGTGTCTGTTCCCATACGTACATCTATTCACCTCAGATTTCTTCACCGTTAGTGCCATCACAAGGCACATATTTTGTCTGTCACGATAGAGCCTATACGTGGCTTCGTACCCTTTTTCAGGTACTTGTTATGTGGCTTTTCTTCTTCCTCCTGAGAAAAACAAGGACCCCCTGGGTAGCAGTAGTATACAGACTCCTAGGGCAGGGTAACAACGTATGTGAGTAAAAAATCCTAGGCCATCTACTAAATAAGTGAACAATTAACCAGGACCAGTGGTAAAAGGAACAATCGAAAATAAAAATTATATAAAAAATATGTTTTTAATTGGCATAATAAAAATCATATAGAAACTGAACAAAAGTCAGACTGTATGATGAGAATAAAACATATATCATAAAGCAATACGTACAGGCGTTATAAAAATAAGTACATTACATATAGATAATACAGTATACACTTAAAAATACATTCAAAGTTATAATTGGTGCCTAAAGTGCTGGAAAAACATTAGAACTCGACGCGCGTTTCGGAAGAAAACGCATTCCTCAGGAGTCACAGGTGATACTCTGGAAATATATTTACAAGAAAAACATGTGTCAGACTTCCGAATTTATACCTTATGAACATGCAAGTTTACATAAAAATTAATGGCAATGTTTAAATAAAGTACAGATGGTATAAAGAGAGGCTAACAATACATAGGTCAGACTCGAAAGTCCACAATACCTAACCGGTCTAGTCTACTAATTTGTTCACTCGATGTCATATGGTAGACAGGCATTTTCCAACAATTGTACAGTACTTAACTAATAATATACATTATATCCAATGTCCATTCGGGATGCAATATTTGTTACATTGATGTAAGTTGTTTAAAACAAACCATTAGACTAAGACATAACAACGAGAGATACATACAGATTGAGCATGTAATGGTACATGGGTATAAACTTACATTAAAAAGCTGTATTTCAATGCAGTACATCAAAAGCAGATGGTATCGTCATATATTCATAAATAAAAAGTCCCTCGATGCAGGCTAGTTCCTGATCAGTAAAGAAACACAATAGTGTGTTATAATGTGTTAAACATACTCTTTCCTCTTTGAACACAATGGGCCACACAAATAACAAGACATGATGGTATGGTTTCTCGCAAAAGATGGTGAGTGGGACCGAAAGGTTGATATTGATTAAAGGCTGAGTCGTATGAGATTGCACAAGGATGAGAATATGGTCTAAGCGATCCATGCAAAGGATGAAAATACGCCGCAATCGTAATAATGATATTGAAGGTACATCAAGCCTATCCTAATATATGAATCAGCAATATGTCTACAGGTATCTACAACATTTCGGACCACTACATAAAACAAGATCCAAGATAAGGGAGCTTTATCATTCTGATTAGCAATGATTCGGGTTATGAGAAATTGGATAGATACTCCTACAACACTAAGGTACATCATTATGATGAGAGAAAGAAATACGGCAATGGAGATCTAAAGAGATCATGATGGAGACTCCCAGATAGCCTCTTATACTACTCAACCCTGTAGAGTTACTATATTCGTATATTTACCTGATAGAGTCTGCAATTTTCTTGCTGTGTTGTGAAATAGGATGACGTTGATATCATGCACAGAATATGTGTAGAGCAGCGAGATATTTATTAATAAGACGTTGCCACAAGTATCAGTAATTGTAGATGAAACTAAAAAAAGGGATGACACATAAAAAATTAACACTATTGGGGTAGTTAAAGAGGTGGCATATTAATTACACTTAAGGAATGGATAGAGAGTTACTAGTGTTCTGAACGTTCAAGTACCTTATATATTCAGAATAGGTAACTCAGAATGCGTGATGTTTGATATCAGGCCCTTGGATAATAGCGACTCAGTATGGGAGTCTATATCCCTAGAGGACAGATTAAAAATGGGGATTACATCCCCTGTCCCCAGTATTGGCGATTGCGTGTCTCGCAAATGAATTGGGGTTCCTGTGGTTGATGTTGCTGATGTTGATGTTGGTGTTGATGTTGATGATGGGCTTGTTAAAAATTGCCTCTGGTTTGGTTCGGAAAATGGACTCTGGGTCTGCCTCGTCGTGGGCCCCTGTTGGACAAAAAAGGCTGTTTGGGACGAGGTCCATTATATTGATTAAAGTTGCTTTCTGCTTCATAGTAATTATTCGGACCTTCATTCTCAGAGTTCGAAGAGTCTGTAAAGTTATTGACTCTTTGAGGTGTAGTTCTAGTGTCTTCAACATAGTGATTCTGTTTATAGAAGTCTTGTCTAAAATATGGGTAGGTCCCTTCCAAAGTATAAAAACGTTTGTCTTTTGTTAATTTGTCATTCTTGCGTTTATTTACTTATGCACTAAATGACTCCGATTCTTTATTAGCCTCTTCTATTTTTTTCATAGCATCATCTATGCTACCAGAAGCTTTAAGTTTAGTCTCCAAATCATCAATTTCTTTCTTGATATCTATAGCTAACTACATGGAATGGGTCGCGAGTTTGAGATTACGGTGGCACTAGTCCTTTGTCGCTATTTAGTATTTGGCAGCACTAGCTTCGTTTTTCACGCCGTTTTAGGTTTTTAAAAAGGGCGCCTCTATTCCGGCGATTATCCCTTTTGCTGTGGAGGACGGAATGCCACACCACGATCGTCGGAACAGCACCATCTTGCTGCCCATTAACTAATTATTCCGTTAAGGTAAGAGCCACCGAGCTACAGTAAACAGAGCTGTTAGTGCTAGCGCATGTAATCGCTGCTATTTTTTATTACGCTATACTGCATCCAGCTTAGATTTATCTCTGGTTCACTAACCTAGGGTATCCTTATTATTTACCATTGCAGCAATGACATTTCTGATGGAACTAGACGTCCCCGCCTGCTGATGTATATCAAACATCACGCATTCTGAGTTACCTATTCTGAATATATAAGGTACTTGAACGTTCAGAACACTAGTAACTCTCTATCCATTCCTTAAGTGTAATTAATATGCCACCTCTTTAACTACCCCACTAGTGTTATTTTTTATGTGTCATCCCTTTTTTTAGTTTCATCTACAATTACTGATACTTGTGGCGACGTCTTATTAATAAATATCTCGCTGCTCTGCACATATTCTGTGCATGATATCAACGTCATCCTATTTCACAACACAGCAAGAAAATTGCAGACTCTATCAGGTAAATATACGAATATAGTAACTCTACAGGGTTGAGTAGTATAATAGGCTATCTGGGAGTCTCCATCATGATCTCTTTAGATCTCCATTGCCGTATTTCTTTCTCTCATCATAATGATGTACCTTAGTGTTGTAGGAGTATCTATCCGATTTCTCATAACCCGATTGATTGCTAATCAGAATGATAAAGCTCCCTTATCTTGGATCTTGTTTTATGTAGTGGTCCGAAACGTTGTAGATACCTGTAGACATATTGCTGATTCATATATTGGGATAGGCTTGATGTACCTTCAATATCATTATTACGATTGCGGTGTATTTTCATCCTTTGCATGGATCACTTAGACCATATTCTCATCCTTGTGCAATCTCATACGACTCGGCCTTTAATCAATATCAACCTTTCGGTCCCACTCACCATCTTTTGCGAGAAACCATACCATCATGTCTTGTTATTTGTGTGGCCCATTTTGTTCAAAGAGGAAAGAGTATGTTTAACACATTATAACACACCATTGTGTTTCTTTACTGATCAGGAACTAGCCTTTATCAAGGGACTTTTTATTTATGAATATATGAAGATACCATCTGCTTTTGATGTACTGCATTGAAATACAGCTTTTTAATGTAAGTTTATACCCATGTACCATTACATGCTCAATCTGTATGTATCTCTCGTTGTTATGTCTTAGTCTAATGGTTTGTTTTAAACAACTTACATCAATGTAACAAATATTGCATCCCGAATGGACATTGGATATAATGTATATTATTAGTTAAGTACTGTACAATTGTTGGAAAATACCTGTCTACCATATGGCATCGAGTGAACAAATTAGTAGACTAGACCGGTTAGGTATTGTGGACTTTCGAGTCTGACCTATGTATTGTTAGCCTCTCTTTATACCATCTGTACTTTATTTAAACATTGCCATTAATTTTTATGTAAACTTGCATGTTCATAAGGTATAAATTCGGAAGTCTGACACATGTTTTTCTTGTAAATATATTTCCAGAGTATCACCTGTGACTCCTAAGGAAGGCGTTTTCTGCCGAAACGCACGTTGAGTTTTAATGTTTCTCCAGCACTTTAGGCACCAATTATAACTTTGAATGTATTTTTAAGTGTATACTGTATTATCTATATGTAATGTACTTATTTTTATAATGCCTGTACGTGTTGCTTTATGATATATGTTTTATTCTCATCATACAATCTGACAAAAGGAGGGTCTGAGGTTCTTTGGTTTCTGACTTCGTCCCGTATTTAGCCGCCATTTTGTGTCTCGTCGCCATTTTGTGTTGCCCTCACTCAGGCAGCACGGTGAACGGAGTGCTTTTGCTTTTCTCAGCTGCTACGTGTCTCTTCGGTTGAAGAGTAACCCCCTGCCATTGTTTACAAAACCAATGTCAGGGTCTGGCTGAGTTCGCTAATCCATGTCTGGGTTGATCGATCCCTGTCGCGACTGACTATTTGGCTTCTCCTATTCTTTCTTTACATTATCTTATCCGACTGGCCTTCGCTATTCCCTCCTTGTATTCTCTTGTTACACAACTATCCTTTGAGGCACACAAATACGTCCTGCCACCTGCAAATTGGATTGTCGGTACTAGCATTGATTAATTTATTGGGAGGGGTAACACACGGGGTTTGAGAAAGGGGCGTATTTGGGACACATGATATATTGTTTTCCAACTTTTCCTATTGGCTTGCTTTGTATGCACTGGGAGTATATGTCGTAAATATGTGTACTATAAGAGATTGTGCGCCACGGACTGAAGTGGCAGTCTCCTTAGAATCTACACTCTGTATGTACTTCTAGGACAACTGTGCTTAGCTGCAGCTAATAAACCTGGTTTTCTACGCCCAACAGAGTGTCTCGTGTCTCTGTTTAACAAGGCAGGTGAACTCAGGGATTGAAGGCATGCCCTGTGCCGTCAGGCCCATAAGGCCCGGTTCTCCAACCACACCAATGAGTCACAACGTCAAACCCACGCCACTCCAGGACACAACTATGCCACTGAAGGACCCACCAACACCACCAGCCTCACGTCCCTCCTCCGACGCTCCCCCCTAATGCACACACAGCCACACCACTTCGCCACACCTCACAGACCCCCTTCCCTGCAGCTCAACGCACAATCTGCCCCTGCTCCTCAGCCTCTCGTCCATCCTCCTCTGCTATCCCCTAATGCACACACAGCTCACACCACTTCCCCACACCTCACAGACCCCATTCCCTGCAGATCAACACACAATCTGACCCTGCTACACAACCTCTCGTCCCTCCTCCGCTACTCCCCCCTCAGGCACACACAGCTCACACCACTTCGCCACACCTCACAGACCCCCTTCCCTGCAGCTCAACACACAATCTGCCCCTGCTCCACCGCCTCTCGTACCTCCTCCGCTGCTCCCCCACTTCGCCACTGAGCCACACTAACACATCACTCAGGGACACTACCACATCACTCACGGATATACCCACATCACCCAGGGATACCACCCCATCACTCAGGGACACCACCACACAATTCAAGTCCACCACCACATCAGTCAGGGATATCAACACATCACTCATAGCCACCACTACATCACTTAGGGACACACCCACGCCACTCCGGGACACAACTATGCCACTGAAGGACCCACCAACGCCACTCAGGGACATCACCACACAATGCAATTCAGGGACACCAGCACATCAGTCAGAGATACCAACAAATCACTCAGGGATACAACCACATCCCTCAGGGGCAACATCACATCACGCAGGGGAACCACCACGCCAATGAGCCACAACATCACAATCACTTAGGGACACACCCATGCCACTCCTGGACACGACTATGTCGCTGAAGGACCCACCAATGCCACCAGCCTCTCGTCCCTCCTCTCATGCTACCCCCTAACGCACACACAGCTCACACTACTTCACCACACCTCACAGACCCCTTCCCTGCATCTCAACACACAAGCTGCCCCTGCTACACAGCCTCTCGTCCCTCCTCTGCTGCTCCCCCCTAACGCACACACAGCTCACACCACTTCGCCACACACACCCTCACACACACACCACTTCAATCACACACACACACCCTCACACACACACACACACACACACAAACTCTTACACACAAACACTCTACCACACACAAACACAGTAGACGAAACAACAATAGCCACCCAAAAAATAAAAACGATCAACATAGTGAAAGACAAAACTGTGTGGGGTCCAGGAAAGCAATGTCTGTCAGACGCTTAAACAAATGTCTCTTATAATAATACCCAAACAAACACTTTATAAAACCATTATACGCATTAGAAATAGAGTTAGCACAACTTTCAAAAAAGGAAATAGCAATTTACAACAAAAAACAATACTAGCGGATTTAAAACGGTACATACAATGACACATTGCATTTAAATAGTAAATGAAAAAACGGCCCAAAAAATCAAACAGATACATATTATTACAGAAAATATGCAACATGCCAAAATAGTCCAGATAACAAAAGTAAAAAATTCAATACATTGTCTAACGGAAATCGAAAAAAATAAATGAAAATTATTAGGTACTTTAACAAAACATACATTGCGTACATACGGTGCAGGTTTAAAAAAAACTATAACGAAGGAATACTTTTAGAGCATACCTGTTCTTCGTTACAGTTGCAGGCAGGCCACCACTCCCTCCTCTCCAGTGCATGCCTCGCTCTCCACACGCATTCAAGTGCCCACTCATCCCACCCCCTCCCTCTCCAGCGCGCACCACATATTAATGCACAACATCACAGCAAGATTTGGAAACGTGAGACAATCATTCAAAACACAAACTTGACTATGTCGCAAAATAATAACTGTTATGCCACATTCTGAGTAATAAACAACTTTTTGCGAAAAAAAAAACCATTACGGACTACGGAGTATTGCTTCAGATACGTTACAGGCAAACTGTACTTCCCAAAAGTGAGCTCCAGCATGCACCAATGTTGATCAGACTTCATGTCATAGAGAAAAATGAATAGCCCAATATAACCCAAACAGAACAAAGAAAAACATGTGTCAGGAAACGAGGACGAAGCTTTACAATCACAAATGTGAAACAGGCTACTTTTTATTGGGGCAATAAAACAACATTATTCAGCCGGGTGGTGGAACGGATTACACACAATGTTCAAGAATTACAAAACAAGCTGGCCGCATATAACAATCTCATTTATTAACAAGAATTTACATCAAATATAAAAACCATAGTACGCAACTCTACATTTATGTTGACATAAATCAGAATGCTAATAGCAACATGGATAAAGCATATATAAGAATAAAACATTTTTTTTTAATAAAACGGTCAAAAAAAACGCAGAGACTTTGCATTGATGTCAAACTATACAATAGTATTGCAATACACAGCGCAAAATTGACATACACCAAAGAAAAATAAAAAAATACAAACATCCATTGAATATTAAAAAAAATTACATACCACGTAGGGTTGCAACAATATAAAATATTCACGCACATATACAACATATAACACAATTATGCACAAAAATCACACACTATTTTAAATTTAATAACAAAACTAGTAAACAAAAAACAAAAAAAAACATATATCCGAACATTAGTATACAATACATTACATACATAAACAGCCGACATTTCAAAATGAACATGATTCGTTGCAAGAAACAGACACTACTATACAAATAAAACATTTCAAAACAACAAACCAACAAATACATTACACTACACAAACAAAAAAAATTAAACTTACCTGTCGAACGATGCACGGACAGACTGCAAACCCGACACTCCTTACACGAAGGCCGCCTTCACCAATATGGGGATTTCCAAATAGACGCGTGTATATTGTTATGCAACGTAAGAGAATTTAGGAATATCATTGGCTGACAGGCACGTCTATCAAAATATTACACGATTCCAAAAAAAGCTAGACCGCAACACTTACATACGTAAATATTGTTATGGAACATTCACAAATCCGCAATTTAACTTTGGAAAAAAAACAACACACACACACAACCAACCACACACACACACTGAAAACAACACACACAGACACACACAACACAAACACAACTACACAACTCACACACACATACACACACACCACCCCACACACATAACACCCCCACACACAACTGCAACACACACTAACACACACAACACACAGACACAGCCCCACACACACAGAACCACCTCCAAAAATACACAACACCATACAAACCCACAACCCCCCCACACACACACAACGCCCACACACAACACACCACCCAAACACACAAACACACACACAAAACTCACACACACACATCACACACACACAACCCCACAAATACAACACACACACACAACACCACACACACAAAAACCCCACAAATACACATAAAAACCACACACAATACCACAGACACACACACATAACCCCACACACGCAAACAAATCAAAAAACACACCCAAAACACACACAAAAACAAAAAACACTTACAACACCCCACACACACCAAACAACAAAACACAAAAACGCCCCACACACACAACAAACACCACACACACAACAGCACCACACACAAAAAAAAACAGACGCAAACTACAAACACACACAAACACACAACACACAACAAAACACAACACACACACACACTCTAACCACCAACTCCACCCTCAAAAGCCACCATCCAAATACACAATCCAAGTACTACTACACCCTCCAAATACACCCTCTAACTCCACCATCCAACTCCACCCTCCAACTCAACACTCCAAATCCACAATCCAACTCCACCCACCAACTCAGCACTCCATATTCACCCTCCAACTGCACCCTACAAATACAAATCCACACTCCAACACCACCCTCCAAAAAGACCATACAACTCCAACATCCAAATAAACACTACAAATCCACCGTCCAACTACAACTCCAACCTACAAATCCAACCTCCAAATGCAAATCCACCCTCCAAATCCACCCGCAAACTACAACTACAGACTCCAACTCAACCCTACAACTCCACCATCCAACTCCACCCTCCAACTCAACACTCCAAATCCACCATCCTACTCCACCCTCCAACTCAACACTCCAAATCCACAATCCAACTCCACCCACCAACTCAACACTCAATATGCACCCTCCAACTACACCCTGCAAATACAAATACACACTCCAACACCACCCTCCAAAAAGACCATCCAACTCCAACATCCAACTGCAACATCCAAATAAACACTACAAATCTACCCTGTAACTCCAACTCCAACCTCCAAATCCACCCGCAAACTACAGCTACCAACTCCACCTCCACCCTACAACTCCACCAACTCCAACCTCCAAATCCACACTCCAAATCCAGCTTCCAACTTCACCCTCCAAAACAACCCTCCAACTCCACCCTCCAACTCCACCCTCCAACTCCACCCTCCAATTCCACCCTCCAACTCCACCCTCCAACTCCACACTCCAACTCCACACTCCAACTCCACCCTCCAACTCCACCCTCCAACTCCACCCTCCAATTCCACCCTCCAACTCCACCCTCCAACTCCACCCTCCAACTCCACACTCCAACTCCACACTCCAACTCCACACTCCAACTCCACAATCCAACTCCAAATCCACCCTCCCACTCCAACCTCCAAATCCACCCTCCAAATCCACCCTCAAAATCAAAAGCCAACTCCACCCTCCAACACAAAAGCCAACTCCACCATCCAACTGCAACCTCCAAGTCCACACTACAACTCCACACTCCAACTGCAATCTCCAAATCCACCCTCCAACTCCACCCTCCAACTCCATCCTTCAACTCCAACTCCACACTCCAACTCCAAATCTACTCTCCAACTCCACCCTCCAAATCCATCCTCCAAATCAAAAGCCAACTCCACCATCCAACACAAATGCCAACTCCACCCTCCAACTCCACCCTCCAACTCCACCCTCCAACTCCACACTACAACTCCACACTACAACTGCAATCTCCAAAACCACCCTCCAACTCCACCCTCCAACACAACCCTCCAACTCCACCCTCCAACTCCAACCTCAAAATCCAACCTACAACTATAAACTCTGTGAAAGGTAGGGCCGATTTCGACCGAAAACCTTAAAGTATTGCCCGGCGTTAGCTGCCTCTCATACCACTCGAAATTTTCAAACAAAGAGGCAGGCGCTGGAGACTGGAAGGCAGGAAACAGGAGTTTATTCCGACGGAGCAGAACACGTCAAATCAGACAACAGGGTATCTTCTCGAGGTGCTCTAACCGCATCTCTGAGGCCTGGCCTCTTATACACAGGTTTATGGCTTTTATTGCAGTTCATTACATGTGGCACATTCTTGTAAATACTTTGATGTACAGAAAGTCATCCTCGGAATCCCTGCTTCAAGCCCGTTCCCACACACATTTACAGTAGAAGTCCCCACCCCGATCTCAGTAGGTGATGACTATTGCGCAGCTGGACATTCCGCCGGTTCCCGGAATGTGTGCGGCTGATCGGATCTCATGGGGTGGGGGCTTTGATCAGTTGTAGATCCTTTGAAGAGAGAAGCTTCCTACTGTATGGGGGCAATAAACTGCATCTGTAGGGCCAGGTGGTGGCCTGGGAATGAGCAGGACAATCGAGCACAGAGGAAAAGAGGTTCATCAAAGGATATGAGATCATGAAAGGGATGGAGGGAGGTGTTTAGCTGGGTACAAGATGTGGCTCCGAGGCAGGGGCGCGCTGAAGGGGAGGTTTATAGCCTAAGCATGTGAGAGCGGGGGCTGTCAGCGTGCGGGGGGATGCTTGCGAGGTCAGAGAGAGACGCGCTGGCTATTGGCAGTGGACAGAGAGGCCATGGCATTCAAAATGGCTGCTACTTACACGCACATATGAGCCTGAAAAGGGACAAGATGGCGCCGATAATGTTGATGTCGCAAACTAGATTTTAACAGTCCTCCCTTTTCAACATATCTAGCCAGCTTGTCAATCTATATCTATCCCCATTATATTTTCAAATTTCAACTTCATACAAAGCTCTCATGCGTTTGGCTTCAAAGTCCAAAGTCTTGGGGCAGATACAGTTAGCACAAAATGAGCACAGAGGTGGCAAGCATTGAACACCCAGGCAGAATCCACATATTACGACAATCAGTATCAATACAATCATAAACAACCTCCACCCCCAGTCTTTTACAGCACTCCAGAACCAACTCCCAAGCGACCATTCTTCTTGTTCCTGATGAACTTCTGAGGAAAGTCTGTGGAGGTGTTCAATGGCTTTGTAAACTGAGGGTGAATTGTCCGGTATGTAGGTGCAACAGCTGGACCCAATGATACGGCATGCTCCCCTCCGCTAGAACCACATAGAGAACAAGGCGGTTCTGAACAGCCACCAGGCGGACCGCCTGGAGCTCGGCTGTATTGTTTGTGAGGATGCCAGCTGTAATGTTCATTGTCGTTTCAACTGCTTGGGTCAAATGTCGGATGGCACGGCTGTTCGCCATCGGACCCCAGAGTGGAACAAGTCCCTTCATTGCGTCCAGGAACTGTGCTCCGGTGGAGTCGGCTTGCTCAATGTCTTTTGCTCGCTTTTGTCGGTGATGGTTTGCTGGAGCCACATAGGTCGGAGGAAGAATGAAGGCAATGTAACAGGTACCCCCCCAGCCTTTGAGGAGCCAAGTATAGGCTTTCGTACCACAAATAAAGTACATATTCAGAGAAGTGACAAAAGAGGGTGGATCAGTTGAGTCCAAAGTTCTGGTGGTGCGGCAAGTGCTGTGGCCTACCAGCTGTGTCCCAAGGCCTTCGATGCATACAAGGCCCGAGACATTGACGACAGATAGGGCCACAGTCAGGGTGGCAGCTGTTCGTTTCCGGAGGTAGGAGAAGGTGGGTCTGGCTGGGTTGTTGAACACCTATATTTCAATCCGTTCTTTGGCAGGGATGTCCATATGAATAGAGTCGTTGGATGTCAGAGGGCAAAAGGGGGCAGAAGTTCTTCCTGTTTTGTTCTGCCAGACCCCATGATAGAAGTGTGCCATAGTTCTGCTGGAAGTGGCATTATCCTTATAGCTTTCTTGCAAGAGGATCAGCCAAGCAAGGCAGGAGCCGTGAACGGAGAAAGGTGATGGAATGAAGGGGATAGAATGTCCAGTGGCGTGGGGTAACAACCCACAGATCCAGCAGTTTGTGGCATTGGCGGCAAGGTTGTGCTGGTGCAGCAACTGCACGAAGGAGTTGTTCCAAAACTCCTTACGTCTTTCTCGGAGTTGAGGTGAAAGAGAGACCAGGTAGTGTTCTTTCATTGTGGTAGGCTGTGCAGTAGTTAGAAATGTCTTATGAGCTGGTGCGCTCTTTTCCACGATCCAGAGAGTGGTCATGAGGAGGAGGCAAAAGAGAAGGGTGATAAAGAGAGCAATAGTCTTTGAGCTGTGAATTCTGTCAGTCTTTGGGTTTCTGTAGTGGGCCTTCGGAAGTCCGGTTGCTTCCATCATCTTCGTGTCGGGTGCTTCCATCATCTTCATTCGGGTGATTCCATCATCTTCAAGAGGCTCGGTAGCGGGCAGAACCACAAACTTTGTTTGGCTTCTCTCCTGGCAGCCTTAGCAGTGGTAGGCCTGAGAATTGTAACTTAGTCAGTGGTCTGCTTAGCCGAAGCTCCCTCCCTTCTCTGGATGGCACAGTGGGATCGGGGAATTCTGCCAGTTCAAGTGTCTCTTTATCAGGGTAACAGCTCAGGGATGGTCGATCGTTGTTCAGGAGCTCTTCCTGGGTGGCCACGTCTTCGGTCGTCGTCAGGGTTGAGGAGATCTTCTTACAGTGGTGTGCATGCAGCCAGTTCTTCTTTCCTTCCACTCGAAGAGCTGTTCGGGTGGTGATCAAGACTTGCCAGGGGCCCATCCACCGGGGTTCCAGTCTCCGTGCACGCTGAAAGTTGCGTATCAGCACGTAATCACCGGGTTGGATGTCATGTCCGGGCCCCCTGGAAGCATCAGGAATGACCTGCAGCACCTGTTGATGGATAACAGACAGTGTCTTAGTCAGATTGTACAAATAGTCAGACATTAGGACGTCCGGGACGTCGTGAATGGATGTCGGTTTTGGTGCGGACCAAATGCTCATAGGTCGGCCGAAAACGACTTCGTAAGGGGTCAAATGGTGTTTGGTGGGGGTGGAACGCATTGATAGCAATGCCAGTGGGAGAGCGTCTGGCCATTTCAGTCCTGTGGTAGCCACTATCTTAGCTAGTTTGAGCTTCAGTGTGGCATTATGTCGCTCAACTAGTCCAGCATATTGGGGGTGGAAGACTGCGTGAAATTTTTGTTTTACACCCAACCCCTTCAAGATGAGTTGGATAACCTTGGCTACGAAGTGAGGGCTATTGTCACTCCACAAAATTCGACAAAGGCCTTAGCGAGGGAAGAATTCTTTTAGTAATACCTTTGCAGTGGCAATGGCAGTGTTGTCGCGAGTTGGATAGGCTTCCACCCACTTGCTAAATGCACACACGACAACAAGTACATATTTCAGACCTTGGCATCTTTCTAGTTGGATGTAGTCCATCTGTAAGACTTCAAATGGATGATTGGGGACCCCAAACCCTCCCCGGGGTACTACAGTTCCTTTCCCAGGGTTGTGTTGCAGGCATATCAGGCATTGTTGGACCAGACGTTTAGCTGAATCTGTAATCTTGTCATTGTGCCAAACTTTGGAGACAAGTTCGGCCATAGGGGCAGATCCTATGTGTGCTGGGGAGTGCGCCATGGTCAATATGGGGATCAGGTACGAGTTGGGTAGCAACCATTTGTTCATGTCTTTTGTTCGCCAGCAGCCTTCATCGTCTTTCAATCCCACCCGTGCCCCGTGCCCATTCAGTCAATTGGTGTGGTGAGCTGGCCATCTGGATGTCCCTAATAGTTTCCCTAGCGTCCGTCCATTTTTCTGCTTGTGACCTGGTCACGTACATGCGTGTCGTCGTCCTATTCTCGGCTGTCGTCCGGGCAGTGATGTCGGCCAGCGCATTCCCCTGCCCAATGATGTCCGTCACCTTTTTTTGTGCCTGGCATTTGATTACTGCAAGTTGCTTGGGAAGGAGGACCGTTTCAGTCAGGGCGGAGACTAGATCTCCATGTAGGATGGGGGTGCCGTGTGAGGTCAGGAATCCCCTCTCCTTCCACAAGAGTCCGAAATGATGAACCACCCCGAAGGCGTACTGGCTGTCAGTGTAAATGTTTGCTGTTGTTCCTGCTGCTAGGATACATGCTCGTGTGAGGGCAATCAGTTCTGCTGCCTGTGCAGATCGTTGTGTGATGCGAGCTGTCTCTACTACAGTTCGGGCTGTGGTAACTGCATAAGCAGCTGAGGTGGTACCATTGGGGAGTTTGATGCAAGAGCCATCCACCCACAGTTCTCCGTCAGGGTCTGGGAAGGCAGTGTCTCGGAGGTCAACCCTACTCCTAGTCTGTTCGTCCGTGAGGGTCACACAGTCATGTATAGGGGACACATAGGGGTCGTTCTCAGGTAGGGGAAACAGAGTGGCTGGATTCAGCGTGGTACATCTTTTCAATGTGATGTGGGGTGCAAGCAGAGTCAGTTCGTACCCAGTCAGGCGTGCACTAGTCAGATGTTGCGTCTTAGTCTGGTTCAGGAGAGTGTCGACCGCATGGGGTACTAACACCGTGAGGGAGTTAGAGAGCACGATCCCCTCACTTTGTCAGATAGAGACAGCAGCGGCAGCTACAGCTCGAAGGCAGGCAGGCAAAGCTCTGGCTACGGGATCAAGAGTGGCAGAGAAGTAGGCACATGGGCATTGCTTGGGGCCAATGGACTGAGTCAGGACAGACAAAGCACACCCCTCCCTTTCGTGAGTGAAGAGGGAGAAGGGCTTTGTGTAATCGGGGGTTCCTAGGACGGGGGCTGAGCAGAGGGCATCTCGTAGTTCTTTGAAGGAGGATTGACATTCAGGGATCCAAGGGAGTGGGAAGGGGACATCTTTAGCCAGTAAGGAAAGCAGTGGTTTCACAATGAGGCTGAAATTTGGCAACCACTGTCGGCAGAAGGAGGTGAGGCCTAGCAGGGAGCGGACTTGTTTCTGGGTCTTAGGGACAGGGGTCTCTAGAATGGTCTGAATTCGATCAGGTGTAAGCTTTCTCCCGTCTTTGGACAAGAGGTGGCCTAGATAAGTGACCTGGGGTAAGCAGAATTGCAACTTCTTCTTGGAGACCTTGTGGCCATTTTCCGCGAGGAAGTGCAGGAGTTGAATGGTGGCTGTGACTGCAAGTGGAGTGGTGTCGGCCGCCAAAAGGATATCATCGACGTACTGTATCAACACCACTCCATCCGGTAACTGGACTGCGTCCAGTTGTCTCTTGAGGGCCTGGCAATAGATGCTGGGGCTTTCAGTGTAGCCTTGGGGTGCTCGACAAAATCTTCACGAGCGGGCTTTTAGGGTGAAGCCGAAGAGGTAGCGGCTGTCTGGGTGGATGGGGATAGAGAAGAAAGCGTTCTTGAGGTCGATGACAGTGAAGGTGGTGGCAGTGGAAGGAATCAGAGTCAGAATAGTGGTGATGTCTGAGACTACGGGGTACTGAGGTACAACTACTTTGTTAACCTCTCGTAGGTCGATGATGAAGCGGTACGCTTTCTCATCTCCCTCACCCTGCTTCTTTACAATGGGTAGGATAGGGCTGTTGCAAACATTGCTACCACTCCTGCATCTATCAAAGACTGGATAATCTTTACCTATGCCTTCTTGCCCTCGGGCGATATCCGATATTATGGAAGTTTAGGGAGTATTGCGTCTTGTCGAGCAGTTATGTGCACCGGGTAAATCATCATGCGTCCTACGTCCGAGTCAGTCTTGGCCCACAGATATGGAGGTAGAGTGTCAAGCAGGGACAAGTCAGCATCAGTGATGGAAAACATGCGTCGGGTGGGACAGAGTCTGAGCAGAGTCGGGTTATCGTACAAAAAGACTTCAGTAAGCCAAGTCCCATAATGGCATCAGGGGTGCTGGATGAGAGGAAAAACGTTGCGTCAGTGGTGTTGTTTTCTACTTCAAAGGAGATCGGTGTGGACAAGGGATTAGTGGAGGGCGTTCCATCGAAACCTATCGATGTTACATGTGAGCCAGACAAGGGTGCCCTTGGAATCAGTCATTTAGATAACGCACTACGTGTTGCGCCAGTGTCTACCAAAAATGGAGACTTCGTACCCAGGACCTTAGCGGTGACATATGGACCTTGCTGGTCAACATAGAACTCGACTGGATCCCTCCCTTGCCCTTGGCAGTCCTATGCAAAGTCGTGGGTGTCATCGCAGTCAGACTGTTGGTACTGGTTCTGTCGGGGACGGTCAAATGTGTTCGGTCTGCCTGGCCTGTCGTTGTTGGTGTCGTTCGTGGACCCTCGTCCCGTCCTCTGTTTCTAGGCCCCCCCGCTACATCTCTTGTGTCCCTATTCTTGTTCATCTCTAACAGAACCGGACACTGGGATTTCCAATGGCCAAATCCCTTGCAAAATGCACACTGGATCTCGTCGATGTCTTTACGTCCAGCATAGGGTGCGGGCGACGGTCTTTAGGGGGTGGATTTCTAGGAGCATCCGACTGGTAATTTCCCTTGTACTGCTCTCTTCCTATAGTCACCCTCTGCAACTGTGCGATCATCACCCTTTCCTTCAGGTCCTTTTTCTTTTTCTCAGTCGCCCTAACTTTCTCGTTCTTCTGATGCTCATAATACTGGGCCATCTGAAGGATAGCTGCAGGCTTGGAGGCCGCCCAACTACTCTCGCTAGCCTGCAGTTTCTGAGAGACCTCCTGTGACAGACCTTTAACATAGTTCTGGACAAACAGATGATGTCCGGTTGCAGTGGTCATGTCCTGGCCACTGTAATCGGAAAACACAGTCTCAAACCAGGAGAAGTATTCTGATACGTCTTCCTGGGGTTTCTGGCGGCAGGCCGTTACTATCGACCAGTCCACCTTCTTTTCTGGGATCAGGGTTTTCAATTTCTGGACAATCTTGTCTGGGAGTTCTAAAATGGATTTCAAAGGTTTCTGTCCAGGCACTCGTTGTCTGTCTATGCCATCGAGTTGTGACCAGGTATGTCCGAACAGCTCAAGGTGGTCGACTTTCCGGATTTGCTTCCACACATCAGCTGGCAGACATAACCGAAAAACAAAACAATGTCGGCTAGGGTCATAATCGTCGAACCCAAGGCTGTACCTAATTCACTATAAAAGGCAGTGGGGTTTTTCCGTAAATCAGGCAGGGATTTTCGGAACGTCAGGATATCTTGTCGATCCCATGGTTGGTAGACCCAGTTATAAACTACCGTCCCTCACGCATCTTGATGGTTAACGTCATCATGCGTTCCCTGACCTCGTGGGGGAACCCAGTAGGGAGCGGCTTCCCTTATAGGCATCATTGTATTCGTTTTTTCTATTCGAGGTTCGGTCGCTACAGGAGTCGTAGTTTTAGCTTCTAACCTCTGTTCGGTGAGGTGGCGGAAAACTTCAAGCGTGTGTGTGAAGAGGTCTGTCACGTCACACTCGCCTTCATCCCCAATGTCGCCTTTCCTATACAAGATCGTTAGACTCTCAGGACCTTTGTCTTGGTATTTTATTTTATTTATTTTATGGAGTTTGTAGAGCGCGCACCTACCCCCGAAGGGGTGTCCCGGCGCTAAAATCCAGGGGTTACCAAGTGAAAGGGGAAGTGAAAAAGAAGGCGATGAAAGGGAGACTAGAGTCAGGAGAAGAGCCAGGTTTTAAGTTTGGCTCGGAAGATGGTTTCAGAGAGACAAAACCTCAGCTCAAGTGGAAGGGAGTTCCAAAGTCTGGCAGCAATGACACCGAAACCTCTGCCACCGGTTCTGGACAGTCTGAAACGGGGCGAGATCAGGAGGCGGAGGTCATTGGATCTCAAGGATCTGGTGGAGCGGGATATCGAGACCCGATTTTTCAGGTAAGTAGGACCGAAGTTGTTGACGGCTCGATAGGTAAGAGTGAGGACCTTAAACTGGATGCGGCTAGCCACAGGGAGCCAGTGGAGTTTCCTCCGATATGCAGAGACAGATTGACGGTATGGGATATTACCGATCAGTCTGGCTGCAGCATTCTGGACAATCTGCAGCCGACCAATCAGGTACTGGGGAGCCCCTGCATAGAGGCTGTTGGCATAATCCAAGTGGGACGTGATAAGGGCCTGGGTTACTGTGCGGCGGGAATCCATGGGGAGGTAAGGGAGGATCTTTCTTATCATGCGTAGTTTCATGAAGCAGGCGGAAGTAACTTTATTGATCTGAGTTTTACATGACAGGGAGTCATCAAATTGGAAACCAAGATTCCGTGCCGAGTGAACCGGGGATGGGGCAGGATCAAGAGCCGTAGGCCACCACCAAGAAGAGGGAATAGAGGTTTTCTGATTAAAAAACAGAACCTCAGTTTTATCTGCGTTCAATCTAAGGTGGTTCGTAGTCATCCAGCCACTGATGTTATTAAGGCATTGGCGAAAGTTGAGGAATGCGGAGTCCGAGTGGTCCCGAAAGGAAAACACCAGCTGTGTGTCGTCGGCGTAAGAGACCACCCTGACTCCGTAAGACTCCACAACGTCAGCCAGGGGGGCCAGATAGACGTTGAAGAACAGGGGGCTTAGGGCGGAGCCCTGCGGCACCCCACATGATAGAGGTTTTTTCTCTGACTTAAAAGGGCGTAGCAGTACTCTTTGACTTCTGGATGAGAGGAAGGACTCGATCCAGCTGAGGGCAGTGCCACCGATGCCTATCTGCTTAAGACGATCCAGGAGGATGGAGTGAGAGACCGTGTCGAAAGCTGCGGACAGGTCGAGGAGAACCAACATGGCCTCCTCGCCCCTGTCCACGCACTCTCGAATGGTCTCAGACACCTCCAGCAGGGCCGTCTCGGTACTGAATCCTGCTCTGAAACCGGATTGGGATCCATGAAGCAGAGAGTGGTCTTCTAAATAGTCCGTAAGTTGGAGCTGTACGGCTTTTTCCAGGACCTTGGCGGGTTTAGGAAGAAGGGAGATGGGACGGTAGTTGGAAAAGACAGCGGGGTCTGCGTCTGCCTTTTTCAAAATAGGGATCACCAATGCCTCCTTCCAGGTGGTTGGGAAGAAGCCATGGTGAAGGGAGGCATTCCAGACGGTGAGGAAAGGGCAGGCCAGTGAAGGTGCCAGTTCTCCCATGATTTTAGCGGGGACCGGATCAGAGGGGGCACCAGATTTACAGCCGATGAGTAGTCTGATAGCCTCGTCCTGGTTGAGTTTGTTGAATGCGAGGAAGGATGGAGACTCAGGGGGACTAGTAGGAGAGGATGGAGTGACAGACTCTGTGGGGAAGGAGACACAGAGTTTGTTGATTTTTTCTAGAAAGAAATCTGAGAGTCCCTCACAAAGAACCTGACTGGCGGTGTTCTGGGGGGCCCTAGCCGGAGGGTTAATAAAGTCTTTAACGATGCTAAAGAGCGTTTTTGATGAATTTTTGGCTTTATTAATTTGAGCGGCAAAGTGGTCTTTCATCGCGCATTTTTTAAGTTTAAGAAATTGTTTTAGGGCCGTTCTGTAAAGATGTTTGGCTTCAGGGTCGTAGTTAAGTCTCCACTTGCGTTCAAGAGCCTTACATCTGCTTTTCTCCTCCCGGAGGGAGGTGGAGAACCAGGGAGCAGAGGGTCGCGACCTGGTGGAGGAGATGGTTATCTGGGGGGCAATAGAATCAATTGCTTTAAGGAGAGTAGAGTTCAACCTGGAGACATTTTCATCAATGTCCGGGGAGAGGTGCTCCGATTGATAGTGGAATATTGGATCCAGGTATCAGTCCTCATAGGTATTGAGGGTGTGATAACAAAATCGCACGACAAAGTGTCGTCTGTGGCTATCGGCATATGAATTGTACATATCCGTTACATACTCTTCGCTCTCCTTTCGTTCCACCAATGTCCTTACTATCTTATCGATTCCTGCTCATTCATCCTTGCTCATCTGTCCACTCTAGTGGAATCTTTCTTTCGGGTTTCGGGGTTATCTGATGTTGCTGTCTGCGTCAAGTACAAGAGGCTCGGCCGGCGCGGAGGCCGCGAGGACCGAGGCCCTGGCACTGTTCTCACCTGTGCTTGGGGGCTGCGGGTGCTGTACTATGGGTTGGGAAGGGGCATACAGAGGGGGCATATAGATGATTGGGGGACCTAGCAATAAATCATTGTTCGCTCGTTGTTTCGAGGGTAACTCAGGGTTGAGCGTAGAGGGTGTTCTAACGGGGCACTGGCTCGATGTTTCGGACTCTCTTGCTTCTGTTTGGCTTCCTCTCTCTCCTTTATCTCTTTCTCTAACTTTTTAGCAGCTAGGTGAGCTGCTTTTCGTAGCTCTTTCTCTAATATGACTTTGTTTCTCTTTTTTCTTTGTTCTGCTTCTTTGCTCCACATGCCGAGACTAGCAAGCATAGTGGGTGTTGTCTTATTGTTTCGAAGGGCTGTTTCCAGCAAGTTTATTTTATCGTCATCAAAGGATCCTATCAGTGGCACTGACTTTCCTGATCCTTTCTCGTATATTTATGCCATAGCTTACTATAGGCTACGGCGACTAGTCCATACTTGGTGAACATATCTTTATTAGGGGTGCCTTCCAGTGGAGCTGGATGGTTCATCTCTAATAAGCGGTCCGGGCTGAACCAACTACCAATCAGTGGGGAGAAGATAGGCATGACAGATTACAATGGGGGACAAAGGTCCGCACTACCTATCTTTCACTACTTGCAAAGACTAGACAGAATATTTCTATTCTACGTTATTTGCAAACAGAGAATATCTAAAAGAACCAACTTCGAACAATCAATGTTCGGACAATCAATCAATCAGTGGAGAGAAAAATAGGCACAACAGATTACAACGGGGGACAAAGGTCGGTGTTACCTATCCTTCACTATCTGCAAAGGAAGAGAGAATATCTCTATTCTTCCCCGTTTGCAGACAGAGAATATCTCAAAAACAATCAATGAGCAATACTAGTATTTTTTTCAAACAATCGTTTCGCAATTTGTCGTGTTACACGACCTTACCCGGACCGCATGGACAGTTTCTCGTCTTCCGCTTCCAGCCCCCGATCGTCCTCTATTCTCCGTAATTGTCGCGGCACTCCTGATGGTTCCCAGTCAGGACCGTAGATCACTCGAGAGAGGTCTGCTCGGAACCGGTGAAGTTCGGATGATCGGCTGCCAGACGAGGGTCTATCGGGCAGGTGCACTCTCGATCGTTGCAGTCGTTCACTCTGTCATCAGGACCTCTCCCACTGGATCCACGTGTCGCTGATGGGCCACACGTTGGGCGCCAATTGTGAAAGGTAGGGCCGATTTCGACCGAAAACCTTAAAGTATTGCCCGGCGTTAGCCGCCTCTCATACCACTCGAAATTATCAAACAAAGAGGCAGGCGCTAGAGACTGGAAGGCAGGAAACAGGAGTTTATTCCGACGGAGCAGAACACGTCAAATCAGACAACAGGGTATCTTCTCGAGGTGCTCTAACCACATCTCTGAGGCCTGGCCCCTATACACAGGTTTATGGCTTTTATTGCAGTTCATTACATGTGGCACATTCTTGTAAATACTTTGATGTACAGAAAGACATCCTCGGAATCCCCGCTTCAAGCCCGTTCCCACACACATTTACAGTAGAAGTCCCCACCCCGATCTCAGTAGGTGAAGACTATTGCGCAGCTAGACATTCCACCGGTTCCCGGAATGTTTGCGGCTGATTGGATCTCATGGGGTGGGGGCTTTGATCAATTGTAGATCCTTTGAAGAGAGAAGCTTCCTACTGTATGGGGGCAATAAACTGCATCCGTAGGGCCAGGTGGTGGCCTGGGAACGAGCAGGACAATCGGGCACAGAGGAAAAGAGGTTCATCAAAGGATATGAGATCATGAAAGGGATGGAGGGAGGTGTTTAGCTGGGTACGGGATGTGGCTCCGAGGCAGGGTCGCGCTGAAGGGAAGGTTTATGGCCTAAGCATGTGAGAGCGGGGGCTGTCAGCGTGCGGGGGGATTCTTGCGAGGTCAGAGAGAGATGCGCTGGTTATTGGCAGTGGGCAGAGAGGCCATGGCATTCAAAATGGCTGCTACTTACGCGCACATATGAGCCTGAAAAGGGACAAGATGGCGTCGATAAAGTTGATGTCGCAAACTAGATTTTAACAACTCCAACGTACAACTCCAACTTCCAAATCCACCCTCCAAATCAAAAGACAACTCCATTCTCCAACTCAAAAGCCAACTCCATCCTTCAACTCCACCCTCCAACTCCACCCTCCAACTCCACCCTCCAACTCCAAACCATTGTTGTTTGTAATATCAGTACATGTAAGTCACATAAATACAAACCAAATTGCATTACAAGTGCTATAGGTGTCACATTCGCAAAAGTTATAACTATTAGCGTTGTAACTGAAAAAACAATTAATTTCATTATTTTTCACAACAAAACATTACAAAAAAATTGGTCCTTTACAATAACAATAGCTCAAACTTTCAATATGAGAAACATATTGCATTGCATTTTAACTCCCTGCTAAATTCCGATGATCTGATGCTCACGTTCACCACAATTCTTCTCTAACTCCCTAATCTATTCTCTTCTCCTGTGCTGATCTGCTGCTCTCTTCCACCCCACCTCCTTCTTTAACTCTCTGATCTCTTCTGCTGTGCTGATCTTTTCCTCTCTTCCAACATACTCCTTCTCTAACTCCCTGTTCTCTTCTCTTCTCACGTGCAAGACTGCTATTCTCTTCCACCCTGCCTCCTTCTCAAACTCACTGTTCTCTTCTCCTGTGTTAATATGCTGCTCTCTTCCACCCCGCCTCCTTCTTTAACTCACTGTGTTCTTCTCCTGTGCTAAAGTGCGGTTCTCTTCCAGCCGACTCTTTCTCTAACTCCCTGTTCTCTTCTTCTGTGCAGATCTGCTGTTCTCTTCCACCCGCATACTTTTTAACTCCATGTTCTCTTATCCTGTGCTGATCTGCTGCTCTCTTCCACCCGCCTCCTTCTGAGCTGTTATGCTGCTCTCTTCCACCCATCTCCTTCTCCAAATCCCTAGTCTCTTCTCTTCTCCCGAGCTGAACTGATGCTCTCTTCCAACTGCCTTCTTCTCTAGCTCCCTTTTCTCTTCTCTTCTCCTGTCCTGATCTGCTGCTATCTTAGACCCTCCTCCCTCTTTAACTCCCTGTTCTCTTCTCCTGTACTAATCTGCTGCTCTCTTCCACCAGCCTCAGTCTTTAACTCTCTGGTCTCTTCTCCTGTGCTGATCTGCTGCTCTCGTCCACCCCAAATCATTCTTTAAATCCCAGTTAGCTTCTCTTCTCCTGTGCTGATCTGCTCCTCTCTTCCACCCCACCTCCTCCTTTAACTCCCTGTTTTTTATCCTGTGCTAATCTGCTATTCCTTTCCACAACCTCCTCCGCTAACTCCCTGTTCTCTTCTCACATGCGGAGCTGCTGCTCTCTTCCCTCAGCATCATTCACTAACTCCCTGTTCTCTTCTTCTGTGATAATCTTTAAACTATCTTCCAGCCGCCAACCTCTCTAACTCCCTGTTGTCTTCTCATGTGCCGATCTGCTGTTCTCTTCCACCCGCATCCTTCTTTAACTACATGTTCTCTTCTCCTGTGATATTCTTTAAACTATCTTCCATCCACCTACTTCTCTAACTTCCTGTTCTCTTCTCCTGTGATGATCTGCTGTTCTCTTTCACCCGCCTCCCTCTCTAACTCCATTTTCTCTTCTCCTGTGATAAACTGCTGTTCTCTTTCACCCCGTCCCCTTCTCTAACTCACTGTTCTCTTCTCCTGTGCTAATATGTTGTTCTCTTCCACCCGCTTCCTTACTTAACTCCCTGTTCTCTTCTCATGTGCTAATCTGCTCCTCTCTTCCACCCACTTTCTTCTTTAACTCCCTGTTCTCTTCTTCTGTGCTGATCTGCTGTTCTCTTCCACCTACCTCTTTCTCTAACTCCCTGTTCTCTTCTCCCGTGCCGATCTGCTGTTCTCTTCCACCGCCTCCTTTTTAACTCCCTGATCTCTTCTCCTGTGCTGATCTGCTGCTCTCTTCCACCCCACCTTCTTCTTTAACTCCCTGTTCTCTTCTCCTGTGCTGATCTGCTGATCTCTACCACCCCACCTCTTTCTTTAACTCCCTGTTCTCTTCTCCTGTGCTGATCACACACACACAATACTACACACTAAGCATGGGCGAATTTTGCGAATCTCGCGTTCGCGAATTTTGCGGATTTGCGAACTCGCAATCCGCAAAATCCGCGAATTTGCGGATTTTTTTTTTTTGTGTTCGCCCGGCTTTCTGCCAGGTCGCGAGGGTTTTTGTACAATTTCGCAAACGCGAACTTACCTGTCGGGTCGCAAGTTTTGCGAACTTGTTGTTTCTACGTGTCAAGCCTGTTTGGGACACTCTTCTTCATCACTGCCACCCTCTGTCACCACTGCCACTCTCTGGTTTTCCCATGCCACCCTCTGGCTCACCCATGCCACCCTCTGTTTCATCACAGCACCCTCTGGTTGTCCAGTGTACATTATTGTGGCAAAGCAAAGCACACCTTCCCTGCCTCAAGTGACCTGAATTAATTTGGGGCTGATTAATGTGTCACAGAATATTTTTTTAGCTGGCACCTGCTTCCTTAGTGCTTCCTGATTAGTGATCTTTTGCACTTGCTAAGTGCTTTCATTGTTGCAAAATTAGTTACAACACCTGCCCTGCCCCAACTGACAATAATGAATTAGGGGCTGATTAATGTGTCACTGGATTTGAACTTCCAGCCTGGCTCCTGCTTGTCTCCCTTAGCTGTAATTTAGGACCTTTGTGGCATATGTGTAACTATTCTGAGGGTCACAGCCAGGTCACATAATAGTTGCAAGTAGGCAACTGAACTCTGGAGGGGCCCCTCAGGAAGCACTACAGGAAATGGCTACTAATGATGAGCTTGAACTTTTGAACCTGGTAAGTAGTTTCAGTTTTGCTAAGATCCTATTTCTGCAATTTAGCGCTTATTCGCGGGGCGCGAAGTTGAACTGGGAAGCCGCGAACTCACGCGAACAGTGCGAGCAAGCCATAAAATCCGCTGCTCGCAGATTTGCGGATTTTGCGGGAAATCCGCGAATCTCGCGGATTGCGAATTTACCGAAAATCCGCAAAATCCGCGAGCGGAACGGATTTTCCGCCCATACTTACTACACACACACACAACCACACCCAACCACACACACAACTACACACACAGCCACACACCCACCTACACAAACAACTACACACACAACCACACCCAACCACACACATATACAACCACACACAACACACACACAATCACTAACACACAACCACACACACACACAACCACACACACACACAACCACAGACACACAACCACACACATCTACCTGTCGCCCTCACTTCACTCTATCTATCTATCGCCCTCACTTCACTCTATCTATCTGTCACACTCACTCTATCTATCTATCTATCAAACTCACTCTATCGCCCTCACTCTATCTATCGATTGCCCTCACTCTATCTATCGCCCTCACTCTATCTATCTATCTATCGCCCTCACTCTATCTATCTATCTATTGCCCAAACTCTATCTATCTATCTATTGCCCTCACTCTCTATCAATCTATCTATCAGCCTCACTCTATCTATCTGTCTATGTATCGCCCTCACTCTATCTATCGCCCTCACTCTATCGGTCGCCCTCACTCTATCTATCTATCTGTCACACTCACTCTATCTATCTTAACTATCTATCGTCCTCACTCTATCTATCTATCTATCTATCTATCTATCTATCTATCTATCTATCTATCTATATATCTATTATCTATCTATCTATCTATCTATCTATCTATCTATCTATCTATCTATCTATCTATCTATCTATCTATCTATCGCACTCACTCATTCTATCTATCTATCTATCTATCTATCTATCTATCTATCTATCTATCTATCTATCTATCTATCTATCTATCTATCTGCCGAACTCTATCTATCTATCTATCTATCTATCTATCTATCTATCTATCTATCTATCTATCTATATATCTATCTATCTATCTATCTATCTATCTATCTATCTATCTATCTATCTATCTATCTATCTATCTATCTATCTATCTATCTATCACCCTCACTATATCTAACTATCTATTGCCCTCACTCCATCTACCTACCTCCCTCACTCTCTATCTATCAATCTATCTATCTATCTATCTATCTATCTATCTATCTATCTATCTATCTATCTATCTATCTATCTATCTATCTATCTATCTATCTATCTATCTATCTATCTATCTATCTATCTATCTATCTATCTATCTATCTATCTATCTATCTATCTATCTATCTATCTATCTATCAATCTATCTATCTATCTATCTATCTATCAATCTATCTATCTATCTATCTATCAATCTATCTATCTATCTATCAATATATCTATCTATCTATCTATCTATCTATCTATCTATCTATCTATCTATCTATCTATCTATCTATCTATCTGCCGAACTCTATCTATCTATCTATCTATCTATCTATCTATCTATCTATCTATCTATCTATCTATCTATCTATCTATCTATCTATCTATCAATCTATCTATCTATCTATCTGCCGAACTCTATCTATCTATCTATCTATCTATCTATCTATCTATCTATCTATCTATCTATCTATCTATCTATCTATCTATCTATCTATCTATCTATCTATCTATCTATCTATCTATCTATCTATCTATCTATCTGCCGAACTCTATCTATCTATCTATCTATCTATCTATCTATCTATCTATCTATCTATCTATCTATCTATCTATCTATCTATCTATCTATCAATCTATCTATCTATCTATCTGCCGAACTCTATCTATCTATCTATCTATCTATCTATCTATCTATCTATCTATCTATCTATCTATCTATCTATCTATCTATCTATCTATCTATCTATCTATCTATCTATCTATCTATCTATCTATCTATCTATCTGTCTGTCTATCTCTCGATCGCCCTCACTATATCTATCGCCATCTATCTATCTATCTATCTATCTATCTATCTATCTATCTATCTATCTATCTACCTCACTCTGTCTATCTATCGCCCTTACTCTATCTATCTAAATATCGCCCTCCCTCTATCTATCTATCGCCCTTCCTCTATCTATCACCCTCACTCTATCTATCTATCTATCTATCTATCTATAAATCTATCTATCTATCTATCTATCTATCTATCTATCTATCTATCTATCTATCTATCTTCTATCTATCTATCTATCGCCCTCCCTCTATCTATCTATCGCCCTCCCTCTATCTATCTATCGCCCTCCCTCTATCTATCTATCGCCCTCCCTCTATCTATCCATCACATCACCACAACATCACTCAGCACCACCACAGCATCACTCAGGGGCACCACAACATCACTATGCGCTACCACAGCTTCACTGAACGACACAGCAACTCTCGTTGCCATTCCCAACATCACTAAGCACCACCACAGCATCAATCTGTGTAACCTTTCAACAAGAACTGGTTCATATATGTTCTCTCAATGTTTCAAACTTTATTACAAATGTCACAAAAAGATGTTAATATTACACTTCTGTTCTTAGATTTTCCTCACAGTAAAATACACTGAACATAATCTTCACAAAAGTTAATTACAAAAACTTAAGCTATTGCCATTCTACATTACAAAAACTTTTATTTAAGTATTAATTATTTTAAAAAACATTGGTATTTGTAATATCAATACATCTAAGTCACGTAAATGTAAAACATGTTGCATTACAAATGCTGTAGGTGTCACATTTTCTAAATTTAAACGTATTGGCATTGTAAATGACAAAGCTATGAATTTCGCTATTTTCAAAACCAACACATAAAAAAAAAATTGTCATTTACAAGACCAATAGCTCAAACTTTCCTAATGCGAGACCTATTGCATTGCAAATGCTTGTTTTCTTTTGACTTAGTTGCCTCGTGATGTGCCAGGTAATTTGCTGGATATATTGTGCCTGGTAAGTGTTTTACTTGGTAGTCACACCACTGTAAGGGAAGCATCCAGTATTCTATTTGTATTGGTGTTGTGGTAGACAAGTTGTTGAAAATATAAGCAGGGGGCGAATGTCATGGACCTGGATTTATTAAGAATTATCTGCAGCTGTTACCTGGCCATGCCGTAATGTTGGCCGTCTCTTCCTTTCTGAAAGGTGCTTTACACTGCAATACAATTAGTTATGAACTCATAATATTTTTTTTATTGTAAGCCTATGGGCGGTAATATTAAACGTATTACTCGGACATGTTTTTTGAGTTTTAGTATTTTAAGTCTGTCATAATGATTTTTAAAATCATATATTTTTTTTAATGCTTTTATCTTTTATAATTATGTTATATAATCGAATAAAGATTTATTCATTCATTCAAGAATTATTGTGAATTTTACAGAGCACCTGAGCATTTATTTAACCCCTTAAGCGGCTCTAAATACTTCTTTTTGGTCTACCTTTTATTCTACTAAACTGGTAATACTCATCTCCTGACACAACTAAGAGATAGAAGCTGTGCCTTTCTTGTTATAGTTCAAGAACGTTTTGTTCCATTCACATCTTGGGTGAGCAATAAACTTTTAAAGTTGAACTCAAATAAAACGAAAGCCTTGGCCCTGGGGAAGCAACCTTGAAACTGGAACTCATTTGGTAGCCACAGTCTCTTCACCCACCCAGGGCGCCTGCTACTATGATCAAAAATGTGGTTGCTATTATTGACGCTGATTCTACTTTCTGCTCTCATATTAACAAGATCACTGCTACATGTTTTACCCCTTTTGAAGTGCTAAAGAAAATTTCTCTCTTGCCTCTCAGTTGAAGGGAAAAGGAGGATGCTCATATATTGTTCATCACTACCAAATTATGCAAAACAAAGATGAAGAGCTATTACTTAATCTACACAGTGGAATAACAATACTTGAGGTGGGTCTCCTGCAAAGTACATGCAGGGGCCCGCACTCCTGACCCAGTCCGGAGCTCTCAGGTCAGAGAACTGTCTGTGTTGGAGGGGGCCCCCAGAGCACTGTGGGGGGCTTTTGCTATGCCGCTGAATCTACACCAGTGCCGAACTATTAAGCAGCAGTAGGATGCACTCCACAGGTTACCAGTGAATGCACAGATCTGGTTTGTGACACTTTGCATGGGAAGAAGCTGGCACTTGTTGGTATGTGCCTTAAAGTATCTCGCCTCTTAACTTCAGTCCTACACGCCTCATGCATGCTTCTTTGCTCTTCTCAAGCACTCTTGCCCATGTTCCATCTTAACCAAGCAAGTGGACGTTTATTCTTGGTTATCACTCTTAATAAGTGGAACAAGTTACATGAGAAGCTGAGACACACGTCCAACTATCTTGTCGTTCGAAGAAGCTGAAAAGCTATTTCTCCCCTCTTGCTGTTGGGGTACCATGATGGCTCACACTGAAAGTTATATACATTGAAGACGAGGGAGGCCCAAACCTGCGGAGTGCATCCTTCTGATATATGGTTGGCCTGACACAAATGAAAGCATTTAAAATTATTTTCAAATGTAAAGGTCTCTCTCTGCAAAAACAGAAAAACTCGATCGCTCTGGAAAATATAAATAAAAACTGTCTTTTTGTTTAAAATAACAAGGAAGTTCTAACTAAACTAATTGGAGAAAAACGTCTCTTTCAGTGGGAAATGATGAACTTCCATAAAAGAAGGACAAACAATATGCACTAGAGAATAGCAGTGCTTTTTAGTTTATGCTGATTGCAGAGAGAGCTGCAGTGATCACGTCTCCTAATTAAGGCTCTAATGTGAGGCTGGTCCTCAGGAGTTTCAACTCTACCGAGCCCTTTGCCTGTATCTTCTTAAGTCTTTAAAGCACCGCCCTCTCAGGCGATAGATTCACATTCTTGTTTTTAGTTCTTGGCAGGGGTCACGTCAGGGTCGTATGCCATTCTCTTTGGAAAAATAGTTGTATGTTGATCCTGAAGGATACATTTCCACTGGCTCTGAAAGCGAAATCATAACTTTCTTGTAAACTGATTTTCCACATTCATGATCTTTTCAAGGACATAGGGATAATTGACATTTTAACAGTATGGCTTCCATTACGAGTAATGCCTATTACAGTACATGGTGGTGTGCATTTTGTTTTGTCTGGTACATACTGGGTGTGATAAAAAATAATGCATTGCCTGTTAAATTTCAGCAGGTAATGCTGCTGGAAGTTAAAGGAATTTAAATGCCTGGTAATCACTCAATTACCTGCCACAAAACTCCACATGTTATAACCCAATTTTATGGACAAACTTCATAACAGGCAAAAATTACTGCACCCAATACATTTAGCCTGTTTTATAAATGAGATATTTATTGCGTCAAAAAGCGGCCATTCATAAGCAGGGTTTGTGTCTACAACCGAACCAGACAGATTCATCCTAATCTACAGGCTTTTTTCATGTTTTTCTATGTTATAACATAAAAGCTGAAATATTGACCTACTGATATATCATGAGCCATGATGAGCGTTAGAAATATATTTTCAAGATAAATGTAGATCTACTATTATAAACTACGTGTGACAATGCTTGACGAGTCAATAATGTGTTCATGTTTTTGTGCGCTTCTTTAGGTCGATATTTCAACAGTGATTTTGCCGTACCACGCCTTGTTTCACTACCCTTGGGCCCTTACTATGAGTTGGCAGGTTTTTTTACTGGGGGAATTGCGGGGGTGGAAACGCCGATTCAGGCAGGAATCACCGCACCAAATTAATGGCCAGATGAACGAAACACTGGTCATAATATACTGGTTGGAATTTCAGTGTTTCTACTCCAAGAGTGGAATTTTGTGAACAGACCAATGTACTAATAGATTGGTTCACAAAATTCTGAATCTTAGTGGGTTGCAATACTACCTACATCATCAACATTCACGTTCAAGTCGGCTTACTATCATTAATGGCCTTCTCAGGGATGGTGGCCTACTGAGGCCAGCAGACAACCATGTCTGTAATCTCTTTTTTAAATATTTTTTAATGCAGCCCATTACCCTTAAAAAAAAAAGCAGGGCTGTGCTTGAAAAAGTTTTAAACTTTTTAAAAGTTTGGGGCCCATCAAGGGGTTTGGTGGACAGAGGAATTATTCAGTTGATGGAGCTAACAGGGATTCAGGTGATGGAATACTTATGTTCCACCCATCTCTAATGAGGCGGGTGGAAAGAGGGTTTGGCAGGTAGGGTACTCCATTGCGTTTTCAACAGAACCCTGTCCACCAAACTCTAAATTGGACCCTTTGTTTGAGAATAGATATTGGTCTCCAGACCACTGCCTATTCCCCAGCCATTTCTTTTACACTGACATAGGAGGAACTCCATCCCTTGTGCAAATGGCTTACAACCACATGTTGGGATTTACTAAAATGTCAATGATTTCCGACTAGATTTCATTCACAAAACATTGGAGCATACCACAATGAATCATTATTTAGAAGGGACGTCCTAAACATGCCTCTTCTAATCCCATTTCTCAGATTCAGTTATCTTTTCCCAAATCCCAAAATGGGTCCAGTGCATTCCAAAAGTCCATTTAGCTAGCCATGTGATTTAGCTAATCAAAGGTTTTGGAACCACTTTGTGTACCTGGCCCACGGGCTTTTCAGGCAGCTTGCCATGCCGACACTTTGAATAGAAAGCAGGATGCTGAAACAGATGGCAGCAACCCTTCTTCTCCGAGGGATGCTGCATTGTGTGGACCATGCAGAAGCTCACATCTGCACCTGCATCAAGCTTTTACCTTCCATGGCAGTTCAACTTTTTCTGGCCCAGTCCTCTGTGGATTGCAGCACATTGTGGGGCACTAAAGAGTCGGACAGCCTTCTACAACCACTAGGCAAGGAAGAGGTAGTTTAAAAGTTCACCTAAATGCTCTTGGCCAATCTGCTGGAGAAGGCACAGACATCACCCATTTTCCAGCAAGGCAGGGTGGTTTAAAATATGCAACCTATATCTTAGGTGCAGTAGGGGTAGAAAGCACACATTACGCCTACCTTTGGCAGGGCATGATGAGATATGATAGTAATCCACTTGCCTCACCCTTGGCAAGGGGGAGCAGCACCCTACTTCCGCTTCTGGTGACATTAGGGTAGTAACAAAATAACCTCCAATCTTTGGGCAACGTGGGAGTACACAATAAACTCCCACCTAAGCAGGGATTATTGAAAAAAAAGGCATCACTTTTGGGCAAGGTGGTGGATAAAGGGGGCAAACACTACTCTCACCATGGTCAAAGTGTGGATTGTTTAAGAATAGAATCCTGCAACATTGGCGCAGGGTTGAGGGGGGATAAAGCCTCTGTAACTCCAAACCCTATTAGCCAAGGATGAAAATAGCTCTTTGATACGTTTTTTACATTACTTTATAGGTAGTCACATTTTCCAAACATAATACCCATTCTAAGTTTAAAACTTAATTACACTTCCTATGTCTAATCCATGTGCATTTGTTTAAGGTGACAGGCAGTACGGTATACTAGTCTATTGACGTCTGCCATGTTTATATGTCATAACATAAAAGCTGAAATATTGACCTACTGATATATCATGAGCGTTAGAAATATATTTTCAAGATAAATGTAGATCTACTATTATTAAATGCGCACAAAAATACTTGGGGAGGCAATATTGTGTTCATGTTTTTGTGCTAATCTTTAGGTCGATATTTCAACAGTGATTTTGCCGTCCCACACCTTGTTTCACTACCCTTGGACCCTTACTATGAGTTAGCCTGAATTTGCGGTGGAATTTGCGAGGGTGGAATCTCCGATTCAGGCAGGAACCACCCCACCAAATTAATGGGCAGATGTACAAAACAGTAGGCAGACAAAATATCGAGTTTTAAACATTTTTTTTTAAAAGTTTATTAGAAAGAACAGAGAGAAACAACAGTGACAATCCCGCACACTGTCCCACGCAGGGGGCATAAGTATAGGCAATTAGCAATGGTGTTAAGCAACGGCAGGCAGCCACCAGACAGAGCATAAGGGCAATGCCATAGGGCAAAGGAGCAGTCTAGGCGTGAGCACAGTACCAAAAATCCATCCAATTGGAAATGCAGCCTATCGACATACAATAATGTTGATGTTTAAATATCGAAGGGACATAATATAGAAGGTAAGTTATATCAATATGTTTAATATTGATGTTAGTAATATCTATGTTACTAATATCGATGTTAGAAATATCGATGTTACTAATATCGATTTTTGTATAATTTTAATGTATATTATTATGTATTTTTTATGAATTAAATTTTTATTTATGTAATTTAAGTACATTTTGTATTTTAGTACCGTAGCGGGTTCTGGGTTTATAGGGGAATAGGGTGGGAAGTAATTTAATTATAGTAAATTAATTATTAATTATTAGGAATTATAAAATAATTTTAATTAATTGGTAATTAATTTTGATTAACTGATAATTATTTTTGTAGCGGGTTATGGGTTTATAGGGGAATAGGGTGGGAAGTAATTTAATTATAGTAAATTAATTATTAATTATTAGGAATGATAAATTAATGTTAATTAATTGATAATTATTTTTTATTAATTGGTAGTTCATTTTAAATAATTGATTAATTGATAATTATGGTCTGTAGTGGGTTATGGGTTTATAGGGGAATAGGGTGGGAAGTAATTTAAATGTAATTAAGTAATTTATTTTAATTCATTGTTCAGTAAATTATATTATTGTTAATTAATTATTAATTTGTAATTTATTATTATTAATTGGTATTTATTATTAATTCATTTTTACTTAATTATTTATTGCTAATCATGTTTTTAATAATTATGCATTGGTATTCGTAATAGTTTATATTTATTTATTAATTCATTTTTGTATTATTTTAAATTATTAATTTATTTTTAAGTATGTTATTTTTACCTTCTACGCTATCCAATACTTTCCCTACTGTTGCACTCTCTGGAGTGGGAATAGTAATTTTTACCCCTACGCTATCCAACACTTTCCCTACTGTTGCACTCTCTGGAGTGGGAATAGTACTTTTTACCCCTACGCTATCCAACACTTTCCCTACTGTTGCACTCTCTGGAGTGGGAATAGTAATTTTTACCCCTACGCTATCCAACACTTTCCCTACTTTTGCACTCTCTGGAGTGGGAATAGTAATTGTTACCCCTATGCTATCCAACACTCTCCCTACTGTTGCAGTCTCTGGAGTTGGAATAGTAATGTTTACCTCAACGCTATCCAACACTTTCCCTACTGTTGCCTCCATGAAGTGGTAATAGTGATTTTTACCCCTACGCTATCCAACACTTTCCCTACTGTTGCACTAACTGGAGTTGGAATAGTAATTTTTACCCCTACGCTATCCAACACTTTCCCTACTGTTGCACTCTCTGGAGTTGGAATAGTAATTTTTACCTCTACGCTATCCAACACTTTCCCTACTGTTGTACTAACTGGAGTTGGAATAGTAATTTATACCCCTACGCTATCCAACACTTTCCCTACTGTTGCACTCTCTGGAGTTGGAATAGTAATTTTTACCCCTACGCTATCCAACACTTTCCATACTGTTGCACTCTCTGGAGTTGGAATAGTAATTTTTACCCCTACGCTATCCAACACTTTCCCTACTGTTGCACTAACTGGAGTTGGAACAGTAATTTTTACCCCTACGCTATCCAACACTTTCCCTACTGTTGCACTCTCTGGAGTTGGAATAGTAATTTTTACCTCTACGCTATCCAACACTTTCCCTACTGTTGTACTAACTGGAGTAGGAATAGTAATTTATACCCCTACGCTATCCAACACTTTCCCTACTGTTGCACTCTCTGGAGTTGGAATAGTAATTTTTACCCCTACGCTATCCAACACTTTCCCTACTGTTGCACTCTCTGGAGTTGGAATAGTAATTTTTACCCCTACGCTATCCAACACTTTCCCTACTGTTGCACTAACTGGAGTTGGAATAGTAATTTTTACCCCTACGCTAGCCAACACTTTCCCTACTGTTGCACTAACTGGAGTTGGAATAGTAATTTTTACCCCTGTGCTATCCAACACTTTCCCTACTGTTGCACTCTCTGGAGTGAGAATAGTAATTTTTACCCCTCCTCTATCCAACATTTTCCTTACTGTTGTTTTTTGGGAGTTGGAATAGTATTTTATTCCCTCTGTTACTTGATATTTTTTGTACTGTTTTAGTTAATGTAGTATACAATTAATTGAAAAAAAATTAAAAATAAATGTATTTATTTTAATTTGTTTTGCATAATTATTTAATTTGTATTTATGTTATTATTTTATGTGTATAGATGCATTTGTAATATATATAATATTTTTAATTATTTATAAGTTATTACAATAAGTATTGCAACTGATTATTAAGTGTATATATTATATATTATATTTATATGTTTCATTATTTTTTTATTACATTATGTATATTACTTAATAATTGTAAATATTATAATATATTTTGTACTATGTTTTTTACATTTTTAAGTATTTTTAAATTAAGTTTACATATTTTTTTATTAAAAAAACGATATAAAAAAACGACATTTTTGGCATCGATATTTTTTTTTCAAAATGTTTGTACTTACCTTTTTGTAGATAGGATGTCGATATTGTTGACATCGATATTATTGCTCCGATATTTTTGTAGGTCGATATATTGTCTTTCTATATTTTGTCCTAGATCCGTACAAAACACTGGTCACAATATACTATAGTTCCAATTTCAGTTTTTCTGCTCCGAGAGAGGAATTTTGTGAACCAACCAATGTACTAATAAATTGGTTCAAAGTTTAAAACTTAATAAACTTCTTATGTCCAATCCATGTGCATTTGTTTAAGGTGACAGGCAGTAAGGTCATGTTCAGAAATCTAATTGCATTTTGTTATAAAAGTGGACCGCTTCGAAATAAATTGAAATTTCTTTTAAAACAGACTAACTAGCCCCACCTTTGGTGGGTGTCAAACAGATCTTAGCCTTGCCTAGTTTTGACCAAAAGTGAGGAGTGTTAAAAACGGCATGTGGCAGCTCACAGCTACCCTGTGTCCTCAAAATGTGAATAGTGGTGAAATCTATACCCCTTCTTATCTTGTCTAACTGTGGGGAGTGGCATATTAGATCCCTTCTGCCTTCTGTCTTTGCCAAGAGAGAGAGGAGGCTTAAAAGCAGACCATTTTAACCTCCCAATGTCCTTTTTAAGTCTTGCCTAGCATTGTAGCACATGCGCTACTAGCTTGACGAGACCTATAGTAAGGGATGAGATTTCAGAAGGGGACTTGAAGCCCCGCCCATCCTTTTCATTTGGTCGCATCAGCGTGTATGCTAAACGCTGGCTTCCCATTGAAAATGATGCTTTTGAGTCAATGCCCTTTCTCCCTTTCGTCCGGACTGGCTGGTCTGCTTTAAGGCTGTCGTGAAGCACTTTCTTATCTTTAGGGGGGCCATCTGTTTCTAATTAGCATAGGCTTAGCGCAGCCATGCTAATTAGAAACAGATGGTTCCCCATAAAGATAAGAAAGTCTGCAGGCACAACCCTGCACTCTGAGGTCTCCTCGCTTCAGCGTTCCCCCCCTCGGAGCACACGTAGCTTGTTTAAAAAGCTCTGAGTCATTCCAGAGTCATAGTCCTGAGGTCGGACACTCTTGAAGCGTTGCTGGTGGATCCAACGCGCGCACGTTGACCTACACTTAGGCCTCGGGTAGAGATGTAGTGAGATGTCCGTTTCTGTAGGTACGCCGGTCTTTATCCTAGCATGCACTGCGGACGATGCACTAGGCCGCATCTGTCGGGAACATGCAAGATTGGACACGTGCTGAGCACCGGTCTTTGCACAAAGGGAACTTTGTTTAAAAGACCGACGGAGCTGTCCGTGCAGGCGACACTGATGAAAAGTGGTCAACTTTACAAAAAGCATTGATGGCTCCATTATAAAATACGCATGTGTTTTTTTATTGACCAGTACTCGACTAATCTGCTTTTGTACAGTTGCAAACCTAAATACTGTTAGGTTTAGATATCGTCTATATGGCCGCATCCCCTGACCTGCCTTACCACCAGAAGTAGCGCCTCAGGGCGCTGGCACTGAAATTCATGTCCTCGGGCCATGGGGAAGGCCAGGGGCCAAAGCTGAGGTGGTAAATCCGCTGCATACCACTGTGGCTTGTAACTCCTTCGGACTAATCTGGATGGCACCTCGTGATCCTGTTTGTGCACATTCCCGCCACCACGCTGGCTGCCCCTCCGTGCTGGTGGGAAATTGTGTTTTTCTGCACGTTACTCGGTGCCTGCGCTCCCCACATGCCCACGTGGGCGGATTTTATGCTTGACGGAGAATTTAAATAAAAATATGTTGGTTTTAGGGCACAGCTCATTATACTCCTCAGTAAGTAACTGTTGTTACGAATTCCAGCTTGAGAACCTGAGGCTCTCAAGCGATGGCTTTCTGTGGGTTCGCCCTGTAGAAGCATGAATCAAGATGGTGTCTTAACATTGATCACAGCTGACATCCACCTGTACCGCTGCTCTCTCCTCACCCGCCTAGACCTAAAAGCCTTCTGTCTGGCATGATGTTTTCAGCTCTACTCTCTTTCACCTCTGTGCGCCTCTCTCACCTGCTCCCCTCTCTCTCACCTCTGTGCGCCCCTCTCTCATCTCTGTGTGCCCCTCTCTCATCTCTGTGTGGCCCTCTCTCATCTCTGTGTGCCCTGCTCTCACCCCAGTGCACCTCACTCTCAAGCCTCTGTGTGCCTCTCTCTCACGCCTCTGTGCGCCCCTCTCACATGCATCTGTGCACCCCTCTCACACGCCTCTATGCGCCCCTCAGAGGTGGAGTCAGTATGCAGGTGGATTTCCTGCCTACAGTGCTTGAGGCTGTGTGATGGCAGAAAGCACAAGCTCGATTTCTGCCCCACTATCCTTGTTTCTGCCCCCGTGTGTGCCGGGGAGAACTCCAGGGGCATTCGCAAGATGTAGCGTGTGGAATGGGCATCCTCGCAGCCCTTCCTCACCTGGCACTGCAGTCAGAAGTGCACTTCTGATGCAGGCGGGCATCGCACGCCTGCTCAGTGATTTTTAGCTCTGTTGAACTTTAAAAACCTCCCCTTTGGGAGCGGCTTCTCTTCAGTGGGGGCCAGTGCATTCCTGTTGCACCCCAGTGTTCTCCATTTACACCTACACATCCCCCCATATACACCTCCGTTAATCCCCAACCTGCCAAAGAATATATATCTAGCACCACACCACGCGGAGACAGAGCTGCGATGTGTGCTGCCACCAAGACGACACTCATGATTGCAGATCTAAAGAAAAAACATGCATGGGAAATGCAATAGGTCTCGCATTTGTTTAAGTTAATGCTTTTGGCTTTGCTAATGGTATAGTATTTTAGCCATGTGTTATTAAGTATGTATGTGATGTGAGTGTAATTATGTGGGTTGAATTGTAATTGTTAGCTGTGGAGCAGTATGAAGCATAGAGTTAGGAGGCGAAGAGCAGTGTGATGAATTGGTAAGGAGAGTGAGGATTAGAAGAACAGCATGAGTGAGAAGGAAGGGAAGTGAGGGGGAGAGGAGCATGAGGCAGGATAAAGGTGAGTGAGTAGAGCTGTTTGAGGGAGAAGGAAGAGACTGAGGAGGATATCAGACGGAGGTAGAAGGAAGGAGAGTGAGGATAGCAGCATGAGGCAGAAGGATGGAGAGAGGAGGAGGAGAAAAGTAGCATGAGGGAAATGGAAGGTGAGTGAGGAGTAGAAGAGTAGCATCAGGCACAAGGAAGGAGAGAGGGGGAGAAGAGCAGTGCGAGGTTGATGGAAGGAGAGTAAAAGGGAAGAGCAGCGTGAGACAGACGGATTGGAGAGTGATGGGGAGATGAGCAGTGCGAGGCACAAGGGCGGAGAGTGAGGAGCTGAAGTGTAGTGTGAGGCACAATGTTGGTGAGTGAGGAGAAGAGCAGCATGAGGCATATGGATGGAGAGTGAGGAGGAGGAGAGCAGCGCGAGTTACTAAAAAACAGAGAGACATTAGCATAAGGCACAAGAAAGCTAGTGGTGTGACTGGTGTGGTATGTTGTGTTGGGATCCTGGTGGTGTTGGTGTTGGTGCAATGCAATAGGTCTCGCATTTGCTAGATTTTGACCAATTGGCATTGTAAATGACAATGCAATTTATTTATGCGTTTAAAAACCACCTGCAGTAATAAAAGGTATTGTCATTTACATTACCAATAGGTCAAAGCTTTGAAGTTGCTATTGCCATTGTAAATAACAATGCCTTTTATTTATTTTTTTTAAAAGAAAATGAAGACATTGTTATTTACAATGTCAATAACTCAAACTAATGTCAATGAGAGACCTATTGCATTGCAAATGCTTGTTCTCACTATGTCCAAGTGTGTGGAGGTGTGTCATACCATCCCTGTCCCAGGGGCGTCGCTTGGGCAGTATGATCGCAGTGGGGTGAGTTTAAGATTACCCAACAAACACTGAGGGTCATCTTGCTAAAACACATTAAATGTGAAGCAGGACATGTGGGGGGATTAAGGGATAGTGGAAAGAGAGGGGAGTGTGGATTGTTAGGGGTAATTAAAACGCAATATCTTTCAAACTAATCAACACCCTTTAAGGCCTTCAAAACATAGACAAGAGAGTGTGTGTGTGTTTTTGTCAGTGTGGGCATGCAAAAATCCCAGGTTAAATCTGACAGGCCCTTCATATTATCCGACTGAAAGCACTTGTACCCAACTAATTACTACAGGACTATAGAATACAGTTTTCCCCAAACACCGAAACCCCCACCGCCCCCCCCCCCCCGAGCTAAATCCCTACTCTGCCCTAACCAAGGTACAGGTTGTGCTAATTATTTCACTTTGCCAAACTGCATTGACTAAGGGAAGAGGAAGGGAAAGTCAACATCCCCACATTGACAAATAGCAAGGGGAGCACAAACGAGTTATCCTGGCCAGTTATTGAATGTCCTATCTCCTTTTTCACATTTCGCCTGGTCTCACGTTGATTAGGACAACAAGCATTGGGAATGTCAATATGCCTCAAGTGTATAATGTGAGTGCTGCTCTGTTGGCTTTGCCAATATGTGACTGTAAGGTATTCTTTAAAAAAAACACTTAAAAATACTGGATGCAATGCAAACACATATCTTATGGTGTCACAAAACTGTACATTAAATTCAATGTTTCAAATCTCTATAAATCTCATATTTTATTTTCAAATTCTTTTCACTCAAGAAACTCTGGAAAGAACTTAATTAAATAAGGAAGTCTCATAATGTAGAGGGAAACGCTTGCCAAAGCCTAATTTACTTTCCACAGGATTCAGCCATTTGGTCCTCTACAGTAGCCATGAAAGAATATTTATGGGTCTGCCGGAGAAGTGTCATGCTAAGTACACTTACTGCCTCAGAAGAGATCTAAGTAAGTGCAGCAGCTGGGCCTTCCCCCAGAGCCATAAAGGCCTACGTGTGCCCAAAGCGTGTGCTTTCTTGCAGTATATGTGATGCACTAGATAAAACAAAAGCAAGTCTTAAAGTCTGCTTTTTAGCCATACCGCAGAAAAATTACTCTGTTGCTGTGCTTTTACAGACAAGCTGGGAGGAGTGGGAGCAGCATGGGCCATGGGGTGTATATTTGAAGGCGGGTGACAGCACAGGGGAGTTAGCTATGAAACACAGGCACTCCCATGGAGTGCAGAATGAAAAAAAAACATGTAGGTTTCTGAAAGTGAGCTGTAGAAGGATACAAGTCAGCCAATCAAAAGGATCACAAAGAGGTTATGCTACAAGGGAGGGACAAACGCAAGAAGAAGGCAAGCCATTTATTGAGCAAGAATATGAGAATGACAATAAAGCCAACCAATGGAAACCAATGAACGGGCTCTAAGCTCACTGTAAATTCTCAATCAGTAGTTTGCAACCAAACAGCATGCACTGCCTGGTAGGACAAGACATAACATTGGGGCTTAAGAAAGGCAATAACAGCCCACAGATGTATTGCTGATGTTTGAAATTGGCACACAGTCTACCATGGTCCAGCTCCATACCCATGCTTTAAGCTCCCTTGCACCTGGGCAAGGCAAAGGTAAAGGGAACAAATTTACACATTCCTGAGAAAATAGCTCATCTTTCACTGTTCTTCAAGATGAGTATTGTTCCTCAACATTATATTCCACAGAAGTAAACGAGGTGAGGTGGCTTAATGCTCCTATCTGCCAAAATTTCTCTTCAGCAAGGTGAGGGGTACGCAAAAAACCCATACCCATGCAAATTTGCTTGAATTCTCCCTATTGAGGTTCCGTGACAATCGTAAGTGGTGTTTTCGACTCGCACGAATATGGTCGAGTCTAGTATCTATGAACCGCAAATGACGAGTTTAGTAAGTGTGCGCAGTTTCGCTGTGCTAACTTAAACCGTTCGTTTGTTATGTGGGCTTCTCATCTGTACCCACGGGTTCCATCTTAGATACGGCATCCATTTTGTCTCTTGCCCTCAAGTAGTCAGCGAACGGACGCTGTCCGCTTCGCGACCCTGGGACTCCCAAGATATTTGCGGAAGAGACATGTCCTTTGAAAGAGTCTTTATGACGAGGGGGTTGCTACTGTAAGGCAGGTGGCGCCGCTCGAGGCTCATCTTGCCGCACGGACTTATTGTCTCAGCCGTGCATCTCATTAGGCACGTCCCTTTGATGCCTGTATCTCGTGCTTCCCGACACCTCCCCCTTTTACACCCTTTCCGATCTCCCCACTGTCTCCGTCTTCCTCTGCACCTGTCTTCGTTCCTGTTTCAATCTACTTTACTGCTGATTGGAATTTGCTAATGGTGGGAAGATGGGTTTTTACAGTTGGGAACCGCCAAATGTTTCCGCACTTATGTTCCGGACCTTGTATGTTTCAAAGCGACCAAAGCGACCCCTCTGGGAGCTAGATGTGGGAACTGAGTTGTAAACCTTTGTGTTCAATGTTAGCCTATGGGTAAAAACTGTATAAAAGGAGCGATCCACAAAACCAATTTGAAGCAGTCTCCCCAAGTTGCACGTGGTGTACTTGCCGTGACTTCTGTGTTCCCTGCAGTAAATAAACCTTGACTCTTTGACGCCGAAGGAAGTGTCCCGTGTCTCTGTGACTTGTACGCCGGAGCAGGTTACCCACGAAGGTTTCAGGTGTTGTGCCCTGGCACCGCTGGGTCCAAAAGAACCCAGTCCTTCAGTTGGCGCCCAACGTGGGGCTGCATCAGTGGTACCGGTCCAAGCCCGACGATCGTGAGGAACTTCGTGTGAAATCTCCGAGGGAAGGTGCACCCCGCTTCATCGATCCTGTTGTCGAAATAAGTGGCCCGAAGACTTTTCCCGCGAAGATTCCCGCCTCCTAACGGCTGCGACGGACTGCTGCCCTGACTGTAGACCTGTTTTGGCGCCTGGCGTAGACCTTGGTATAGCGAGACGATTGACGGGCCTTCCTGAGGACGCCATTGATCTTTGAGTTAAGTATTTGTGGGTCGCTCCCAGAATCCTTGGTTGTAAACACTTTAGCGAGTGTTTTTGTTGTAGACACTTTAGCGAGTGTCTTTGTTGTAAACACTAGTGTTTGTTTTTGTTGTACACGCTGTGTGAGTGTTTTTGTCGGTGACACTTTGCTAAGCGTACTTTGTTGTTGTATTTGTTTGACGACTGCAGCCGCCAAAGACCGAGGGTTTTGTTCTTGCTGGGACTTGGTAAATCCCGTAACCCTTGAAGTTTGTGAAACTCGGCTAGCGTGCAAGATGCCTGGTCGCAGTACTTTGTTCAGTTGCTTTAGACCTTGTGGTGCGGATTCCCTGCTGGAGGACTCGTGTCCGATACCTCCGGTTGGAACTCCTACTTATGACCTATATAGCAAACATGGGCTAGGCCCGATTGCTTTTAATGATTACTGGATAAAATATACAAAGAAAGACGGCGATCTTCGTTGGCCACCTCATGGTAGCTTCGAAGCGTCGATCTTAGATAATTTGGAAATAAAGTTGTTCGAACGCAAATCTAGGCCGGCCATGTTTGATGCCTTTCGGTTGTGGCGCAAAGAAGCCCGACAGAAAGAGATCAGACAGAATAAACGTAGTGAGCGAGATAATGTTGCTACTATTGTGAAGAAAGCTGAGCAGTTTCAGCGTGATAAGGAGGATAAGGATAAGGAAGTGTTTGAGAGGCTGCAGCGTATGACCATAGATAAATGCTATCCTGCTTTGCCTACGGAGTCAGATAAGAAGGAAGAGGCAGTTGAGGATCCTTTAATGTCCTATCTTATGAAGTCGCCACCTCCGTACGTACAGGGTACCGCAGCTCCTGTGGTCCCTGCCGTACCTGTTCTTCCACCTGTTGTTCCTCCACCAGTTCCTCAACCTGCACCCGCTCTTCCGACTGTTCCTGCTCCTGTGCCTGTTTCTATTCCTACTGCTCCTCCGCTTCCACATACTCCTACTCACGCTACTGCTCCTGTGTTGTTAACCCCTGTGGTTGCTAATGTTTCTACTCCTTCTCTTGTTAGTCCTGTGTCTTATTCTTGTCCCTCTACTCGTAATCGTAATTCTCCCATTGCGGCTAGCTTCTTTCAGTCGCTCGGACCTGTTTTTGGGTCCGCTGGTTCTGATGGCCCACCGCAGAGGCGTAGTCAGCTTCCTGGTAATAGGGAACGCGCTGCGCTGTACAATATGGCGATGGGTTGGATGGACAATCCACAGAGAAATCCACCCCGAGTTGTTCTTGAAACATTTAGTCAATTCAACATACCGACTCAGAGATATGTGTTTGACGAAATGTGTAAACTTTTACATGATCAGATAGCGGCCGTTGCGCCTGACGAGGTGCTGACCGCCCTGTCTAATCTTCGGCTTCAGTTCGCTACTGGACTGATAGTCGACACTAATGTCCGACGTGCTATCGAGCAGTTGCTGTCTTTTCGTCTAGCTCCTATTCCTCACGCACTGTTTGTAGAGGATCTTGAACGCCAACAATCTGAGTCTGGCCAATATCCTATGCGTGAAGTTCCGCCGGTTTGGGTACCCGCTGATAATACCGATGTTAATAACCCAATAGCGGCACATTTCCAGAGAGTGTGGATACACCTCCCATGGAAACGATCGGAAGTGCTTCAGGTGAAACAAACTTTGCCCGATCCTCGCAAGAATCCTGCTGGGTATTATAAGGAATTATCGCAGCTCGTAGATGCTACGGTGATGAATCTTGCCGATATCGACATGTTGTTTGGCAATGTCGTACCGCAACCGGTATGGGCCAAGATTCGTCACCAAGATCACACAAATGAGTTAGGTGGTGATTGGGCTGCTATTACAGCGGCAGACGCTGGACAAGCGGCTGCTACTAAACCCGATCAGTTGATTGAACTTCTTCCCCAGCGGATCATTACGTTAATGAAAACGCTCATGCCAGCTATGAGGGTAAATTGGGACAAGTTGTCAGCCTGTAAGCAGAAGAAAGATGAGAGTGTTTCAGACTTCTTTACGAGGTTTGAGGAAACATTCGTTGATCATAGTGGACAGGATATGGGTACTGAGGGTGGACAACGGCTGTTTGTGGATAAATTTGTATCGAACTTATTGCCCGACTTGTGCAATAAATTGAAGAATTCAGAAAGTGCGTGGGCCGTTTCTACCTCAGCTCAGATACTGGCTACGGCACAATATTACGAAAATAGAGAAAAAGAGGAAACTGACCGCGCTGATAAAAAGACAAAAGAGCTGAAAACTAAAGTGTTGTTGCAACAAGCATATCCGCCGCGTTCTAATCAGAATGCGTCTCAGCAGAATAGATTACACTCGCAATCGAATCGATCGCAGTCGCGTAATGATTCCTCTTTCCAAAGATCTTCGTTAGGGTACAACCAATGTGCTTATTGTAGACAGGAGGGACACATTAAATTTGATTGTCCTGCTTTAAATGATCGTCATAGTGGTAATTCGTCTAGAGGAGGCCGTGGTGGTTCACAGAACGCATCACGTGGTAGAGGTCGTGGTGCTCAGAACGATCGTTCTGACAATTCATCAAATTCTAATAACTGTTTCGATCAACGTGGATCATCACAAGGACGATCGGCGCAGTACAATGTAGACGATTATTACGTCGATCAGGGAACTGACGATAGTAATTACTAGGACAGCCAAAGACAAGGAGAGGGAGTGGTATCAGTTCCGGTTGATCAGAGAGGGCCTTACGTCGCAGTTGCTACATCGGGCGTCGTTGAGCCTTTTCTGTTGGACACTGGTGCAGCGAAAAGTTCTATCATGCATTCGAAACTCCCTGGCGCACCTTTGTCTGGCTTAACAAATGTATCCGTTGGATTCTCTGGCGCCCCCGTTAGCAATCCAGTTTCATGCCCTTTGCCCCTTAAAATTGGGCCTCGTGAGCTCGAAGCTCCGTTGATTCTAACCACTGGTTGTGGTGAAAATCTTTTGGGTCTGGATTTGCTTAAACGTTTGTATGCAACTTTGTATTGTTCTCCTGCGGGTGTAAAGCTTACGTTCGGAGAGAAGGTAGTCTCTCCCATGTATTTGTCCCTCGATAAGCTTCCACCGGAATTGGATTCTCTTCCTGCGTCTTTGTGGGCGACGGGTCCAAATGATGTGGGCCTACTTGATATCTCCCCTTATGTTGTTCAGTTGAAATCTAATGTGCGATTGCCACGTATTCCCCAATATCGTATCTCCCTGGATGGTGAACGAGCTTTGTTAGCGATCATCTATGATTTGATCGAGAAAGATGTTATTGAGGAGACACGGGGAAACGTGTGCAACAGCCCTGTACTGCCCATTCTTAAACGTACTGATCCTACCAAACCGCCTGTTTATCGTTTCGTCATCGATTTACGGGAGGTAAATAAAATTGTGGTTCCTCAATTCCCTGTTGTGCCTGACATCACGGCGCTACTGACTCTGATTCCAGCTACTGCTTCGTGGTTTTCGGTGATTGATTTGAAAAATGCGTTTTTCAGCATCCCGATTGCCAAAGAGAGCAGGGACCTTTTCGGTTTCTCTCTTGGTGGACGTAGCTTCCGGTTCAAACGCGCTCCTCAAGGCTACTGTGAAAGTCCATCGATTTACAGTCAAGCTTTGAAGGGTCAACTAGATGCGTTTAGGTTGCCAGTTGGTGCGGCTTTAATCCAATACGTCGACGACTTATTGGTGGCTGCTGATACTCAGGACATTTGCAAGATTGCTACGGTATCGTTGCTGCAACATCTCTGTGAGTTAAATCACAAGGTGTCACCTTCTAAACTCCAATATTGTTGTCAAGAAGTAACCTATCTAGGTCACTTATTGTCAAAGGAGGGAAGGAGATTGACCCCAGAGAGAATTGCAGCGATTGCGCGAATGGCTGTGCCACAAACCCAAAGAGATGTGCGTGCCTTTCTAGGTATCACGTCGTACTGCAGGCAGTGGATTCCTAATTTTTCGTTGCTAGCGAAACCATTGGTGGCTCTTACGTGCAAGGATGTTTCAACTCCTTTACCATGGACGGAAGAATGTCAGAAAAGTTTTTCTGAATTACGTGATTCGTTGTGTTCGGCTCCTGTGTTAGGTACCCCTGATTACAGCAAGCCGTTCACGTTATATGTTCACGAGAGGGAAGGTTGTGCTTTGAGTGTTCTAACGCAACCTTTTGGTGGTAAGCAACGTCCATGTGCATATTTTTCCTCGACCTTAGACCCAGTAGCTAGAGCATTGCCGAGTTGTTTGAGAGCAACTGCGGCAGCTGCGGTCTCCATCCGACAATCAGCAGGATTGGTCATGGATAATATGCTTACGGTGATGGTTCCGCATGCAGTCGATACTCTTTTGAATCGAACGAAAACTCAGCACTTGACGAGTGCGAGGTTATCTGGGTACGAATTGACGCTCTTGGCAAGCCACATTCAGATAAAACGTTGTAATGTCCTAAATCCGGCAACTTTGTTACCGATTAGTGCAGAGTCAGATGAAGTAGCAGAACATGACTGCTACTTGCGTACAGAGGAGGAAACAAAAGGCCGAGTGGACCTTAAAAACACTCCATTGGAAGACCCTGACGGCACCCTGTATGTGGATGGGTCATGTTTTAAATTACCGAATGGTGATGTGACTACTGCTTATGCTGTTGTGACGTTGAATACTGTTGTTGAGACTGCGAGATTGAATCAGAATTCTGCCCAAGCCGCAGAGCTGATTGCTCTTACTAGAGCATGTGTATTAGCAAAAGGTAAACGTGTGAATGTGTACACCGATAGCCAGTATGCTTTCGGTGTAGCGCATAACTTTGGACGGTTGTGGCGAGAGCGTGGTTTCTTCACGTCGCATGGCACGAAAATACAGCATGGCCAGCTCGTGAACGATCTTTTGGATGCATTGACTTTGCCTGCTCAAGTTGCAATTGTTAAGTGTAGTGCGCATCGTAAGGTGACGGATGATGTTGGTCGTGGTAACGCGTTTGCAGATGAGATTGCTAAGGAGACTGCCCGGAACCTTAGCACTCGAATGTATGTGACGAGTTCGGTTAGGTGGCCTACAGAATCAAGTATGTGTGAGAATACTATAGAGAGCGTGAAAGCAATTCAGAATGAGGCCACCGACACTGAAAAGATGAAATGGAAAGAAAGTACGGGAAGGTTGGATGCGAATGGTTGCTGGATTGACTTGTCGGATCAGAAAAGATGGATGTTACCGGATGCGTATGTACTAGCCGTTGTGACAATGGCACATGGGTTAGCACATATTAGCGCGAAAGGTATTTGCAAGTTGTTGGCTGATGTGTGGAAGAATGATGGTATTACGAAGTGTGCTGAACGTCTGGTGAAGAATTGTATGGTGTGTATAATGTACAATCCTGGCAAAGGAACCCCAACTCCCCCTGGCAGTTTTGCTCCTCCTTCGTATCCCTTTGAGGTGATCCAATTGGACTTCATCCATATGGAGCGATGCAATAACCTGAAATACGTTTTGGTTGTGGTTTGCGCATTCTCCCGATGGATCGAGGCCTATCCCCTCAAAGATAATACTGCTTTGTCTACTGCGAAAATCCTACTGAAGGAATACTTTCCTCGATATGGAATGCCTAGAGTCGTGTGGTCAGATAACGGAAGTGAGTTTGTTGGAAGTGTGATGAAGAGTGTGTGTAAGGGCCTTGGAATTAATCAAAAATTCCACAGCGCCAATCATCCCCAGTCAGCTGGATTGGTTGAAGGTTACAATGGTACCCTTAAACTAAAACTAGCGAAGATTCAGGCTACGACTGGACTTTCGTGGCCTGACGCTTTGCCTCTAGCATTACTGTCAACTAGGGCGACTGTACACTCCCGACTAGGGCTTAGTCCCTATGAAATAGTGTTCGGCCGTCCTGCGAATGTTTGGGGGGTTCCTAGGCCAGGAATATTCGTTGATCTTGAGTATCCGATGTTGATTGACTACTTACATGACTTGACTGCTAAACTGAGACTAATTCATCAACAGGTTTACGACGCCTTGCCGACGCAGACGGAGGGTCCAGGCCACCAGCTCCAGCCGGGTGATTGGGTAGTCACCCGTAACTTCTCACGCAAGAAGAATCTGGACCCCCGTTTTGTTGGACCTTACCAGGTGCTCCTGGCCACGAGGACTGCCGTTCGTCTCGAGGGGCGGAAGAATTGGGTACATGCTACCCATTGTAAACGAGTCCCTATTCCTTTGCCGGCAGACCCGTGGGTGAGGAAAGGCATTGCGTCAACAGAAGCAGAGACATTGCCGGCGTTTGTACCTTTTAGCGACGCACAGCTTGTTGGTGAACACTCAGCGCAGCAGAAAGCCACTGTTGAACAATTGTCAGCAAAAGACTCAAGATCAAATCAACCAATTGATCAACAGGACGCTGTCTCTTTAACGGATCCTTTGTTCGACGAGCAGACACGTCCCGGGAAACATCGATATTCTTTGCGTTCTCATACTAAGGACAAATAAAAAATTTTTCTTGTTTTGCTGAAACTGATAACTGCAATATCTTCGTTTCCCCTGATCAACTTTGAACAATTCGTATCATTGACACTTGTTTTGTACATGTATTAAGATTTTTTTCTTGTATCTTTTTCCTTCCACAGCTGAACTACTTGTGCTAAATAAAATACATATTGTGTATTGAGGGCCGTAGGGCCGCGCGCGTACTTCCTTCTGGACAGTAGGTCTTGACGCTAGGTTAAAGGCCGTCGGTTCCTAGGAACTCCTGGGAATTGACTATTGCTGCACAGAACGAAGTGCGTCAAGGAACGTTGCGGACGGTCGTAGGGAAATGGCATTTTCGAAGCTGAACGATTTGGAAGGAGCTCAGGCGTATAGAGTCAAACTGCAGAAACTTAGTCGTACTAAATGTTTTGTATTCCAATTGTTTGTACTGTTTTTAACTGCTTCTGCATTCTTGGCGGGTGGGGTGTATTATGCTATGTCTTACTTTTTACTTGCTACCCCTACTCCTACTTCTTACCCTAACCTTACTTCTACTGCTACTACTGCTTCTCCCCATTCCTTTCATATTTTACCGGAACACGAACAGGCTAGACGTGTAGAATTCCGCAACAATTCCTTTATCCAGCTCCTCCATCAGCATCAGTTAGTGGTTAACACTACTAATTGTTGGGTGTGTGGGTTGATGCCACATACTACGGGTAAGGGAATCCCATATCTGGTGTTACCGTATAGTTCCCAAGGGTCAGCTCGAGCATACCAAACAATGCTTCGAAGCGCACTAGGTTTCCACCCCTCTCCAGAACGTTCCCCCAAACCTGGTCCTACCTCGTATCAGTGGGTGCTATCGATGGCAATACAGGATTTGGAAGATGAGATCCATGATGCTTTTCTCATCCCTAAAGAAGAGGTACAAGCCTATAGGGTCCTGAGTAGAGGGGAATATAGTATGTTCACTAATGAAAAGCAGCTTCAAAGCTCGCCTCCAATATGGGTCGTACCCCACACTGGTAATTTTTGTCTTGTGGGTCGTGGTTCGCAAGCCTCACTTGGAGTAAGTGCTTGCACTGAAAGTTACCTTCTGCCAATGTCCCCGACCCCTGTGTTTCTGGCTGCCAAGGGTACGTACTTCATCTGTCATGATCGTGCATATACATGGTTGCCCTCAGACTTCATGGGCTCATGTTTTGTTGCAAATTTGTTGCCTCCGACGTTCACTGTAGATGCCGATTACCATAAGACTAGAGTTGTACGAGGCGTAATTAGCGAAGAGGATACTGCCGGTCAAGAGGCAGGAGACTTTTTCAAGGGTTTCCTCCCGTTTTGGGGACCTATGGTTAATAGTAGGAACCTGAGACATTTGACTCGAGTGGTAGAATCGACAGCTAACATTACTGCCAGTGCCCTTGGTAATATCACCACAGAACTTCAGGCGGAGAGACTTATGACGTTGCAAAACCGTATGGTTTTAGATGTCGTCTTGGCAGATCGCGGTGGGGTATGTAAAGTGATCCATTCGAGCTGTTGCATTTTCATACCTGATAATGCTCCTACTGTTTATCAAGCCATCTCGAAGTTGCATAAGATCTCCGAATCCATACACGTGGATGTAGGGGATTGGACGTTACTCGGTTGGTTTTGGGGCCTGGTATCGACTTGGGGTTGGAAGATTCTGATGATCATCGGGGTTGTGGTAGTGTTCCTGTTCACGTGTTGCCTTTGTGTGCAGTGTGGTCCTGCCTTATGTGGCCTTTGTGCTACAACGTGTATGAGACAACCACCTGTTACCAAGGGGACTCGGTCGGACAGAGCTATGCTACAACGACATCTTGATGGTCTGATGAATATCGAATATGATTCCGACTAGTGCTTGCCTACATGAGGGCAAAAGGAGCGTCTGAGGTTCCGTGACAATCGTAAGTGGTGTTTTCGACTCGCACGAATATGGTCGAGTCTAGTATCTATGAACCGCAAATGACGAGTTTAGTAAGTGTGCGCAGTTTCGCTGTGCTAACTTAAACCGTTCGTTTGTTATGTGGGCTTCTCATCTGTACCCACGGGTTCCATCTTAGATACGGCATCCATTTTGTCTCTTGCCCTCAAGTAGTCAGCGAACGGACGCTGTCCGCTTCGCGACCCTGGGACTCCCAAGATATTTGCGGAAGAGACATGTCCTTTGAAAGAGTCTTTATGACGAGGGGGTTGCTACTGTAAGGCAGGTGGCGCCGCTCGAGGCTCATCTTGCCGCACGGACTTATTGTCTCAGCCGTGCATCTCATTAGGCACGTCCCTTTGATGCCTGTATCTCGTGCTTCCCGACACCTCCCCCTTTTACACCCTTTCCGATCTCCCCACTGTCTCCGTCTTCCTCTGCACCTGTCTTCGTTCCTGTTTCAATCTACTTTACTGCTGATTGGAACTTGCTAATGGTGGGAAGATGGGTTTTTACAGTTGGGAACCGCCAAATGTTTCCGCACTTATGTTCCGGACCTTGTATGTTTCAAAGCGACCAAAGCGACCCCTCTGGGAGCTAGATGTGGGAACTGAGTTGTAAACCTTTGTGTTCAATGTTAGCCTATGGGTAAAAACTGTATAAAAGGAGCGATCCACAAAACCAATTTGAAGCAGTCTCCCCAAGTTGCACGTGGTGTACTTGCCGTGACTTCTGTGTTCCCTGCAGTAAATAAACCTTGACTCTTTGACGCCGAAGGAAGTGTCCCGTGTCTCTGTGACTTGTACGCCGGAGCAGGTTACCCACGAAGGTTTCAGGTGTTGTGCCCTGGCACCGCTGGGTCCAAAAGAACCCAGTCCTTCACTATGTTTGTGAACTAAAGCAATATATTAACCCTCCCCTGTACTTAGGAAAGGCGAAGGAAAGCAGAACTAGCTTCACACACTATGGTAAAGTGGAAGGAAGCAGAGGGACTTGGTAAAGTAGAGGTTGTGACTGACTGCATGCCTACATCTTTGCCCCACAACTCTTATGCAAAGGAAGGAGGAAAGGGTACAAATTGAAGAGCAACCGTCCATCAGGCAAGGCAGGGTGTTGGTTGTGATATGTTCCATCCATTCCATTGGTCAAGGTAGAAGGTTGTTCCTCAGCATTGCATGTCCGCTTGCCCTTGGGCATTGCGTTTGGGTGAAGTCTCCACATTTCTTTCCTGACATTGGGCAAAACGGAGGTTAGGTAGGATGGATGTATGACGTTACAACGCTTACTTTTACAACGCATACCTTTACAACGCATTTTTTACAATGCAACATCCATTACAACGCATGCCATTACAACACATGCCATTACAACGAGTTTTTAAAAACTACCTTTACAACGCATTCCATTACAATGCATACTACCTTTACAATGCATACCATTACAACGCATACCATTACATTGCATGTATGGTAAGTATTGGATACTGTAGGGGTAAACATTACTATTCTAACTCCAGGGGGTGCAACAGTAGGGTAAGTGTTGGATAGTGTTGGGGTAAAAATTACTATTCTAACTCCAGGGGTGTACAACAGTAGGGTAAGTGTTGGATAGTGTAGGGGTAAAAATTACCATTCTAACTCCAGGGGGGTGCAACAGTAGGGTAAGTGTTGGATAGTGTAGGGGTAAAAATTACTATTCTAACTCCAGGGGATGCAACAGTAGGGTAAGTGTTGGATAGTGTAAGGGTACTATGCGTTGTAATGGTATGCGATGCGTTGTAATGGTATGCGTTGTAATGACTGCGTTGTAATGACATGCGTTGTAGTGGTGTGCGTTGTGGTGTCATGCGTTGTAATGGTTGCGTTGTAATGGCATGCGTTGTAATGGATGTTGTGTTGTAAAAGTTTTGTTGTAATGGTAGTGCGTTGTAAAAGTTGTGTTGTAAAGGTTGTTTCCCGGTAGGATCCCCCATAAATTCTGAAAAGGGGAAACACCCCTCAATACTTGGGCAAAGTGGAAGAGTGTGTTTTAATTTATACCACCTGATCCCATATAACGGCGGCACCATATGAGCTACTGAAATACACTGATTGTCAAAGTTGAAATGCTTCATGATCGTCAAGGATTTCAGGTGCTGGTGGGAAACAAGGTTGTGAGAATATGAAGACAGCCAGAGGAACAGAAATGGTTACCGCTCCCAGGAAAGAACCTTTATATTTCTGATCTTGTTTTCTGGCCACTAATCACAGCGAGAACACATCTGCTATCAGCTCATGTGGGGACAAGATGGTGTATTCCTGTCAGTAGCCCTCTGGGAGTGAGGGTCCCAGGCTGCAGCAGTGGCAAAACATTGGTGTGGTCGTACTGTATCCATGAAGGGCAGGTGTACCTCATCTGGAGAAGTGAGCTGGAGCCCAGTACTACCTATGATGGGCACATGAAAACAACCAGTGCTATGCCCTGGAGATGGAGATCATATCCAAGAGATGTGGAAAAGTGCCCTTATTAGGAATGACCGGGACAGAAGCGACAGTCTAATGCAGAGGGATGCAGACTCCTTTTTTTTAGGTTTCGCTGGGGAACGGAGCCTTTAGGCTCCGCCTCCAGAGAAATCTTATGTTTCTTAGTGTGTACTCTTAGTCCCTCCCTCTGTTTCATTGGCTAGCTCCATAAATGGAGGCTAGCCATTGGAACAGAGAGGTGTCCGTCATGGCCGGAGGAGACACGGGGGCGTTCCCGAGAATCTTTGGCTTTTGGCTACGTCAGCGTCAGCCAAAAGCCGGGAACGCCCCCAAATCTGGTCCGTCCGGGCCGTGCTTGCTGCTGTCCTGCCTTCCTCCCGCCGTCCCCCCTCCCCTCGCTGTCCTGTGCACGTTTCCCGCCCCCCTCGTCTTCTCCCGCCCCCTTCCCGCCGTTCGTGTACTCTCCCGCCTCCCTCGTCCTCTCCCGCCCCCTCCCGCCGTTCGTGTACTCTCCCGCCCCCCTCGTTCTCTCCCGCCCCCCTCCCGCCGTTCGTGTACTCTCCCGCCCCTCCCGGGTTCAACCACGGCATTAGGAACATCTCCGCCCCCTCCCGTGTTGCTGAGTATCTTTTTCCTCCGTATACGTCACTGTGCAAATGGGCAGGGGGCGTGGCTAGCCAGCCAACATGGCAGACATGTCCGTGTAGGGCTCCAGAGTTTGACCCCTAATTATCCTGCAATTTACCCTGCAGAGGTGTTTCTAAAGCCTGTGCGGTAAGGAGTTGTGCGGGGATACAGCGGGGAGCCTGCGGAGCAAAGCGGATCTCGACTTGGGGCCGCGGATGAAACTGTGGAGACTGCCGGCAGGCGGAGGCACCGAGGCCCGAGATGGAGGGCTCGAAAAGTGCCTGGCAGCCATTGGAGTGGAGGAGCACCGCTGCGGGGCGTCGGCCGTTGCTCTGAGACCAGACGTCCTGCGAATCCTGAGACAGCGCTGCTGGGAGGCACGAGAGGCAGGGCAGCTGGGTGTGATAGCTGAGCGGTGTCATGTGGACGAGGAGCGCGGCAATTTCTGTGGCCGGTAGAGACTAGGGCCTGGTGCCGCCCCCTGTGGAGTCTAGGATCAGCGGAGACTCGCGGCCTCCCCGGTCTCGACTCAGCTGCCGGGTGGAGGCGGACAGCTGCGCTGGTGAGGAGAGTGACTCGGACGGGCCGGGGGAGCCCTGTGGCAGTGTCCCATCATCCTGAGGAGCCAGAGCGGTGGCAGCAGAGGCGGGTGGCCCCGGATGGTGAACTAGGTGTACGGGGACCGCCGCTTGCAGAGCGCACCGACTGGGCAGCACGGCGAACTGTAGGCCGCATTGCCTCAGATCTGCAGAAGTGAAGAGAGACCCGAGCCTGAGGCCCGGAGCCTGAACTGTCCTACATCGGAGTGGAGCCCCAGGTGCGTGGCAAATAGTTCATTTTCCCTTGTACTTGTTTGGTCCCGCGGCAGCTTTTGCAACCGCATTCCTTCTGTGGCCCCCCTCATCTGCGCAGAGAACTGCGGGGGTGTCAGGCGCGGGAGAGCAGGCAGCAGTGGCGGCTCGGCAGGAGCTCTATGACCCGCGATCTACAGCCCGCAGCGCACATACCACACTCCACGACGGTGTTTGAGGTGGCGGCGGGAAGGCGGCGGAAAACAGCAGAAGCGGTCCGGTGCGGTGTGGCCATCTCTGCGGGCGCTGCCATGGCCCCAGCTTCCAGGCTTCAGGTGCACTTGATGCTCATCTGCCTCTCGGCCCTGCAGGGAGAGACCAGATACTTGGAGGTGAGCAGCGTCGCATTCCTTCTGTGGCCCCCCTCATCTGCGCAGAGAACTGCGGGGGTGTCAGGCGCGGGAGAGCAGGCAGCAGTGGCGGCTCGGCAGGAGCTCTATGACCCGCGATCTACAGCCCGCAGCGCACATACCACACTCCACGACGGTGTTTGAGGTGGCGGCGGGCAGGCGGCGGAAAACAGCAGAAGCGGTCCGGTGCGGTGTGGCCATCTCTGCGGGCGCTGCCATGGCCCCAGCTTCCAGGCTTCAGGTGCACTTGATGCTCATCTGCCTCTCGGCCCTGCAGGGAGAGACCAGATACTTGGAGGTGAGCAGCGTCTAATAGTTAAAACCTTCTTTTAGATTTTGTCAAGTAGAAACAGTGTGAGCCCTTTTCACTAGCGACAATAAATTGGCTACATTTTTGCGGACGAGCAAAAAAAAAAAAAAAGAAAATCTATTTTGGGCAAACCGGGTGAAGTCTTTTAAGACACTCTTTGTTGTTCTGACTTCACCAAGTTATGCAAATGAGATGTTAATTGGCGTAATTGTATCTTAAATTATGCCTGTGTCTGACCCTCCATTGGTGGGAGAGTGTGGGAATCAGGGCAACTGGTACTTGAAGCAGCTGCACTCACTGGCTCCTGAACGCACAGCCTACCAGACTACTTTCGTGTCTTTACAATTTGTTTTTATGAGGTGATAACATTTTTACAAATACCATCGTTTTGGGGGGTTTTGTATTGTGACAGTCTGACATTTTACAACTGCCTTTCTGAAAACAAGAACTATGCGGTTGAGCTGTAACGCATATTAGGCAGTGAACAGAAATTGAGATGCTAATGAGGTGTGGGGGGAGTCACAGAAAGTTTTGATAAATGCTATACACACACTCTAGCTCGCAGTGGACAATGAACATCTATGCCAGGGTTCAATAATACGCAACCTCTTAAATTTATCATACTGGCAGTGTTTAATAGAAGGGAAAACAATCTCCTTTTTGTTGGCCCTGCAGCAGAAGGAACCGACATGCCACAAGCAAGCGTTCCCACGTTCTGTTGTCTCCGTTGCTATCCTCTCATGAATGTGGGGGTCTCTTGTAAAAGTGACTACTGTACACCTTAGATCTGGTGGCCTCTGAATTTTTATTTATGCAAATATGTATATCAGGGGGCTGTCTTTGCACGAATCCAAATTACAAATGTCTACAATGGAAATATAGGATGGATTTGAGCTAAAGGAAGAGAAACATAATAGAGATAAACAAAGAAGGTGTTGTGTTGACCAAATTAATATTTTTGGAGAGTTCCTTAAAGTTAGCCCTGCCCTCTCTCCAGGGGCAGGGCTAACTGCGCTGGAGAGAGGGAGGCCTGGAGTGAGATTTCTGCACTAGGGCTCAGGGGATGCAGAGGGGAAGCAGGATGAGGGCGAGGCACCTGGGAGTGGGGCTGGTGCACCCGGAAGAGGGGCGCAGGACACATGCGTCAGGCAGCGAGGCTCCTTCGCCAGGGTGAGAGGTGTACCACCGTGGGGAGCAGGGTGGGGGTGTTCAGTTGCACAAGGGAGATAGACACTGGCACCTGCAGCAGGGAAAGGGGCTCCTGCAAGGGGGGGCTGTGAAGGGCAGCTGCACGAGGAGACAGAAATGGGGCACCCGCAGAAGGAGTGAAGGGCAGCTGCCCCGGGTGAGGGGCACCTGCAGCGGGGTAGGAACACGTGCAGCACAGAGCAGGGCTTCGGATGAGGGAAAGTGACTGACTGGTCGATAAGAGAGCGGGCGCAGCAGGAAGACACCCGCTGGACCAGGGAGACCAGGGCGGCGACACCGCGGCGGAACCAGGGCTGCTGCCTTCAGGACAGGGTGGCTTGCTTTAGCATGAGGGTGGGCACACGTTGCTGCACTGAGTTCATTGGGCATGCAGTTGGCAGCGCTAGGTTGGGTATGGCAGCACCAATGTGGCCCTGCTGACTGGACCAGGGCGAGGACTGACAACGCAATTTCTCTTTTCAACCTGTGCCTCACAACAACCAAGTGCGTCCTTGTAAAAGAAAGCAGTAGTGACCGGGGCCTTTCTTTTAGAGGGGCACTCCTCTTAAAAAAAAAAGTTTTCTCAGTCCCGTTTACAATTATGCTGTTTGTTATGAGGTGATGCACAACAGATACTTGAAACTCCACGGGTCTGCAACAGGGCCTCTCCTCTTGATACTCTTCTGCAGGAGTAAATGCACAAGCCAGTTTTCATTGTAGTGCAAAATGATAAGTGAAATAGTTGCAATACAAATCGCATTTGCGAGAGATTAAGCTATTGCCATTGTAAATGACAATGCCATTTATTTATCTGTTTTCAAAACTAACACATAAATAAAAAGTTTGTCATTCATAATGCCAATAGCTCAAACTTTTCCAAAGGCGAAACCGTTGCATTGTAAATGCTTGTTTTAGTGTGCCAGCCTCAAAGTAAGAAGTTGTCACTTCAGCCACCAAACCATTCCACCCAAGGAGAATAAGGGAGCAAAAAAGAAAGGCAAGAAAGCCTTTTTATGCATATAATGACTCGAGGTGGCATCATGGGTGTAACTTCAGAGGGTGTTTGGGGTTTCACACCCGCCAAATAAATGCATAGTGGGCTTGGTAGTTGGGTATGGGAACTCTGAGTCGAGTCTGGTACCTCCGTGTCGGTTTGTCTCATTGTGAGCCAAGAATGAAAGAGAAAATAGTGAACTTAGATGATTGCGAGAGAGAATGAGAGAGAAATAGACAGTAAGCGAGATAGAGAGAGAGAGAGAGCGAGAGAGAGAGAGAGAGAGAGAGAGAGAGAGAGAGAGAAGAGAGAGAGAGAGAGAGAGAGAGAGAGAAAGAGAGATCCATCTGGAGACTGAATTTCAAAATGTGAAACCAGATAACCTGGAATCAATACTGACTTCCCTGCTTGTTCAAATGATGAAATCCTAGGCAAATATTTTATTTCACAAAGTCGCTTCTTTCTTTATTATCACATATGAGCATACTTTTAAATATTTGAGTTCAGTACGTGTGCTGTACAAATATCTGTTATGTTTGATTTAATAGACAATAATGTTGCTCCATTTATAATAAGAATCTAGTCCACGTTTAGGGTATGCATGACTATTGACTTGCCTCTTAGTTCACTAATGGCATTGTCGTAGTGAGGCAAGCCACAAATGTTCTAAAAGCTATCACTTTTTTAATAAATGCCTGTCTATGCAGTGATATCATCTGATATACTAAGGTGAAACGCTTCCACATGTTAAATTTATACACTTTTATGGATTTTGAAGAATTCGTATCATAATTTTACATTAAGTTTTTTTAACTATATACATGTCAAACATATCCGTGACTAAGCTCATGCACGGACTGCTGGAGCTAAGCCAAATTAATGGTTCGGGTCTGTCTTGGCTTGCCCAATTAATTTGCCTGTGCATCCTCCTCTATTTGCAACTCAGGCTTAGTACATGGGAGTGCCAGTCACTTTATAAAAAGATTTGTGAAAGGAGAGGGCTAAAACATGGAGCCTTGCCCACATGCACCCTTTTTACATACCTACCATAAAGGCTCCTTGTAGCATAGACAAAGAAAAATGCATGCATTAAAAATACATTCCCAATAAGTGAAGCCGGGAAAGGGAGCTCCAGGTTGTTGTGTTGTACATGACTGTATTCATGATTTCCCGGGGAGAACTACAAGGAAGAGGTGGGACGGGCTGTGATGCAGCTTCTGTGGTTGTGTTTAGGGTGTGATACCCTTCAAATGCATTTTTGGTTTGTTAGTTGGTTCTGGAGGCCATAAGTTGGTTCTGCTATGTCTGTGTCAGTTTTGCATGTCGGTCTGATTTCACTAAGAGTTTTAACTTGTTCATTTTTCGGATGTGGATCTCAAATATATATAGTGGCTTGTTTATCAAATAATAGGAAATCTGCACCCCTATAAGTACTCTTTGAATGGGTGCAAATGTAATACTTTTTGGAATTCACAAATTTACTGCTTTTCCTAATTCACAAAATTTGGCAGAAGCAGGCTTGGAAAGCTGCACCAGTTTTAAGTTTCCAGGCATACTACTAGAAAGCAGATACCCACAAGGTGATAGGTTGCATATTTGCAAATAGTCTAACCAGAGGCAACAGCTTGGGTTAGTGCTCCAACATGGAAACAGTCCATCCCTAAACGTGGCCGCCTCACCCTCCACCCTGCAGGCCACAGGTGTTTTTGTTCAGTTGGGAAATTCAAGATTCACGCCCTCCCCCAAATCTCACTGACTAAATTACGCCCCTTAGTGGCATATTTCAGATCTTCAGATGCAAACTTCAAGGGTGAAAATAAGGGAAATTAAAGGTTTAAAGGACTGTGCTGTGTCATTGTTGAATGAACTGGAAGGTTGAACAGTCCAGCTGGAATATATGGCAAGAGCATCACTTTTCTGTGTTCTGGAGGGTGCACCTCTGTTGACAGCAATACAGAGAAGAGGTTGCTGTCTGAGACATTATCCTGTGTGGTTATATTAGGTGCTTGGAGAAAAAGGCAGCAATTATCCAGGTCGGACTGGCCTAAAGCACCAGGTGGCAGGGCTAGAAAGGATGATCTAACAGGTCAATGTATGGACCAGTTGTTGGCTATTTGTGGGCTTGTTTTATGGTCTGGTGGGCTGATTTTACTGCTGATTTCCGTGATATTACCATAGCCATTGCTGCAGCAAGCACAAATTCACACAGCCCACCACACCTTGCAAACAAATCTTTACAGCATGTCTTTCCAAACCGCCCAATTTGCAGAACTTGAGCCATATTTTTTGCTGAATAATTCGCTGTTGGGGATCCCGTTTATTTTGGTGCCTGGGCTTATTTTCTTTGCTAGTCCGACCCTGTCAATTACAAGACTGAAATCGCTTTAATTGTGGCCATGAGTAATCCCTCTGGAAGAGAACTGTTGCTTTGTGAACTCTAGCACCAGGGAACTGTTCTAATGGACGCAAACAGATCCTGGTTATTCCAGACTACTGGCCATGGGCGTGCCCGTCAGTGCTCGTCAAAGCCCGGACAGGGCTGGGCTGGGCCACCCCCCTAAGGCCTGCAGCGAAATTCGCTGGCATTCACGATGGCATGTAGCCCATGGTACAGTGTTCTGTCTTCTTATTGAAGCAACAAGAGTGGTTGCTGGCTGGCAGGACTTGCTTGGTCTAAATTACGGCCATTTATTCTGCATACCTTACTTCTGTGCTTGATATACGACTCCCTGCTAACCAGGTCTTTATAATGGGTAAGTGAAAAGGTGCTTCAAGTACCATACTTCCCCCGTACCCGCTCAACAATTGACAATTATCTAACCCGAGCTGTAGCCATGGTTACAAATGAGATCCAGTTGGCAGAGAGTCGCCTTTCCCTTACACCGGAGGAGATCACCCATCCACCCACTGATCAAAGTCGCTGTGATCTGCTACCAACACAGAGTGTATCAGTGGCAACAAGCCCACCTGTGGTATTACCGAGCCAGGTTTGTTCCGTGTTGCTGGTCCATAATGTGGGTGAAGGTCTAGACTGTGTGGGGTTTGTACCTGGAGGGGGACCTGTGTCTAGTTCAATCAGTATGGATGGTGGTGATCAGCTTTGCGATTCTGAAGGGGAGAGCGGCCCAAGAGCTAAGCGGAGGAAGAAAACTGCTAAATCTACTAAGCCAAGAAACTCTGTCAGAACCAGCAAAATTCCTCCGCATAATAAGGCTACAGATGGAGTTCTGTCTGGGGGATCAGTTTAAGTTACCCAGAACACTTGGGGTGGTCTGAGTAAATGCTTTGGTGACGTCTTGGACTCAAAGTTACGCCGCATTTTAGATCAATTATTTAAAATTAAATCCAGGTCTTCCACTTGTACCCAGTACTCGGTTTCCGATGCTACTTCTACTATTCCTACTCAGAGCAATGCTGCCTTACAACCACATGGCAATGTACCCACAATCAATCCTGTTACACAGCCGGCATCCCGTGCTCCTAATCAGACCATTCTTCCTGTGATAGACCTTCGCCCAGCATCAGCACCGTACGTCATTGCACTGATAAACGTGACCAAGCTAACAGGAATCAACATGGAACCCACCAGAGGCCTAATGAATAAAACCATCCATTGGCTAAATAACAACGTTACTGGTAACTGGGACACATCTAAAGATATTCTGATAGCTAGACGGGTGGGAAGCATTGGGGGCAGCGGCCTTGGAAATAATGGAAATGTTGTGGTGGTAAATGTTCGCACCCCGATGCTAGTCAAAGTAATACAGCACAAAGCAAGTGTGTGAATGGTCAAAACTAGTTCCATCAAGATAGTCCCACTTGGTTTTTTCTATCAGCACTTTACGAATCAATATTGTACTCCTAGGAGTCTGGGTCTCTGGGACTCTGTGATGCCTAGACCCCTTCCTTCTTCATCACTCCATTTGACCAATAAATTTGCTCCATTGGCTGGGCTGGAAGATATTGATTGACGGTTTAAAGAGGTGGTTGTCTGGTCTGGCCTCCAGGATGTGGATGGGCCATCTGATAATATAGTTTTTGCTACCCAACTGCCACCCTCCACCCATCACAACCCTCTTCCCACGGTGTCTGGACCTATGGAGAAGGTTGGGGTTCCTTGTATTTCGAGGTTAGTGGTACAAGCAAATATCTCTCTCCCACATGATCTCTTGGGTGTAGGACCCTGCAACGAGAGCACTGAGGAGGCTCTTGCTAGGTTATCTTCTACTTCACAGCTGCACTCTGGCCCCCTACAGAACATTTTCCCTTTAGAGGCCAGCCTATGTGGGGGAACGATAAAGTTCAAATAGACAGCGTATGCTTGAAATTTTTAAGTTGGAATATAGCGGGAGTAGCATCAAAGAATATGTTGGAGGGGTGGCGATCCTTTATTTATGATTGACATCGTTTTTTTGCACGAAACTTGGGAGAGCAAAGATATTATATTTAATAGGTTCACATGTTTTAGCTTGCCTGTTACTCCATCTACAGCAGGTAGAGCAAAGGGGGACTGACGGCTTGGTTCAAAGTAGAAATTGCTGGTCTGATTGCACAGATATCACATGAACAGGGGGAAGCACAGGCTTTTTGTCTTCCTTGGAATGATAGTAATAAGCTGTATTTGACAAATTTATATAATAACAACTTTTCTTCCAAAGGTGACTTCCATGGTCTATTTGTGCTGCTTGACAAGCTTGTGGATAGAGAGGCTGGAGTGGATTGCCCTTTTACGCTGTTGTTAGGGGTCTTCAATGCAAAATTAGGGTATCCGCATTCCCTTTCCCCGACTACCTTTGAGCCAATCTCCCAAGAGCCGGACCATAATATGATTATGCTAGGGGCGGCCCTATTTTCCTATTTACTAGAATGGGGTATGGTTAATAGGGCCCCTAAATTGACAGACCAACATATTCCCAATTTTATAGATGGGGTGCAGGAAGCGTTACTGATTATATATTTGTCACTTGGCAAAGGTTTCCCCTTATTAAAGACTACAAGGTTCTTATTCAGTCCTATAGCGATCACAATCCTATTTCTGCACAGATAGTGCTACCATATATGGGCAAAAAGCCAAAGCCTCCGCCTGCCAAGGCACTATCCACTAAGGACGCAGGGCGTAGGGTGGTATGGCGTTCAGCGAGTATGAGCAGCATAATGTCCCATGTGATACCTATTAGTTCTGTCCTGGTGCTTTGCTGCAATTGTACGACACTTGACTCAGCCCGTATCCTATCGAGGTTTGTACTAGATAAAGTCAAAATTCTACTCTCTAGTCCCAATACCCAGCCACATCTTCATGCATATTCTTGGTTTGACAATGCCTGTAGGGGAAGGGTAAATAGGGCGGGCAGGGGTAAGGAGGAAAGGTGTAGGGGGAAGGAGGGAGATAACGGCAGGCGAGATGAAGGAAGGTGTGGCATTGTGAGCGGTCTAGTAGTTGGGTGGGTGGAGTTAGTGGGCTGGGGGAAAGAGAAGCCAAGCCAATCCTGGTGGGCATGACCCACCTGAGGCCCCCAGAGCCATTGACTCTGATAGCTGGTGAAAGTATGGGTCCACGGTGGCAGGAGTGGGTTGAAGACTTCGAGGACTACATCAAAGGGTCCAAGGTGACAGTGGATGAAGACCAGTTGATTGCATTGCGTAATTTAGCTGGAAAAGACATTAGCAAAGTAATAAAAGAACTGCCCCCGGCTGAAACCGGGACGTATGCCAAAGTTCGTGAAGCCTTAAACAAAAAGTTCCTGCACAAGCGTAATGTTGATTACAAGAGATACATGTTTCACCAGGCTCGACAGGACAAAGAAGAGCTGATGAGCACTTACTTAACACGACTGCGCCGACTATCACAATATTGCAATTTTGACACATTTTCCACTGAAGATGCCATACGGCTTCGAATCATTGACGGGTGTCAATCCGAAGCACTTAGAAGGAAGCTGTTAAAGAAACACAAACTTGATGAAATTGAGGAGATGACAAGGGTGCACGATCAGGCCGAGAAGATGGAGTCAGGGCGTGCGGAGAAAAGAGAGCAGGCCAACAGAGTCCAGAATGTCAGATCCTGCAAGCGTTCCAGAGAAAGGTCCAGAAGAAGCAGGTCATCTGCCTGGCACCAGCAAGCCGGACACAGGCGCCCTGAAACCCGTCGGTTAGACAAAAGGGTGGATCGCACCAAGAAATGCTATTGTTGTGGTTATGAGCTCCCACATACAGACGCCTGTCCTGTGATGGACCAGCAGTGTCGGAAGTGCAAGCACAAGGACCTTTTGGAAGTTATGCGTGGAGATCCTCGAGGTGAAATGAGGAATGGTGCTGCTCGAACGTCCAGGCTGGGTGCTCATCGTCACCACGTGCGAACCTCACAAGATCACACTCAATCATTGCCTGAGTCCCCAAACTCTAGTAGAGAGTCGAGACGATCTCAGTAGGTCTGCAGATCGTCGTCCCGAGAATTTCAGTCACCATCATGCTTTAGGGCGTATGCGCGCTTTATAAATTTTAATTAACATAACATCATGGGAACCTAAATACACCAATGAATATGCAAGCATGGTGGCTAACCCGGACCAGTTGAAAAAGTACCCCCGACTCGATATCCTCATAGGAAACCATAGCACTAAGTTTGTGCTAGACAGCTGAGCATCGCTAAATTATCTCCCAGTGTATAGAAAGATGAAACCAATGCCCACCTTGAATCCAGCACATGTCCGGGTGTACACATGGATGGCTAAAGAGCCACTGAACTGTCTTGGGCAATTCCCCACGACCCTTCAATATAAGACTATGTCCATATCAGCTAACATACATGTTATTGAGGGTCCAGAGGCGGACTGCTTTCTCAGCTTGCCGACCGCTGAACGCCTTCGCCTAGTAGAAATTCTGTATCAAGTCAACAATGATCCTGATATAATTCATAAATTTCCAAAGTTGTTCTCCGGCCTGGGGAAGATGAATAAGTGTCAGATTAAACTTCACATAAATGAACAAGTCCGTCCTGTTGCTCAACACCCTCGCAGGGTGCCATTCCATCTCCAGCAGGCCGTCGAAGATGAACTGCAAGAGTTTCTGAAAGCTGACATCATTGAACGTACGCATGGTCCCATGCCCTGGGTGTCACCGGTAGTGATAGTTCCCAAGAAAGGGACGCCCGAGAGAGTGCGCTTGTGCGTGGACATGCGAGTGCCTAACATGGCCATAGAACGGGAGCGCCATCCAGGGCCCCATCTGAGTGACAAGATATCTGCCTTAAACGGCGCAAAAGTGTTCTCCAAACTTGATCTAAATAAAGGCTATCATCAGTTAGAATTGCATGACAAGTCGCGATACATCACGACCTTTGTCACACACCTGGGGTTATTTCGCTACAAGCGATTGAGTTTTGGCATATCCTCAGCAGCGGAAATATTTCAGGAAGCCATTCGTCAAACCATTCACCATATACCCAACACCCTGAACTACAGTGATGATATACTGGTGTATGGGTCTACCACTCAAGAACATGACAAGGCACTAGATCGAGTTTGCCATGCATTGTCGGAAGCCAACCTGACCTTGAATTGAAAGAAATGTGAGTTTCACCGGTCCACACTCAAGATATTCGGGCACATTTTTTCAGCAGCCGGGATGAAGCCTGACCCCGACAAAGTAGCTGCCATGAATGACGCCAACAGTCCACAGGACATTGGAGACATCAGGTCATTCCTGGGCATGGCCAGTTATTGTGCCAGGTATATCATAGACTATGCTACCATCAGTCATCCTCTTAGAACCCTCACCAAGCAGGGTCAGCCGTTTGAATGGACCCCCAATCTGAGCGAGCCTTCTGCGAGATCAAAAAGGCAGTAGAGTCTGCCTCCAACCTAGCATATTTTGATCCCAAGCGCAAGACAGAAATAACTGTGGATGCCAGTCCGGTGGGACTAGGTGCCATACTTGCACAATATGATAACGACACTGATCAAAGACACATTGTGGCTTATGCGAGTAGCAGTTTGACAGACCCAGAAAAGGCATACTCACAACCAGAGAAAGAAAGCCTGGCGGTTGTGTGGGCGTGTGAACATTTTCATGTCTTCATATATGGCAAACATTTCACGATGGTGACTGATTACCTGGCCCTTGTGACAATATTTGGAAACCCTCGAGCGAAGATGCCGCCTCGCATTGAATGGTGGGGTTTGAGACTACAAGACTACATCAATACCATTGTGCATAAGCCTGGGAAGTCGGCCAATCCTGCTGACTATATGTCACGCCATCCGCAGCAGTCTCAGATCACTGGGCCATCTATGGCTGAGGAGTATCTTTATTTTGTGGTGGATCAGGCCAGGCCACCAGCAGTTCCCCTCGAGGTCATTCAGAAAGCCACTAGAGATGATGCAGCGCTGCAAAAAGTTATGAGCTGTTTGTGAAACAACCGGTGGAGAGACATTGATAAGGAAGGGGAGAGTGAGCCACAGCTTTGGCAAGAACTGCAGGCATTTCAGCACATCAAAGAGGAATTGTCATCCACCTCCGAGGGACTCCTGTTAAGGAATCAGAGAATTGTCATTCCCAAGAAACTACGCCAGGGAGTCATCAATTTGGCGCATGAGGGTCACTGTGGCATCGTAGCAACTAAAAGGGCGTTGAGAGAAAGAGTCTGGTTCCCTCTTTTATCACATGGTCGAACTCACAATAAGGGATTGCCCTCAATGTCAATTGGTCAAGTCTGGAGAACTGCTGCCGCCACTGCAAATGACTAAATTGCCTCAAGGAGTGTGGCAGGAATTGGCCATGGACTTTTATGGCCCGCTGCAATCTGGCAAATATGTCCTTGTAGTAATTGACGAATATTCACGATTCCCAATTGCTCAATTTGTATCGTCCACCAGTGCGTCCAGCACAATTGCAATGCTAGATGAGGTGTTTGCTGCCTGGGGTGTTCCTAAAGAACTGAAAACAGAAAATGGTCCCACATTCATTAGTCAGGAGTTCGAGGACTTTGCAAAGCATTTAAATTTCCACCACCGGAAAGTCACCCCGTTGTGGCCACAGGCTAACGGCACTGTGGAACGATTCATGGCCACACTCAAGAAGACTTTTCAACAAGCAACTTTGAATAAGCGAGTTCTCCAAGTGGCTCTCAATGAAATGCTGAGGGTTATATAGAACCACCCCACATGCCACCACGGGCAAGTGCCCAGCGACATTAATGCTGGGTCGACCTATCCGGACCAGAATTCCCACATGGAAAGGCACGCTGAGACCCGTGTCCCCTGCCCACATTGATTCCGAAATCCGAGCTGCCGTTGGTGCGAACAAAGAGATCATGAAATCATATGCTGATCGACGCCGGCGAGCCAGACCCTCCTCCCTGCAGGAAGGAGATACTGTTGTGGTAAAACAAGAGCAACAAAAGAAAACGGACTGTCGATTCCGAGATGATCCTTTGACCATTATGCGCCAGAAGGGCACCATGGTGACTGCAGAATCAGACAGCCGTAGAATTACCAGGAATATATCCCATTTCCAAAGATGTACTCCAGCTTTGAGAGATGCTCTCACTAGAACAGTTGAACCAACCAGTGGTGAATGCAGTGAGAGTTGTGACCAAATAAGAGAATCTCCAAATGTGGACGCCCAGCCTGAGAGTGAGACTGCCTATGATGGAGGCTCCCAACGGCCTCGACGAGATGTTCGACGGCCTAAACGACTAATTGAGGAACTATGAATTAACTGGTTATTCCATTTTGTTAAGAAAGGGTGAGATGTGGGATTGTGAGCGGTCTAGTTGTTGGGTGGGCGGAGGTAGTGGGCTGGGGGGAAGAGGAGGATCCAGGGGATGGGCTAGTCAGTTAGAGTAGGGACGGGGACCTGAGAGCACCTGTTGAATAAAGCTCTTAGATACATAAAGAAGTAGTCTGCCGTTATTACGAGGAAGACACAACAGAAGGTCTGCCCAATGTCCGGCTGGGTAGGTGACGGCCGAGGAGGGAATCCAGAGCCCATCTCCCCTATAGCTATCAGTGAAGGATAGATGAGGAAAACTATAACTCGCATCAACCAGAAATATTTGGAGACCCTAATTAAATGTTGCTAGAATTTAGAAATAAGGCTGCCCGAGAGGTCAAGTATTTACATAAATGTGCAATGGCTAGGCAATATAGAGAGGGATACCACCCACCAAAACACCGGGCCTCACAAGAGGAAATGGCCATTGTGCCAGAAAATTACACACACTTTATGAACATGCCCTAAACGTTTGCAGCATTCACTAAGCCATATACAACTAGACCCAAAACATTCATTACATAATCTCAGAATATCTAAATAGTATTGGAATTGTGTAGCTGGAACAGTGTGAGAGATAACCACTGATGCAATCCATAACCACTGCATAGATAAAAGAAGCCATTATCACTCATAAAAAGAAGCACTAAAATACAAGCTAAGGTTAAAGATTTTCATTTATGACCGATGTAAAAGCTTTTGAGTGTTTAAAATGAAATGTGCATTAATATTTGTAGTTCTGCATCTCAGTTCACTTCTGTATACTGATATGGAGCTAGTGCAATTGAAACAAAATTATTGTAGTATGTTAAAGTGTATATTTTTTGCTAAGACTAACTAGGTTTCAGTTAGGTCTCAACAATATCTTGTTCAAAATGGATGCCATTTCATAAAGTTCACTCTTTGTTTATATTTCTTGCTTGACACTATGTGCAGCAGGATGTGGCTTGTTTATTTCGGAATGACACTCAGCTCGAAGAGCCTGCTAGAAGAGATCGTTTGCAACATTTTTCAATGACCTTCCTCTTGTATGCGGTATTATATTCATTCACAATGGTTCCCTGTTGTTTATGTAACTACTTTGTTCTACGCCTCCAGACGACACTCGCCACTTATGCTGAATCAATATTCATGTAGCGGGTTAGTGCTAAATTGCTTAATGTAAGTGATGTTTATGATTCTGAAATTGTGATTTGTTGGAGTCATGATCATTCTATGCTGATTTTGCAGATTATGTACTTTCCTATGCAAGAAACTGTATATTAACCCTTGAATTTGGGGGAGGGGGGGGGCATAGGCCTTTCTTGTCTCTCTAGACCTGCTATCGGGTTTCCTATTGATTTTGCTGTACACTTTAGACTGAGCATGTTTCAGATTTTTGGCTATTGATATATTATTCTGCTTTTGATGGCCTTCCTGAATAATTAGTTCTTTTTAATTTAGTGAGATTATAACTGCATCTGAATGTACTTTTCCTGTGTTTCTCCTTTGAATTGTATAATAAACATTCATGTTTTTTCTGCATTTCAGATCTTAAAACTCACTTTTCGAGTCAGTCCTTTCTTTTGACTGTATTTTGAAATGCTGATTTGAAACTTATCACTAGGGGCACATTGCCTCATTTTTAATGTTATCACCGTCCCTGATCCACCCAATGTTTGGGTGCACTTTAATTGTAGATTCCCAAGGGCCCTGCTGCCCACACAGGAATGGCATTCCCTCACCAGGCTAGGTTTTTACCTGTCCGTTCCACGATACATAACCTAAGGACTCTCTTTTCGCTTATAAATCAAACTTATCCCAATTCATCTGCTGAGGCAGTGTTTCAGTAAACAGAAACTGAGTTTGATTCATAGAATGTCACTTTAGTTACGCGATGATTAGAATACTGGAATGGGTGGGGATATAATGAAATTGAGCTTCCTGTTGTATGCAATACCACTGGCCCATATAAATATAAACGGGTGCATGCCACATTTCATCGATATTTCCAGAGGCACTAAACAGGGCTGTCCACTATCCCACCTACTATTTGTCATCTCTTTTGAATCCCTGGCCTGCAGGAGTATCTCTGATAAATTCCTAAGGTTAGGCAAGAGGTAATATGCTTCCTCCCTTTCTGAAAATGACAATTTACTATATGCAAGAGACTCTGAGCAAAATCATTCTCCAGTTACTGGTGAGTGCATGGTGTTTTGCTCCAAGCCTGGCTTAAAATGAATTGCAATAAATTGGAATTGTTTTTCCTGACTCTCAGTGCCACTAAACCATACCTTGATCCTGTGAGATGTTGTAAGGTTTCAGTTAGATATCGAGGGATAAATACAAACCAGAAACCGAATGTAATGCAGAATGATAACTGTGGTTTGGTAATGCCCAGGTTGTAAGAGTCAGTAATGCAGTAGAAAGAGCATCCCTCATCAAGATGATGGCCCGCCTGAAGTTGCTGTACCTTTTTATCAGTGTTCGCATTTGACTAAATAAATATTTCTTCACAATTATATGCACCCTGTTGATCTGGTTGGTATGAGCCGAGAAAAAAGTCACAACTAACCTCATAACGGCTATGGAATGTCCAGCTCCAGTTCTGGACGTTCCATTGCAGCTATGAGGTTTGAACGTTCAATAGCCGACGGCAGCACTCCTGAGGTAGTGGTGCTGTCGGCCGCCGAACGTTCGAAGCACTTAAGAGGTTAAACTGAGCTATAATGTCAATCCCATTCCAAAATGGGATGGTTCTCAGTACCACTAATGGATCAATATATATGGGTGGTGTAGTCATATGTTACTCACTGTTGGTATCCTTTGGAACCCCATGCACCTCATTCAGCAGAAATCGCATCCTCTTGCCCCCCCCCCCCCCCCCCCTCAATACGACTCCGGCCAAATGGATGAACATACTGTCCAATCAAGCGAACCTTCTACAAACAGTGCTGCAGGTATACGGGAAGCGCCTGGCCTGTAGTGGGCAGTACAGAGTGATCGCCAATTGGAGGATGACGATCATCTGAGGGTGCGATCTGCTTCCCACACTGCAAGACTTGCTAAAGATCTTGGTATGTTGTTATCATAACATAGATGCCTATGACACTTTACTCCAACACACATCGCCCCATAAAGATATTTTGCGGCCCCCTCAGGGGATATCTGCTGAGTAAGAAAACTGCCCAGTCTGAAGGGACAGATAGGACACAACAAGAACATGACTCAGGAGTCAGCAAAGGACTTGAAAACACAACAAGAAATACTGAAAACACTTACATGAGGCCCATAATAGAGATTCAGAGTGGGAGAAGACTATTAACTGACTAGCCAACAAATACAACTGTTCACCAGACTATCACTACCGCAATAGGGTAGAAAATATGTATGAAGACGCATGCGTCTTTCACAAATTTGTTGTGTATCACAGGAGTTTGCAGACTCTTAAAATAATGTGCATAATCTGGAATGCTCTTGAGGTTGTGATCCCTACTTAGTAGGCGGCTTCTGAGACACAATACATGACTTTAACAACTGTTTAAACCACAGATGTTATCAGGCATGTTGAATGCTAATTTCAATAAAGTTTTAAGGTGGGACCCAAGATGGTGGCATTTTTTCTGCACTTCCGTGGATGACTCCGGTCTTCCCTTGCTGACATCTCTTTCAGTGACTTTGATCCATCGATCATGGTCTGAGGGTATGGATTCATCGGAGCCTCTTTTAGCGGTTCCAGTTGCAACAGCAGCGAAGTCTCTGTGACTGCCACTTCTCAGCCACTCTGCCGAGTAGCATTTTGGAGCATCAATGCGAGTACTTGTGGAGATGCGGTTAGTGGTAGCAACTTTGTGCGAGCCGCAGATTGGGGAGAAAGTGCAGATAACACTGAGGAGAACCCGCCTGAGTGCTAACAGAAGCAAAATGGGTAAGGGGTGGAGTTTCTGCGAGCCTCAGTTGACCCGGGGCTGAAGGATAACCAGGAAGATATCCTGTGAGAGCAGCAGGTGGAGGAATAGCGTTGAACTCTGGGGGTCAAACAACACTAGAAAACCATTGGAGAGATCGAGTGGCTGTCTCCTCTATTGGAGGGGATGAGCTGGAGCAGCAGAGCGGAGTCTGTCTGTGTTAAGAAATCTATCCATTTGATCAACCTGACGCCGGTGCTCCCGCACTACTTCAGAGCTGCTTTACCCAAAGTATTTTGAGAGTCCTTGTCTGGGAGAAGAGGAAGGAAGAAGGACTTCTTTTCAACCCAAAGTGGTGGTGGCATAGTCTAGAGGCAAAGTGAACACTTTACTGAGAGTGAAGGTGATCAGCATTTCACATCAGGTGAGTGAACCCTGTTACAGTCCATTAATGCAAAGTGACCAGCAATGGCTGAAGAAAACAGCTAACATTGATTGGGAAGTGAAAACAGCAGAAGATACATGAGGGACTGACCAACAGAGTAGGGGGTATTGAGAGAGATATTGGTACACAATGAAAAGGAGCCTGAAAATATCAGGGGAGGCAGATGCAGTTGGAGAGTCATGTGCTTCTGGGACAAGGTGCTTGAGGGCATGACAATGCTAGATGCCAAGGTAGATCACTGAGATAATTCCACAGAGAAACCCAGATGAGAGTTCTTAGTATCCCAGGAACTGTCCAAGCTGACACACTGTGACTGTAATAGTGCAAAGTCCTCAGAGAAGTACTGTGGGCCTCATTTAGGGGTTATTTGCCGTAGGGCAGCACAGCAGGCCTTGATGCTACGATGCCCTACGGCATCTATTGGATACGGCGCACTTTTGTCCTTTACCCCTAGCGCTGGCACACAATAGGCTGCCGTGCGCCAACACAGGCACCTTTGCACCATGGTGAAAGGGTGCCTGCATTGCAGGGATGATCATTTTTCTGCAGGAAGGGAAACCTTCCTGCACAAAAACAATCACAAGATGCTTTTTCCTCTTTATATGTGTGCTGCAGAATGCAGCACACATAAAAAGAGAAAAAACGAGGGGAAATAAATATGTTTGTCCTCGTTCTGCCTCCCCTACGCTACCCCTGGGGGGCATACGTTTTTGGCACTGCCTCAGACTTATGATTTCCGGTCCTATATACCATCCCAGAGGAACTCTTCTAGACACCAAGTTAGTAGTCATCTCACTCAACGGGAGCAGTAACCCAAAAACAGTTCATGCACTATTCTTCGTCAGCCCACTTCATCTGCTGCAAAATCTCCATGACGTTCTCAGCCGAGTTTATCTGTGAAAAGACATATCTCTAAACAGCAAAATCCACCTTCAGCCTCACTGACACAGTGATGCCCCTCACCATCAAGTTGATCTTCTCCATTAGGGAATCTTTCTCTCAATGTCTGGGGAGAAGAGGAGCCTGCCTCTCCTAGCATGACTTTTCGTTCAATAATTTTCAGTGGCTATGGTATTGACGGAGGCACACGCTCTGTAATATATTGAAAGATATTTAAATAAAATAAAGTTCTTTAAAAATTGGGCGAGGATACCATTTGTGGCTCCAGTGCACTGGGGATGAGGCCCTGCATATTTGACGGAGTTTATTTTGTCTTAGAGATGGGAAGCTGGTTTTGTAGACTGGGAACAGGGCCGGCCTTAGGCATGTGCAAGCTGTGCACCTGCACAGGGCCACCACACCAATATATATCCTTAATATAATAATCCTCTGAGGATGGAAACATATTTGCGTGGCAGGCCCCTGGCAGGGATTTGGCGGCCTCCGGCTCTGTTCCACTTCCAAACACCCTGACCCCCCCCCTCTTCACTCGCCTCTGTGCTCCGCCCCGCTCAGACCCCCTCTTCCGGGGCCCCCTACCTACATTCCCTGCCCAGGGCCGCCATGAGCCTAGAGCCGCCCCTGCTGGGAAGCGCCCATGTGCACGTGCATACTCAGATGGAGCTCTAGTTCTGTAGGCCCGCCCATCACAGGGGTAAGTACGTTTGTGATTGGGCGGTGCTGAAAAGAGAAACTCAACAGCAAACACTGGAAATGTTAGACATTCCTCTATAGCAGTGATACTCAAAGTACGGCCCAGGGTCAGCATGCGGCCCTCCTGACCTTTAAATGCGGCCCCCCTCCTCAACAGCAGCACCAGGTTGCTATTTACTCAACTCAGTACTAACAAAAAAAAAGATGTTAAAAGAACACAAAAGCATTTATCTCAAGGTTAATTTAAGTTAAAGAAAGGAAATAACAAGTTTGTCCTGCACTACTTAACTTTAGAAACACTTTCATTTTTTAAGGCATCTTGCAGCAAAAAGTGGAAAAAAATGATGAAATCTCTTCAAAATTCAAAATAAGTATTTTCTTAGCAATGACAACATTGTTTCCTTAGTACATGAGATTATATCAGTGCATTGAGAAGTATACATTTTTTAAGTGATAATTTTAAAAACAGAAACATTAATTGTACCCCCCACTAATCTTCCCAACAAAGCCCATAGTGAACTAAGAGGCACATCAGTTGTCATGTGCACTCTTTGGGCCAGAATTTCAGAAAATGCACGCGACACAGAATAGTGCAGCCCCCAAAGAGGCTGCACTGCACTGTGTGACAGCGACGGAGCAGAAGAGCGCCTTATCTACTGAGATTTGGCTCTTTCCTCGCCTTTCCCTAGCGCTGGTGCTGTTCTAGCTGCAGTGCACCAGGCACACACCTTATTGCCATTACGCTAGGGTGTGTGCATGAGTCTAGCATAGGTTTTGTACAGGAAGGATACCCTCTCTGTACAAAATACCATGCTTTCTCCTGTTTAAAAGCTTTTCCCACTTTGTATGTGAGCTGCACAGTACAGCACGCATCAAAGTCGGAAAAAAACAGGCGAAATGAAAACATTTCTCCTGTTAGTGCCTCCAATGAAGTAGCATTAACTTTTGCCACTAAACCCTGTCTACAATTCTTTGTAGATAGGGATTTGCATCATAAGTTAGTGGTTGCTTGGGAATGCCCATGTACCATCCATGTAACGCCACCTTGGCGCTAAGTAATGCGAAGCAGTGCTTTGCGTTGCTTTGCAATACTTTTAGGATACTTTCCAGCTCAAAACAAGTTTGGCACTGGAAAGTAAATTTGAAAAAAAATGTGTTGGTTAGCGTCACTTTTGTGACTTTAATTCAACGCAAAAGTTTTGAAAATCTACCCCTTTGGGTGGCCTGGGTTCCTATTATGCATGAATAACGTTATAAATTACTAAATAAAACACAGGAGAAGGTTTTGTAAAGTGTACATCCTGAATTCATGTATTTCGAGGCCCTCTTATAAGTTATAACGAAAAAAGGAGGGAAAGTGAAATAAAACTATTGCCTAGGATCCCACAATTTGGTTAAGTGGGGAAGCTGGGATTAATCCTGGGTTTTCTGGTTCCACATTGTCCAATTTAGCCACTAGTTGTATATGATCCGCTTTCCCTACATCCACTTTACTGCCAATCCCCTCCCCTCCAATCCCCGGCTACCACCCTGTAGGCATCAGAGCCACCCTCGGTCACATCACAGACCAAACGGTTTGGCTTCTTGGCAAAGGTTTGTGAGTACTCATGCTCTGTAGTACTGTGTAACTGTATTCCTGAAGAAAAATGGGGATCAACAATCAAAATATAAAGAATTCTTGCAGAGGAATAGATAAATCATGTTGCCTCACGGCAATGCAGAATTCTTCACGCCTCAACTATTCCTTAGTTTTAAACTTCATTAAACAATGTGCACACTTTACGGATTATATAAAGGCTTCGCAGAGAGGAATAGATAAATAATTTCGCGCAAAGCATGGAATTAGTCATGGCTCAACTATTCTTCAATTTTATACTTCATTAAATTATGTGCGCGCTGTGTTGATGACAACTGACGGACAATGCTTTGTTCAAAGTTAATTTCGACTTTTATTTATATGCTGTACAAAAACATATCTTTATTTTTCATTGTCTAGTGCTTCTGTGCTTTCAAGAAGCAGGTCTGACACAAAAATGCATACATTTAAAAAGAACATTTTCCAAGTCGATTACATTTTTCTAGAGAAAGGGTATTTTAATTGACATCCTACACTAATCACTTTGCGAGAAGTAATGTATAGTTTAAGCAAATTAATATTTCCCAGTCATTTTGGGTGGAATTGCAGTTTATTTCTTCATAAATATAGTCTCCTGGTAATACTCAACACGTTTCTGACATCTTGTCTTTTATATGGCCTTCTGCAGGACGTAGATGAATCTTTCAGATTACCACTCTTACAAAGCCAAGATGGGCGTGTGCTGAATGGGCTCTGTTCTTTATGTGGCTCTTATTTTGCTGCTCTTTTGGGGCATAGTGGAGAGAATGGAATACAAATAAGAGGCAGGCAACATTCCTGGTCATCCCCTGGTCCCTATTTATCTGGGTGGATTACGGTGTTTGTTCAGCCCACTACCTTAGTCCAAGGACACTGGCCGGCAGTATGTCAGGTCATCCATAGAACGGCCTCTGACATCCTGCTTTGTGAGAGCACCCAAATTACAGAAGAGAGGCCAAGTCACTGGAGCTCTCGTCATTCTCTTCCTTTCTTAGTATTGATCTAGTTAGGTATCGCTACACATCTAGCAGACTGGACTGTATCTGATAGGAGGCAGGTCAGTCCCACCCAGGTTAGTTGATTGGCTGATCTTCAGCACTGTTGTAAGAGAGTGACTCATCCACCTGAATGTGCTCATGTGACATGATTCGAGTTTATCTAGAAGCTTACATTTGAATCATGACCCCCAAAACAATGCACCCTCTCAAGATGGATATTGATTATGTCCTTGTGTTGGGATAGAAATGTCCTGCTGCAAAGTCTGGTGCAGTGTGCACACCTGACCTGAGTCCTCCTCGTAGGACGTCTCTGTAGTCTTTTGATTTACCACCTTAGTACATATGACAATCACGTTGTGCACTGAGGCCTTCTGCGGACTGGTATGAGACCCTCAAAGGTCTCTGTGGTCTCGCGGAACACATCATGTGCATCTGTCTGTTTTGCGCATGACTGCTGTCCTCTCACTGGGCTCAGATGAACTGGCAGTGATGGCAGCAACTGACTGTAGTAAATGAAGGAGGCCTTTTTATTTGTTGCCTTCAATGGGTCCACCTACTGACCTCTCATGTTTAAAGAAGCCTGCCAGTTCCTGTCTACTGGGTCTTGTGTTCCCTCTGTGTGGGGCATGTATGGAGAAAGCATATATGAGCTGCACGGTCGGGGCAGGGTGAGCGCAGACTATGTATGTTGTGCTTTACTACAGGGAGAAAGGGATCCATTACGGAATTCCTGGGGGTGGATGGCTGACATTATGGAGGGTGGTGGGGGATGCAGTCAGATAAGGATGTGATGTGGTGGGAAGCCAAGGAACATGCCTTGCTCATTTGAAATGGTCAAGGTGCATAGGAATAGATGGTGAGGGAAGCCCCGTATGAAGAGTAGGGATCCGCCATGACCCTTTTCTATGTAAATTTTTCACCACCGGTACACTTCAGTTTTATTTAGCAGCCAGGTAAGGAAGAACCTCCCCTTTTGTGCCATTATCTCAAAACCCATGGAGGGAACCTCCAACTCCATTCATCAATTCCTTCAAACCCAGCACATGAAAGAGATCCTCTCCTGTGATGCATGACCATGCCCATTTTAGAGACGGGTTCTGGGATACATTTTGCCATCTGAAAGCCAAGTTTAAATACTGGATTGAAAGCACAAGTCAGTGGTCCATGGAGTTCTCACTGACCGATGAGTGTGGGAGAGAAAGTTCTCTGGCCACCAGTTCCTTTACCAGGTTGGAACCAAAACCTGAAATTCTGTTATATCCTTCTACAAACGCTGCTTGGAGGGAGATTGAGATAAGGTGCTGTCACAGAGGAGAAGGAGTGTAGCAGGTGCCCGAACAGCGAAGAGCTACCTCGAACAGTGATCCACAGCCCATGTGCATGGAGATTTATTTCGGTGCAAGAAGGTCTAGACCCTATCGTCTTGCACAAAGTGGCCCCCAGGGGAAGGAAAATCCCACACTGTGAACTTTTGTGAACCCCTTTGTTCTAACTCCAGGTGAACTCCCACACCTCTGTGTGTCCCCAAACTTACGGTCAACCCCATTTGAGGCAGGAGCTTGCTCAGCCCCTCTTCTGACTGAAAGGTTTTTTAGAGGGTAATCAAGTAGAAGAGGTTTCAAGAACCACAAAGAGCATTTACACCACTGCAGCGATCGTATAACAATATCCACTGAAACCATGTATCTCACCAGCACACTATCTGGCCAAGGATAACAGCTTCTAACAATCACCCACATACTCCTCAAGCACTACATTGGTGTGAATATTTTGCATATTGTCAATAAAGAATTTTCAACATACAACACGTCTGAACACATTTGAATGAATTTGTGAACTCTGGATGTAAACTACTTTAATTAAATAATGCTCGAATCCAGTATTGCAATCGATTAATTTTGTTGTTACTAGAATAGACAATATTTGGATAAATAATAGCTAGTGAGTGCTGATCTCTTTAATGTAAAAGAGCGTGGATCATATCCACTTATGGGGACCCAGGAGGCTGTTTTCCCCTGATCTGAGCACTACTCCTTTGGATTATACACTACAGCTTGGTAGGTGTGGTATCTAGAGTAAACGCCACTTTTTGTAAATCGCTGAATCCGCAAGCACTCACCACCTCTTGGACCTGCTATTTCAACAGTGCAAAAAAGAAAATAATGATATGAACAGGACGTTATTATCTTTTTATTTTTCTATTTGGGAGTCCGGGCAGGGCTGGGCAATAACACCAGAGCAGGGGAGGAGTGGTTTGCACTCCTCTAAGTGCACATGACGGTTTGGCCGGCCCTCTAGGGTCTGCGATACCGTCATGCGCACTTGGGCTGTGGAGAACATGCCCAGGCTCCCAGGCACTGCCAGTGAGCCCAAACGGGATGCTCAGACCAATCACGACGCTGCAGCTAGAGCATCGTGATTGGGAGAGTCCGGAAGCCTGGGTTCCTCCAGTGCTTCCATCAGACCTTCCTTCCAGGATGGAGGAGAGGCGTGTGGCGGCGGGAGAGGTGACATGGTTGAAAAGGTACATTTATTTACTTTAATTTTTTTAATCTGCCCACCACCCAGGTTCCGAGGCAGCTGCCACTGCCACCCACACAAAAGACCATCACTACAATGTATGTTTGAGCTCTTCCTCATAGTTTTGGGTTCAGCCAGTGTGACAGTTCAGAAGAAACCCAAGGCTTTCTCACGAGCAGGGTCCACTTCTTCTGCACCTCTTCCTATACCAGTCAGCCTCTCTGTCCAGCCATCCTGGATACAGGAGAAGCTAGCTCCTAGTAGCTGAGCACACAGGGCTACAGGGAATCTCGGATGGTTATAAACAGATAGCGACACAGAGGCAGCATAAGGACTCAAAGGGAGTCTTGTTAGTGGGAGACCCCTGTGAACAACCCCAGAGAGTTGTGAGCAAACCTGGCTTCTACTACAGTATATCAGAGCCTGGTCATAACTTCTACTTTGAATCCCTTATGTATAGCGACTCTGATGCTAGTTTTACATGTGATTGTATATGAGGTATATGGGGATTAAAGTATGTTTTTTCTTTTTAACAGAGACAGTGGCTGGACATTGACTTATTAATTATTATTGTATATACTGAGTTCCCAGTCTCTAGCCCACACAACCTTCGGGTAAGCCTTGGAGCACTCCGTTCAGCCATCTTGAAAGTCAAGCACTAACAGTGCTCATTTATCCAAAAGGCAAAGGCAGTGTCGGCTCCTCCCATGCTAAGATGGAGGAGCATAGCCCCACTGCTTCAGCTACGAGCTGAATACTTGCTTGTTGTACTCAGCTTGCAGTTAAGGGGGCGGGTGGGGCTGGGCGCCATGCCACTCACAGGGAGGAGGAGTGGTAGTAGTACCAGAAGTGCGCATGACGCTTTGGCCACGCCATCTTCGGCTGGGCAAACCGTCATGCGCACTGTGCATGTTCTCCACCCAGGCTGCACTACAGTAGCCCCTAGATGAGAATTAGCATCACTGCAGGTGTTGCTCCGACATGGTCAACACTTAGAGCAGCCCGGTGCAGCACTCCCGCAGTGCTCTAAAAATTGTTGAAAACTCCTGAACGCTCCATCACGATACCCACCAATGGAAGGAGAGCATGGCACCCGCCCATTGGCCTTCACGTGAACTTTGCTCCATCATTAGGATCCCCGTTGTGGTTCTGAACAGGCTGCCTGCCGCAGGTGTGAATGAGCCGTCAAGGTTTGTTGCTGCTGCCCCTGGTTTCTCCTTTGCTTGGTAACCCTGCCTGTGCCCTTACTACCCATGATTTCTGTGGGTCATAAACAGGGTTAGATTAGGATTAAAAATCGGCCCAGGCACACTAAAAAAAAGGGGCCCACATTTGCATATTGCCTTTCCGCAAAACACTGCTTCAGTAAAGTTTTATAAAAAAGAAGGGAGTGGTTTCTGACCAGCTGCTGGCAGCTTCCAAATAGCATAGACACCCCCAAATTGACCCCAGGCTGTCCAAGAAAGCAGCCCACAGCTGGAACTCGGATACCGGCCCCTCAGCCATTGCCCGAGTGCCCGCCTTACCAATCCGACCCTGGTCATAAACACAGCAGCAGGAACAGAATGGAAATCTTGTTTACTTTTTGTAGTGCCCCCTCCTTGAAATTTTATTAGGTCCTCGGCAGCAAACAGGGCTCTGTTCGGGAAATAAAGGATAGGGTTCACTGCTGTGATGTCATCAGAGATCAGACTGTTTGATGTCACATTGGCTACAATAGGAATTTCCGTGAAGTCACCACCACGGTTCCTGACTGGCCTGTAGGGCAAACAGTCAGGTCCCGATGGGCTGCTCAGCGTGTGCGCCATTTTTTAGGCTGTTTATTGGCTGTTTTAGGGTCTACTGGGCTGGGTTTTTTCCCTTGATTTCCCTGATATTAAAACAAACATTACCTGCAGCAGGCTCATGCAGCTTTCCACACCTAGCAAAACATCTATTAAAACACTGCTCCAATTTGCAAACAGGCAGGGGTCTAGCTTGGTCAATAAGATTGGGGTTGTGAGCTTCTGATTCCTCAACAGTAAGCAGGGATCTGTTTTAAATCACATTATATGAGATGCAGGAGCTAAGGGTTGGGGGGTTTGGTGGCAGTGGAAGTAGAGGAGGGCGGATTGTTAGAGTCCCTTAAGACAACATTTTTCAAACTAAAAAAATATTTTTTAAGGCCGCAAAAAAAAAGAGAGAGACGGAGAGTTTTATTAGAATGGGCATGTAAAAATCCCAGGTGAAATCCCACAGACACTTCCCCATGCCCGACTGAAAGCCCCATGTACCAAACCAATCCAAGACAGCGGTTAGACGAAAGGGAATGAACAGAGAGGGAACAACAGCTGATCATCATGTTAAGGACGGCGAGCTCACTGTTCACACGACCACCCTCATGAAATCCACATCAGCAGAACCTTGGTCTCCCTCAAGGGGCTTCCGACACAAGGGGTCGCCCGGGCAATCTGCAGATATTTAACGACCCAAAAGCCGGCTGTGAAACGACCACAAAGGGGCATGCAAGCGCTTTACAAGTCAATAAGCCAATGCAGGCGAATCACACGGTTGAGGGCATTAATAGATAATAATTTACGTCAGATGGATGCATGTTAAGTAGCTGCGCCCAGGCCTCTTGAGCAGGAATAAAAGATGTACATTAAAATAAAGTACACGCCTCCAGCTCCTAAGCACCATATACTTCAGGGAGCGCTTTGGCAGCTCTTTCAATTAATTCACAGCTCTTCGCTGCATCTGTCTGTGCTGTAAACCCCCTGCTATAAATCTGCAGCATCGTCTGAAAGTAATAGTTAATAGTGGTGCCTGGCTCAGGTCGCCCAGAACTCTTGGACCCTCGAGTCTGGGGAAACCTGCCCCCTCACAGTGGTGGCAGCCTGCAGCGACAGAGGCCATCAAGAGTTTGGGGCTCAGTCATATGAGCCCAGTCACTAACGACGCACACATCCTCTTCACCCCTTCGTTCATCCAGTGCCAGGGGACCCAAACACCACTTGCACATCCATTCATCCATTCATTGACTTATCACACCTATTTGTGTACTTCTGCACCAACTTGTACTATTTACTCACTTACAAAACTGTTCATGTGTCTGCTCTCGCACTCGCTGATTCGCTCATTCCTTCATCCACCCATTCATGCATTCCCGTTCCTTTTCATTCAGAACTTCTCCTTTGATTATTTATTCACTTACATGTATGTTTATTCACTCGAGTGTCAAGCGTAAAGGTGGCACACTTTGGAGAAGGAAGCACCTGTGTAGGCTGTCTGCGCTCAATTTTCATCCCTAGGGCCTTATTTATGAAGGACTTGCGCCGCCGGTGCGTCACTTTTAACATGGGAAAAAGTGACGCACCGGCGGCGCAAGTCCTTCATAAATAAGGCCCCTAGACTTTGAGCCCTGGGGGTTTGAGCATGCAGGAGGGGCTGTGATTGCTACCTTATAAAGCTACTGATACATTCATCATTTCTCCAATTCCAGGTAGGACGTTCAAGAACCTGGTTGTTCGCTGACTGCTGCTAGCGTGTTATGAGCACCCTGCTGGTTAATTGACTAGGATCTGGTGGACTGGCACATGCAGGTTTACTCCCCGGCAATATTGCAGCACTAATTAAGCCCCTGGCTTCAGGGGGGGGGCCTTAAACAGCAAGGCCTGAGGATGCAACTGGGCATGCGCAGCAGCTGCGGCTCCTCCGTAATGGCGCAGGCGCATCAGCCCTCTGCTCAGATCCAGCAGTTGAAAAATAAAGTGATAATAAAACAATGTTATTATCATTTTAGTTGTCGGTGACTGACTGAGCTATGTGAGTCTAGGGCCGGGCGGAGCAGGGCCATGTCAGCGAGGAAGAGTAGTGAGCATTGTAAGTGCGCATGTCACTTTGACTAGCCGTCTTAGAACAACAAAACTGAAATGTGCACTTATATTTCTCCAATCCAGCTGTTTAGTACAGCCGGGTGGAGAAAAGGCACAGGCTCCCATTGACTGAGCAAGCGTCAAACCAGCCAGCTCAGGTCAATCTCAGCGCTTCTCTCCTGCTTAGTAATAGCATGAGAGCAGCACCTGGATTGGGTGGGGAATCTGTGTGGCCCATGGCGCAGAGGAGCACTGAGGCGGCCGGCAGTGTCAGCAGCAGGTAAGTCTTCTTTTAATTTATTATTGTTCAACCCATCCGCTTTACCTCACCACTCTATATTGACAGCAGCACCACTGATGAGCAGTGAAAGATATCCAGAGCCCATCATGGATTTTAGTACGACTACTGAGAGATCTGGAAGATGGAAAGCTTCTACAACTTGGGGAGGAATCCCAGATGTGCCCTAGCAGACAGAGTCTGAATGAGCATTTGGGGATTGCATGGATACCTGCCAATTATCCCTTGAGGGCAAAAGAACTATGACTGACTGTGGCTAGAGATATCGAATTCCAAATATCAACGGGATACATATCATAACAACAGCACCAAGAGACAAAATATCCAATGGGAAGTGCACAAAGGGTGTATGGATTTACAATTCTTAACTCCACATCTATGTGCCTTGAAAATATATCAACAAGGTGTGAATGTGTGAAGTTAGGTATATGACTCTCTTGCACTGCCAGCTCCTCAGAGGAGGGAGCGGCTGTTGCTCCAAGAGGGGTGAGGTCTTGGAATGTCCTACTGTGCGAAGCTCACGTCATCCTCTGATGTATTTCATAGGGTGGAGCCTGGGTGTTGAGGCTTTCTTGGTGGTAAGGGCAGGGGCACTTTAATGAGGCTGCAGCCTCTTGGTGTAGGAACTCAAGTTTACCACCCGCTATTGCACCCCTGCACGCCACAACCAGACCACATAAAACTGTCCAGATCGCTTAACTGCCAGGAAGGACTTGGGGCGGGCTGCTCACTTTGCATTTCACCTACATACACCCAACCGCAAGGCAGTTTGGATGCTTGATTGTGTTATTTTGGCGGCTTCCTGTAACGTAGAGGGCTCTACAGCTTAGATTTTTATCAGGATTAACTCTATCACAGGGACAGCATTTCATCAGCAAGGCAATGTGTACCCAGAGACATTATTCCTTGTTTGAGAACACCATATTCATCAGTTACTTCCCAAACGCTCTTTTATCTCTAACCCATTTCCAACATTGGCCTCTCAGCTGGTCCTCATCTGCAGCATCATCTAGACCCCTCTCTTTGTAATCCCTCCTCCTTCACCAAAGGAGCCAGCATGTGTACCCCAATGAAATAGAAATTCTGGAAAAAAAAGGGTAGCACTCCTTGGAGTAAAACCACATAGAATGTGGGTCACTTAGTAATCTATGCCTGACTGTATATCATGTCAAATGATTATTTCTTCCTTGTCAAGGATGAAAAAAGTACAGTTAACTAATTGACTTGTGCCGGTTGTTCATAAATGCAAAGTAAATGTTGTACATGGTGCTGTGTCCTAACAGTTTCCCTAGATTTGTTATATCTTCACTGACATTTTTAGATCAAGCCTACCAGGCAGCACAGGCTGTCTGTTTGCAAAATGAATATTGTGGACTTATCGAGAACATACAGGGGCTTGCAGCCTGCCCATTGCCATTAGGAGTCTCACATGGTCTTTCCGCAGGGGTGAGCGAAGTTCACGATATAAGGTCCCAACTTCCCTATGAGCGAGGAGGCCCAACAAGGTCAAAGCCAATTCTGACCGATGGGGAAAAGGAGAAGGGAAGAGATAAAAACAGATGACTTCCACAGAGAGTTGGGCTGCAGGTGAGGTGTCTACCAGAACCCGTCTGTGTGTCTCTCCCTATAAACCAAGAGGAGCAACATGTAAGCACAATAATACATAGACGGATGCTCCCTAGCTTCTTCCTGAGTGGCTATGAGCTACTGTTTCTATAGGTACCTGTTGATTACCTTTCATCTCTAATGTGATGTGGGTGGTTAACTGGAAATGCCAATATATCTAGGGGCAAAATAACAATGGTTGGAATGTGAATAATCCCTGGAAGAAATGATTACACAAATATGTATATATCTATATCTATATCAATGTCTAGATAGATAGATAACTGAGGCCTAATTTAGTACCTCTATGTTTCTGTCAAAATCAGGTTTCATTACAGGATTGCAGAGGAAATCAAAAACAAGGAAGACAATCGATATATACAATAGAGTGCATTATATCATGATTGCACTTTCGAGAAATACTGACTTGTGACTATATATATATATATATATATATATATATATATATATATATATATATATATATATATATATTTAGAGCACAAGAAGGGCGGCACAACCGGATACTTTTTAAGAAGCTTTTATTCGCACTTTACAACACCCCACCGACGCGTTTCAGCCTCACGGCTTTTCTCACGGTCAGCAAGTCCTTTTTTGCTTTTCATTTATATACTGCCCTATCTTTGCCTTAAAGTGGCATTATGGGATACGTAGTTTGTGAAGCAATTGGTTAAAAAAAACAATTATAACAGACAAAGGACTGGTGTGTTCTTTTTGTACATGTATAGTACATTACGTCCAAAGTTAATTTCACTTAGGGCATATATCGTTTTGATCTTCTTTATCTTTACACAAGTGAGTTTATCGTTGTTTTGGGTATAGTACCCTTTTCCATTGTTTTTTAGCCGGTTGAGTTCATATTTACTCCAGGTGTATGTGGAGATCCACTCTAAAGTTCATGCCTCTTGGATGCTTTGTTCGGAACCGAACAATGAAACGTGATTCCATTTGTCGAAGAAGACGGACAGTGTCCCCTCCTCTTTCCAATTTAGTGAGCATTTTCAGTCCGTAAAAACTCATAGCTCGCCAATCCCCATTTTGACAAGTACTCAAGTGTTTAGCTGTAGCATACAGCATGTTGGAGTTTTTTACAGGACGGATGTGTTCCAGTATTCTCTTTTTCAGCATGCATGTAGTGCATCCTATGTACTTCATTCCGCACCTGCACTCAATGACATATACCACGTTTTTTGATGTACATGTGATGAATTGCTTTATAGGCATGCATTTCCCACCCGGTTCTACCACATTTCTCATTCTTTTACCTATTTTGCACGCTTTGCATGAAGTGCATGGTTTAAAGCCTATATTTTGTTCTGTCCACCATTTAGGTTGCTGTTTGATCTGAAAAAAGCTTTTAACCAATAGGTCTTGAAGTGAGGTATTTTTTCTATATGTGATGGAAGGATGTTTGCCAGCCATTGACCCTATGTCCGGATCACTGGATATCAAGTGCCAATATTTTTTCATTTTTTTGGCAATTACTCCACTTTCCTTGCTGTATGTGGTGACGAATCTTGGAGGATCTTTGTCTTGTGGGGGTTTTGGCTTCTCAATCAAAGTCCCTGCTCTACTGATCTTGTCCACTTTATTTTTGCAGTTTTTTAGGACATAGTCCTTATATCCTCTTGACTGGAATCTGGCTTTGCTTTCATGTATTTTGCTTTCGGCATCTTCTGGTTTTGAGCAATTTCTTTTTAATCGTACAAATTCTCCATATGGGATGCTCTTCAGTAATGCCTTCGGGTGGAAACTGGTGCAGTGTAGCACACTGTTAGTTGCAGTTTTTTTACGGAACAATGTGGTTTCGAGTTTACCATTGGAGATATAGACCTTGGTGTCTAGAAAGTCTATTTCTCTTCTGTTAGTTGAACATGTAAATTGTAACCCAACCTCGTTTTGATTCAATGCGGCAAAATATTTTTGAAATTGTTCATTGGTGTCGTTCCATACTAGGAAAAGGTCGTCAATTCATTGAGTTGCGGAACTTTACTACAAGTTTTAAAAAACAGTTCAATGCTAAATAACATGATCTTCTTCCAGTCGTTGCAGTTTAAAAAAGGCTAGCTTACAAGTTCGAATCCCCCATGTCCTCAAAATGGGTAAAAGATAGGCCCTGAGGGGTGTCTGATAAAATTTACAGAAGAAGACACAATGAATATTAGATTGATACGAAATATTATCGCAGGGACATACAAGTTTTGACATGGACCAGTTATTACATTGGGGGAATGTAACCAGTCGGTAGAAAATGCCTAGCCTGAAGCGAGTTAACAGCAAACGAGCATAAGAGCTATTTACTGATATTAGATATTTTTGTAACCCTTCATGTAACCCTTCATGGGAGGTGATTTGCTGATATCTAATGATGGTGTGTTTTTCTTTTTCTGTGTTCCATCTAGATGTAACAAGGTGGTCCAAGGCCATCTTTTTAATCAGACTTCTTGGGACCTTCTCCATCGTACTTGGTTTTACAAAGTATTCCAGGTGGCCTAATTCCTTAAACATATTCCTCACATAAGATAGCCATTTGATTTTAGACACGCCATCTAGGGAGAGGCAATCAGTTAATAGGTCTCTGTTTAATGATATATATATAGCAGGTAACTCCAACATACTCCTCATACCCCAGAGGAAGAAAGAGGGCGGACCACAAAAGCTTCATTTAGCAATTAGTTTATTGCTGTGCGATGTGTAGTGTATGTGTATATATATGTATATAGTCTAACAAACAAGACAGAAGTTGTTCATACAAACATTGAGTTCTGCATTTATGAGTCTAAATGCCAAATCAATCAACATAAATGTCTTTTATATCCCAATAGAACCAGCTGAATAAAGCCTTCTCCATTATTATAAGAAAACTGCAGAAAGTGCATCAAAATTAGATACGTTTTTCAGGTTGTAATTGTCCCAAAGACATATGAATAAGCGTACAAGGCACATTACCCTACATGTTCAGCTGTAGCTTAGGAGTTCTTGTTTTCAGTGTTGTAGGTTCACTGGAAAAAGACTTTCCCCAGGACCATGGAACAGCAGGAAGACACTGGACCCGAAAGCATGACAACTGAGATGCCCAGGAGACGCCTGACGTGAACGCTGCCGAGAGCCCAGGAAACCGCGAGGTCAGGTGAGTGAACGTGACAGTCGGATGCTGCAGACCGAAAAGACTAGAACGGGAAGTAGCTTTCTGTCGGCCAGCGCATTCTATATAGATTACACGCTCCGCTCTTGCCGAGCACCAAGGTCCAGGCGGGGAGCAAGCAAGCCTGACAATTGCTTGCCATTGGTTGGCTTTGATTTCACTCTTATTTGCTTTCCTTGTTCCAGTCTGTCCATCTTGTTTTTGTTCCTCTCATGCAGAATAGCCTCTTCATTATCTCTTTGATTGGTTGGCTTCTATGGTTCCTCAGCGCTCTTTTAGGGTACTACTGTTTTCTTTTTAAGAACTCGATGAGTGCATGTGTTTTCCACCTATCTCCCTAGTGTGCTTCTTCTGCTTCACCCTCTACGTTGCTCTCTCTCCAAAGTGCTTGCTTCTCTTCCCCCATTCACACGTGTGTTCCGTGTGCTTCTCTCCACCTCCAAGGTCCACGTTGTTCTCTTTGATCCGTGTGCTCTCCCTCACGTTGAGTCTCCCCCACCTGCTCTGATGCTTCACCCTCCTCCCACGTTTTGTTTCACCCCACCTGTCATGTTACCTCACCCTCACCCCCTCGACAACCCACTTCTGCAACACACTCCGTTTAATCGTTTAATATTTGTATTAATTTTAAAAAGCGGGTACGCACTACATTTTAAAAGAAATTTTTTCTTAAGTTTAAAGATCCATCTCAGATTAGTAAATAGAAAAAAATGTCCTTTTGTAGGCACGCGCAGGCTTGTTGAATGCTTTTGCCCCCCTACAAAAGATGCGGCTGCCATTTCATCAAATCTTTTATTTGTTTATTTTGCCATGCTGGACAGCAGCCACTATGCTCTACAGTATGGTAAAACATAGGCAGTTAATAGATGTTATAAGTGAAACACATTGGGTTTTGCCAAGGCTTGTTTCCTTATGTTAGTGAGGTACACCAACTTCACACATTTTAAACCAGGACAGGAAACCCTAAACAAAACTCCCTGGAGCACAACACTTTCTTTCTGGTCCAATTCCACAACATGCATGGTGATCCCTAATTGGGCTCTATAGTTTCTCCCAGGAGGACGACATGTTTACCAAGTGCCTCAGCATCCTTCATCGAAGACCTGTGTAGCAGAGGCACTCATGCAATCAGCCACTCACTTACATGCTCACGGACAGCAGAGGATTCCAGTTCTAGCATGCTTCACAGAGTTACTGAGAAGGTAGGTAGACATGCCCCAAGGTATGCAGATAAAAAGGCACATGCCCCTGTATACTGATGAGGTATCACCAATCGTCAGTCTCTTTGTAGTCTAGTGACAGGACAGTAGTAACCCTCGGTGTTGGGTGAGGTCCGCTTTTGGGCCGCCTGCCCCCTTCTGGGGAAATAACAGGAACGCACATGGGGTATTTTCCACTGGTTCTCGGATCCAGGCTTCCAAAAAAAAAAGAACAGGTTAAGACAGAATGCACAATTTAGAGTCAGAATTTCACAGTTCAAGATCTGTGAGGATCATATCCACTTTTAATATACGGCATTCGAAAAGTAACCATATCCAAGTCCTCAACAGGAATTAGACATCAAATTCTATGGTCTTTAAAGTACACAGTGCCGTAGCAAGGGGGGTGGTCCGCCTGGGCGGCACGAGTTTTGGGGGTGGCGGCCTCCCCCCGACTCACCGCTCTTACCTGCAGCCATTGCGGGCGGCTACCACAGGTATCGCCAGCACCAGCCCGCCCTCTTTCATAATGGTGCTAGAACTAGAGTCAAGAATTTGGCAAGGACAGTTAGAGCTGGGAAAGCCAGGTTTTGAAAACCTTGCTAAACTTAAAATAACAGGTCAAAACTTACAACTCGAGTGAAAGGAATCTTCGGGAGAGAGGCCTCTTCTTGGTCACAACCTTCAACTCACTTTGGCACACCCTGTAGGGAGATGTGCAATTTATAATCTTGCAAGGCTCATCTGAAGGGCAGTAGCCTCCTTCACTTAACAGTCTGCAGGGCTTACTTTATAGCACTAGGAAAAGCAAGAAGGACTATAGAAAGTCAACTGTAGGTGCTTGTAAGGAAAAAAGGGAGTGTGAATACTGTTCATATTTTCCGACATATGCGAGGACCAGAGTGTACAGTAGCATGACTGAGACCTTTGACTGGAATGAACACTAACAATACAAATTCATACAGTAAAATATTACAAAACATTTTTAGGTGTAGAATCTCGAAGGGGGGGTTTTCTGTCGTGTAATTTAGCAGACTGTAAAAAAATGATTGCCTCAAAAATTTCGAAGTAGAGCATCCCAGCTTGATTTGTGCTACATAACTCAACGCATATAAAGTAATAGAGCTTTAAATGGAAACAAATAAGGCAAGTACTCCTTAAATTGAGCTAGGGGCGTGGGAGTGGGTGGGGTTAGAGGCCGGGTGAGATCAAAACACTTCTGTTGAGCATTCATTTTGTCCTTACATTGTCCTTGATAGTTGCCTCAAACTTTTCATATGTGCAGAGAAGGGCAATAGCACCAATTGCAGGACATACCAAACCATGTGAGAAATGTATCAATATAAATAAAATGTGCTAACTCGTTACACAAAATGAATGTCAAACACCACATATTAAAGTTTCCTTGTTTTGTAATATTTGCAGCTTCTTAATGTCATACTATTCCTATGCATTTGGCGCAATCCTTATATATTCAAGTATGCACACACATACACACAAAACAGATATTCAACGCATTTCTTTTCAAATTCCTCCTGAGTAACCCGATTCTCTTCCGATCTGATTTCATTTCTCTCACACACACACATACACATACACACAAACAAGCAGACAAACACTCTCTATAAGTCTTCACATCTCTAACCTCTCGATCCCTCCCCCTCACTTCTCTCCCATATGTACCTAAGTCTGTCCCACTCTCTTTACCCCAATTGTATCCTTTCATTCTCTACCATCACTCTCTCTATTTCTCCATACCTCACTTACTCTTTCCATAGCTGTCTCGATCGCTTCCGCATCTCTATCTGCGCTTACCCCTTCTGTCTATCTTTTTCCCCCTTAAACTATTGTCTGCTTCTTCTATATCTGCCCCTTCACTCTTCACCTTCTCTCACCCCATTATCCATCCTCTGCCCTCGGCAGAAGACCCCATGGTCGGTAAGCTTTCAGCGGCAGACAGTGAGCACTTCTGGGCCGTGAACATGCACAGTGTTCAGAAGGGAAGAGGTCAGGGGCAGGACAATACTGGCCTTTAACCGGAAGGTCAGTAGACCGACCGCCTCTCACCTCTACTCGGCAACAGAGTCCACCTCCTCATCCCCGCACATCATGGACTCAATATCACTGCAGGCGGGCGAGGTGGGGGTTGATTTGCAGGGGCAAGTGAGTCAGGGGAAAGACAGCCAGACCCCAGTGGGAGGCCAAGGGGTAAAAATGGCCCTTGTTAACTGGGTTCCTAAGTGGTCACTCCTGGGCAGGCTCTCCCCCCCTCCCACTTATTCAGTCTGCACACATCACTGTGCCCCAGGCAGAAAATGTCCCATACACTATCTTACAAGACGGCCCAGCAAGGAGGCTCGCCAGGGGGCTGTTGAGGACAATGAGAGCTTTCATCTGGGTGGGGAGGGAGCAGAGGCCCACTTGCCGCAGCAGCAGGCCTCCAGCAGGCCTTACAGCCCTCATTGTGCCTCTTGCCACAGCTGAATGACGCAGACAAATGGCAAATATGCAGTATAAAAAACGGCACACAGCCGGCCATCGGCACAGGCCAAGTGCCCGCCTTACGAATTCTACTCTGAGTACCTGTACATCTCCTTGGCGGTGGAGAAGTGCTGGTACTCCGCTTAGTAAAAATAAGAAGTGCCTGTACTCAGTACCTGTGAGTACCGGCCCAATTAAAGAACTGGTAATAGTGGCATTTCAGGTTCATATCTCTGAGAATCAAACTTTAGAAAAGAGCTCCTCGCTTTCGAAGCTCTCCTGCACTTCTCAGGCATGAAAGAAGAAGGTAATTTCGCCTGCTCAATCTTTAAATTATTCCAATCTGCTAAAAAAAGAATATTGATAACATTTGCAGTCAAGTGGTGTGCTGAGGAACAAAACTCACAGGGCTACCTACCAAGGGGCTGATTAGAAGGGGTGTACATAATTTATTGCATCCAATAAAATCTGATACCTCTGGGTTTGGGATTTATCGTGTGTGATAAATTCAGCTATTCTTGGTTTTGGTTCAGTAACAGAGTTTAACATGCATATTTTTGATTTTCCTGCACTAAAATCTGCTTAGCGCACCAAATTCTGCATGTCCCAGTCAATAGCGTGACTATTTTCACAGTTAAAATACAGCAGATTTGACCTGATGAAATTGAACTAGGGTGCAAACTTAATCACACCTGGTACACATCCGGTAATTACCAAGTGCAATAAACATTGCACCGCTTATAATTGTGCTCATGTATTTGCGGAGGGATTGGTATTTAATCAATCTATCAATCAATCAATCAGGGGTTTATAGCGTGCTACTCACCCGTGAGGTCTCAAGGCGCTGTGGAGGGGTGGTGTGGGGGGGTTTAGCGCCTCTGGATCAGTCGAAGAGCCAGGTCTTGAGGTGCTTCCTGAACGAGTGCAGGGTCGGGGAATTTAACAAGTCACTTGTAATCAGGCATAAGAAGTGAGAAACGACTCACATGCTTCTCATAAGAGTAACACAATATTTCATTATACATATTGGGGTATACATAACAATCAAAATGACAGTGTTGGGATCAGTAGCTGATACATTTTGAGGTAGACACAGCTTATAAAATTGATTGAGCAGTACATAATAATAGTACAATTTGTATAGCCATAAAGGCATAATGACCTAAAGGCAATTCGTCAGCGAAATATCTAAGGCATTTCTGAGGTAGAGACAGCTACAAAAACAGTATTCTTTTAACACGCGTAGTATTGCACATACTTGGGTAGGTATAAAGATATAGAGACAGGACGTTAGCGAAATACCAGAGCCATTGGGATCAATAGCAGATACATTATTGAGGTAGAAACAGCATAAATGAATATATAACGTTTTAAAAGTGTATAGATACATTTCCCTACGGTTACGCAGGGAGTAAGTAAGCATAAATAGGACCGATAGATTACCATTGGGCTGCAGCGTGCATAAACAAGACACATGAAGGCAAAAGGTTCCGAAACTGCTACATTACTGGGGTAAATGCAGCATCTATATATGTATATATTACCTACTGGCGGTCACCAGTAGGTAGTTATAGTTAGGACCCATTATCCATAGAAAATCCGCAACATTCTATTCCCAATAACTTTTGCGCCGATTGATGAATCTTTGTGAAATTTTCCAAACTTTTGGCCAGCTCTGGTCCTCTCCTATGCTGAAAGTTCAGGGGTGATTGGTCAAGTGGGGGCCGAGAAAAAAGGGGGGTCCCAAAACATGTTTTCCCCATGCAATTTCCTATAGGACCTTTAGCCACAGCTCTAATAAAAGAGAGAGGGACCCCAGATCCAAAGGGATAGGGTACCACAGCTGACTTTAGTCAAAGAAAGATTCCCTTTGGGTACCTTGTACTTGAGATAACAATCCTCACATTCACATGAAACGTAACGCAAACATCTACTTGGACATATACGTAAACAACCTTATAGAAAACTATGAAAGCAATGCAACAGATATATACAACAGTTCAAAATTATAATTCTGCACTTTTTATTCATACACAGTTAAAATTCAATAAAAATTGGGAAACAGATATTAAAGAAGGAAAATATTACACAATAAATCACAGAAATTCCTATTTGTAAAAAGGAGACACAAAACAGAGAATTAATTCAGCCGGTAGGTCAGAATTATCCCTAGTTTATGTGCAATGTGTTTCTCATTTGGCATCGACGCGTTTCGGTGGATGTATATATGTAACCACCTTCATCAGGATAACATACAATGTCGCCCCAATAGTTCTCTGTTTCAGCTTATAGAGAACTCGTCTGACCAAGGGGTATACACCTCCTTTTAAGAAATTCTCGTCCCGCAAGAATCACAAATTCATTTAAAATGGACGGAGCAAATCCATCTAGCTCTCTAATCCAAACGTAATCGTATTGGGATAGATATTGGAAAATCAGGGGAACTCCTTGTAGCGGTTGATCGGTGTGAGACGACCGGGACTGCACGCGTAAGGAAGTTACCCCTTGGTCAGAACTGTTGGCAGCCATTTTGCGCCTCGGTTGAAGCGAGGCTGAGGAAGTCAGTGGAATATGTGTGCAAAACAGAGAAAGGGGGCAGGGTAGAAATACAATTTTACCCTCTAGACCTGCTACCCCCAGGGCCCACATTTCTTTTTTTTTTTTTAACCTGGCAGGTGCGTGTAGGGTGCGGGACTGTTGCATAAAATAAATAAAAGAAAACTGATTTTTTTAAATAATTCGTCCCCAGGGGGTTAAATACCAGGGGAAAAATTATTACATTTTATGTGGGGCCCAGAGGGGTCCCCAGCCTCAGGGATCGTCACCCCCTGGGGCTAAAAAGAAAATAAATGGTGGGGGGAGAGGTCGAAGGTCCTCAAAGCCGCGGGGACCACCACCTCCGGGGATTTATGTATTGTGGGATGGGGACTGCGTGGCCCCCCTCTTGGAGCACTCGACGGCCCTGTTACCTCCCGGGGCTTAAAAAAAATGGTTGGGGAGGCTGTAAGGTCTCCAAAGCCCCGGTGACCACCAGTCCCCGAGGCTTTATGTATTGTGGGAGGGCCAGTTCTTGCAGCGTCTCGGGGTGTCTATCCCGCCCTCCCATAGCAAGGAAATCTGTTCTCTCTTTCAAAATGTAAATCCCGGAAACAGAATCTAGTTTAACTATTCTGGGTCGGAATGTTGCTGTCACTGCCTTTAAAGATAAATTAGAGCATCATGTCCCTGCTACTGTCACTGATGATAATATCATCCCCAACAAAGAATTGGACAGTGCTGGTCAGACCGGTGGTAACTCCATAGATAATAAATGTCAGATTATGTTTTGGAACGTGGCTGGTCTAAAAAACTAAGGTGACTAATAATGTGTGGGTGGATCTTGTAAATAACTATGAGATACTATGTATGCAAGAAATCTGGGCTATCGAACCCCTCAATATTTGTGGTTTTAAAACATTACACACACCAGCTATTAGTGCGAAACACAGTAGAGAGAAAGGGGGCCTTTGTACTTACATCTCTAACCAGCTAAAGTGTGTGAAAGTTGAAATGGTCCATAAAAACATTTATTTTCACATTGTTAGAATACGTGTGGATAAGGCCTTATGCCTGATTGTTGTACATTTTTATAATAATGTCCCCCCTGAGGCGATGGAAGATGTGTTAAAAAATGTGAGTCGTAATGTAAAAAGTTTACTTGGTGGACTTATCAAAGATGTCTTCATGATCTAGGGAGGGGATTTTAATAGTTTTTTATGTAAAAGAGGGGAGATGTCGACATGCGGGTTAATGTTGGATAAAGACACTAATATAATGGAAAAAACAACCTAGGCGGAAGTCTTAGAATGCCTACACAATGGTTACAGGACCGCAGTTTCCAATAAAAATTATACTAATTGTATATATACTCTAAATAGATTTTATTTTTAGACAAACAGTATAAAACCACATATATTTCAATACAAAGTAAAAATGCAATTCATGAACAAAACAACTTAATAAAAAACACATATAGATTTCTTTTGTAAATTCCAAAAGGTGGTGTGTCAAGTTGAGTGTCAACGCGTTTCGGCGTCCTGCGCCTTTATCAAGACAGAGAAACACTCCCTGAAAATAAAAACACATTTTAGTACATAAATTTAAACCAGGCTCTAGCTAATTCCTGTTACATGTGTCAAGTCATTACATCAAATATAGTACAAATAAAACCTGTGGAAACTGCGCAGGAATTGGGAGGGTTTTTGTCCTGTTATTTCAGGCAATAATGGCGCCCTAAGGATGAGAGCAAGGGTTGATAGTAGCCTCTACTGTGGCATCACGAACCCAATGGTTCGCAAGACAATGATGAACAGAGGTATGCAGTGTACATACTTTTACATCAAACATTTTGAGAGTTCATATTAAGATGTATCTAGGTTGATAGAATAGCAAACAGAAGCATGAGAGGCACATAATTTACTTCAAACATACTACTGTAACATGTTGGAGCGGATCAAAGTGATGGAAACATGATACTATATGAACGAGGATACCCATATCTATGAACATCCACTTCTTTTTATCCTTCGCTCATGGTTTCTAAGCATCTACTGATAATGGAGACAAGGTTCACATTTCAAAAGATATCTAATGCTTTCTATCTTTTGGTTGTAACCTATCGGCAGACATGCATGATTACAATTTAACTAACTAGCAAAGTTTGTTCCCGGACAGCCAAAAGAATCAACAGATTATTAAATAGATATGAAAGTTGATAGAAGGATAGATATAGATCTAGTAAAGCTGCCTGAAACATTCTATCCCTGAATTTAATTTTTTTATTCATTTTTTATAAAAGAAGAAAATAATTTTTTGATAATATCGGGTTTTATATCATCATTTATTTGGCTTACCTATAGCTTATAGTTGTCTTGCGAACCATTGGGTTCGTGATGCCACAGTAGAGGCTACTATCAACCCTTGCTCTCATCCTTAGGGCGCCATTATTGCCTGAAATAACAGGACAAAAACCCTCCCAATTCCTGCGCAGTTTCCACAGGTTTTATTTGTACTATATTTGATGTAATGACTTGACACATGTAACAGGAATTAGCTAGAGCCTGGTTTAAATTTATGTACTAAAATGTGTTTTTATTTTCAGGGAGTGTTTCTCTGTCTTGATAAAGGCGCAGGACGCCGAAACGCGTTGACACTCAACTTGACACACCACCTTTTGGAATTTACAAAAGAAATCTATATGTGTTTTTTATTAAGTTGTTTTGTTCATGAATTGCATTTTTACTTTGTATTGAAATATATGTGGTTTTATACTGTTTGTCTAAAAATAAAATCTATTTAGAGTATATATACAATTAGTATAATTTTTATTGGAAACTGCGGCCCTAACCTTTTCAACCCCCCCCCCCCTCCCCCACCTTCTTGGTTGTGTCCTGTAACCATTGTGTAGGCATTCTAAGACTTCCGCCTAGGTTGTTTTTTCCATTGTGCAATTTCCCTGACCTAGGGGTTTGTTTCATTTGTGTAGACAGGGAACCCTTGTTTGAAGCAAGTGTTTACCCACAGCCTGTCTGTGTAGGGTGTTTTTTTTCCTTAGTATTGACTACTATTAGAGCCTCCTGTTGCATTATTGCTTCAAAATATACAGCACTAAATCCTTCTTTTCATATTTATTCATTACTCTCACTTATCTATTACTATATCTGGCAGCCTTTATCACCGTAAAATCGAGAGATGGCACAAATTAAAACATTTGGCTTCTCTGACGAAGAATTCGCATTAATGGTGGGTACATCAAATACCTTCTCTAATGCGACAAACTCTTCTGCCGATACTCAAAGAGGGCGTGATGACTATAATAAGCTAATAGATCTAAAAAAGAAATTGAGAAGAATGGAAGCCCATGGAGAATTTATGTTAGCGTATTTAAAATCAGGCATAATCCCCATGGGCTTACGAGTAAGAAATATCCCAGGCCTATTTGTGCACCATCGCGCTTTTATAGAAAAATGGAGCATGATCGCGAGTCGATGCTCGCGAGATCTGATGATGCTCATAGTAGAAACAGCTAAAGAACTAACAGCAGATCTTAAAAAAGAAATAGAAACTTTAGAAGAAGCTATTAAACAACAAGGTACCGCTGAAGAAGCCCTTAAAAAACTGGAGGAGGCTAATAAAGAAATAGAATCTTTTGCCAACTATTTAGAGAAGCGAAAAAATGATAAACTCATGAAAGAAAAGAGATTTTACTCATTAGAACTAGCTTATCCATATCTTAAACCAGATTTTTATAAGCAAAACCAATACACAGATACCAACAGAAATCAACAAAAGAGAGTGAATAACTTTTCAGCCTCTTCAGACTCAGGTGGAGAACTAGATGACGCATTTTATGAATCTGATGGGAATTATAACTCTGCCCAAGCTAAGCGTAATCAAGCACAGACTCCTTTTTTAGGGAACCGCGGGGGGAACCGCGGTCGTCCCCGAGTGAGGTTCCAGCCACAAGGCAGAGGGGGCTACAAACCGCAACACAATTACCAACAGGATCCCCAGAATCAATACCAACAGGAGGAACCTCAATTTATCCGAGAGACGAGGAGCAGACAATATTGGAAAGCAGGAATGTAATTCCAATATTTAATTTGTCCACCTCCAGCATGAATGAATCAAGTATTAGTCTTCTCTCCAAAGGATTATCCTTCGTGCCCCATTGTGGCACTAATGTGTTTGAACTTTACAGTGACATAATATCTTTCTTCCGTAAAGTTAGACTTAAGAAATATTTTCAACTAGCACCAACGGATTCACAATCACTGGTACCTGCTACACTGAGATTACCATCGACCTTCAGTCCTTCGCTTGATCAAGTTGGTCCGGAGGTAGCAGCCTTCGAGTTAGTGGTTTTAAAAAAGCTAGAAAGAACTATCCGCTTCATTCCAAAGCCAATATATAATATTGACAAACTCGAATATGAAGCACTACATGACCTCGCCTCTAACACCTCAATCACGATTAAAAGTTGTGATAAGGGAGGAGGAATAGCCGTTATAGACTCCTCAGACTATCAAAAGAACATGTTAAAAATGCTGGAAGACCGAACCTTTTATATACCAGAGAAACATAACCCAACAAATAAAGTGGCTAAAGATATACATGCAATCACTTTAGCAGCTTTAGAAAATGGCGACATAAATAAAAAAGAGTTCGACTTTCTAAACAGTAATGCAGGCAAAACTGCCTGTATCTATGGCCTCCCAAAAATCCACAAAGATGAGAAAAATCCTCCTTATAGGCCCATCGTGTCTACCATAGGTACACCCACTGAGGCCCTCTCGAAATATGTTGATTCCTTCCTCTGTCCCTTCATACCAAATATACCATCTTACATAAAAGACACCAGTGCCATGATAAATAAAGTGGAAAATATCACTTTTGATCCATCAAGAGACATATTAGTAACATTAGACGTTGAGTCTCTTTGCAGTAACATCCCTTTAAATGAAGCAAAAAAAGCAGTTGAATGGTTCATTGATCTTTATGATGTACCATGCCCTAAAATCTTCCTGCTGCAATGCCTTCAAATGGTACTAACAGAAAATGTTTTTGAATTTGGACAGAAACTTTTCCGCCAAATTAAGGGCGTCAGCATGGGGGCTTCAGTGGCACCCTCTGTGGCTAACATCTACATGGCTGCCTTTGAGGCTCGCCATATTCATAATGAAATAGCGCCCTTCTATGAGTCTGTTTCCCATTGGTCCAGATACATAGACGATATCTTTTTCGTTTGGACCGATGGGAGACAGACTTTGGAGGAATTTCTAGTGTGGCTTAATGCATGTGATCACAATTTAAAATTTTCCTCACATATAAGTTCCAACAAACTAGAATTTTTGGATATATGGATTTTCCATGAAGAAGGCAAACTAAAGGTGGATCTATATGTGAAACCTACAGCGAGAAACACGCTGCTCCATTTTCGTAGTTTCCACCCCAGGAACCAAAAACAAAGTATACCATTCTCCCAATTCCTACGAGTGAGAAGGAACTGTACAAATCTTCAGGATTTTGATACACAAGCGGCCGAAATGAAAAAGAAATTTCTGGAAAGAGGTTACCCGCACAGGCTTGTGAGGGAATCTTATAAGAGAGCACGTTATTATGACAGAGACGCTCTCCTAAGATGCAAGCCAAAGGAAAATATCAACAAACTGGTGTGCATCACGCGTCATTCGACGGTCGATGCCAAAATAAAACAAGTAATCAACTCGTCCTGGCATATTTTGAACAGCAACGGCACAGAGAAATTAGACAAACCACTCTTTGCGCACAAGCGTAATAAAAATATCAAGGATTACATTGTGCGCTCGAGAATGAAGAATCAACCAGATCCCAATACTTTTCTACAGAAAACCTTGACTGGAGACCATCCACTTATAGGCACTTTTCCTTGCTCCAGTTGTAAGTCCTGTGATAGTATTCATAAAGGACCATCATTTACCCACAATGGTTATACAGCAACTGCTAGAAATATGTCCAACTGCAAAACTACAAATGCTATATATTTCTTAAAATGCCCATGCCAACTCGGATATGTTGGTGAGACATCACGAGCCATCCAGACAAGATTGTCTGAACATCGCTCCGCAGTGAGAACAAAAAAAGTAGCAGCGCCACTTGTAAAACATTTCCTAGACAATGGACATGGTCCGAATGACTTCACATGGCGCATACTGGAGAAAATAAATGTCCCTGATGAAAAAGGAGGTGAAGCCATCCGAAAGAAACGTGAGGTCTTTTGGATTTTTTCGTTGAATACCTTCCGCGAAGGATTAAACAGCGAAATACCGTGGGAGAATGCAATTGTTTGAAATAACAGTCGTTGTTTCAACAATTGCATTTTCAATGCTGCATATATAAGTCATGTCTGTGTTTTAAAAAATTAATTGATTCATTTTTCATTTTCATTTTTTTATATAATTCTTATTTTTTAATTGTCAATCCCACTCTAATTCTAATAAATCTTTCACTTAGGTGAAAAAACAATTTAGCTTTTCTTCAACTTATTTTGCTTCACGACCTTAATTTACATCTCTAAAATTTGCCATTTGTGCTTCACCGTCATGGTTACTAGCTCTGACCCCAGAAGTCTTCCTTCGCGCTCATCTATTGCGCAAATGTATGTTAATTGGCTGCACCGGCCATAAAAAAGCGCGGACACCCTGCCCTAATCTATTGCATTCCAGATACCAGCTTTAGAGAGACTACCGCCTCCACGCGCTCCAACTCGTGAAAACTTCGGTAGGTAAACGCGACCGTTAATTAGAAGGTCTGCCCTTTTGCAACAAACCGAGCATTTAATTAATTTTATCCAAACTTTCTCCTGGGTCACAGAAAGAATCTGAAGACCCGCGCCGTACTGTCCATTAACTACGAGACGACGCTTTTGCTAAAAAATAAACTCATCTTTAAACTCACACAGCGTCTGTCAACATCAAGACGACGCCTCAGAAGCCCCTTCTGCTTGCGAGGTACGTCAACATTCTTAAACTTGCAACATAGTTGTCAAGACGGCAAACCTCCCAGTGAATAGATACTGTAACCAACCCGTGTTTACTTCTGTTTTCTAATTAGTGCTGGACTCCACTAGATCGTGAGCAGAAAAACGCTGCTAGTGTGATATATTTTAACAACTCGAGGAGCACTTATTGTTGCCACTCGAAGATGGGAAATTAAATCATTTAGGTAAGAATAGCTGAACACATGTTTTTTTTTTTTTTTTTAAAAACGCTGCAATTTATTATGAACCAAATTACTAAAACGCGCATTTCATATACAATTCTAACCTAGGTGCAACAAAGAGACTCCACTTTTAAACCCATTTTTGAACTGCTACATCCCGTGGAGGCGGCTTCATACTATTTTTACATATCAGGTAAAATAGTTAAAAAACTAATAAACACAAGCAGTGTAGTGGAATAATGTAATAGCTTATTAACCACAAAATATTCCCTCTGTTTTTTCATATATCCCTCTAAGGTTTATCGAATAACTAAGCACTGAGTTAAGGTGCTGGATCTAAACAAAGAATAAATAGATCAATGACGCATAACAGATGAATACTGTCTAGAGAGTAGGTATGTAGAACCTTTGGTTTAGAATAACTGTTCCCCCTTTTTTGTCAAATTTAAACTGAGAGTTCAAAATATCTTGTATACATATTTCTTTCATTTATAAATACAGATTCCACTCATCACTTTAAAAGAATCTAATAGAAACTACCAGCCTCACAAGTCACTTTTGAGCTGCTTTCAGCTATAGGTAAGCCAAATAAATGATGATATAAAACCCGATATTATCAAAAAATTATTTTCTTCTTTTATAAAAAATGAATAAAAAAATTAAATTCAGGGATAGAATGTTTCAGGCAGCTTTACTAGATCTATATCTATCCTTCTATCAACTTTCATATCTATTTAATAATCTGTTGATTCTTTTGGCTGTCCGGGAACAAACTTTGCTAGTTAGTTAAATTGTAATCATGCATGTCTGCCGATAGGTTACAACCAAAAGATAGAAAGCATTAGATATCTTTTGAAATGTGAACCTTGTCTCCATTATCAGTAGATGCTTAGAAACCATGAGCGAAGGATAAAAAGAAGTGGATGTTCATAGATATGGGTATCCTCGTTCATATAGTATCATGTTTCCATCACTTTGATCCGCTCCAACATGTTACAGTAGTATGTTTGAAGTAAATTATGTGCCTCTCATGCTTCTGTTTGCTATTCTATCAACCTAGATACATCTTAATATGAACTCTCAAAATGTTTGATGTAAAGTATGTACACTGCATACCTCTGTTCATCATTGTCTTGCGAACCATTGGGTTCGTGATGCCACAGTAGAGGCTACTATCAACCCTTGCTCTCATCCTTAGGGCGCCATTATTGCCTGAAATAACAGGACAAAAACCCTCCCAATTCCTGCGCAGTTTCCACAGGTTTTATTTGTACTATATTTGATGTAATGACTTGACACATGTAACAGGAATTAGCTAGAGCCTGGTTTAAATTTATGTACTAAAATGTGTTTTTATTTTCAGGGAGTGTTTCTCTGTCTTGATAAAGGCGCAGGACGCCGAAACGCGTTGACACTCAACTTGACACACCACCTTTTGGAATTTACAAAAGAAATCTATATGTGTTTTTTATTAAGTTGTTTTGTTCATGAATTGCATTTTTACTTTGTATTGAAATATATGTGGTTTTATACTGTTTGTCTAAAAATAAAATCTATTTAGAGTATATATACAATTAGTATAATTTTTATTGGAAACTGCGGCCCTAACCTTTTCAACCCCCCCCCCCCTCCCCCACCTTCTTGGTTGTGTCCTGTAACCATTGTGTAGGCATTCTAAGACTTCCGCCTAGGTTGTTTTTTCCATTGTGCAATTTCCCTGACCTAGGGGTTTGTTTCATTTGTGTAGACAGGGAACCCTTGTTTGAAGCAAGTAAAGACACTAATATTCCACATTTCGCACACACTATGTGCGGGGACCTACTGAATTACATTATGTTCTCATGTGATATGGGGTACGCAAATAACTTATGTCAACCGGAGGTCCCCTTTCATCCTACTTTTAATGGCAGAGGTGTTTTCTCTACAATTGATTATATATTAATGTCTTGCCGATATTCTGTATTTGTTAGGAACTTTAAGACACACTGTACTGCCCTCAGTGACCACTTCCCAATAAGCATTGATATTTTATTACCAAATCAAGATTCCAAAAGGGATTCCATCTCTAGGCAGTCTACGCATAACATTGCCTTAAACAGACAACATGGATATGCTCTGAAATGGACGAAAGTGATCCCTGAGGATTTTTTATATAACTTGGTGAGGAATTGTGAGAATAATTTTAGTATTTGTTTAAATGAGAATTCCACTGACCTCGCCATTATGGATAATTTTACATCTATAGCTGAGCATATTAAAAAATCTTTATGGAAGGAAACTAAAGGCCAGGGTACTAACACCAAGGGCTGGTTTTATTCAGCTTGCACTAAGGCTTACTCCAATCTTAAGCATGCCTTAAATGCTATAGACAAGGATCAGAATCTAATTAGGGACCTCAGAGGGAACTATAAAAAGGCACTCAAAAAAAGGAAGGATGAAATGAAACAGGACGCATGGAATTCCCTGCACAGGGCTTCCATGAACCAAGATACTGCCGCCTTTTGGAAGGCAGTTAATGCTCCTTTTTTTTAATGATAATACCAAAGCAAGATTAGAGATTGCCAGCTCGGAGGGTGAATGAATATCACACTTTGTACAGTTGTATAGTAATCTATCTTTAGCCAATCAGGCCGCGGAACCGGAAGAGGAGGCACTAGTACAGGAACCCTTAACTCCCTTACAAAAAATGGATATAGGCTTTACCTTAAATGAAGTTAATACAGCGGTTAAATCCAGTAGGGGGGGGGGGGGAAGGCACCGGGCCCGGATGGCGTCATTGTCGACCTCTTTAAAAATAATGTGGTATTATGGGGACCGTTGCTTACGCAACCATTTAATGCATGTTGCTCGAGGGGATTGTTAACATCTTGGTATGATTCTACTCTCGTCCCCATATTTACAAAGGGTGATAGGGCTAGTCCTAAGTGCTACCGCCCAATATCGTTATTGGATTCTTCAATTAAGATAATCGGGCGTGTGATTTTAGACAGATTACAGATATGGGCTGATGAGCAATCAGTAATCAGCGACCTCGAATATGGATTTCAGAAAGGCCTTGGTACTGTAGACCAGGGCCTAAATCTGCACACTTTGTTTGATAAATATACTAAAGCTAAGGGAGGGATGCTGTTTTTAACTTTTGTTGATTTAACATCAGCCTTCAATTGTGTTACCCATCCAAGCTGTGGACGACTATGGAAAAGCTGGGTGTGGATGTCCACATAGTTTCTTTCCTCAGACAAATTTATTCAGGGGCTAGGTCAAAGGTCAGATTTGGTAAGAATGAAGACTGTACTAAGGCGTTTCCTATCGCAAGAGGGGTGCGGCAAGGCTGTGTCCTTGCCCCCTTCTTGTTCACATTATATATAAATGACCTAGAAAGAACTTTACTGAGGGAGTGCAGGGACATGCCTCTGGTAGCTACAAGATCAGTCCCTGCACTCCTTTACGCCGATGATGCGGTGTTGATGGCCTGGACGCCCATTGCTATGCAAATGGCAGGAACGTCCTTTTCACTGTTTATGACGAGCCTGGACCTGACTATAAATTGCACCAAAACTTTCACTTTGAACTGTGGCCCTGGGGTCAATAAAAGTAAGAAGCCCATTTGTATTAATTTGAAGGCCTTGGACATTACCCCTACATTTCCTTATTTAGGGATATTGTTCGATCAATCCGGTTCATGGTGTAATGCTATAAGAACTAGGAGGCTTCTGTTTTCTAAGTCCCTAATGGCCCTAACCAACTTCAGTAGGAAGCTGGGTAGGAGGCCGACCGGGGAACTGCTGTCCGTATACAGGGCAACCTGTGTAGCAATTGCAAGTTATGGTGCAGGTATTTGGAGGTACTCAAATGTGACCACACTGCAGCTGGCAGAAAATATCTTCTTGAGGTACCTTTTAGCAGTCCCATCCAGTGTTTCCACATTCATATGCCACGTCGAACTTGGTTTACCATATATAGAAGATATAATTAAAATTCTACCAGTTCTTCTATGGCACAGGGGTTGGACAACCGATGAATGTGCATTTTATCGCTCTGTTTTAAAAGATGCTATGAGTTCAGATAAGGCTCATAAAATAAGATGGTTGCAATATGTAAAAACATTTCTAATACAAATTGGTCACCAGGATTACTTCAGTGATCCTTCATTGATGTGCCAGGTTCCTAGAAAGGTCCTCAAAAATTGCTGTTTGGCACACCTGAATGAACTCATGAAATGACAAAACCTACTGTGGTGGCTCATCATCTTATATTGACTACTGATAAAATACAGCCTTATCTTATGCTTTCCATGACGGACTTTGAAAGGTTTTTATTAACCCGTTTTAGATTAAATATTATGCACAGACTCTTAAGTTTTCCTAAGGTAAACGACTGGACTAGGACACTTTGTAAATGTCCTTGTGACGATCTACCTAGCCACTTATGTATTCATATTTTGTTCTTTTGCACATTTTATACAATACCTAGGAAAAGATGGATAGTACCATTGTTAAAAGATATGAAATTAAGACAATGTCAACCCTCATTTTTGGCTACCCAGAAGTTTACACAATAACGATAAAATATTGATCGAATATACCCACTGCACCGTCTGTCAGTAATTAGAGCAAATAGAGTGTAGGCCACCTCATCCCTGACCCTGTCTGGCAGTAGTACCGCCAGAAGTCCTCTCGATAATCAATGTAAAGCACAGTCCTGAGGGTCCAAACAGCACGGATGGGCCCGGACGGGGCGAAGCCATAAAAAAACATAGTAATCCAAATCCATCCAAATATAGACAGCAAAGATCAGGCAACAACGACGCCGGTCCCATGAACCTCCCAAAGCTGGCAGATAATAACACCATCCAGGAGAGGAGAGTCAAACAGTCCGGCCCCCGCCGCAACACAACCGGGCCAGTCCAAGGAGGAAAACAGCGCTCCACCCCCAGCCGCCAGCCGGACATGTGTCTCAAGGATACATCCATACCAGCAATCAAGACGGCCCGCGCGGGCACGGGAGCCCGGTCCTCAAGCGGCCCACAGTGCCCCCGAGGATCCGAAACCTCCTCCATCGACACAGCAGCAAGTCCATCGGCCGACCGCTGGAATAGGACCGTGGCCGCCATAGTGGGCAAAACAGCAATGGCGTCCATCCTTGCGCCCAGGTCTCGGACATGGCAATCAATGGTCTCGTGCAAAACTGTTAGGGGAGCCAACACGTCCCAGGATGTGTACTCCATCGTGCGTTGCGAGCTTCCTGGCCCCATCCATGCAACAGCCGCCCAACCTGGACGTGGGCCATAGAGAAGGGCACCAGCCGCCATCTTATTCCAGTCGGCCCCGTCCCTCTTCACCATATTCAGGGACCAGGCCTTACTGTGAGGGCACCGCGGGATACGTCCCCAGGGCAAACAAGCTGTGGGGCAGGGTCCAGAAAGGAGAGCCACCAAAAGGCTAAAGTCCCGCCGGGCCCCGGGAGTCGCCCGCCTATGTCGGGGGCAGTCCTTGGCTATGCCCAGGCAACAAAATCTGGGGAGGGGACAGGAGTCATGCGCCCCCTCCGATCCTGTGCCACCACACTGCCCCTCAAGGGTCTCCGACAAGCGGATTGGGTCTTCACCGCTAGCAGCGATCCTTCATATCATCGGCCCCCACCGGCAGGCTCCCCGTCGCCATCAACGGCCGTTGGTGCTGCAGCTGTGGCCGGAGGCCCCGCCTAATCAACGCCCCGGTCTCACCATCGCGTGGGCCGCAGAGCAGTCGGGGATAATTCCCAGGATCGGCGGCACGCAGGAGCTCCGGAAGCAAACGGTAGGTGCTCATTTTCTTTCCTTTATCAAAGTATGCCTTCGTGAGTCAGGATATTCGGCAGGATAGACGTGTGGGGCGAAAGGGCTCGCGGAGCCGAGCGACTATGCGGCCATTTCGAGTGCCTGCTTGGCTCCTCCCCTCAGGCGATTTTTAAATATGGCACAATATGGATGTACCTCCTACCTCATTAATTAAAATAGAGGAGTTAGTTGCAAAAGTTCTGCAACTTATGGTACAGCATTAAAATAAATAATTCTTAAATGCCTTTTTGGTCTAGGTCATAGTTGTGATAGTACTCTTCACACAGGCGCCTAATACACCATGCTTGCTTCCTCACCGCCTGACCTCCGCTTCTGTCCTCCACCTCTGTTACTGGCCTCCAGGGCCCCCAAATGCTCCACCTCACATCAGTACCTGCCACCCAGCATCTGGTGTCCAATGACCAGTATCCAGTATCTGGCAACCTCTCCTCGGGGAAACTGCTTAATAAAAGAAAAAAAAATGTAAATTGATACTTCTATAGCGGACTACTCACCCGCAAGGGTCTCAAGGCGCTTGTACGAATACCGCTGTGTAACCCATCTTGGCTTTCCCTGTGAGGCGTCCACTCCTGGGCACCCCCATGGAGGAGGCCAGGCATCCTTAGCATTGTGGGATCCGTTGTGGAGATTAAGCAAGCTATTACCCAGAGTTGCAGAGTGGGACTCCATGATTGGAATAGGCACCGAGGCAAGAATTATCAGGTCAGTGGAATTTTTGAGCCCAAGACCCGCCGAGGCGGGGAATTAAACCCTGGTCCCGGGCTAGACCTCTGCATCAGGGTCTGCCGCTCTAACCATTGAGCCACACTTCTCCACTTAGCCGCTGCTACATCTGTCTGCTTTTCATAGCTAAACCTAAACTGCTTTCGTAGTCGATTACATAATTTATTACACTGAATGAAAAAGTAGTGATTTATTGTTTCAACTAAAATTAATATCTCCAGATTCCTCCGGTGGACTTTTGCTGTTCAGGTGTCTATTTAAAGATAAAAATACCACCTATTTTCATAAATTGGTGTTGGATTTTATTGTGTTGTATGTTCCTCTTATTTACTGTTTTTGGTGCTACCTAATGCTTTATACTTGTTTCTTTGAAAAAGCCTAACTGCTCGATGTCAAAGCTACCCAGTACTGAACTAAAGTCTTACAAATGAACCTAACTGAGCCTGCTACGGAATTGTGTATTCATAACACACTGAAGTTGCACAACTACAACATATAATTATCCACAGTTCTCAAAAAATGCATAGACTGTAAGAATGTCAGATGTTTCTGTTTGAATGAGTAATTACACAAATAACAATTTAAATAGCACCTACTCCTTTTTTTAATTTCTTTATAGCGTTACTCATCCATATGTAGGGTGTCAGAGTGTTTAGCATCATGTACACACAGGATACCGAGACAATAACTAATGCAAGTGTGTACATTAATGTAGATAAATGTTACATAAGACATGAAGGGTTACTAGGTAAATGAGTTTTAAAGCGCCCATATTGGTAGCCATTTTATGTTAAGAGTGCATGGGCTGGGAGAAGCACAAAATTAGAATTTAAAACATAACGCAGTACTTGGGGTTGTCTGTACTAATACATCTTTATTACTACCCAATGAAACAGTTTTAGCAATAACAGTTAGAGAAAAAAAATACGGTTCTAAAGCCATGCCTTGCAGTTTGCATACAGCACACTGATGCTGGTTAATAGCTCAATTATCTATATTAGAAGGATTATACACCTATGAACTGCAAGTAACAAAGGTAGATATCATCGTCAAAAGTAGTTAACAACTTACGTAGCTATATAAAATGTTAACTGCATGTTAAATTAAATGCTTTGTAGCAGGCACATTAACTATGTTATGAGTTAAAGCTGTGGTTAAAAAACAGAGATCTTTCCAGCAAGAGCATTAACCACCAGAATTATCTTCTCCTTATTACTATTCCCTGAAACTTGCTAGGCACATTATGATGTATGCAGCAGGTGCCTCAGCTCCATATTTAAAAAAGCAAACCTCTCTGTGATGACCAGATGCCTGTGGCAACAGTGCAGTCAGGGGTTACTGGGCCCCATATGCATCACTAAAAGTTGTTCTGAAACCACAGTCCTCTACACAGTCGCGGCTGCCGTTGGGTGGATGGGGGGTGTTTTACCATTCCTCCCAGCCCTGCCCCCTCACCCAAGCTGCCGCAGCAGGAGCACAAAATTAAATGATAATAACATCACTTTAATATAATTTGATTTTTCCTTTCTTTTGCTGCTTCAAGGCAGTGGGGTGACGCTCCTCAGCCTTAGCGGAGGAGCCACCACTGCCTCTACTTCCCTTGACTCTCTAAGGGTAGCGAGATAGAGCAGTCCAAGACTTACTCAAGGAGGTGAGGTAGATAAGACATTCAGACTACAGACTACACCATAATAGCCGTACTTTACATTACAAAAGAAAAGTACTTTAATCACACAAGGAAAATATGCTGCACATAAAAATAAGACACAGTGAAAACCAGAAGTAGGGTGGGAGTACACTGCCTCACATCCCAGCACTCAATTTTCCCCACAGTGAAAACCAGAAGTCTCTATGCACCTTGTTAGCCATAGTTCAGATCCCAAACAGCATTACAGGCCATGGATACCAAGCACTATTAAAACAGTTAACATTACATTATACCGACTATGTTGCACAGGGTTACTCTTCAAAGCTAGATCAAGGGTATCAATATTTGTCTTTCAGTAGTATGGTTTCAGCACTTGATATGATGTCAAATGTTCCTAGTCCACCCACCGTCCCACCACCAAAAACAAGAGAAGTGCCCACGCTTCCTTGTTGAGTACACCCCTCTGGTGGTGTCAGTGATCTGGATAGGTGTGCCTGGTGTCTTGGCACAGTTAGTGGAGTCCCACTAAGCTATTACCCATTAGGCTACCCGTAAACGGGTAGTGGGTAGCCAGCGTAGCCTTAAATGTCACAAAAGGAGTGGGCTCCCGGGGGGATGGTGCTATTTGCTAATCCAGGAGGATAAACACGATTCATTTAAACATCGCGTCCCCAATAGTACATTAGGCAAAGGAGTACGAGGGAATGTTTGTATTGAGTATGGTCCGATAGTGTCGGAACTTTGATAACAAGCGTCTAATCCCCGTGAGAGAATAGGAATTGTGAACAGACGCTCCAGTTCCATTGTTCCTGCCACCCTTCACTTTGAGGTGCTCATCTCATGCTACCTTATCCCTATTGATGATCCATTAGAGAGAGCTGGACTGGTGCAATAACACATATAATCCAGGATATTTGTCCATCATTCATGGCTTCCTAATGAAGGCGGGATAGCCGAAACGCGTGTAGATATGAATGTATAGCAATGATGGATAAGTAGGAATTCACACATTTTTTATAATTTGAGACAATATTGTAACGAATAAGGACTAAGAATATTTGAATATTGATCTTGTTGAAAATTATTGTCATTACATGTATCTCAGAAGAATATACCCTTTTGCAAGATTTAAAATAGTAAATGTTTACATATTAAAACAATATAGCAAGTCTACACAAATAAAAACATCTATTTCAAAAAATAGGATGAATGAAGACGGATGAATGAGCAATAGGGATGTTACGATATAATGCTATGACTAAACTATGCTTGAATTTACTGAACTATAGATCATAATTGATGTGTATGTATTTTTATGAATTTTCTATTTTTGATCCAATAAATATTGAGATTTAATTTTACATCTGGGATTCCAGTCATCTTTCATAGTTGTCCCCACTACAAAGATAATGTTCAAGTACAAAGCTGCCTTATAATTTTTGGTACAATTGTTTTTCAGTCCCTGACCTTACCTAGTATCAGGGGAACACCTACATATAATCAGTTACTCTTTGCTACCGGATGCAGGGCAAGCAAAATCCAAGCTGGGGACTATACAAGCCCTGGTGCAGGAACCTAGGATTCACATGGTAAGTTCTTCAACAGGCACTCTTCCCCCACTGACAGATGATAACTGGAAGCACCCACAGGTTCCGAGAGCACAAGAAAGGGGTCAGGGGCGAGGCAGTCTCACCTTCAATGACAGCATGGAGCTTCCCCGGTCTCCCTCGATGTTGATGTACAGCAAGTTTCCTCATCTTGAGCAGCTTTCTGAAATCTCCTTGTGTTCCAAAGCACAAATAGCCTCCACAGACTTCAGACAGCTCATTCTAGGCTGGGATGCCTTTTGACGAGCTGTAGTCCAGCTTCTTCCATCAGACAGGTAAATTCCTTTCACCAGTAATCCATCGCAAAGAACTTCTCAAGTTCAAACTCATCCCCACGTCTGAAAATAGGATGAAAATCCAGCTCCTGGACTCTACTCCTGGCTCTCTGCTTCCCTAACGTCCTTTGTGGGTGCCTTGTCTGAAAAGGAGAACAGTCTTGCACTTCCTATTGACCGATGAGGACAGACTTTTATTATTCCTGATTGACAGACAAATCCAATCAGGGGGCCTGCTACTTTTCCATCCTGGGTGCCTTTTCAATCCTTGGACATATTCCTGCATGTTCACTGAGTGATTAGTCCATGTGAGGGGGACTCGCCCAGTCTCTTGGTACCTGTCTTCACTAGAAAGGAATTTAAATTAGCGCTAGGCCAGCAGGCCCTGGCATTCACCAAACCGAAAAGTAGAGGGTAGTCCTTGCAGATAGTGTCTTAGCTAAATGTTGCTAACAGCACTTCCTACCGCAACCCACAAAGATTCTCCTAAGAATAGAAGAATAGGGAGGGGTATCGGGAAGCAGGATTGTCCAGCAGAACAAATACTAGCTTGGCTCACACTAGACACAATGACTCACCATCTTCACCCACTGAACTCATTGCATCTCAATACACATTTCACACGATCACTGAGCCATAAAGAACCCAGGTTAAGGGGTGAGCCTGTAGAGACCTTACCAGGAGGGAGCCGGTAGGCAGCACCTCCAGGGTACAGGTACCACTGAGTATAGATTAATGCAGCGACCACTGTCAGTCTACCACAGCCTGGTTACAGAGGGCAGTAGCCACTCTTTAAAAGTGAGGTGCACTATACATGCCCCCTTGAACTCAGAGAAAGCTCCAGGGTTTCAATCCATATAAACATGAAGACCATCAGTGGACATGCGTGATTGTCATGTTCACTGAGGTAGAAATAAAAAAAAAATACAGTACTTTCCAGTGACTTGCCAGGAGTAAAACAAACGGCAGGGAAGCACGCTTTCCAGAGCCATGGAGAATACTTCCTGCCCTACCACTCTCTGTTTCCAGTTAAGTAACCACAATAGATTTACTGTCATGTTTGTCCTTATAAATATACTAGCAGCCCGTCCCGACGTTGTCCGGGTATGAAATAGAATGTGTGTAATGTGACACGCTAATTCACGCGTGCCCCCGCTTGAGGGCCATCGGCGACCGTCTAACAATTAGAATTGTGTGAGTCTTGAATGATTCTTTCCCGAGGTACACACCCATTATTCCGAAACTTTCTTTCCGCATACCATCACTCCGCATATTTTCATTACGAAAGTACCATGACTCCGCAATGCCATTATAACGCATGGCATTACATTTCATATGCTTTTACCACGCATACATTTCAACGAAATTCGTTGTAAATGTATGAATGGTAAAAGCATGTTTTTTTTAAATGTTTGGATAAGGTACGTATGGGTATAGGGGTATATGTTTTGGGGTACTGAGGAATATGTTTTGGGGTGTTTGGGTATTTTAAGGGTTCAGATATAGTTTTGGGTTATGGGGTACCGGGGTATTTTTAGGGTTTAGGGATAGGTATGGGTTTTGGGGTACAGGGGTATTTGTAGGGTTCAGGGCTAGGTTTGGGTTTTGGGGTACAGGGGTATTTTTAGGGTTCAGGGCTATGTTTAGGTTTTGGGGTACAGGGGTATTTTTAGGGTTCAGGGGTTGGTTTGGGTTTTGGTGTACATGGGTATTTTAGGGTTCAGGGATAGGTTTGGGTTTTGGGGTACGGGTTTTTTAGGGTTCAGGGGTTGGTTTGGTTTTTAGGGTACAGGGGTGTTTTTAGGGTTCAGGGCTAGGTTTGGGTATAGGGTACGGGGGTATTTTTAGGGTTCAGGGCTATGTTTGGGTTTTGGGGTACAGGGGTATTTTAGGGTTCAGGGGTAGGTTTGGGTTTTGGGGTACAGGGGTATTTTTAGGGTTCAGGGCTAGGTTTGGGTTTTGGGGTACAGGGGTATTTTTAGGGTTCAGGGGTAGGTTTGGGTTTTGGGGTACAGGGCTATTTTAAGGGTTCAGGGCTAGGTTTGTGTTTTGGGGTACAGGGGTATTTTAGGGTTCAGGGGTAGGTTTGGGTTTTGGGGAACAGGGGTATTTTAGGGTTCAGGGATAGGTTTGGGTTTTGGGGTACAGGGGTATTTTTAGGGTTCAGGGCTAGGTTTGGGTTTTGGGTTACAGGGGTATTTTAGTGTTCAGGGCTAGGTTTGGGTTTTGGGGTACAGGGGTATTTTTAGGGTTCAGGGCTAGGTTTGCCGAAGAGCATCGGTGTGGGTCATAAAAAAATAAGAACAGCGGAAAACGAATATGTGATGATATCCCGCAAACCAACATCCCGCATACCATCACTCCGCAATTTTTATAACGCTAGACTATTACTCCGCAAATCCATCATTTCTAAAACCTTTACAACGCATATGACTTTATCACGCATGCCATTATAACGCAAATGCATGTGTGGTAAAGTCATATATATTGTAAAAGTGCATCATTAAGACATTCATTTCAATTTCAATTTCAAATGTCTTTATTTCGATTCAATTCATCATAAAAGACAGTTTGTACTGTAGGTACAACCACAGGTAAAACAAACAGTAGATCATAAATATAGTTAAAACATTAAATATATGTTTGTATATATATATATATATATATATATATATATATATATATATATATATATACATATATATATATACATTTTTTAAATTTAATTTAAACATTTATTCTTTTAAATTGCATTTTTATGTATTTATTTTATTACCTTTTACACCCTAAAAACGAATCCCACCCTGGTCCCTTTAAATACCCCTGCACCCCATAATCATGCCCACAGCGTTTGTCACGGCCCCAGCGTGTCACGCCCCCAGTGTGCCCCTTGATGCGGCGCAATTGCGTAATTGGCACTTGTATGTACGACTCACATGGCATGAAGGGCGGAACGTACCACACGCCCCCAGCGTTTGTCACGCCCCCAGCACACGCTCACAGCAGAACGCAGACACGCCCACAAGGGACTACTTTGCTGGCACGGTTCTTTTACCTTTTAGATGTATATGGTGGCCGTCTGCATAGCCTATGTCCTTCTGCTGCAACTGCCCTTTCCAACGCTGTATTGGGTGTTGTGATTGGTGCTGTGGTTACTGAGATTACCCGCCTCAAAGGTTTGAGCTCTCTCTTTATAATATTAGTATAGATAGATACGTTGACTGTTAGACTATGTTTTTCATGACTCTACTCCACCATGTTTCAACCACCACACCTATATCCAAAATGTATGGGTTCCAGAAGTAATTGTTTTTCCATTTCCAGTACTGTTCTCCACAAAGAGCTGGCATGTTTTCCTTGCCCCAAACTTCAAATGGCCCAATAGAACACCATGGATTGACAACACCTTTTCTGCACCCACCAGTGGCGGATCGCTCGGTACGGGGGTGGGAGGCGCGGGCGGTTAAAAACAACATTACAAAAATGAAATTACCTTGTCTGACGCACTGCTGCACGCCTCTTCCACTGCCGCATTCCACTACTCTGTCTGCTGGAAGCACCGGAAGCACCCAGGCTTCTGGACTCTCACAGCCAATGAAGAACCTGCATTAGCAGCGCCGTGATTGGTCTGAGGGTCCTGTTTGGATGCTCAGGCAGTGCATGGGGAGGCTGGGCATGTTCTCCATGGAACTGTGCAACACATCCCAATGGAGAACATGCTAAGTGTGCATGACGGTTTGGCTGGTCCTAGAGGGCCAAATTTAACGAAGTGCAAGCCACTCCTCCCCTGCTCTGGCGTCACGGAGCTAGGCCCTCCCCGACTCCTGCATAGAAAAAGAAAATGATAATATTGTCCTGTTATTGTCAATTTCTTTTTCTTTTTTGCACTGCTGGGGCGACGCTTCACCGCCTTAGCGGAGGAGCTGCCACTGCCATCATCCCCAACATAGCCTCGGTGTATCAGTTTTCTCTTCTCTCTGACAAGTTGGAAAACTAGCCCAGGGTGTTTAAAGTCTTGGCTTAGGGCTACGTGGAAACATGTGCTTTGAAAAAAGAGAGAAAGATTCCTTTCGACACAGAGCCACTGAAAAGAAATGTATTTCATTTCTGCCTTGTCAGAGCATTTTAGATGTCAACTGACTTCATATTGTAAAGGCAGTGATTTGAGATCTACATGTCCTTTGACCCGGAAGCTTTAGCATCTGCACACATCATTAGATCGTCTCTTCAACAAGGTCCAGTACTGAATTCCAAAGTTCTCCTGAATTCCTGCTCTGCCTAAGTACCACATTTACTAAAATGTATATATTAATTTTTAAGAAACAATGGAATGTTGTCGGTGAAGTGTAGGAGGAGAATGCAATCACGAGCTATTGTCTTCCTCCAGCAAACCTTGTGTCACAAAACACTTTCGAGGCGTTTTAACCATGTTTTAACCACACAGGTCTATACAGTGAACAGCAGCTCACAGTTAATAAGACCCGGTGCTACAGCCTACCCATCACACAGGTACTGTTCGCTGTGTTCAAATACTGCTGTGAAAAATTAGATGTCACTGCAAAGAAAGAAACGATCTCAAAATAAACAAACAGGTCCGTGAGCGTCCGAGAGAGGTGCCGTGGTAGCCATGCACGATAAATACGGCCCGAAAGTGATTCCGGCTGCTTAGATGGAGGCTTCTCTACCTAACACGTGAGGCACAGGTGGGTATGTAGTAAGTTTCTGCTAGGATGTTTTTACCCTCAGCTTTTGTGAGAACGCAGCCAATAAATAATTACTTTGGGCAGTGACGTTTTTAGAAGCTGATGCACACGCCTTTTTCTTCTAGGAGATATTTGTCTCAAATGTTATTGGATAGGCAGGGTGGATTGATTTGTGAGTTTAAGTAAAACTGCTTTTACCCACTCTGAAAAAGCACAAGCTGTTTCACTGGTACTCAGTTTACATTTCAAATGTTTTAAAATTCATCAAATGTCAATGTTAAAAAGTGGGCTCAAACTTTTTGCATTAGTTCGGTGGGCAGGTAGGTAAACAGTGACCGCAAAAGAGGACAAGTATCTCAAGCTGGCCCCTTTCATACTCTGAGGGGCAGATTTCTTTGTGACGCAGCAGCATCGTAAACAATGTGCCACGTTGCGACACATTTACAACGTGGCCCATCTATTGAGATGCGTCACGTTTTAAAGCCCTGCGTCACAATATACCTGCATCAGGTATAATGTATATAGGGTGGGATGTTACGACGTAAGTAAGCCTCGTAAAAGTGCTTGAAACAGGCGTAAGGAGTGACGCAGCATAACAGCAACACGCAGTCTGAAGCATTGCAGGAGTTGCGTCGTGTTTGCGACATGACTCCAGCAATGGGTTGCCTTTACGCCAATAGATGCATCTTGCATCTGTCCATCCTTGCGCCACAGTGCGCCGCATTGTGAATGCGGCACATCCATGGTGACGCAAGGTTTTTTTTACATGACACAATTTAACTGACCCATCTCTGCTAATATGCAGAGATGTGTCAGTTTAGTAAATCTGCCCCTCTGTCCTTAATCATCCTCCTGGTCCGTCTTGGGGATGGAACCCTCGACTTGGTACCCCTCTGGCACGCCCAGAGAGTTAGGATTACTCATTTACCAGGGATTAATGTTATATTACCGTCTCCTTTTATTGCCACAGTTTTCGGTGACGTGGCTAGCTGTTGAACACTGTGTTGTTGTTGATTGAGGACAATCTTGAAATGTATGTGGCCTGCACCACCACCAGCCATTGCAGGACCAAAACTAAAAGCAACCCTGGTCAACGTAATCATACCAAGCACACATCCTGCCAAGCAAGGGAACGTTGCCCCATTCAGGAGAGTACAGGGTGGATAGTATCTTTTTTGTGGAGAAAACTTAAAGGGTGCACTTTATATTAAAAACAAACAAATATATTGCCCAAAAGTTCTAAAGGGAAATACTAGAAGATTCCAGCCCTTCAAGCTGGCCTACTGTTCTGTAGCAGTAAAACATGCATGTGTCAGTGTGAAAATTATGAGCCTGAGGGAAACCACTGCTGAACAACAGGCAAATATATTTTTTGCAAAGGAGAAACTATGCATTCAAACACACGCCAGTTTTAAATATTGTTTCAGAGCATGCTGCTCATCCTAATCGTGTGCCAGTTTATTTTAGGGAAGAGTATTCCTAGTCCATAGTCTGGTAGCTTTCTGTGCCAGTGGAGCCAAGCTGCACCTCAAGATGAGGCCCAAAACGGCTGAAATGTGTCCAGTTTTGCTTGTGAGACCATACAATGGGGGATTTGGTTGGAAGTTTGTACTGAGCTGTCCCTTTCTGGGGCAGGGCCAAGACTGACTTGTATATGGTTGCTCCCTGTCTCTCGGGGCACAATGAACAACAACACCGAACTAGAGTGCATCCCAAAGTAATTACTAGTGGCCCAGATTAATTCAAATATTTCATCCATCACATTTTGTTACTCATTCCATCAAAGTTGAAGTGTCAGAAAATAATATACCCTCAAGGATAAATCCATTTTATGCCTGTGTGCTGCCAGCATATAAAGAAAGCAAAAATGTGATAGGTGCAATATACTTGAAATAATCGTAGCCATAGGTAATTATTCAGGGTCGCATCCCAGTCTAGTTTTTCTGCCCACCATGCCACAAGAAAAATAAACTAGACATATACAAATCAGCCTGGGTCTTGCTCCAATCGGAACAGAGCAGTGTGGAGTGCAAGACTTCATCCACTCTAAATAGGAACACAGGAAACCATAGATCAGTTTCTGGAGATTTGGGCCTGTCCAAAATATAAGAGTGTTGGGCATGTAATTCAGTGTGTTATTATATTTTTAGGTTTTGTGAACAGATTCAAGGACACTGCTAAATAGATGATAAGCATTGCCATGGTGGTTGTTGATGCTGACTTGGACCAAGTGCCATGGTGGTTTTTGATGCTGACCTGGACCAAGTGCCATGGTGGTTGTTGATGCTGACCTGGACCAAGTCTGTTCATTGAGCTCGGGCTTGCTCGCAGTAGAGTGTGTTGGAGGGGATATGTCTGCAAGATGCCAGGGCTTTTGCTTACAGAAATATAGCAGATACATGTTTATCCTCAGATTACTGAAATGATAGACTCATTCCCTTATTATGTAAGGCCATTTTCTCTGCCACCACCATATCTATAGCATACGTTTCAATGGGAGCGTCCTTATTGCCCCAGTTTACAGAAGCCCTGTCTGTGCAACACTTACCTTGTCATTTGTGTGAGTCCCCTCATGCTTGACCTCAAGATGACCATCTCAGTGAGACCCTCCTCGATGGTCTATCTCTCCTGGTCCAAAATCATTGGTCATCGTCCTGATCTTGATCTGATCTTGATCAGCCCTCATCCAACCCTGTTCCTGCTCACCCACCATGAGATTTAACTCTGAGAACTTTCCCTCGATAGCTGAGACCTAGCCATTTTGACTGCTGCCCGGTGGAGCTACCTCGCGAGCTAAAGGGGTGATGGGCTACGGATTCCCTCCTTGACTATCACCTACCTAGCCGGTCTTTGGGAAAACTCTCCTGTGTCTCTCCTGACCTTTTCTCCCTCCTCCCCCTTCACCCTACCCCCTACCCCTCTCCTCTCCACTCTTCTCCTCATTCCATAAATTGACCTTTGCCCTCACCCATCCTTGCTCATAGGTCCCACCCTATTTATCCACTGGACTTCCTTCTGTGAACTTTCCCTCCTCAGTTGAGACCTACCTATTTGACTGAGACCTGATGGGGCTACCATGTTAAGCTATAGCGGAGACGGGCTGTGGATTTCCTCCTCGGACTTCACCTACCCAGTCGGTCTTTGGGCAGACTCCTTTCGTCTCTCCTGCCGTCTTTTCCCTCATCCACCCCCTTCACACTTCCCCCATCCCCCTTCCACTCTATTTACCTCACCTTTCTTTCCTCTCTGTGTTGCTTATTTTTGATGTAATGTGTAATTGTTATCTTTTTCTGTAACATTGTGTAACCTAATGTAAAGCACTCTGATACCTACGGGTCTAGCCAGCGCTATATAAAACTCGTTAAAATACACAAATAAATAAATGACCGGTCCCACAATGACAGTTTCCATATTGCAGTAATGGACAATTCCACTGACAATTTCTACATTGCTCTGTATGTAAAACATACATTGTCAGGATAGAGTCCATATAACACCTCTGTATACGGCACTCATTATGTAAAGCACACAGATGCCTGTTTCGAGTTAGTGCTGCACACAATTAATTCTGTGACAATTTAGCTAGTTGCCATGGACAAGTGTGCTTTATATTCTGGGCATGTGGAAAAGGCATGACCTGAAAACAGCTTTACATATAAGATAATATAGCCTTGCATGAAAACTACACATTCATGCCATTTTTCACTTGTGAGCTGATGTGAAACAAAATGTCACAAATATATATTATTATACTGAGGCATATTGTTGTAGTGTGATGTTCAATAACACCAGGAAAAATAGAAGTAATTCCTCAAGTATTTATTAAGATACAACAAGCTTACGTAAGGAAGGGAACAGGTGTCGAAAGGTGACAGAGTACACGGGGACTGGGGTATGCGTCATATAAATACCAGCAACACATTCCATTGTACGTCATAACAGTGACCAATCACAGAAGCAGGAAGGAGGAGGTACAGGGTATAATGCAAGGAAGACTAGACCTGCAACATCTCCCTTTCAACAAACACAAAGGTGAATATTTACAACAACTCATAGTCTCTTAGCCCTGCAGGCAACTTAGATATTCTCCCAAACCGGGTACGGGTACCCTCCCAACCTCCATGACATTTAGCACTTTCTTCATTGGATATACTAGCAGTGCAGGGTTTGGGATCAATACACAATCAGCGGTGGCTTGTCTCTCAGTTACACTGCCCTCGCCATGCCTCTCTACAATTTCAGTACTGGCATTACTTTCATCATATCTATACATTTCCTCCCTGTCATAGTTAACTGGTTGACAACATGCTTCTTTCAGTGATAAGTCAACTTGTTCATCCAATTCACCTGCATAAGTACTCAACCATGAGAATTCCTTGTCACCCATATCTTTGTTTTTGAGTCCCTCAAACCATAATTCTGCCTGGCTTTTACTCAAGCACACGGCGTCACTCTTGTTGCGCCAACCCAGAGATTTCAAACAAATGGCCCTCTCTGTGACCTCGACCACCTCCTCAGGATTATAGTACTTGGATTTTCCTTTATGTTGTCCATCATGTCTTTTGATACGTGCCCAATCACCCTTGTTAAACTCTTTGTTAACCGCTTTGTGTACCATGTCGTGATAGCGTTTAGCTTTGATTTGGTTCTCAACAATCTTCCGCTTAACTTGCATCTGTTCATCACTTATGACCACAGGGTCGGGTAAACCTGACTTTAACCCTTCAATTTTAGGCACCATGTCATCATCACATCTTCTCCCCCTCATTAAGAAAAATGGGGAAAAGCCTGTTACACTGTTTATGGTAGAGTTGTATGCAAATACTCTTTCCTGAATGAATCTTTTTACAGGAATATTCGAAGCTATAGCTAATTGAATGCCGTCCTTGATAAAACGGTTCACTCTTTCAATTTGCCCATTTGACTTTGGAGAGTATAAAGGAGTTTTCTCCTGCCTGATGCCATGTTAATTAAGAAATTCTGTCATTTTGTTGGAAGTAAGCTGCTTCCCGTTATCTGACACCAGTATGCGTGGACTTCCTTCAATGGAGAAACATGTGTCCAAAAAGTCAATGACAGTGTCTGAGTCAATAGTTGGAACAAACTTATGGTAAATCCATTTGCTGTAGTAGTCGCTCATAGCGATGATAAATCTGGATTCTCGGCCCAACACCTGGAACGATCCTGCCATGTCGATGGCAATTTTGTACCATGCTGAATTTGGGATGGACACCAGCTGCATATCCTGAACTCTCGGTGTCCAGTGCTTGTCAGATCTAATACATACAACACACTTCTCCACAAACAAGTTAACATCAATGTCCATCTGAGGCCACCAATATTGTTCCTTTAGCCTCTTTTTGGTCATAGTGGTACCTAAATGAGTACTGTGGGCAGTAGATATCAATTTGTTTCTCTGAGTAAATGGAGCAACTAACAAATCACCCCTCATTAAAAACCCGTCAACACAACTTAGCTCCCCTGACACCTGAAATCAGGTTGTGAATTCGGGAGACAAATTTCGAACTGGGGGCCACTTGTGGGACATGTAATCTCTAACCTTCATTAAAACAGAATCAGTATTCATGGCTTCTAACCACTCTTTTTCTGACATTACATTACCAGTTACGCTAATGTTGGATATGAATGAGACTACACACTCAGTGTCATCTTCGTTCTGTATCTCGACATTTTCAGTTGGCATTCTTGATAGAAAATCTGCTCTAATATTGTCCTTGCCTGATATGTGTTTGATAGTGAAATTATATTCTTTCAGTTTTGCCAGCAATCTCACCAACCTGGCTGAGGCCTTACCGTTACCTCTTCCATACCCGTCAAACATAAATGTGAGAGGCTTGTGGTCGGTAACTAATTCAAAATCCTTCCCCCATAAATACATTTTCAGTTTGTCCACTGCCCAAACACATGCGAGAGCTTCTCCCTCAATGGTACTGTAATTTTTTTCCGCCTCTGACAATCTGCGTGAAATGAACGCCACTGAATGAACTTGCTTATTGACTTTCTGAGTGAACACTGCGTCTATACCCACTGAGCTAGCATCTACAGTAATAATGTTGGTACCTTTTGTATCAAATGGTTTAAGAGTGGGAGCATTTACAATGGACTCTTTGATCTCTGCAAAAGATTTCTCATGTTGTGCTTCCCATTTAAAATGCTCACCTTTGCGCAAAAGGGCTCTCAGGGGCTCAATTAATTCTGCGTAGTTTTCTATAAATCTTGAATAGTATTCGCTGAGTCCCAAAAAAGATCTCAGCGAATCTCTGTCTTCTGGTTTGGGGGCTTCTGAAATTGCCCTGACTAAATTCATTTTGGGGTTGATACCATCCTGGCTAAGTACATGGCCTAGATACTCCAATTCAGTCTTAAGAAATTCACATTTGTTCCTTGAAACCGTCATACCCCTCTCCTTCAACTTACTGAGTACTTTCTCTAGAATGACATTATGTTCACTTACAGATTCAGCATGGATGAGAATGTCATCCTGAAACTTCTGTACGCCTTTCATCTGCCCAAACATGGTGTCCATTAGCTTTTGGAAGACGCTTGCTGAGGATGCCAACCCGAAAGGTAATCGTACATATCTGTGAGCTCCCAGGGGTGTGATAAATGTGGTCAACTCTTTGGATTCCTCATCAAGCTTAACTTGATGGTACGCTGACCTGAGGTTGATAAGGGAAAAACATTTAGAACCTGCAGTTGCAGCTAAGATCTCTTGAATTCTGGGAAGGGGAAAACAATCAACAAGAATATTCTTATTTAGTGACCTGAGGTCTGCACACAGGCGGAACTCACCATTCCTCTTTTTAATCAAAACGATCCCCGAAATCCATTCGGCAGAATCTGCTGGTTCAATAATTCCTTCACTAATCAGTTTCTCTAGAACACATTTTAAATCATTTTTGACTGTTAGGGGTAGAGACCTGACTCTATGTCTTACAGGTATCGCATCTTTTTTTAGAATATTCTTATGCACAAAGCCTTTTACACAGCCTATACTATCTTCAAACACTGAGTCATATTTGCTGAGGATAGTGGCTATGCTTTCAATATTGCTTGTTAGTGCAGACACATTTATACTCGGTATAAACCCTTCGTCAAGTACAATGGGGTCTACGGCCCCAGGCTTCAAAATTATTTTTAATTATGCCAAGTCTCTCCATCCCACAATGTCTCTGCCGCGTTCTGCAACATAAATTTTTGTATTTGCACATCTACCTTTGATATTTAGGATGTCTTCGAAGTACCCAAATATATTGATCTCTGATTCCCCGAAGGCTTTGGGATTGACATCAGATTCGCTCAAGTCCACCTGTGGCCAATACTGAAGAAATTTCTTGTCAGAAACTATTGTAATTGGCGAACCGGAATCTGCCATAATGTTGAGTTGAACTTCTCCCACAGTGGCCACCCCTAATGGGCCTTTAATATTTATGTAATCCTCCTCAATTGTAAGCACAATATTTGAACACATATTCTCGTCAAATTCTTCTACGCAATTTACTTTTGTTAGCGTAAATCGTTTTTGGCCACATGTACCACATACCCCCGCAAAGTGCCCTACCTTTAGACATCTCGTGCACTTCTTCCCCAATGCCAGGCAATTCAAGGAATCAGCCTTGTGATTGTGAGAACCACATATATAACATATAAATGGAGGTGTATTAAAATTTGCATGTGCTTTAATTTTGTTGAAAGAAACATTATCTCTCTTCTTTCTATCATTTACGAAATACACATTAGAATTTTTATTTGTAGATCCAGTTATTTCCCTTGACCCTTCTAATGATCTTTCAATACCCTTTGCAATATCAATGGCTTCCTATAGGGTTGGTCTTTTGCATGCCAATAGCTGCTCATGAATTTTTCTTTCATAACAGTGGAATACTAACTGGTCGCGTATATACTCATCAACCCTATCTTGATAGTCACACTTAGTAGCTAACACTCTCAAAGCTGCTATGTACTCCTCTACATTTTCACTTTCAGTTTATCTTCTCATAGTGAATCGGTGTCTTCCCACCATTATGTTTTCTTCCTCATCAAATTGTCTTTCCAATCTCTTAACAGCTTTCTGGAATTCATCTAATGGAATAAATTGGCCTGGTGGTGGTTCGTACTCTGGCAGACTATAAAAAAAATTCTTGTCCTGCCACCCCCAACAGCCCAACAAGAATAGCTTTTTTCCTTCAGGATCGAACTTCTTACCATTGATGGCAATCAGATAGTTTTCAAATGACCTGTACCAACTGCGCCATTTCATGACCGGTTTACCAGGGTCGTTTAGAAAAAATGCTGGAGCATTGAAGTTCGCTTCACTTGCCATATTTTCCAGAGGGGTTTCTGAAGCCTCTTTTTTAATAAACAAATCCATTTTGAACTGTTAAAATCGCTGAGTATATGTGAGAAGAAAAACTTTTCTTTTATAAATATCGAAAATTTGGCCAATAATGAGTCATGTAATTGTTCACTAGAGTGCCGATTAAATATGAGAAGAAACGCTCCTTTTATCGCATATTTGTAACACTTTGCCAATAATATGTGCGATGGAAATGCTTTTGCGCGTTTATTTACCTCAGCTTCGATGCGCCGCTATGAACGGAATGTTCATTACAAAATGGCGTCATGTTGCTCAAGTCAACTACGTCGTGACGTGTTCGGCCCTGCTGTTTGACACACAGCTGAGCGGCAGGAATGTCGGTTACCGCTGCGCGCAAGAAACCCGAATGACAGTTGAACTGTCACTAGTCAACCGCCGTAGACTTTCTTACTTGGTCTGGTACGCTGTGGAAACACAAGTTACCCAAAATTTACTTGTAGGAATACTCGAGGACACAAAAATTACTCCGTAACTTGCCTTATAGCTTCACACGAAATTCCTGTCAGAAACACCGCTACTTTCGACGATTTCATCAGCGTTCTGCCCACATGACTTCCAGGTCCCAAATTGCCATGATACCGAAATATAATGGAGAATACCAATTAAATTTGTATCCAAATATTTTTTTAATAAATGCCATAAGAGCACTTGCCTTGAAGATAAGGTTGAGATGCTCCTGAAGAAATCCCTGCGTAAGCTCGTCTATTTATTTCTCGTCCCGATCCTCGTCGCCAAATATGTTGTAGTGTGATGTTCAATAACACCAGGAAAAATGGAAGTAATTCCTCAAGTATTTATTAAGATACAAAAAGCTTACGTAAGGAAGGGAACAGCTGTCGGAAGGTGACAGAGTACACAGGGACTGGGGTGTGCATCATATAAATACCAGCAACACATTCCATTGTACGTCATAACAGTGACCAATCACAGGAGCAGGAAGGAGGAGGTGCAGGGTATAATGCAAGGAAGACTAGACCTGCAACACATATGCAACCCGTTTATGTGTGGCTTTGTATTAAACATACATTCTCGCACCTGATCTTTAGAACTATCAGTGCTGAGTACCGGCAGAACCCGGCCCACTTAAAGCCCTGAATATAGTCAGTGGAGGCAGGAGCTTTGATCTATTAACAGGTAGTTCAATTTGCCTGGAAGATGCTTCCACATACTACCACGATTCTTAGGAGCAGGCCCCTTGGTGAGTGTGGTTAATCACAGCAGTGTTCAACCAAGCTTCACTGGTGCCATTTAAGACAAATCATAGAGGTAGCAAAAGTAATGTCCCAGGCTCTTAGACCGCTCTCTGCTTCACCATGATATCACCGCAAGCATCATGTCGTGGTCGTCCAAGAAAACATGATATAAGGGGCCCTTTCACCCACAATGGCTTTGCAGGAAGAGGCATCACTTTACCCCCTTATTGGTACTCCTCATCACAGTCAATACATATTGAGATAGTCACTCCTCTGGGCAGCCTATCTACAAGAGTTGTGCTACAGTGTGTTTCTTTAGTCCTTCTATTATGTTGCTAAACCACATGAATGGCCTGTCCTCCCTCTATGATGTCCTGCTGATTCCTGGCTTCCTGGAATAGCCTGTTGGTAAGTGCATCTTCAGATTAAGTTTTTTATTTTGTATATATGCATAAGATGTGTATTAAACATACGTTTTAAAATGTAAAATTACTTAGACCTTTTATACGCAATAAGGTGCAGAGGTGCCGAACAGGCTCATGTCGAGCCTAGGGTGGGGAGCTGAGGATTGTGCTGAGTCTGGAAGGCGGCTTTTCTCATTTGGACTCAGTGTGCATTATAAGCATGTAGGTCTGTTTAGGTAGGCACCAAGGATTCTCTCTGTATCTCTGTCACAGCGATGTTTTATTCAAACATGCATTTGCAATGCAATCGGTCTCGCCTTTGGGACCTTATATGTATTTAGCGATGCAGCACATTAACCTGGGTGCTGAAACATCTACTGTTCTTTAACATAGTGGAAAGTAAGCAACAAACTGTGTGACACGCCAGGTATGGGAACACATGGAGAGAAATATTGCCTTTCAGCGGGAAATGGTATTGTCCAAAGCTCTGTTTTTAATATACAATCAGGGCCTTCGGTGGTCATATCACTGAAAATACAAGATTTGAAAACAATATTATTGTCTACGGGTGCTGGTGGAAGACAATTTCTATGGCCTGGATTCTAGAGAATGCTAAACTGATTCTGGTTTTCTACTGGCCTCTGCTGGTCGTTTCCTCTCAAGAAAATTAAATAGAGGCAGTTGCCAGAAAAAATTAAAAAAAGAAAGCCCCTCAGCAGAAAGAAATTCCGGTATTTTACTGACCTCTACTGGTCCTTTTTTATTAAGACAGTTAAATAGAGGGAGTTAAACAGACAAAAAAGTCCCTAAGCAGAAGCAGACAAGTCCTAGGGCTGATCTCCAGAGCCAACAAAGTACACACACATATATGTATATACTAATATATAAGTATATACTAAAGTATATACAAGAGGTCTCGAATGTTCGACCTATAAAGACAACCAGGAGGTGAAGAGCTATTTCAATCGAAAAGGAGGAACAAAGAACAAATGTCTAGTAATTTTGGTACACACAATTTTTGCTTGGTCAGAGACCAATCTATTACCCCTCAAGGCAGTGCACATACCTGGGTAAAGCAATGTGCAGGCAGACAGGCTCAGATACTGAGTTAAAACATATGTTCCCATTCACCGGAGTCTGGAATCATTCAGGTTAGTGGTGGTATCGGTTTGGGATACAGTGGTTGGAACATTTTGCCTCTCAGAGCAAAGCCCTACTTCCTCAGTACAGCTTGGACCACTGGTCTCCAAATGACACAACAGTGGCTCCTCTATCGATTCAGGGGCCTTAAGGGTTACTTTATGCTTTTCCCCTGGTTCCATTACCACCAAAATTACTAAGAAAAATCAAATAGGAGAATGTAGACGTCCTGATAGTGCCATTTTAGCTACGCAGGCCCTAGTTTCCCCAGCTGAGCAGACTGGCGATAGATCAGTATCACCAGCTGGTATGGGGCCCTCCACCTCTTCTGTTTCCAATGGTAATGCAGAAACAGCTGCGGAAGTTACTTCCAACAGGATGTAAATTGAGCGGGCAGCCTTACTAGACCTAGAGTATTTAAGGCAGGTAGCATTAGACATCCAAGCTGTAAGAAAAATGTCTATACTCAGATCATACTCAAAGCACTGGTCATATCTTAAAAAATGGTGTACCTCCAAGGCCCTAGATCCCAAAACCTGTCACCAATCTCAAATTTTAGAGTTCCTGATGGATGGGTTTCTAACAGGCCTAGCTCTCGTGGCATTGTCAGGTCAATGGGTTGCTATAAGAGCTTCTAGAGAAACTCCTCAGATATTGAAAAAGTCATTCTGCTGGTAGCAAAGCTATTGAATAATTTCAGGCTAGGGAATCCTGTATCCCAACCCTAATGGCAGATGGCATAGTGGGATTTGTCAATAGTATTAAAAGGTTTACAGCGCTTTCCCTTTAAGGCACTGGAATCAGTCAGCGTTTCATGGGTGTCATCTAGAGTGGCGTTCCTCATTGGAGTTACATCGGCCAGAAGACTACGTGGAGGATTAGTTCACTGATAGTAAATTATTCTTTCTTTAAAATTGACTCCACCGAGTAGTTCACAGGCCAGCCTCAAAGCTTAGGCCTAAGGTTCAAAAGAAATTCCCTCTATCACAATAAATAATGTTACCAGTGTCTAAGACAAAGCAACTTAGTAATGAGATATTTAAAATAACCCTTTATTATAATAATTTTAAAGGACAAAAATGTAAGAGAATCAAATTCCTTTTTTTTTCGCCTGTGGTAATTAACAAATGGTCAAAGGAATGTGCACGACACTGTGCAGGCTGGTTAGGCAAGCAATATCCCAGGTAAATTTGTTAGCAGATGCTGAACTACTTCAAACAATTCAGGTGAGCTCAACAAGTGCAAGAGATCTGCTGGGCAGCTGACTTGTCCACACCAAATACATTTGTTTCCCAATATGGTTTGAATTAAAGAGCGAGATAAATGTGTCAATTTTGCGTCTGGAAATCTAAATGCTGCAAGGAATAGTTGTGAACATTAAAGTAGAAAACTAAATTACAAGCATGCAGGAATATTATGTTGCCAATTTTGGATCTTGTATATATCCACAATACGTATAGACTGGGATGAGGAGCACCTACAGGGGTGTAATTATTTCATTTCTTACCAGTAAACTTCATTACCCCCCTCGTGGGGTCCAACCCTTTCTCCCTATCACTATGGCAACACAAAATATAAACACATTTGTAAACAGGCAGGAAGGACGGGCCATTTATATGGCTAGTCAACATAATAGAATGACTAAAGAAACACACTATAGCAAAACGCTTGTAGGCGGGCTGTCAGGGTGTGGGACCACCTCAATACGAATTGACCGGGACGAAGAGCACCATAACGCAGGGTAAAGAAGTTTACTGGTAAGTAATTAAATCATAACGTGACCAATAACACCAGAAGAAGTTACAGAAATCGTTCTTTGACCAAAAAGAAATCATCTGAAGGAGACAAAAGCCAATAATAAGCGTAAAACTAATAATTAATGTCAAATTCTCAGAGCAGCATCTTAAAAGACATCCAGCATCCATCAGAAGGTTAGCATTGATGAAAAAGTTAAAACCTTGCTGACCCACAGATGACCCCGCTGCCATCTGTTACTGTGGCAGAGAGCCCCTTGGCTCAGATCCTGGCTGGTTTATGTTTGTTGGGCGGCTGGGTTGTGCTGTTTCTGCGTGTGGGGAGACCCAGGAGACAGTGCTGTTGAATGCAGAGAGCCCTCAGCAACATTGGGTTGCTAAGAAAAGCAACATCCTCAAAACTGATAAATGATGTCATACCCTGCTAAAAGGTCACCTCCACTCAATGGCCTCTCGATGGAGATAGCCCTAATAGGGTCACTTGGAAAGCCATTTTCGGTGTAGGACACTCCTGCCCACTGGGACCTGGGCGAGGTATATTAAAAGAAATTCACATACGCCACTAAAGGCACTACATCTGAAGGGGACATAGTGGCAAAAGGACACAGAGGCCAGTGCCAAACCCCTGAGCAGTAAAATTATGTATTTATGTGAAATATCATGTAAGTCCCTCGTATGTCGCGTGCAGTAATTCTAAAATCCCCAACAATTAATAAGAACAACATTAGGCAGACAGCCATTTATAGCTATCTCTTTATAAGTGAAGTAAATTATAGTCTTAAGTAGTCATTGTGAATGTGTTGAGTTTTTTACTTAGCCCAGGGGTCTCCAAACTGGTCCTGGAGGGCCGGATCCATGCCAGATTTTTGGGATATCCCCATTGAGATACATGTAGTTATTTTAAAAATCTGGCATGGATCCGGCCCTCCAGGACCGGTTTGGAGACCCCTGACTTAGCCCTTTATATGGTTACTAGGTCTCCCAATTTTAGCAGAACTGATGGACAGAGAGGTAAAGTGACTTACTCAGGATCACACGAATCCTTCAGATGGAGAATCTGGGAGTAAAACGTTAGTCTGCTAGTTCCACAGTAGACAATTTAGCCATAATACCACAGTTTCTTTATTGACGGCATGTACAGGGCCAAACAGGCCATTCAACTTATCGTAGTCTGGCATGAACACAATGCATTTTGATTTTTTTTCTTCATTATTGTGTGATTCTCTACGAAGATTTCTTGGATTTTTTAAAGAGACATATGAAAGTACACTCAATCAACTTCCCACGATTCAGTTTTAATTTCCATCAATTAGATGGGATTTGTACTAGAGGGGTATGTAGTTCAAAAGACAGCTGATTCACAACTTTACATATATTCTAAACTATTAAAGCTTTGTGAAATGCTCTTTTAAAAAAAAATCCTTGGCCTCAGCTCGGAGCCCTACCTACCACACCTCTCACCTGTGGTGGTGAATGTTCAGCCTCCACACTCAACAATTTTGCTGGAGGATGTCCTCCCTGGGACATTCTATATCAAGCAATCAACACTCGTGGAAAGGCCTAAGGTAAACCTTGCTCAAGTAAAGTTAGGAAAATTCATCTACCTTGTAAAGGGTGGTATTTCCTTATTCCACCCCACTTCGTAAATGAAGTTTTAATTTAACTCACCAATAACTTAAAATAACTTTACAGAGAGCTGTGTTGTGGGAAATTAGTTGTGAACAGTAAGTTTTAAACATTTTAGGGCTGCAATAATGGTCAAAACGAAATTGAATTTAGATGTAAATTTCCAGGGGAACTTGGGAAGGTCTCACAATAAATCTCACTATTACGTTGTGACAAAAGGTGGATAGTTCAAATGCATTTGAGCAAAAACAGCAGCCAAAACCACATCAACTTGAAGCAGGCTCTGACATTGACAGACAACCTTCATAGTTACAGACACGTTGTACTAATGGTGCTGTTCCTTAGACATCCACCAGCAAGACAGGTAGCCATGGTAGGAGAAGGGTGGTTGTGTGAGACTGGGATGGGTCAGTTTGAGACCTGTGGCCTTGCAAAGGAGATTAATTGCATCTCCAGTTAGAGGAGCCTTAGATGGGCAGGCAGCTGCATGGTGAGAGAGCGCAATTTGAATAAAAAGTATGTATGAACCATATTCACAAGCATATAACGCATAAACGTAGAATCTGTAACATGAAGTTAACACTTGTAGCGTAAAATTAGCCGATGTAACCAATGTAATAGGAAATGTATCTATTCTATAAAGTGTATTAGAATTAGAAAGGCCCGGATACATAGTGGTCTAATATAGAAATGTATAGAAATGCTCAAGAACAGCAGAACGTGCAAAACTGAATATACGTGTGTAATCATTAATGGAGAAAACGGCGAAACATAAAGCGATGAAATGTGCAGAGAATGTATAGCACTATGTAAGCACGAGAATATCAATGTTGCGTTCTATGTAGAATGTATTCACTTATAATCATTGCTTTGCTAAATTCGATTATATATAAATGTGTGTTAAAGGTTATACTGTGTAGAAGAGTTTGTAGGAATGTTAGAAAGGTTTGGTCATACGTGATTTTAACCTAACTGACCAAGAGTTCGCAGGAGTGTAGTCCGCTGTATGTAATTTAGTGGGCTCACAGGAGTCGTGAATAGCCTTGATCTGAATGTGCGAGACAAGAGTCAAAGGTCTTGCTAGATTTAAGGTGACAATGCTGGACGAAGTTTATGGCCTAAGTGAGATAAGAGACGCTTGGAATTTGGGTTTTGTTTAGAAATGACCGTTCACAGGACCAAATGAGGTTAAGAATATAGTCGTAAAGAACTAAAGGTCTGTTGAGGTGATAGACTTTGCTCCGAAAGTGTCAATTGGAATGTCAATGAAGTCACCAGCAAGAAGACGAAGATGGTGCCTACGAAGCAAGGTCAACTTAACAGACGACGCGAGGAAATGAAGCTATGGAAAGAGCTAGAAATGACATCATATGTGAAGGAGTACGTGGTGGGCGTCAAGGGGCGTTCCACCCATACTGTGATTGTGTATTTAGGGACAGCACCCTGGGGAGGAGAAGGAGGCGAAAGCGAGGAGCAAGCGCTGAGAGAGATCAGAGCGCAAGAGAGCAGTAGGCCGAGGACCCTTAGAGAGCGGATGGGTAGGCAGAGAGGGTACTGTTTCTCGATATAAGTTACCATTAGAGGCTAAGAGAGTTTGAACTTCTTTGGAAGTCAAACTGCTGACACCTTTTTTAGGTAAGGAATTTGCGAAGTAGGGATGTCACCTAGTATAGAGTAGGGACAGAATTAACTTGTTTTTTATTCTTTTTGTAGATGACACAACGGAACTGTAAGAAGGGTGCAAAGACAACCAGTAACCAAAGACCCTTCTCTGTGTTGCCCGGCGGTATCGCCTCTATGACCCACCAATATTAATCAATGAAGAAGCAGGCGCTGGAGACTGAAAGGCAGGAAACGGGGTTTTATTCTCTCCAGAGGAGAACACATCAATTCGGACAGCAAGTATCGTCACGAGGTGCTCTGCTCGCATCTCGGAGGCCTGGCCTTTTATACATAGGATTAGGATCTTTATTACATGTAACACATTCTTGTAACATTTTGGCATGTGAAAGAACATCCTCGGAATCTCCCCTTCGGGCCCGTTCCCACATATATTTGCAGTTGAATTCCCCACCCCGGTCACAACAGGTGATGATTATCGCGCAGCTGGACATTCCGCCGATTCACGGAATGTGTGGAGTTTGATCGGATCTCATAGGGTGGGGGCTTTGATCAACTCGAGGGCCCTTTGATGGGCAGGGGAAGCTTCCTACTGTACGGGGTAATAAACAGTATCCGCAGGGCCAGGTGGCGGCCTGGGAACAAGGAAGACAAACGGGGACACAGGAAAAGGGGTTTGTATCAAAGGACTTGGGACCATGAAAGGAATGAAGGGAGGTGTCGCGCTGGGAACAGGATGGGATTCTGTGGCAGAGCTGCGCTGAAGAGGGGTTTATGGCCCAAGGCATGTGAGAGCGAGGGGGTTGTCAGCGTGCGGGGGATACCTGCGAGGATAGGAGAGCGAGAGACGCGCTGGCTATCAGGGAAGGGGCAGGGAGGCCATGGTGCTTAAAATGGCTGCCGCTTACGCTCAAGGCATCTGGAAGCGGGAGTGATCAGTGCGTGGGGGTGTTGGTGAGGGTGAAGGTCCGTGTTGGGGGTCAGGGGCGCGCAGAGAGTGGTTCTGATCAGAGCAGCTAAAATGGTGGGGACACATGAAAAAAGTGTGGCATCAGAAAAAGGCAAGATGGCGCAGATGATGTTCACCAAAACGTAACAATTTTCCACAGTCCTCCCTTTAACATTTCCAAGACATCTTGCTGGCCTATTTCCTATCTATATCTACTGTGGTGGTCATAAGTAAGGGGATGGATACCTAGGCAAAGGAACTGTACATAAATATCACATTATAAATATCACAGTTGAAAATCTTGTCATCTAGTAGGCGGGTTCTTCGCTAAACTTGTTGCAGAAAAAGTCATAGTAATGCAATATCAGACTGGAATTACATAGCGGGGGTGTTGGGTACAGATCATAGATGCTTATAGTCATTTGGAATAGGAACTGGTAAGTAAGTCCTTTTTGTACTCGGTAGGAGTATAGTCAGATTCAATGGTGGTTGGGAGAGAAATGAGACATAGCAAAAAATAATCAAGGTCTCCAGTGTCTTATGGTCGTGAACCATTATTAGCTAATTCTCAACAGTCTCTGCCGTCTTCCGTTGACACCGTTAAGCACCTGTATTACAATTCGTTCTTTCAACAGGAATGTTCATGTGGGTTGAGTCGTTGGAGGTCTGCGGGCGAGAGTACGTCTTTGCTTCGTTTCACCAGACCTCATGGAGAAATGCGTTACGGTTTTGGGGCAGGTGCATTTTCTTCTGTAACCCGGAGCACAGTTATTAGAAGACAGAAAAGTATTGTGATGAAAAAGTGCAATGGTCTTCGAGTTGTGGAGTCTGTTTGTTTCTTGAGTCTCTGTGGTGGGTACTTCCTGTTGTTTCCGTCATCTTCGAGGCGTTCAGCAGCGGGTAGAACCACATACTTCGTTCATCTTCTCTTTGGGGTGACCCTTGGTGGAGTTTAGGTCACCGTTCTGAGATTAACATAGTTCGTGGTCTACTTAGTCGGAGCTTCCTCCCTTTAGACGCAGGAAATACCTCATTCTGGATAGCTCAATAGGATTTGGAGGATTTTGAAAGTTCAGGTGGAAAAGGGGGGGGGGGTGTGTGTGAGTAGTCCTTATGGTAGGTCGGAGGAGGAGGGGATGGAGCAGGGCCAAGTCGGGAACAGACCAGGGGGACGGAAAGTTTTAGACAGACGGGTCCATAACCAGTTTCGGAGAGCGGGGACTTCTCGGCATACGTCGATCATAGAGCAGGGGCCTCAGGTCAGCCCCTTCCTTTCGTTTTGTCGGAAATAATGCCTCGTCCTGCGACTCCTTACTGTTACAGTCTCGCCTTGGTCACCGTCGCTGATGGTCCACGATCTTCGGATAGGCCGCGTGCTCCCACATCCGGTCTCTTTCTCCTCCGACAGTGGTACCCCTGAATGAGTTTGAAAAGACAGTCTTTAGAGATTTTGCAGAGGAAAGTAATCACATAAATCTATTTCTCTCCCAACCCCAAGCAACTGGGGTATACATCCGCTGCATCGAGGTTTGCAAACAATTGATGATAGGTTCGCTGGATTCCCAAAAATTTTCCTTTGTGGCTATTTCTTTGGTGTTTTGTTGGTCATTACATTCATTTGTCGTGGTACGAGGTCTGATACCCATTTATTGCATTCGTTTATTACAGTCATGTCAGTTCTTCTGGCAGAGACCTATTTCCCTAGTACGAGCCTTTGCAAGACTAGATCGGTCTTCAGGGCTTTGCATTTTATGAAAAAGTGCAACGTGCTATTCACCATAATCTGATAGGTATCTTTCTGAGGGATGAACACAGGCTAAACGATTTTTCATTATACCATTGCACCTTATCTTTCTGCTAAACATTTTATTTTCAACAGGTTTTATCGCAACAAGTTCTTGTATTTTCCGATCTGATTTTAACTTTGCACACATCATTCTAATTTCTACATAGTCTCTTACAACATGGTTATTTCATCAAAAAAAACTTCGGGGTTTGCGATGACTATTTAACTTATCTGTGGGGGGAGAGGAGCCTTATGGGAGACTATTAGTAACGTAGCGTATCGGGGCAAGGGACATTCTTCGGACTCTCCTTCCGGGCAGCTGATACGAAACTGGGGGCATTCTGGGAAGACGGGGATGTCTTGATCATTTTTACTGCTTGGGGTACTGAGACAACTTGGGACGGGGAAGGTTGCATTACCATAGACATTTTTTATCATAGAAGCCACTGACAAGTAGTTCCCTTATTGCGGGTCAGATTAGGGAACTTTTAGTCGTCTTACCTGTCCCTTTCCTTTTTGGCCAATCTAATTTTCATCCATTTTTAGCAGAAAAGGAGAGGTAGTAACGTGGTATCGATATAATTTCATTTAGGACAAATTTGTGCAAATACTTGTGGTATTTGGGGCCAATTAGGTGGTGCACCAGGTTCGCCAATTAGGTGCCAGTCGCTAGGAAGAGTAAAAGTGTGGAGGAGTGAGAGACAGAGAGAGAGAGAGAGAGAGAGAGAGAGAGAGACAGAGAGAGAGAGCAACAATAGGCTAAATAGTACACGTGTGACATGGAGAATGACCGTGTATTATTTAGGCTATTCAGTGCATTACCCAACGTTAGACATAAGGACATGCATTGAGTTGGGTATCTTTGGGAGCCATCTCGCAGTGTAGGTCTGCTTCAGGTATCGGACATGGCGTGGTACCAGATCTCTACTATCTCCTGGTCGTGATTCCAAGGTAACCTGCAGAGGGTGAGAAAGGTAGGAGGAAAAAGGAAGGGGGGGGGGGGCAACATTCAAGCATATCAAACGTATGGGTACGAAAAGACCTTTACTTACCACTTACTCGTCTTATCTCCTCGGGATATAATCTCTGGGGTCTTGGTTTCTAGAGCCAAGAAGGAGGGGGAGGGGGCAGTGTGGTGAGGGTGGCGAGCGATAGGTTGTACAGGGGGAAGACGGTCTGGGCGTGGCATTATAGATAGGGTGTGGGAGAACGCTAAAATGAAATCAGAGGTGTCTAGTATAGCATCATAGGAATGAATTAAAAGATGAATCGAAGTAACATAAGGTTAGGTTTACTCCACAAGTAAGAGCGCATCCATACAGATCTTCTGTCAGCATACACAGTGAGTAACTGTCCTCACAGCGATTGCATCATGGAACATAGAACACAGGTAATGAAATGCATACGAGTCAGTAAAAGAGGAAATGCGTAATAGGCACAACGCTAGATACTGCACCTAGTGCGAGGTGTCTGGGTTGTGGATGAGTCCGGCTATCGGGCTTCTCAAATCACTTCTCAACGTCTGTAAGGTGCTGAAGGCACGTTAGTTCTTCGGTCAACCCCGTTCCTGAGTACCTTCGAGTATCGTACCTTTGTAACATTCTACCATCTACACTGCTTCGCTTTACCCATTCTCAGAAGTCGAGGTCCTTCTTCATGTGTTAGTTCCCGAGCTCAGTCGCACATTTGGTGGCAGCGTATCATACCTTAGATTCAATCATCCATCCGGGGCCGACCAACCCTTTTTTTTTTTCACATAACCTAAAAAAAAGAGCAGAGCGGTTGCGCACAGAAAAGCCCTCCCACCAACTCCCACATTTTACAAAAGTATGCGATAACTGTTCATAGTTTTGCAAACCTTTATTTGCATAATCGTTCAGTAAGTAAAAGGTGCGAGTGCAATCGTATTTTGACCGAACATGGCGGTGACTGAAGCACATACAGTAGGGGGGCTATTTTTGCAACATTTAAAAACATTAAAAAAGGTCTACTTAGTTATTTGCGAGAAACTAAAAATGTCTATTAATAGTTGAGGAAAAAGGAGGCATTTATTTCATGATTGGAAACACAGTCATACTAATCGCAATCGTATTTCCTATACGTTTACCGTGGGTGTGCGTCATAAGCGACGTTAGGTATTGGTCATAATAAATATCATTATAAATCATACATTGAAATCAACATTTTAACGGGATCCTTTCAAATGTTTGCCAAGTGAACCCTCCTCCCTTTTTCGTCAAGTGTACAAAGGTTCACATACATATCTCAGAACATCAAGTCTTGTTAGCTAAAGAACACCATGCGGTGTTCGTAAGTTCCTATTGATACCGGCGCCATTTTGGGCGATGGCGGGTTGGTTGCACCAGAATCCCTTTCGGCAGTTCAAAAACCTGTGCTAACAGAGGGGCTGGTAATGTGGACCGTCAATCAAGAGGGGAGGGAGGTAGAATCTTTCCTACCAGGTCACGTTGAGGTTCAGCCGGAACTCACTCGAATTCGTTAGCCCACAATGTTCCTGGGTGGTTCAGACTGAAGCTGGTGCAGACACGAGAGCACCACCATCTTGCTGCTATGTCGTGGTCGTTCCAGTTGTTCCCTACCGGAAGCCTGTAGGGGCCGAGGGCTTCTGGGACTCTGGTAGAATCTTCAAAGCTGTGGGGATGCTGTCGGAGGTGGGGGCTCGTGCCCAGGTGGGCAAGTGCCCGAGTTGCAATTCCGGACAAAGTTACTCCAGCGGCCTAGACCCGCCTTCCAGAGAGCCCAGACGCCATTTTGAGACCCTGCAGCCGCCGCCCTTCGTCGTGTCTTTCAGGAGTGGAAGAAAACTTCTTGTGGCGACAAAGACAGAGCATCATGCTGTTGGAGCAGGACATTTGATTCGGGGCGCCAGGGTGCAGCTGTGGAGCCTTCATCTGGGGAGGTGGGGGAGGCTCGTCCGTGCCGCCTCCCTCTCCTGGCGCAGCCCACGCCGTCCCTTTGAATCAGGGGTGCACATGATGACCACCCTACACCCCTGACTCCGACTCTTGGGGGACCATTGTATGTCCGGTGCTGCACAAGTATGCCCGTCGGACATTGTATGTTCTGTGCTGCGGAAATAGGCCCGTTGAACATTGTACGTCCTGTGCTACGCAAATAGATCTGTGGCCTGGCTGGAGGATTTCGGCGCCGGGCCGGGGCTGGGAAACCTCCTACCTGTGGAGGTGGGAGAGGTTCGTCCGCGTCGCCTCTCCCTCCCAGCCCACCCTGCATCAGTTCGAAGGAGGAATTCGTGATGGCCGGACCAGGAGATACGAGGGAGGGGGTCATCTGCCGCCCCCCTCCCTACTCGTGGCCCAGGGGATGTCACCCCAGGAAGGACAGCATGGGAAGACCATTTCAAGTCGGCTGGTGTAGCCTCCGGTACCTTCTCGCCGGCGATTTCGTTTGGGCTATGGTCGTTGGCAGGCCCCGCCCCACACGTGCCGTGTTTCATCTTCCGGATGGGCGGGATTGTCGACCTGTTACATTTTGAGAACTTCCGGAGTGAGCGTAATATGTTTTGTATTGTTCCTATTAGTACAGTTTACTCTAAAGAATGTTTTACTAGTTTTTCTATTTATCGTTGGTTGTGTGTTATCTTTATCGTAATTAAATCCTAAATTATATAACAGATGCTTGGTTTCCCTGAGTCCTTTTTCTAACGGGAGGTTGTCTACGCAGGCCTGTATTTGCTTTTGTTTTTCAGAGTGGGGGGCAACAGGGGGGCAATCAGTCCCAGAACTCTAACATGTCGTTAAAATTAGTCTGACGAAATTTGTGCCATCGAGCATAATCGAACGTGGTGGTTCTATCCGTCCTGTCCGTGTTAGTCTGATTTGTTTTTGCCTCGCGCCTTTTCCCTTCCTGCCGGCCTGTTATTTCTGTCGACCCTCCGCTCTTACTTATGTTCTGTAGAGTCGGGCATTGGGCTTTCCAGTGCCCGAGACATTTACAGAAAGCACATTGGTTTTGCCTTAAATATGTTCGTCCTGTGCATAGTGTTGGGGGATTACTTTTGGGTCGTTGTGTCTCGGGGTTGTCCCGTCGGCACATCCCTTTACACTGTCCCTTTTTTATGTCTAATCCTCTGAACTGTGTCGTCGCTGGCCCTTCCTTTTGCCTACTAGACGTTTGGAGGGTTGCCTGTCGCGTTTCTTTAACTACTTTGACTTCGTCTCTTTCCTTTCGTTGCGTAGCTTCTTTGCGCCACATACCGAGACTATCGAGCATAATAGGCGTTGTCTTATTATTACGAAGGGCTATTTCTACCGTTTCTATTTTGTCTAAATCGAAGGATCCTATTAGTGGCCACTGCTTCTCTTGGTCTGCTTTGGTATACTTATGCCATAGCTTACTATAGGCTATGGTAATTAATCCATACTTTGTGAACATGTCTTTATTAGGGGTGCCTTCCAGCGGGGCTAGATGGTCCACCTCTAATAAACGGTCCGGGCTGAACCAGCTATCCATCAGTGGGGAGAAGACAGGCATGACGGATCACAAATGGGGATAATAGTCAGCACTACCTATCTTATCACTGTGTGCAAAGACTAGACAGAATATTTCTATTCTACGTTGTTTGCAGGCAGTGAATACCTCATGAACCAATTTCGGGCAATCAATGTTAGGTCAATAAATAAAAATGGTCAATGGGGAGAATGAGTAGGTTCGCAAAGGTCTGCGTCACCTACCCTTTCACTATCTGCAAAGAGGGGACCTATTCTTCCCTGTTTGCAGACAGAGAATCTCCAGAAAACAATCTGTAACAGTTAATCAATGGGGAGGGGCAATTGTTCAGTGGGGGAGAAAGATAGGTCCGACGGATGCGTACCTATCCTTCACTGTTTGCAAAGGGAGAGCCGGTTGTTTCTCCGTTTGCCGACAGTGAATCTCCAATAAATTAACAAAAAGTAATACTAGTATTTTCTCATCAATTATCAATCACTGTCGCAATTCGTCGTGTTTACACGACCTTACCCGGACCGCATGGACAGTTTCTTGTCTTCCGAATCCAGCGCCCGATCGTCCTCTTCTCTTCGTACTCCTCGTGGCACTCCTGATGGTTCCCAGTCAGGACCGTAGATCACTCGAGAGAGGTCTGTTCGGAACCAGTGAAGTTCGGATGATCGGCTGTCAGACGAGGGTCTATCGGACAGGGTACCTTCCGATCGTTGCAGTCGTTCACTCTGTCGTCAGGACCTCTCCCACTGGATCCACGAGTCGCTGATGGGCCCCACGCTTGGGACGCCAATTGTAAGAAGGGTGCAAAGACAACCAGTAACCAAAGACCCTTCTCTGTGTTGCCCGGCGGTATCGCCTCTATGACCCACCAATATTAATCAATGAAGAAGCAGGCGCTGGAGACTGAAAGGCAGGAAACGGGGTTTTATTCTCTCCGGAGGAGAACACATCAATTCGGACAGCAAGTATCGTCACGAGGTGCTCTGCTCGCATCTCGGAGGCCTGGCCTTTTATACATAGGATTAGGATCTTTATTACATGTAACACATTCTTGTAACATTTTGGCATGTGAAAGAACATCCTCGGAATCTCCCCTTCGGGCCCGTTCCCACATATATTTGCAGTGGAATTCCCCACCCCGGTCACAACAGGTGATGATTATCGCGCAGCTGGACATTCCGCCGATTCACGGAATGTGTGGAGTTTGATCGGATCTCATAGGGTGGGGGCTTTGATCAACTCGAGGGCCCTTTGATGGGCAGGGGAAGCTTCCTACTGTACGGGGTAATAAACAGTATCCGCAGGGCCAGGTGGCGGCCTGGGAACAAGGAAGACAAACGGGGACACAGGAAAAGGGGTTTGTATCAAAGGACTTGGGACCATGAAAGGAATGAAGGGAGGTGTCGCGCTGGGAACAGGATGGGATTCTGTGGCAGAGCTGCGCTGAAGAGGGGTTTATGGCCCAAGGCATGTGAGAGCGAGGGGGTTGTCAGCGTGCGGGGGATACCTGCGAGGATAGGAGAGCGAGAGACGCGCTGGCTATCAGGGAAGGGGCAGGGAGGCCATGGTGCTTAAAATGGCTGCCGCTTACGCTCAAGGCATCTGGAAGCGGGAGTGATCAGTGCGTGGGGGTGTTGGTGAGGGTGAAGGTCCGTGTTGGGGGTCAGGGGCGCGCAGAGAGTGGTTCTGATCAGAGCAGCTAAAATGGTGGGGACACATGAAAAAAGTGTGGCATCAGAAAAAGGCAAGATGGCGCAGATGATGTTCACCAAAACGTAACAATTTTCCACAGAACCACTTTGTGTCTATGCTTTTTAATCTGCTGATTCTGGAATTGACTTTAATTGTATTCTTTTGTAGACTGAGGTGCTTTAGGGAATTTATGTTCCTTCTAGTTCCTGTATACTTGTTGAATCTTATCCTGAGAGGATTGTATATGCACTTAATTCTGATTTTATATTAAACTTTTAAAACTTCATCAGTCGTAAGTGGTCCTTCAGAGTTGCGTCAGTTTATGGGGTTAATTTAACCTATGCGGGGGTTGTCTTTTACTCAATGACAGAAAATAATCGATCCAAATTGATGAATGAGATAAGTATCTAAGTGATCAAAAAGGGTATCAAAATCTCATTCCCCGCAGTTGGTAGCAGAGAAAGATGGTTTTCTTCTTGAGGAAGACAACCTAGGTCAGGTCTAGATTACCCCAAGGTCCCTAGTCATCGACGACCAGAAGAAGAATCCCTGCCGAAGACGGTGCTGACGGTGCGTCAAGAGAAAAGCAGCAGAGTCGGTCGAGAGTGAGTATAAGGGTCATGCGTTGCCAGATTGCGGTGTTTTGTGTTGTACTTGTGTTGTAATGTCAAGCGGAGTTGAATGCCTGTAGTGTGATTGAGGGAAGGTTGTGAGCGCGCGCAACCGGATAAAATCTTAAGATCCAGAGAAGGGCTTAAGTGGTTCGGGTGTATCGAACACCCAGAGTAATTGTCTACCATTGTAAAGGGGGTCATGAGGTACCATTGATCGCCCGAAGGACCGATGATAGAGGGAGTGACAGAGTGAGTGTATGAGTAACGGACGCTGGTCGGACGTTTACTGTGTGTAAGTAACCTATCAGTTAAGGCGAGCGTCTGAACGTGAGAGGGAAGACGTCTCGTCAGTTGAGGTGACAATTACAGTTAGACTGTGGCCGTACAGTCAGAGAAAAGTGATCGCTTGGACGGAAGTAGTCATTTTTCGGCGTATGAATGAAAACGCATGCAAGACCGTGAGACGAGCTGAGAAAGGAGGGGAACTGCTGCAGAGGGGACGAGTGACGTCAGCGTAGAGCCGCGCTGAGATTGGTCGGTCAGCGTAGAGCCGCGCTGGGATAGGCCGATTAGCGAGAGCCGCGTAGGGATTGGTTGGTTTGTTATCAGGAAGTAAATAAGGAAGAGAATTAAGGAAAATCGTAGATTCTTGAAAATGAAGTGTTTTAAACGTTTAAGGGCAATCTTTAGGAGAGATAGAGGAAACTTGTATGCAGGAGAAGAAGCTCCACCAGAAGGCACACCAGCTTACCATATGGCAGTGAATGTAGGCTTACACTCAATACTATGGATCTCTGAGTGGAATAAGCTAACAGAAGGGAATAAGGAACTGACGTTTCCGAGATACGGGACGTTTAAGCTAGAAGTATTGAACCAACTGAAAGCAGTAATGCTTGCAACGAGACCTCTACCGAGGCCAACACAGTTCGAAGCACTTAGTGCATGGTTTAGAACGGCACACGAAAAGAGCTTGAATAGACGCCAAGAAAGAGTGAGACGATCGGTAAAAGCAGTGCAGGATGCTAAATGGGACGATGAAGCTAAAAAGTGGAGGGTGCAGAAGATAGAAGCAGATAAACTGTTCACAATGTTAGAAGCTACGGGAGAAAAGAAACCTCTAGAAGAAGATGAGGATAGCGAGCCAGATGAGGATCTGATAGAGAGACTATTAACAGATAGACCACCTCCGTACAACAGAGAAGCCGAAAGTCCCGAACTACAGCAAGGGGACGGAGCTAGATGGGGGGAATATAAACCGCTCCCAGTATCAGAGTGGGATTCCAAGAAAGGTGAGGAAGTACCTCAATCTAGTCCCGTACAGAGAGTAGTAGGAAGATTTGTGGTCCAGAAGGTGCCAGAAACGCAGCATGCAAGGTCGTATCAAATGCCAGATGCTCTACAAGTACCTGTTACCATAGGTCCTATAGTGTCAATCTACAACCCAGAGGGAGTCCAGCAGGAGGAACAGGCACGATGGGACAGGGAAAGGGCAGAGATGGAGAGTAGGAATAATACAATCAATTCCCAAAGACAGTTGCTAGGACCAATGAGTCGGAGTACCCCATTGGATTCGGCAACGGGTCCCTGGATAGAACAAGGGGGTCAGAGAGGACAGATGGATCTGAGGGGACCGAAACCGAAAACCTTTAGGGAATTAAGTGAGTATTTGAAGGAATGGGATGCTGCCGAAGAGACTCAGAATAAGAAGTTAGAAACAGAAGCAGAATGGAGAGATCAGGATAACAGGATCCTCTCTCATTGCGGAGCTGGCGAAAGCAGCCCGGAGTGGGAGAGAGGGAGTCAAGGAAGCAAAGGAGATACTTGCCATATTACCAGTGGCAATAGGCAAATGTGCGACGACAGGAGTGCAGGGTGTGGGGGAGTGCCTCGCGTCATCCTTAGTGAGGGAGAACGAAGGACGCAGAAGTACCGAGATAGTTTCAGGTGCACTCACCATGCCCCGGACGAAAATGTGCGACATTGGAATCACGGGAACATGGAGAGTTGTGAAGGGTCTCGCCATGCATCCGGTGATCATGGACGAAGTCAGGGGAATATAGGGAGTCGCGAAACGTCTCGCCATACATCCGGTGATCACGAACGAGATCGCGGGAACATGGAGGACCGTGAAGGACCTTTCCATTTATTAAGTGACACCAGACAGCAAGGAAGTTGCAGTGATGTAGAACAGAACGGAAGATCCTATCTCGCATCTAGAGAGACCGAGCCGAAAAGACAGAATGTAGTGATGGGGAATAGATCCATGTTCCACCATACCCCAAGGGAGGATGGAAAAGCTTGGGATCTAGAGAGGTGGGAACAAAGAGAAACAAGAAGGACGCCTCATAACTCACCTGCACCGAGACGTAGGGCTCGTAGTGGGGGTGAGAGGGATGTAAGCGAACCACCTAGGACTGAGGTACTGATAGCCGAGATAAAAGCAAAACGGCTCGACGTAATGAGTTTGAAGTCAGATTTGGATGAAATAATAGATGGCACAGTGGCAATGGAAAGGATAGAGCTGTATGAACCGGATGAAATACTGTTTTTGTCTAAGGATGTTACTCGGAGAGCGAGGTCAGCTCATGAAAATTTATCTAATTTGGCAAATAGGTATATGATAGACCTATCACGAACTAAAGCTTTACAGGGTAACCATAGGCTAACTTACACGGATCAGGATCTGGATGAGCGTAGAACGATCGCGCTGAAGGTACACATAAGGGAACTGATTCAGAGTATTATATTGTGGAGGAATTTGGATAAATGGGAGGAAAGATGGTCTAAGAGGGGATCCGTCAGAAGGAGTTCACTTACAAGGTCCCCGGATGGAGAGCTAATGCGAATGGAAGCTTTCCCTTTGCGAGAAATCGCGAACGGAAGCTACGTGCATGTGCCCTGGAGTAGGGGGGATTTAGCGGCATTTACCAATTCCTTTCCAAAACTCAGAGAGAACCCCGTCGAGTGGTATAAGCAGGTAGAGAGGTTCGTGAAGATCTCTAAGGTACTGTGGATCGATTTGAACACTCTGTTCGATATCGTAGTACCCGGAGATTTGTGGACAGCATGCAAACTTAGTGTCGAATGGCCCACTTGTGAACCAGCGAGGGATGCCCAGACAAATGGTCCATCAGAGAGAGTCATGGAAAAGTACGAAAGAGTAATTGCATGGCTAAAAGAGAAGGTGCCAGTGCAAGACATAGACTGGGTTAAGATAGATCGAACAACTCAGGAACCTAAAGAGACAGTTCACGAGTTCTATGAGAGATTGCTGAAAGCATTCAAACAGTACAGTGGGTTGGATGTAATGGACCCCAAAGACATAGGACAGTTTGTGTCAAAGTTTGTCCTAGGATTGAGGCCAGACATAAGCTTAATGATGCAACAGCATTTGATTTGTTGGCAGAACAAACCTTTAGATGAGATTCTGAGGTATGCGAGGTACTGTAGCGACAAAATAGATTCAAAAGCAAAGAAACTGAAGGAAAAGCTGATGTTGGTACAGATGCAATCAGCTGGAAAGGGTGGACAGCGACAACAGGGAACAGGAACACCAGTAAAGAAACAGAATAATCAGAGCAGAGATGAGGAAGAAAGACCGAGACCGAGGGTAGATATCGCAACGTTAAAAAAGACAACGAGGTGCCATCAGTGTAACGAGGTGGGACATTGGAGACGCGAGTGTCCCTATAATGTCGAGACGGGGGAAATAGAACAGGAGGAGGATGAGGTTCAAACCAGCATGGTAAAGGGAACAGCAGTCCCGAAGGGAAAGTTTATCAAAGGGGGGACTCAGACTCCTCGAGCACCGTTCCCTCAACCGCCTCGCATTACAAATGGAGGAAAAACCTATAGACAAATGCCATTGTTCGTAGGAGGAGAAGAATGCTACTACGTTGATCCTCTTACAGGGCAACGAGTGAATAGGGAAGAAGACTGTACTCTAGGAGCAGCCCTGGAAGTAGACCAGAGAGGACCATACGTAGAGGCTGAGGTGGCTGGATGTCCTACGACCTTTTTGGTAGACACGGGGGCCACTCGATCCACTTTGAGATCGGCGGTAGTCCCAGGTTTGCCAATGTCGGGAGAGACGATTCAGGTGGTAGGAGTCGCAAACAGGAGAATGACGATTCCTCTAACTGAACCAGTGTCAGTGAAGATAGGGAATTACAGTGATGAACATCAGTTTGTGATTTGTGATTCTAGCCCTGTGTGTCTGTTAGGAAGAGATCTGTTGTGTAAACTAAATTGCACAATATATTGCACACCTGAAGGAGTAGAAGTGCAGACTAACGATGATGATGCCGATTTTAAGGTTGTAAACTCGCAGGAATGCGTGGAACTATATCCTACCCTAACGGTGGAGGAGCTTCCACAGGACTTGAAGGAGACAGTGTCAGCTGAGGTGTGGGATTTTACTGGAGAAGAAATAGGACTGATTAAAGGGGTAGAACCGGTAAAGATCATGGTAAAACCCAATGCTGAGTATCCAAGAACACCACAATACAAGTTGACACCGGAGACGATTGCAGGAATAAAGCCTGTGATCGAATCCATGATTAAACCGGGAATACTGAAGGAGATCGTGGGAAGTCCATGTAACTCCCCGATTATGGGTTTGCAGAAGCCTAGTGGCAAATACAGGATAGTGCAGGATCTTCGAAAGATTAATAATATCGTTGTTTCATGTTGTCCAGTGGTACCGAATCCATCAGTGATATTGTTTCAGATACCGTTCCAAGCTGAATGGTTCACAGTGATAGACTTGTGCCAGGCTTTCTTTTCGATTCCTTTAGATGAGGAGAGCCAGTATTTGTTCGCTTTTAAGCTGGAAAATCGCGTTTTAACATGGTGTCGTATTCCCCAGGGGTATACAGAAAGCCCATCTATTTTTAACCAGCTGCTGAAGAAAAATCTTGAAAGTCTAGTACTGCCCAAGAACTCGGTTCTAGTCCAGTACATAGACGACCTCCTAGTTGCGTCAGAAACTGAGGAAGCTTGCAAGGTAGACACCATCACCTTGTTAAATCATTTGGCCGAGAACGGACACAAGGTGTCTCCAAGTAAATTGCAGTATTGTCTCACCGAAGTGCAATACTTGGGCCATAGGATTGAAAAGGGAAAACGGAAGGTGTCTCCAGACAGAATAGAGGCGATCATGAAAATGAACGCGCCTAAAACACAAAGAGAAGTCAGGATGTTTCTAGGCATGGTCGGTTACTGTCGACAGTGGATAGCCAACTTTTCACTGAAGGCAAAACCGTTACTACAACTGACGCACAAAGGAGTAAGTGATCCGGTACCATGGGACAAAGATTGTTTGATGGCATTTTTGCAGCTGAGGGAGGACTTGTGTCGTGCCCCGGCTTTGGGAATGCCTGATTACGAAAAGCCATTCTTGCTTTACTGCTGCGAAAGAGAAGGTTGCGCTTTAGCAGTTTTGGCCCAGATACACGGCAATGCGCGTAGGCCAGTTGCTTATTTTTCGGCTACATTAGATCCAGTAGCCGCAGCGTTGCCCGGATGTCTCAAATCCGTAGCTGCAACGGGTGTCAGCATTGAAAGGTGTGAAAGTGTGGTAATGGGACATCAGTTAGTGGTGTACGTACCGCACTCCGTAGAATTGTTAATGACCAGGACTAAGACTCAGCATCTGACGAATAGCAGGCTCACACGCTACGAGCAAGTCATATAGGCTGCTGAGAATGTGACCCTAAAAAGATGCTCCGTCTTGAATCCTGCTACGTTGATGCCACTTCCAAATGAGATTGATGATGAAATTTGTACAGATCATGACTGCCTTGATGTGACTGAACTATGCACCAAACCGAGACCAGATATCGTAGATGAGCCATTGACTGACCCCGATGAAATATTCTTTGTTGATGGTTCATGCGTAAGAGACGATATCGGTCAGCTGAGAGCAGCATATGCAGTTTGTACAATTACCAGAGTTGTGGAAGCCGCTTGCCTGGAAGGAGTACATTCCGCTCAGGTAGCTGAAATTATTGCTTTGACCCGTGCCTGTTTAGCAGGTAACAAAATTCGAGTCACCATATACACCGATAGCCAGTATGGTTTCGGGGTAGTTCACGATTACGGGCAGTTATGGTCTCAAAGAGGTTACATGACGTCCTCGGGTTCTCCTATTAGGAATGGAGAATTCGTGAGATTATTGTTAGAGGCATTACAAGGTCCGACAGCCATAGCGGTTGTCAAATGTGCAGCGCACACGAAGAATGTAGACTTTGTGTCGCAAGGCAACCGTTATGCCGATGAGGTAGCACGTTACTGTGCAGAACAAGGTTATTCTCACACCAATGTAGAAGTGGGGGGAATACAGGAAAGAACTGAATTGACTATGTTGTTAGACACTGTAGATACATGGGACGAGTTAAAATGTGTTCAGGAAAATGCTCCAGATGATGAGAAAAAAGCATGGGAGACAGCTGGATGTATCAAAAGTGAAATGAATTTTTGGATTTCTGCAGATGGGAGAGCAGTTTTACCAAATGAACTTGTTAGTCCAATGGCAAGGAAATTGCATGGATCAGCACACATAGGTAGAGATGCTATGGTGAGAGTATTCAGACAAACGTGGTTTAATCCGAAGTTTAGAGTAGCGGCAGAAGCAGTATGTCAGCGTTGTGCGATCTGTCAGCAACTAAACGTAGGAAAGAGAACACCAGTCACGTTGAGTCACATAGGGAGGTCTGGGGGGCCTTTCAATAGAATGCAGCTGGATTTTATTGAAATGCCCAAGTGCAATCGACTCAGATATGTGTTAGTGATTGTCTGTATATTTTCTAGATGGGTTGAAGCTTACCCGACACGTAGGTGCGATACACTTACAGTAGCAAAATTGTTGCTTAGAGAGTTGATACCGAGGTTCGGGGTGCCATCCTCTTTGGAATCGGACAGAGGAACTCATTTCAACAGTGAAATAGTGAAGATGCTATGTTCAGCCTTGAGTATCGACCAGAAGCTCCATTGCAGTTATCGACCAGAAGCTTCAGGGATCGTAGAGCAAATTAACAGTACGATAAAATCCAGACTTGCCAAAGTTTGTTCATCGACATCCCTGAGTTGGCCTGATGCACTTCCATTGGTTCTTATGAGCATACGTAGCACACCAGATAGAAGAACAGGTCTTTCTCCACACAAGGTGCTAATGGGAAGAGCTATGAGATTGCCATCGGTTCCGACTGCAGCGTTGTTGAACATCACAGACGATTTGATCTTGGACTACTGCAAGGGACTATCTGATGCCATTAATTCTGTGTCCCTCCAGGTCCAGGCTGCAGAGGTTCCATCAGCACAAGACTTGTGCCATGACCTGTGTCCGGGGGACTGGGTCCTGGTGAAGAAGCACGTCAGGAAGAACTGTCTAGACGTGCGCTGGAGAGGACCGTTCCAAGTCATACTAGTTACGAACACTGCAGTAAAGTGTGGAGGCTTGCCCAACTGGATACACGCCTCACACACCCGAAGAGTGCCAACACCTCTGGAAGAAACAGCTCCTCTCTCGGATGAGAATCCAGCGGAAAGCGGAGAAGCCACAGTGGGGGAAAGCCAAGCTGTAGAGGTGATCGAAGAGGCTGAGCCTGTGTCGGAGCAGGCCGACGACGGTCAGGACACCAGTGAGACCGAAGTCGTCTCAGAAGAAGAGAGTACCTGGGAGTTCGAATCAGATACCGAACAAGCTGTGAGTGATCAAGAAACAAGTCCAAGGACAAGGAGCAGGAGGACAAGGAGTGACGAAGCTAGTTGGCCGGAGAGAAGGAGAAGGCCAAGCTCAAAAGCAAATCAAGAGAGAACCCTTGTCCCGATCTCTGAAGAATCGGATCAAGAAGAAGAAACTACAGATTCAGGATCTGAGAGTCCAAGAAGATCAAGAAGGGTACGTGTGCCCTGCAGAAGGTACGCCACCCCAGAGTGGACTTATCTAGCAGATGTCTTGGGGACAGAAATCTGGGAGAGTGAAAGAAGTGAAAGTGATCACTCTCGATCCATTTGTGGCAGTGGAGATATGGATGTTGACGCCTGGAATCGAGACTGAGGGGTTACTGACTTTCACACTTCCAATACCCCCTTACCTGAGTCGGATCAAAGATCTAGTGCTAAATCGATTAGAGTTTCCAACTTTTGGTCATCAAATACCAGAACAAGAAGAAAAAGTCATTCGTTTAGAACTGTTGGAACATGTTATTAAAGCTGCAGGTACGAGAATAATTGTAGATGCATAAAGACTTTTGTGTTTAAGCTATAAAGAAGAAGATAACCTAGCGCCGAGTGGAAAGAAGAATAAAATTAGGGATTGCATTTAGAGGACAGAGAAGGGTTAGGGTTGTCTATTGCTGAAGAGAAAAAGACATTGTTGTGAAAAGAGACTTTTTGTTGATTAAGAGCACTTTACAGACTGAGAAAGCAAACAAAGCAAGACAAAGACTTGAAAAGAAACTTTTCTTCGAAAAGGAAAGAGCTACGCTGTTTGATAACATGGAGAATGGCAACCCAAACCGAAAAGCCAAATGCATAATAGGTACACTAATAGCGGTAGTAATTTTTCTTATATTTACAGTAGTTACCACATCATACATGATAGGACATGCAAGTGAAAAAGAGACAACAGATGTAAAGCCTGTAACGACTTTGAAACCTGCTCTTGTTGGGAAGAAGGAGGAGAGCAATGTCATCCGTGAAAAGACGTTACTGGCAAATGAAGCCCGTAGGTTACATGTAGACGAGTCACAGGGAAATTTTAGATCAAATGCATATGCCAAGCTATTGTATGAGTATATTGATGCCATGGAGGCCAAAGAATGTTATGTATGCATGCAATTGCCGGCTTCCGTAGATGAAGGCATCAGATATCATCATCTCCCACTGACTTATGGGATAACATGTAGTTTATTGCTCAGTATATTTTATGGTAGAGAAGGATTCGAGTACTACTTTTCAAATTATGATTCGGTACTGCCTGAAGTCCCGAATTATAAACAAATGAATAAGTGGGACTATTACAAAAAGGAAGATAGATTAACGAAGTTCTTTCTTCCTTGGGATACATTAGATACTTCATATGCACGCAGAAATAATCTGACTTGCAAAGTGTCAGAGGTAGAGAAGAAGTTCATAGGACAAGTAGACGACAGATATAGAAGGCAGAAGATTCTAAAAATGTCAGGACAATGGAAAACAGATTGGACCGAAGAAGAAAAAGCACACAAGAAGAAGGGTTGCAATGGTCCAATAGCTTTGGATAGAACGCAGAAAGGAAAGTTATGTTTAACTCGAAGCAAGACGTATTATGAGAGTGTATTTGTAGGTGAAGTAAATTGCGAACATGCTTTTAGGTTAGAGTACTATACGAAAGATTTCATGAAAGGGATGCAAGCGATTCCGAATGTATATTTTGTATGTGGAAGAAATGCCTATGTAAAACTGCCTGACAATTGGTATGGTTTGTGTTACTTGGCAATTGTCTTCCCCAAAATATATCATGCAAAGGATTTAGCGATCATAGAAGGAAAGGCTTCGACAAGAACAAAAAGGGAAATAGGAGATGCTGAAGTAGTTGGAGACATATTTGGAGCAATGTTTCCTATGTTAGGTTTGATACTTAACGATGTTAAGATCAGGAGACTAGCTACAGTTGTAGATAGATTATCTGCAAGTACTGCAAGGTCATTGATGCTAGTAGAAGGAGAGATGCAGTCGATTAGAGCAATGGTTCTTCAGAACCGTCTTGCTTTAGATGTACTGCTAGCAAAAGAGGGCGGAGTCTGCAAGGCTTTGAAGGTCCAAGAATGTTGTACTTACATTCCAGATAATACAAAACCACTTGAGAAAGTCATACAAAACATTACACAGATACATAAAGAAATCGAAGATTTATCAAAAACAAATGTTTGGGAGAAAGTAGGTCATGGAGTAGGAAAGGTTGAAAATTGGTTTGCCAACCTTGGTAAAAGCGTTGTGTGGTATATATTAAAACCTGTATTAATAGTATTGATTTGCATAATCACATTGTTAGGGTTAGTTAAATTGTACAAATGGTATAGGTCGAACCGGTTACAAAGATCCATGAGAGAGCAAGAAAGGAGAATAGCTGCTTTGCAAGATCAACAGTACAAAAGTTTGAGAGCTCTCGAAACGATAAAAAGAGGGAATATTGTAACTAGTTCTGTGTAAGGTGTTATTCAAATTGCATTTAGTGATGACTCCTAGAGGTCATCAAAGGGGGAAACTGAGAGAGCGCAATTTGAATAAAAAGTATGTATGAACCATATTCACAAGCATATAACGCATAAACGTAGAATCTGTAACATGAAGTTAACACTTGTAGCGTAAAATTAGCCAATGTAACCAATGTAATAGGAAATGTATCTATTCTATAAAGTGTATTAGAATTAGAAAGGCCCGGATACATAGTGGTCTAATATAGAAATGTATAGAAATGCTCAAGAACAGCAGAACGTGCAAAACTGAATATACGTGTGTAATCATTAACGGAGAAAACGGCGAAACATAAAGCGATGAAATGTGCAGAGAATGTATAGCGCTATGTAAGCACGAGAATATAAATGTTGCGTTCTATGTAGAATGTATTCACTTATAATCATTGCTTTGCTAAATTCGATTATATATAAATGTGTGTTAAAGGTTATACTGTGTAGAAGAGTTTGTAGGAATGTTAGAAAGGTTTGGTCATATGTGATTTTAACCTAACTGACCAAGAGTTCGCAGGAGTGTAGTCCGCTGTATGTAATTTAGTGGGCTCACAGGAGTCGTGAATAGCCTTGATCTGAATGTGCGAGACAAGAGTCAAAGGTCTTGCTAGATTTAAGGTGACAATGCTGGACGAAGTTTATGGCCTAAGTGAGATAAGAGACGCTTGGAATTTGGGTTTTGTTTAGAAATGACCGTTCACAGGACCAAATGAGGTTAAGAATATAGTCGTAAAGAACTAAAGGTCTGTTGAGGTGATAGACTTTGCTCCGAAAGTGTCAATTGGAATGTCAATGAAGTCACCAGCAAGAAGACGAAGATGGTGCCTACGAAGCAAGGTCAACTTAACAGACGACGCAAGGAAATGAAGCTATGGAAAGAGCTAGAAATTACATCATATGTGAAGGAGTACGTGGTGGGCGTCAAGGGGCGTTCCACCCATACTGTGATTGTGTATTTAGGGACAGCACCCTGGGGAGGAGAAGGAGGCGAAAGCGAGGAGCAAGCGCTGAGAGAGATCAGAGCGCAAGAGAGCAGTAGGCCGAGGACCCTTAGAGAGCGGATGGGTAGGCAGAGAGGGTACTGTTTCTCGATATAAGTTACCATTAGAGGCTAAGAGAGTTTGAACTTCTTTGGAAGTCAAACTGCTGACACCTTTTTTAGGTAAGGAATTTGCGAAGTAGGGATGTCACCTAGTATAGAGTAGGGACAGAATTAACTTGTTTTTTATTCTTTTTGTAGATGACACAACGGAACCACTTTGTGTCTATGCTTTTTAATCTGCTGATTCTGGAATTGACTTTAATTGTATTCTTTTGTAGACTGAGGTGCTTTAGGGAATTTATGTTCCTTCTAGTTCCTGTATACTTGTTGAATCTTATCCTGAGAGGATTGTATATGCACTTAATTCTGATTTTATATTAAACTTTTAAAACTTCATCAGTCGTAAGTGGTCCTTCAGAGTTGCGTCAGTTTATGGGGTTAATTTAACCTATGCGGGGGTTGTCTTTTACTCAATGACAGAAAATAATCGATCCAAATTGATGAATGAGATAAGTATCTAAGTGATCAAAAAGGGTATCAAAATCTCATTCCCCGCAATGGTATCTAAGCCTCTGAGTGGTGGTCTCACAGTTTTGCATCTGGAATCCTGCTCTGTGACAACCTGTCTCTCTGATGCTGCATGCATGGTGCCTACCATTTAGATGCTGCTGAGTTCTCTACTCCCTGCATTATGGACATTCTCCTTTCTTACGCATGCAGTAGACAGCTTATATAGAATCCTCAAGAGGGCACCATCTATATGCCTAAAATTGCTCGGACAAGCATATACTTTTCGTAGTGGTGAATGTAGAAAGCATGGACATTTGCCATGTGAATAGAATAGAAATGGAAAATATTTACTTGCAGGGGAATCATTCAGTATTACTACAGGTGCAGATAAAAGTCAAGCTCCATATTATGAAACAGTTAAACAGGCTGCCATATTTAATGTACACTAGAAAGCTAAATCACCTCCATAATAGAACCAGGACTTCACAGTAAGCATGCTGTACCCTCCAGCAACTATACCAGCAAATCTATACATGGCTGCTATGCCTTAAAAGAGAAGGTTTCAGCACTATTTGCCAAGAGCATTTATGACAAAAACACAAGAGGGTTGCCATTGTTAAGCAATTTGCAAACTGCAATGTGAATTGAGGAACAAAGGCTAGACCTTAGTGGGACTTTAAAGCACACAATACAAGGTCATTTTCTGATCTTACACTAATATCCTTTTGAGAAAAAGGGGAAAAAGTATGCATTGAAATCATATTGGGCTCTGTGTATAGGCCAAAACACGATATGCTATAATTTCCATTTCCATTTTCAAAGCACCTTCTCTCCATATGTATCTAGCCTTCATTTTGCCCCATTAGACTCTCTCTCTTACTCTCTCTCTCTCTCTCTCTTCTCTCCCCATCTCCTAATCTCTGTCCCCTATGCCTCTCTCCCACTTTTCCCCACAACCCCTTTCTGTCGCTGCATCTGTGTATCTTCCCCTTCCTGTCTCTTCTTCTCGCTCTCTTACTTTTTCTATTTTATCACTTTTCTTTCTCTCTTTTTCTTTTCTAGAACCTCCTTTCTCGATCCTCTCTATCTTCTCAGTATTCTTCATTCTCTGCCTTCCTGCGAGGGTCTATAAAATTCATACCAGCCAGCGTTCCCACACTCCTCACTATAAAAACGGTACTCCAAATGTTCACCATGTATTTGGCATTAGGCACATACTATATTTATTACATTGATTTGATTTGACATAGGTACTCATAACAGCAATGTTTTTGTAGTGACCATAAACAGTGCTTAATATGTGCCGGTGGGGCCCACAGGCACTTATTTTCAGGGATCTGCACTTATTTTTCCTCATCAGACCTTCCCCGAGAGCAAGAGAGAGAAAAACACACAAACAGGAAAGGAGGTGAAAAAGAAAGATAGAAAAACTGTCACAAAGGGAGAAAGCAAAAAAACCTGCAGTAGTGAGACAAAGGGGCATGGAGTATCTTCTGGTAGTCATTTAAAGGGGCATGATGTGGATTCCAGACTAGCAGCCTTGGAGTTCGGCAAACTAACATTTATTAGCACCAATTGTGGGCTTCTGGGTAGAGCTTTGGATACCAGCACTCATTCATTTACAAATTAATCACAGACCATAAATTAAACATAAAAGTGAATTTCAGAGGAGTCAAAAAATGCATTTGAAAAACTAGATTGATGTGCCTTCAAAATTCATGGATTTTAGATTACTTGCAGTTAAAAAAAATCTAACAATATTAATTGACCTTGTGCGGAGATATCTAGAGAGGTCAATTATAATATAATTGCAACTTATTTCTACAATATTCAGTTCAAATAAATGAATCCTCAATGTATTGTTTCTGGAAGGGTTATCTGGATATTAAGCCATTTTTGAAAGACAGATAGTCCATTACAGCAGTCCTTTGTAAACCGAAAGGCTATATTTTTTGGGTCATTTCAGATTTACACTCCTCCTATTTAGGGTATTTGCAGCCTCTGCAGCAGGCACATTAACCTAACAAAAGTGCCGGCACTTGCCAACAAAGCAGACATCTCTGGAGAATATATATGATGCCACCAGATTATATTTCACAATAGAGAACTGCCCCTGGAAAGGTTGAAGGCTGGAACAATGTCAGTCAAATGTAAGTCATATCTGGCTTGTGATAACTCTTCACTAGCCCAGAAGGCTATTCAAAGCACTATGCCATATTGGATTTAAAAATTCCCTGAAAGGACATTGCTACTGAAGGGCTAGTAGGTTTAGGCAATGATAACCACCCATGTATGCAGAATAGGCAATGTCTTGAAAGTTGCTGGCTTAAGAAAAACTTGATTCAATGTCCTGAAAAGTTATGCAATCTTTTCACAGAGCAAATGCTTGTTGTTCATAACATGGGAAAGGGGAGACGAGAGTACAGGTAATGCCCATTGATTCTCTGCCTCTCAGCTGTGTCTGAGAAGTTGTGTTAGTATTGTGTCATTAAAAGGTTCAGCAGCCTTGAGAATTGCTATTAAAGTTATTAGTGCCTTGTAAGAAAGAGGCCTGCTGAGACCAGTGTTACCATACTTAATGAGAATTACTCATTCTGATCCATTAAAACTGCAGCTGTCAGGCTTATAAGTATTGGCAATTCACCCAAAATTATACCAGTCCTGCTTGGAAGCATTGGTAATTTTCCCTTAAAACTTAGTTGCAGCCTTGCTGAAAAGTGCCCCTACTTGCCCTCTGACCATCAGTTTGCTCTTAACATATTCAGAAAACTAATGCTGTTGTGGGTGAGGAGTGTCCTTCAGTGATCATATAATCCTTAGCTTCTATGACACTGCTTCGATTTAATTGTTCAGTTATCCACTGAGCGCTACATACCACCCTGTTTCTAAGAACTTCATTGACCTGACTCTCAAAGCTGTTTGTGCATGTAAATTCAACTTACATTTATGTATGTGTGTACATATATGTACGTATATATATATATATATATATGTATATATCTATGTATGTATGTATGTATGTATGCATGTATGCATGTATCTATGTAGGAGATATTGCTATTATGCAAACCTAGCAAAAAGGCCATGAAGTACTGTACAGGGTCGAAAAGAAGCATAAAGAAGCGTAGGAGAGGTAGCTGGTTTGTCCACTGTTAATTCATTATGATGCAATACTTTTTAAAGAGGTACCTCTTCAACTCGTTCCTAAACTGGAACTGCGAGGCGTGGCCCTGATGGACACAGGGATGTTGTTCAAGATCATGGAGCACTGAAAGAAAAGTCCTGCTGTGTTGTCGTTTTTTTTACACTTCTATGCCAAGAACCACCAGAGATGATGAGCTTTTCTGTAAGAGAAGTAGGGGTGCTAGTTGTGATGGATTTCTAAATGATTCCACTGATTTTGATGATGGTGCGGGCCGGCAAATGGAGCCAGTGCAGCTCCATCAGGCTGAGAGTGATATGATCATATCTTATCAGGCTTTAGATGAGACATGCTGCGGCATGTTGGATGTTCTACAGTGGTGTCAGTGTAGAGTGTGGGAGGTCATGGTGTGAGACATTACCAGCATCCAGATGCAAGAGAATGCTTGAATAGCAGTTCTGAAGTCACTTTCTGGAAGAACAGTTTCACTTTCTTTGGGAGAAGAGATGGTGCCAAGCCATCTCTGTTTTTTAGACAATGTGTTCTAGATGGTGAGGTTGGTGTCCAAAATTAATCCAAGTGACATGGCATTCAGTCAAGGTTGGGGTTTGAAGCCTTTAAGGTTTGTGTCTTTGAGCCAGATTTGTGCTGCTTTTCTTTGTTGCTGTGGCCAACCAACAGGAATTCCTTCTTGGTTTGGTTTCCCTTCCAGTAGGCACTGGGCATTCAGGTTTGGATGATGTGCAGGCAGTGATTGAAGCACTGGATGTCTGAAGCAGAGGAGACTTTCAAGTAGACTTGTGTATCATTGGTGTGTTGAAGTTCCAGCAAACTCAGGAGACAAGGGTCATCCTCATCTGTGGTCAAGGGGGCACTGTCTATGATGTGTAAGGTAGTGTCTATGCCTCAGCATGGTCTTATGCCAGACTGGTACTCATGCATATGTAGATGGGTTCATTTACATATGCAAGGCATTCACAAACATCACCCTGCAACAGTAAATCTATTTACTTATACGTAATATCATTCAGGGTGACATAATATTGCTCATGAGTAAATCCTATGACAGGGCAGGGAATGGATGTTTTAGCATTTGGGTGCCAGGAAATGTTTTTAATTCTTTCTTTTGTGAATAGTTATACAAATGTTTCAAACTCATTCCTACCATGGAAATGGTGGTAAACTTACTCATTTTAAAGAGAAGGAGAAAGTACCAAGTAAAAAGTGGTAATTAACCTGGAACTCCCCCAGCATATGGGTACCTTATGGGAATGGGTAGTACCAAGAGCAAATATATTTTCCTGATGGAGAAAAAAACAACCAAATAAGGCAAATCCAAATCCAAGCTCTTCATCATCAAAAAGCAGACCAATTCCTGAGTCAGTACTTTTTGTTTTAACTAGTGCCTGTAGTGTTCTTCATTATTTTCTTTCCCTGCTGAGAGGTGAAACCTGAGCCCCATATTAGTGTAGCTCTGAAAATAATCGTATCTGCTTGCAGGAAGAGTTAACAGAAGCAATAGCATTACTGTAAAACAGGCCATGTGCTTTTTTCAAACACGTTGTATGCTTTCAAATGTGAATGCAGTTTGTGTGCAGGGAGAGAAATAGAGGAGGGGAAGAAGGTGGTGGTGAGAGATCCGTGTGAGAGGGAGAGGAGAGAGAAAGAAAATTAATTGATAGAAAGAGAGGGTTAATCAAGTTACATTAGCACTTTTGACCTCCTATATCAGCATTCTTTACATTAAAATATTTCTTTGTAGATAATAACACAATTAAAGCACAAAAATAATTACAAATACATGGATATTAATTAAAATGTGTATTGAATGATACATCTAAACATAATGAGACAATTATAGATAACATTTTAACTTTATTCGAAGTAAAAAATGATACACTTATGGAATATAATATTATACAACATTTAACAGAATAAATAAAACATTACATTTTTAATAACTAATTATTTTATTCACATAGAAATGTAAGATTTCATGTCCATGTTAAAATATAAACAATCAATGTATTTTAAGGTAATGACAATAGGAAAAAATAACACTTATCTATACACAGTTTTCCATAACTACTATTATAAGTAGTATGTTTTAAGAAAAGAACACTTTTTTCATAATACTTAACATAAAACAGAGGAAATAAAACAGATGCATTGTCAATTCATAAACATTTTATTAGAGAAAATGACATGAAATTAACAGATACATATTTAACATAATTAATTTTTAAAAGATTTAGAGACATGTTAGATTCTTTTAAGCATGTTTTCCCAAAAACATATCTTGCACATATTTTAAGTACGTTCATTAAGTAAAAATACTCATTAAATATTTTTAAAACATTTTACATTATGTTTCAGGGAGAAGAAATATGTACTTTTTACATTGGGCTGCAATATATTTACATTCTCTTTTTAATTTGATTTGCCTCAATTGTCCAGTCCATTGAAAGGTTTTGTTTTCATGTTATTGTCAGGCGCACATTGAGGACAGTGCCTGTAGAATCCTATTTGGCCAGATCAAGTAAGAAAACAAAATTCTAATATTGTAGGTTGGCTGGATTTTCTTTGGGATATTGTAGTGTAATATGTTAATGTGGAAAGTATCGGTTATAAATTTTAGATACAGCTTAGAGTGAGTTTGTGGATTTAGTGGTGGCTGAATTTTGGGATGTGTAGTTATTAATTTGTGTTATTGTGACCTAAGTGAGTAGGTTTTGAGTAACATTAGTACTTTATTTTTATATATTCAGTTTTAGTTTAAGGTGTTTGTTTAGTGGGAATTGGTATTGTTTTGCTTTACAGCTCAAGAAGAGTTGTGCTCCTTGAGATCCCCTCCCAGTATACTGTGTCATGTGTGTTTGGGTCGTATATTTTAGTTACCAGTATAGTTTCGTCACCCCTCCTCAAGTGTGTTATTAGCAGCCTACTTTCTTCGTCATGCTGTTGGTTTTCAATTGTTATCTTTGAATTTCTGTTTACCAGTGTGATAACTCCTCGCTTCTTCCCTATTTCTGGTGAGCATGCTACCCCTCCTATCCATCTTTCCCTAAGTTTGGCCGAATCTTGTGAAGAGTTTGGTTTCTTGTAGTAATATAACATCCCCTTTGGTCTTCGCTAGGTAGTCTAGTATCTTTTTTCTCTTTACAGGGTGGTTTAGGCCCTTTAAGTTGAGGGAAACTATCTTCAGGTCTGCTATTAAGGCTGTGTTGTTATTATGCTGAGTAGCTGTATTGTTATTATGTGTCATGGCTTACCGTGTGTGGGCCTCGCCTTCCTTCTCGTCCCCCTCCCTCCATGTGCTTCCATTGTTTTGGATTCGGTATTAAGCTGGTAGCATGATGCATGGACTCTTTGGTCCTAGTGGAGAGTGTCAGAGTAGTTGACCTAGCTAACCAAATCGCACCGGACGGACTACACAAAGACACCACACGGACACTGACATGGACAAAACAGTATAGACATACAGTACTAACAGGACAAACTCCCCCCCTTTCCCCCCTCCCTTCACCCCCTCCTGCACTAAGCCATCGTATTATAGACGTGCGACGGCAAGATCCCCCCGCCCCGCCCCCTCCCTGGGATATATGTACTAGTTCGCTATGGTGGTATAAATTTTACTTTAGACTCTGCTTCTAGTTTTAAGTACTTAATTGTCTAATTAGCGTTCTCTTCCCTCTGCCATCTTTGGTGTATATAGAAAAGATATCAGGAAGTCTTTTAGTCTCTCGTGGTTCTGTTTCTCCCCTTGTCAGCTGGGTTAAGGCACTTCTCCTTTTGACTTCGCTGCCCTGGCTTCCATGACTCTATATTAGTCTCTTTCGTGTGTCTGGATTTCGATAGGGGCTGCTCGGGCATGTTCAATGAGGTAGATCTTGTTGTCATAGGGTATCTGTTTTGTTCATAATTTCTTGGTGTGCTCGTTTCATTAGTTCTCTGGTTAGAGCCCCGGTGTTTAGCCGCTAGGAGTTATGAGGTAGATTTGGTATGTCTGAGGTAGAACCGTTTGACCGTAGATAAATTGTTGATTCAGGCTGATTTTTCTGATGTGTTTGACCACTTTCTTGTTGTGGTTGGAGCCTTTATTCCACTCGTAGCTCCGGTGAAGCTCTTCTCTTGCTTGACAACAAGCTTGTTGTTTCCATTTCCTGCTGGGTTGGGCGATTTAGGTATCTGGACAAATCGCCAGGATTTTCAAAGAAGTGTGTTCTCCCTTTGTCAGTAATTTTGAACCTTGTAGGACCCATGAAGGAGAAGAGAATGTTCTCCTTCCTTAGCTTTTCTCTCTGAGCCGGGAAACCTTTTCTTGTGTCCACTGTAGTTTTTGAGTAGTCCTGTGTGAGTATTATCTTGTGGCCGTTCCATTGCAGATTTTGGCTTTTCCTTGCTACTCCGAAGATGGCTTCTGTATTATGTGTCCTTAGTGGTTTACAGATTATTGGCCTCGGACCTGTTCTGTTTGTGGTTTTTAATGCTGGTACCCTATATGCCTTGTCTAGTTCAAAGGGGTTATCAAACTTAAGATTCGTGAGCTTCGGGATTAGATCCTGGATGAAAGTCAAGCACAAGCCTACTTTATCTTCTTCTCCCTCTAGTACACCTAGAATCCTTATGTTCTCTTTTCTATTACGGGCGTGTAGCTCTGCTGTGTGTTTTAGGGGTTTTCTGTAGTCCTTGTTAATGCTATGACAGCCTGGTTTGTGTGGAGGTCTCCGTCTTCTATATCACTGACCCTTCAATTCATTGTTATGTTATGTTAATATGTTATGTTAATATTTACTTATTCAGCGCACGTACGCCCATGGGCTTCATGGCGCTATAGGAATTTTGGGAACACAACATAGCACTTTAAGAGCACACTCCGCACAAATCTAATCTAAGGATAGGCCTGTCTGAAAAGCCACGTCTTAAGGGCATGTCTAAAAGTGAGAAGATCATCACACTGTCTTAAAGGAAGTGGAAAATAATTCCATAGGGAGGCAGCAAGAAAGTGAAAACAGCTGCCACCCTGGCATTTCTTCTTAAATGAGGGGACAACCAACAGATCTTTGTAAGCAGAGCGAAGGTTACGTGAGGAGGCATATTTAAGTACCAAAATCCTTATGAATTTGGGACCCTTGCTCTGCAATGCTTTAAAGGTAATGCAACCGGCCTTAAATGAAACCCTTTGAGCCACCGGTAACCAGTGAAGTTTTTCTAGACCTGGTCTGATGGACTGCCATTTAAATTGCTTACAGATTAACCTGGCTGCCTGATTTTGGACGAATTGCAGTCTCTTTAGCTGACCTGCTGGGAGTCCTAAATACAGACTGTTAGAAAAGTCAAGTCGGGACAATACTAAAGCAATAGTTACCTGAATCAAAGCAGAGTGAGTTAAAAAAATGGGCTATTTTCTCAGTTGAAAGAAACTAGATGACACTACCCCCCCCTATCTGACCTTTGAGTGACAGATCTTCACTAAGAATCACCCCTAAACTCTTGACTGTGGGAGATTTAGTGGGTGGGACCCCCATATCAGGGGGCCAAAAATGAGGGCCCCAACTAATTTCACTTTTCCCGGGCAAGTCAAGTTCTGTCTTGCCCGGGTTTAGTTTGAGGTGATTCAGATTCAAAATTAAGGAGTACCACCAAAGACAAGGCCAGACAGCCAATATTGGTGGAATGAGACACTAGTGTAAAAGAAGAAGTCCTCCTTTGTTTTTAAGGAACCCCTCACTCACCGACCTGGTCGGTGACATGCTTCATCATCGGGGCCACCTTGACAGCCGAGTGCCGTCAAGGTGTGCTGCGACACCTGAGATACAGTGGAGCGGGTATGTGAGTGATGAATGTGAAAAAAGAAAAAAAGTCAGTGAGTTAAAAATTGTCCTGGTATGACTTATCCAAACATTATTTATTCTAAGGCTACTGGACAATATTAAAAACAGTGTATGTTGATACAATAACGGCTTTAATAGGACCTAGTGTATCTGTGGTATGTGTTAGGTCTACATGTTTCAAACCAAAATGGGAGTTACCGGTTTTTCTTCAGGACCAAAAAGATGTAAAAGGAGTTGGGTGGTCAGGGTATACTAACACCCTGCCATACCTGCAACCCTTTCAGGACCCTAAATAGCAAAGTTGCTAAGTGGGTAAATGTAATTGCAACCCAAATGTGGTTACAATAAAAACTGCAAAAACCTGTGAAAAGAGAGAGGATCATAAGTCATAAAGGCTGTTTACATGCCTGTAACGTAGTGAAGTGACGTAGTCCGCTCTATCTGTGAGTCATTCCACATTCAGTTAATGCGAATTATCCATAGTGCGGTGTATCAGCATTATTTCTAAATGGGAACTGATTGTTCCTAGGAGGGCACACCTATCAATATGGGTGTGAAAGTGAACACGCACATATAATTCTATATATTAAACCAGTCTTACACAAGCTCGATTGTGCGTGCCTAAGTCATGACTCTGTATGATTAGTGGCGAGGATTACCGACGTGATAAAATACCAACTTGATCCAAAATCACATTTAACACAAGACAAACAACACACTACACACACATTGTCAGAATATTAAAAAACGCTCACTCCTCAATGGAGAAATGCTTGCTGCACGGGGATTGAGGGGAGAGGCTACAGAGCTCAAAACGTATTCTGTGGAATTAAAGAGAAATGGGAACACCATAAGGTCAAGGAAAAGTATCAATTATCGTATGTTCTCCTTCTCTTTTGACGAAAAAAGCTCCGGAAACTGAAGCGTTTCCATAAGTACAGACTCTACTTACAGTTTCTCTGTTAGGAAATCGGCTGATAACCTACTTCGCCCCTCCGCGCACCCGTGTGGGAAGGAAAAGCAGCGCCGTAGTTAAAGGCGGCCGCCATTGTGGGCGCGGAGGGCGTGGCTCGCCGGCGTCGCATGATGACGTCACGTAATCACGTGATCGTCATACGCGCGCCAGGTTGCCACGGGGATGGCAAGTAAACAAAGCCTCCGTAATCGGAGTGGGAATGAGCCAGTTAGTAGAGTAAAACCGGGGCTCAATCAGAACAGGGAAAAAGGGTTTTGAATGTTTGTGCGTACTCCTGGGATGTTAGTTCTTTCACTCAAACTAGAAGGTTCATAGGGAGAGAAGGCTCCGTGAACGGAGTCCGAACGAGCCAGTAGTAGGGATCGGACAAAAGGGGGAACAAAATTGGGTATCAGATATTTAAACACACTCTTTTGAATTTGTGAGTATGTACCATTAGAAGGCGGTATAATGAGGGAAATATATTTCTTCTTTTTTAAAAAGGATTCATAGGGGTTGGGAGACCAAAGGCCATCAATCCCTTTACCTAGCAGATACTGTGTACTGAAAGCCACATCACAATGGGGTGGACGCTGGTTGGGAATACTTAGGAAAGAACAGAGGCCCAAGGGATATTGTCATTCAGACCATTTTTGTTGGTGGACAGTCTATACACCCATCTTTGCTCTTTCTCATACAGGCGTTTTTGTATGTTTGGTCCTGGAGTGATCTGCTCAATGGCAGTCCAGAACATGTCATTGGGAGTGTGGCCTTTTTCAAGGAAATGGTCTGTCAATCGGGTCGCATTTTTCTTGCAGCGTATGGTGCTGCGATGTTCACAAATTCTCTGTTTGACCTTTCGGGTCGTCATCCCAATGTATCGTTTTTTGCAAGTACATTCAATCAGATAGACTACATTTTCGCTGTTGCAGTTAGTGTGCGCAATTTGCCTCCAGGTCTTCCCAACTTCTAAATCTAGAGTCTTTGTATTCCTGGTTAAATGTGACCACATTTAACTCGATATCAAACCAAGTAACTAAGAGTATAAACAGACATTGGAATATCATAAACACTGGAAATTTACACTGGGAGAAACCGTTATTTTCCTTTAAAAAGTCTCAAAGCCTGAAAGACACTCTTGTAAATACCAGACCAAGAGCAAAGATGACTCCTACCACACCTTCCATTACTAGGGCCTGGGGCCTACCTGATGTAACTGGACACTTTCGCTGCGGAGATTGCAGTGTGTGCCATTTAACCAGGAATACAAAGACTCTAGATTTAGAAGTTGGGAAGACCTGGAGGCAAATTGCGCACACTAACTGCAACAGCGAAAATGTAGTCTATCTGATTGAATGTACTTGCAAAAAACGATGCATTGAGATGACGACCCGAAAGGTCAAACAGAGAATTTGTGAACATCGCAGCACCATACGCTGCAAGAAAAATGCGACCCGATTGACAGACCATTTCCTTGAAAAAGGCCACACTCCAAATGACATGTTCTGGACTGTCATTGAGCAGATCACTCCAGGACCAAACATACAAAAACTCCTGTATGAGAAAGAGCAAAGATGGGTGTATAGACTGTCCACCAACAAAAATGGTCTGAATGACAATATCCCTTGGGCCTCTGTTCTTTCCTAAGTATTCCCAACCAGCGTCCACCCCATTGTGATGTGGCTTTCAGTACACAGGATCTGCTAGGTAAAGGGATTGATGGCCTTTGGTCTCCCAACCCCTATGAATCCTTTTTAAAAAAGAAGAAATATATTTCCCTCATTATACCGCCTTCTAATGGTACATACTCACAAATTCAAAAGAGTGTGTTTAAATATCTGATACCCAATTTTGTTCCCCCTTTTGTCCGATCCCTACTACTGGCTCGTTCGGACTCCGTTCACGGAGCCTTCTCTCCCTATGAACCTTCTAGTTTGAGTGAAAGAACTAACATCCCAGGAGTACGCACGAACATTCAAAACCCTTTTTCCCTGTTCTGATTGAGCCCCGGTTTTACTCTACTAACTGGCTCATTCCCACTCCGATTACGGAGGCTTTGTTTACTTGCCATCCCCGTGGCAACCTGGCGCGCGTATGACGATCACGTGATTACGTGACATCATCACGCGACGCCGGCGAGCCACGCCCTCCGCGCCCACAATGGCGGCCGCCTTTAACTACGGCGCTGCTTTTCTCTCCCACACGGGTGTGCGGAGGGGCGAAGTAGGTTATCAGCCGATTTCCTAACAGAGAAACTGTAAGTAGAGTCTGTACTTATTGAAACGCTTCAGTTTCCGGAGCTTTTTTCGTCAAAAGAGAAGGAGAACATACGATAATTGATACTTTTCCTTGACCTTATGGTGTTCCCATTTCTCTTTAATTCCACAGAATACGTTTTGAGCTCTGTAGCCTCTCCCCTCAATCCCCGCGCAGCAAGCATTTCTCCATTGAGGAGTGAGCGTTTTTTAATATTCTGACAATGTGTGTGTAGTGTGTTGTTTGTCTTGTGTTAAATGTGATTTTGGATCAAGTTGGTATTTTATCACGTCGGTAATCCTTGACACTAATCATACAGAGTCATGACTTAGGCACGCACAATCGAGCTTGTGTAAGACTGGTTTAATATATAGAATTATATGTGCGTGTTCACTTTCACACCCATATTGATAGGTGTGCCCTCCTAGGAACAATCAGTTCCCATTTAGAAATAATGCTGATACACCGCACTATGGATAATTCGCATTAACTGAATGTGGAATGACTCACAGATAGAGCGGACTACGTCACTTCACTACGTTACAGGCATGTAAACAGCCTTTATGACTTATGATCCTCTCTCTTTTCACAGGTTTTTGCAGTTTTTATTGTAACCACATTTGGGTTGCAATTACATTTACCCACTTAGCAACTTTGCTATTTAGGGTCCTGAAAGGGTTGCAGGTATGGCAGGGTGTTAGTGTACCCTGACCACCCAACTCCTTTTACATCTTTTTAGTCCTGAAGAAAAACCGGTAACTCCCATTTTGGTTTGAAACATGTAGACCTAACACATACCACAGATACACTAGGTCCTATTAAAGCCTTTATTGTATCAACATACACTGTTTTTAATATTGTCCAGTAGCCTTAGAATAAATAATGTTTGGATAAGTCATACCAGGACAATTTTTAACTCACTGACTTTTTTTCTTTTTTCACATTCATCACTCACATACCCGCTCCACTGTATCTCAGGTGTCGCAGCACACCTTGACGGCACTCGGCTGTCAAGGTGGCCCCGATGATGAAGCATGTCACCGACCAGGTCGGTGAGTGAGGGGTTCCTTAAAAACAAAAGGAGGACTTCTTCTTTTACACTAGTGTCTCATTCCACCAATATTGGCTGTCTGGCCTTGTCTTTGGTGGTACTCCTTAATTTTGTTATATAGTTACCTAACCAGGGGATTGGGAGTACCCTTCCGTCCACCCTAGTGGATAAAATCCCTTTGCTCTCTAACCTTGTTAAATATATATCTTGGCAGCGCACAGCTGCGAGAGTTTATTCTGTCCTTCTTTGATCCTTAGTCCACCTTTTAGACATCTCACCTACACATACATTTTTTTGCTCATATATTTTTCTCAAACATGGGAGAAAACCAAGGTCTCACGTACTCCACAGAGGAGATAGATGCCATCTTTGGCGAAACCTCTGGTTTTGCAGACGCAAGCATTTCTCAGACAATATCACAAACAGGCGATTGGGAAAAACTCACAGAAATGGAAAGGGAACGTATAAGAACAATACTACATGGCACCATCTTAAAAGAATATGTTACCAACAACATGGCACCTAAGGGTCTTTTGGTTACAAATGCCCCACGGATTTTTCTAAATGATGCCCAGTTTCGAAAAGACTGGGCGCTAATAGCCTGGCATTGCACGCATGATTGGATTGTTTTAATACTGAAAACAGCCCTAAGACTGTCAGAAACCATCCAAATCGATATTCAAAAGACGGAAGCGCATATAAAGACCACTATAACTGGATACAAAAGGAGATTAGAGGAAATTAATAAGGAGATAACTGAATACAAAGACAATTTGACCCAGCAAAAAGTCACGAAATTTCAAAAGGACCTAAAAAGATTCTCATTTGTCAAAACATACCCCTACTCGGATCCTGACTATAAACCACCTGATAAACCCACATCTGACTCTGACGCATCAAGTGTCTCATCAGGCAGTAGCAACGGGTCTAACACCAGTGTTAATAAACAAAGGGGAAGAGGAGGGAGAAGAGGGCAAGGAAACTTCTGGCCTGGATTCCACCCTCCCATGTTCCAAGATCCTTTTAACCAAACGGCAAATTTCCAGATGTATGGTTGGCAACCTCCTTTCCAACCACATTTTCAGCCTCCCCCTTTCCATCAAAACCAGTTTCGCCCTCCTTTTTTTCACAGGGGCAGAAGGGGAAGGGGAAAAAACAGACAACCCAACCAAGTACACTGGGAGGAAGACGACCCAGTGAGCAACAGAACGAAGAGCAAGGCAGGCACAAGCAGTGCGAAACCTTAGTCACTAATCTGTCCTCAAGACCATTAACAACTGTTGAGGAAAATGTTCTTAACTAAGGACTTGGGTATGTCCCCACAGCACGGCTGGATAAATTCCAGTTACACTGTGAGTTGGCCAGTTTTTTTAGGAAATTAAGGCTAAAAGCTTTCTTTGAGAAACAGGGTCAACCAAGAGATTGTGAAGTGGAAAATGAAAGTGGATTAAGGTTAAAATCAACTTTTATGCCACCTCCACACACAACACCAGTGGAACTAGTGACATTTGAACAAGCTGTCTACAATGATGTTGAGAAGATGCAAACAACCTCCCATTTCCAGAACTTAAGCAACGTAGAAAAAACAGCCTTAAAAGAACTACGTGCTTGTGAAACGACAATTATAAAACCTGCTGACAAAGGCGGTGGACCAGTAATTATGGACACTACTGCCTATCGCGAGGAATGTGTCCGACTTCTGAGTGACAGGAACCACTATCGAGTTTTGAACACTGATCCGACAAGTGATCTGAAGGCTGAAATCTGTCAACTGGTTGATATGGCAGAATCCAACGGTGCAATATCAAAACAGGAAGCGGACTACTTATGCACCACCGAAGGGAAGATCCCTTACTTTTACATCTTACCTAAGATGCATAAGGGTAGATTACCCCCTCCAGGACATCCAATAGTTTCTGGCATTGGCTCTTTGCTAGAACCTCTTTCTAGGTTCTGCGACTTTTTTCTCAAAACCATTGTACAGAAGTCAACCACTTACCTGCAAGACACAAAGAGCTTATTAAATTTACTACAAGACGTGGAAGTTGATGAGAACACTGTGCTACTAAGCTTTGATATTGAAAGCATATACACGAGCATACCCCAGGACGATACCATCCGAGTCCTGGGGAACACCCTAGAGAATGCAGACTGGCCTTTTCATACTCCCAGGGCCTTCGTTCTGGAATGCGCCACCCTGGCCCTCAAACGTAATTACTTCGAGTTTGAAGGAAAACTTTTCTTACAGACCGGGGGGACCTCAATGGGCAGCGTTTTTGCCCCCAGCATAGCTGGTATGTACGTGTATGACTTTGAGAATAAATTCATTTTGAACGACGTGAATCCATATCGTGAACATCTGACCTTCTGGAGGCGATACATTGATGACGTCCTTGCCATCTGGCAAGGACCAACTGAACTTCTTGAACAATTCATCGCTTGGATTAACACCTGTGATAGGAACCTCAGGTTCACGAGCTGCTACGACAAAGGAGAAATTGTTTTTCTCGATGTAGTAATAAACAAGGAAGGCAATCATCTGGAAACTAAAACCCATTACAAACCAACCTCAAAAAACAACCTCTTAAGGTTTGAAAGTTTCCACCCTCGACCTCTTAGGGAAAACCTACCCTACGGGCAATTTTTAAGACTGCGCAGAAATTGCAGCAAATTATCTGACTATAAAAAACAAGCAGATGACCTATCTGAAAAACTAGGCAATCGTGGGTACCCTAAGAAGATAGTGAAAAAATGCCAAAAGAGGGCCAGGAACCAGCCCAGAGAAGCACTCCTTGAAGAAAAAAGCAGAACTGATATGGAAATACCACTGACCTGTGTGACCACATTTAACTCGATATCAAACCAAGTAACTAAGAGTATAAACAGACATTGGAATATCATAAACACTGGAAATTTACACTGGGAGAAACCGTTATTTTCCTTTAAAAAGTCTCAAAGCCTGAAAGACACTCTTGTAAATACCAGACCAAGAGCAAAGATGACTCCTACCACACCTTCCATTACTAGGGCCTGGGGCCTACCTGATGTAACTGGACACTTTCGCTGCGGAGATTGCAGTGTGTGCCATTTAACCAGGAATACAAAGACTCTAGATTTAGAAGTTGGGAAGACCTGGAGGCAAATTGCGCACACTAACTGCAACAGCGAAAATGTAGTCTATCTGATTGAATGTACTTGCAAAAAACGATACATTGGGATGACGACCCGAAAGGTCAAACAGAGAATTTGTGAACATCGCAGCACCATACGCTGCAAGAAAAATGCGACCCGATTGACAGACCATTTCCTTGAAAAAGGCCACACTCCAAATGACATGTTCTGGACTGTCATTGAGCAGATCACTCCAGGACCAAACATACAAAAACGCCTGTATGAGAAAGAGCAAAGATGGGTGTATAGACTGTCCACCAACAAAAATAGTCTGAATGACAATATCCCTTGGGCCTCTGTTCTTTCCTAAGTATTCCCAACCAGCGTCCACCCCATTGTGATGTGGCTTTCAGTACACAGTATCTGCTAGGTAAAGGGATTGATGGCCTTTGGTCTCCCAACCCCTATGAATCCTTTTTAAAAAAGAAGAAATATATTTCCCTCATTATACCGCCTTCTAATGGTACATACTCACAAATTCAAAAGAGTGTGTTTAAATATCTGATACCCAATTTTGTTCCCCCTTTTGTCCGATCCCTACTACTGGCTCGTTCGGACTCCGTTCACGGAGCCTTCTCTCCCTATGAACCTTCTAGTTTGAGTGAAAGAACTAACATCCCAGGAGTACGCACGAACATTCAAAACCCTTTTTCCCTGTTCTGATTGAGCCCCGGTTTTACTCTACTAACTGGCTCATTCCCACTCCGATTACGGAGGCTTTGTTTACTTGCCATCCCCGTGGCAACCTGGCGCGCGTATGACGATCACGTGATTACGTGACGTCATCACGCGACGCCGGCGAGCCACGCCCTCCGCGCCCACAATGGCGGCCGCCTTTAACTACGGCGCTGCTTTTCTCTCCCACACGGGTGCGCGGAGGGGCGAAGTAGGTTATCAGCCGATTTCCTAACAGAGAAACTGTAAGTAGAGTCTGTACTTATGGAAACGCTTCAGTTTCCGGAGCTTTTTTTGTCAAAAGAGAAGGAGAACATACGATAATTGATACTTTTCCTTGACCTTATGGTGTTCCCATTTCTCTTTAATTCCACAGAATACGTTTTGAGCTCTGTAGCCTCTCCCCTCAATCCCCGTGCAGCAAGCATTTCTCCATTGAGGAGTGAGCGTTTTTTAATATTCTGACAATGTGTGTGTAGTGTGTTGTTTGTCTTGTGTTAAATGTGATTTTGGATCAAGTTGGTATTTTATCACGTCGGTAATCCTTGACACTAATCATTCAGAGTCATGACTTAGGCACGCACAATCGAGCTTGTGTAAGACTGGTTTAATATATAGAATTATATGTGCGTGTTCACTTTCACACCCATATTGATAGGTGTGCCTCCTAGGAACTATCAGTTCCCATTTAGAAATAATGCTGATACACCGCACTATGGATAATTCGCATTAACTGAATGTGGAATGACTCACAGATAGAGCGGACTACGTCACTTCACTACGTTACAGGCATGTAAACAGCCTTTATGACTTATGATCCTCTCTCTTTTCACAGGTTTTTGCAGTTTTTATTGTAACCACATTTGGGTTGCAATTACATTTACCCACTTAGCAACTTTGCTATTTAGGGTCCTGAAAGGGTTGCAGGTATGGCAGGGTGTTAGTGTACCCTGACCACCCAACTCCTTTTACATCTTTTTGGTCCTGAAGAAAAACCGGTAACTCCCATTTTGGTTTGAAACATGTAGACCTAACACATACCACAGATACACTGGGTCCTATTAAAGCCTTTATTGTATCAACATACACTGTTTTTAATATTGTCCAGTAGCCTTAGAATAAATAATGTTTGGATAAGTCATACCAGGACAATTTTTAACTCACTGACTTTTTTTCTTTTTTCACATTCATCACTCACATACCCGCTCCACTGTATCTCAGGTGTCGCAGCACACCTTGACGGCACTCGGCTGTCAAGGTGGCCCCGATGATGAAGCATGTCACCGACCAGGTCGGTGAGTGAGGGGTTCCTTAAAAACAAAGGAGGACTTCTTCTTTTACACTAGTGTCTCATTCCACCAATATTGGCTGTCTGGCCTTGTCTTTGGTGGTACTCCTTAATTTTGTTATATAGTTACCTAACCAGGGGATTGGGAGTACCCTTCCGTCCACCCTAGTGGATAAAATCCCTTTTAACCTTGTTAAATATATGTGATTCAGATTCATCCACCTCTGGATGTGGGTCATCGTGTCCTGAAATTCCATCACAGAATCTGCAGAGTTCAAAGAAAAAACAAGTTGCAAATCATCTGCATAATTAAAAATTGTAACCTTGTGATTTTTCAAAGAATGTAATAATGGGCGAAGGTACAAATTAAACAATAACGGGGACAAAGAGGAATCCTGAGGGACCCCGCAAGTAGACAAAGTCTTTGGGGCCGTGAAGTTCCCCAATCTAACGGATTGCGTGCGTTCAGAAATAAAAGGAGTCAACCAACTCAGGGCGGATCCCCTGAGGCCGGCCTGCTAGACGCGGCTGACAAGAATGGAGTAGTCAACCGTGTTGAACGCGGCCGACAAATCAAGGAGCACCAAAGCCTGGTGGATGTCTTTTTCCGCATTAGATCTGAGGGTATTCTGAACAGCAATTATCACGGTCTCAGTGGAATGACATGGCCGGAAGCCTGCCTGATTCGGTTCCAGGTATTCCTACATTTCAATGAAACTTGAGAGGCAATTGGAGACATGGGCTTCCAGAATTTTAGACAAGTAGGGTAAAAGGGAAATCGGCCTATAGTTAGTTAGATCATGTGGGTCAATACCAGGTTTCTTTGTTAAAGGGATTAACAATGCGCTCTTAAAGCTGCTAGGTACCTTGCCCTGTGCAAGTGACTCATTCAAAAGAGAAAGAATGCTTTGTGGAATGGCTAAACCTATTTCTTTAAAAATGTGAGGAGGGCAAGTGTTGTCAGGTGATCCAGACTTAACTCGCAAAAGAAGTTCTGAGAAAGTTTTAAGATCAATGGGAGGAAAAGTATCTAATGTGGAGGGATTGTGAAAAGTAACAGCCAGCAGAATTGGAATAGGGGAGCTGGTTATACTTTGTTTTATAGTGACAATTTTTTCCCCTAAAAAACTAATTTAGTGAGTCACATAGTTTTTGTGTGGGGATTACGAGAGGAGCTGTTCTGTCGCTATTACAAAGGCCATTCACTATGTTAAACACCTCCTTAGATGTATTTACAGAATTTAAAAATGTTGCCGAAAAATAATCAGTTTTATGTTTAGGGATAATCTTTTGATAATTTTTCTGAGCTGAACAGTAGATCACTTTATCTCGGGATAAGTAACTATTTCTCCATTTCCCTTCTTTTTGTCTTGTCTCAAGCTTTAACTTTTTCAGTTCCGGAGTGAACCATTTATGGGCATCATTTATGCGTGATCTAGGGAAACTCACAAGGGGAGCGTGGATATCCGCAGCCTGTCGCAACCATTGTGACAGCGACTCCTCCCTGGACTCTATATCCTTGCATTCTGGGGGCAGGGTAATGGCAAGAGTATCTAAAAAAGCCGGTAGATCAACAGATTTCCATTTCCTAATTTCCCCACCCGCCTGCGACATAGATTTAATGGTCCCGTTAACCGTAAATGAAAAATGTATGAAAAAATGATCTGACCAAATACAAGGTCGTATGGAAGGGGGGAGCAGGGAAATATTATAGGACCAGATTTGGTCTAAACTATGACCTTTCTGATGGGTAGGGGAGTGTATGTGCTGAATTAAATTCATGTCTAGTAATAGGTCCTTAAGTTCTGCTGCCTGTGGGTCCACGGCCATATTGTCAAACCAATAGTTAAGGTCCCCAATTAAAATAATTTTGGAATAATTAGTCACATAGAAGGCCAGTTGTTCTGCTAATAATGAAGGGAAGGTAGGCATAGATTGAGGGGGACGGTACAGTAAAACTAGTAGCAGAGCCCCTCTTTCAGTGTCAATCTTAATGACAACATTCTCTGTATCTATAAGAGATAGAGGTGAAAGTTCTCGAAATTGATGAGATTTAAGAATGATAGCGGCTACTCCTCCGCCCATTTTCCCAGGTGGACGGTTGGCCGCAATAATATAATAATCAGAGGGGAGAGATGCAAGAATATCTGGCAATGAATCTTGAGTAAGCCAGGTTTCTGTTAAATAAAGAATATCTGGTTTTTCAGAGGTCAATATAAGAAAAATATCCAACTGATGTTTAATCATTGTGTGAGATGTGTTGGAAGGAATGGAGAAGCTTGATTAGAGCATTCTTGGATTGTTGTTTTCACAAGGGTTAGTACTGGTGCTTTGTTTCTGTTTTAAGTACGATTCCAATATGTCTGCTTTGTCCGTGTAATGATTTGCCAGTTTGTCTGTCTTGAGTAACTGGATGAGTTCCTTCTAGGCAATTTGGTTTGCGAAATTCATTGAGTATTTTATAGAATTCTTTATTTGCACATTTAGCGTTTTGAATTCTGTCTGAATAGTCCCTTTTCTTAGCTTTTTTGATAGCCGACTTGTATAATCTGTTAATTTTCTGTAGGTGAAGTTTGTCTTGTTTGGCGTTTGTTTTGAGCCAGGTACGTTGCAGCTTTCTAATTTGTTGTTTTATGTCTTTTATTTCTATGTTTCTCCAAGGCGCTTTTTTTCTTTTGCTCTTTTGTGTGGTTTTGAGTGGTATCAGGATGTCAAAAGCTTCCTGTAGCCACTCATATAGATTTTGAACAGAATTTATGCTTTCCAGATTTGTACTGAATGTTAGTTGTGTTTCCAGTTGTTCCAAATTGAGTTTGTTCAACGGCCGATAGGTGGATGGATGTGAGGTAGTTTTAGGTGAGTCGCTTAGCGTTGTTTTATGTTGGAAGGCAAGCAAGTGGTGGTCTGACCATTTGACTTGAGTTATAGTTTGAAAGGTAACTAGTTCAGTATTAGCAAAAATGACATCTAGGATATGTCCAGCGCTGTGTGTCGGATGGTGGACTATCTGAAGCAGGTTCAATGCATCTAGGCTGGTGATTATAGTTTTTGGAAGGGTCATATTGGGTTTATCAAACCAAGTGTTAAGGTCACCCAGAACGCATAGGTTGGAGTGTATTGTTATCAGGTTTGAAACTGTGTCTAGAAGTGCGTCTGGGAATGTTGCCTTGCTAGGTGGAGGTCTGTAAAGGAGCAGGAATTACAGGAGGAAGACAGTGTAGGATTGCATCTTGTTAGAAGAGCCTCACAATTCTTTATGGAGATGTTGTCAATTTTAGTGATATGTATTTTTTGCTTGAATACAACAGCTAGACCACCTCCTTTTTTGGCTATACTATTTTGGGGGATTACTTGATAGCCTAGAGGAATGGCTTCATGCATGTCTGGAGCCATATCTTCTCCCAACCATGATTCGGTTATGAATAGTATGTCTGGTTTTGCATCAGTGAGAAGGTGGTAGATGTGATGCTTGTTTTTAGAGAGGGATCGAGCATTTATTAGTAGACAGTTAAGTGAGTGGCCTTTGGTGATAGTGGGACTATGTTTGGTAAAAGAGTGATCAGTATTGGGTGGGTTTGTAGCAGGTGTGTTTTTAGTGCTGTTATTAGCTGTATTAGGATAGCAATCGTTTAGCTGTTCTGAATCGTGTTCCTCATCCAGCATGCTAAGAAAGCATTTTGATGGGTCTGCATGTGTATGTGTTGGAGATGGTGTTTGAGAGTGAGTTGAAGTGCTGTGTTGCTTTTGTGGTGTAACATTGTTGTGAAGTAGGCATGGGGAAGCAAAGTTGTGACATGTGGCATGTTGCTTATATTTTTTGTGTGTGTTCAAGGCAGGATACAATATCTTGTGAGTATCCGTAGAATAGCTTACCAGGATATGGAGGTTATAAAGGCAGAAACTAGCCCCCTTGTCTATCAGGATACAGTCGGGAACCAAACCCGAAAGTGGCTTCCATTGGTCGAGACACCAGTAGCCAGAATGACTTGGAGTGTTTGAAGCTGAACATGAATTAAGAAATGGTAGCAAGAAAAATTTAGTATCTGTGGAAGGAAAACTCAACCTGAGTTGCTCTACCCACATGGAGGAGCCGAAAAGGAGTAAAAAAAAAAAATGCGGTTAATACTAATAATGCTAAATATGTCACCAAAGGAGAGAACCCATCAACCACTGTTCTCTGTCAAAGTGTGACACTGTCACTGGTTCTTAAATCATCCCAGCTGCAACTTACCTGGAAGTTTCTGGCACCTACCAGCACTTTCAAGGATGTTCTGGCTCTTCCGGAATATTCTGTCTCTTTCCACCTTTCGTCAGAAATGCTGATCTGTGTTACCCCATGACTCCACTCTCCTTCACCACCTCAGACACAACTGGACTGTCTGCCACAGTCTCCAAGGTCAGCCCATAGAAAGCTTGTAACGTCCCATCTGAGAAATGTGATCACATCCCTGCAACACTGGACATGATTCCCAGAAAGCATGGACTCCAGGATTCCTGGCAGTAAAGTTCCATTATGTAAATGCATGTGCAATGCATGTACTGTATAATGTGTGCATCCTCATTTTAGGGGGTGTTTTTGTCTTGTAATTGTGTTGATTTTAAAGAGTTGCTTATTGTCTTGATTTATAAATTAGGTTATTTTTATAAATGTTATATTTAGGTATGTATTGATGGTGGGTATCTTGTGCTTGATTGTTTAGGTATTTTATAATGTTTTGGTTTTATGGCTTGTGAGTATATTGTTTAGTATATCATTTTGTAATTGAATGCCTGGACATGTAGTTTTATTTAGAAAAATGATAGACCCCCAAATATTTTTTTTAAAGAATGGACGAATGCACTGTGTAAATTGTTATGATACTTAGATTTTGATTTAGATAATCACAGCTCTAGTAGAAGGGGTGATTAGGTGTGATGTGTTGGTTTGATTTAATATTTGTTTTTGAAGTCCATGTTCAAAGATAGTGTTCTAGGATTCTGCGTGTTTTCATTCCCTGTTTTTCTGAGCTGGTGTAGAGAATTCTTAAATGTGGTGCAATAGAATGTTGGTGTGTTGTGTGGAGTGGAAGGTAGGAGATTGGGGCACTTGGAGAGAGGATGGAGCCCTACATGTGGTTGGCCACATGTAGTGCTAGACTCACTAAAATGTGAAAGTTACTACAAAAGTGCAGTTTCTGAATACTGACATGTAGTAAACTTACTCAAAGTTGTAAAGTTACTCAAAAATGCAATTTGTCAAGTAGGTCATTGGGGTTTATTTCTGTAATTGACTCCAACTGCTTTGGTAGAAATGGAACTAGCAGACTTTTGTAGGGGTTATGGTGAATATCATGGTATGCTCAAATTCAGTTATTATCGTGGCAGGGGAATACATATTGATTTTGATGGATTATTTGACGTGAACTCTCAGTATATTACAGATTATTTGCTTGGAAGAAGGCCAAACATTAAAAGGTATAATATTGCTGTGACACTGCCTATTAATAGTGTAAATGATGCTAAACGGCAATATTGTCAGTTGTTGGGATAAGATGCCACATAAGAGAGTCAGGAAATGTAGCACATGGAGGAGAGGGGAGACGGAGCAGTGCAGACTACAAACATGGAGGTAGCTTCCAGGGTCACGTCTGAAATATGCTGAGGACTGCCAGTTGACATCAAGGTCAAAGAGGGCAGAGCCTTCGAACATTTCGGTTGACACTGAAGACTTTGTCCGGCAACATCGATTGTGTGATATTTCTGCTTGATGCTCTAGTTTGCACCAGTAAATTCCTTTCCCTCATCTTTGTTTTTTCTTCTTCTCAGTTCCCTCAGTTTCCCACTCCCCTATTCCTAGTACTGACCTTGTACTCACCCTTGTATGTCTTGGACTGACTTATGCATTCCCTTGGCTATAGTTTTTGCACTGATTCCAGAGCACCCCTGAGAGTAGACTTTGGCGACTATGAACCAGTTTTTGGACTTCGCTTTTGATTTCTGTTATGCGGTTTGGCTACTGCAGTTCCACCTGCAGTTAGAGAGGTGCACACTCCTCTTTGGTTCTCGGACAAGCTTCCACATTTGCCTGGGACTTGTTACAACAATGCTTCCTTTCTCACCAAGTAACCAGTGTCACAATTTTGTCATCAAAATACCTATTATCATACATCTCATTTGTTGCTCAATGCTCACTCTATTCTTTTTCTTTTATTTACATTAAGTTGCAATGTGCCTCTGCAACACATTGTTCACACTGTCCTCCAGAAAGTCCACTTCATGGTCTTTTATCAAACATCCGGCTGTAAACAAGTATCGAACTATCTCTCTATCTGTCTGGTTCCTCACCCACTCTTCCCCTTTTTGAAAGAGGTACTCTCTACTCCATGAGAGGGTGGTACAGGTAGTGTAAGTAAGTAAGTAAGTAAACTTTATTGACTGTGCCATTACTCAAAATCTTTACAGTATAAAACACATGAACATTCCCCCCCAGAATACCCTTCCCACAATAAAACCCTTTATACAACATTAAGATTACATAATGACTGTTTTTGCTACATTATGTCCATTCAAACTTATTTTGTTTGTTCCTTGTCTTTAAGCCTTCGAGAGTCTAGAAAGTTGAATCAAAGTTCAGCAAAGTTAATCTCAACTCAATGCTATATGTCAATGGGAAAGTACTTCACTGGCCCCTTATCCGCCCCTGGTTTGGTTTCTGGGTCTAGTAATTCCAAATTACTAAGCAATAGCTCCTAAATGGACTGACAGCTTGCATGGTTAGGGCAACAGATGGAGCTCATGGCTCAATGACAGGAACCTTCGGGTCAGTGGCCTTTTTGGTGGGTGTCAAGTGCAGTTCTGACTTGATGGATGAACTTGCCAACCCTAGCTAGTAGACAGGTCGTTGTTTCCGAAAAGCACCAGTCTGAGGCCTCTCTGCAGGTTCTATAGCCTAGGTTCCATAGGGCCGGGCGCAGCAAACGATAGCGATCGCTGACCAACTTTGTACAGCAGCACAAAAGGTGTAACCAAGATTCTCTGCGGTAGTTGCATAGCCGGCAGGCAATGGCACAATCCGTTCATGCCCATTTTGGATTCAAATCTACGATCCCAAGGGCCAAGAGGCGCAGATACAGAATTTTCTTTCTCGCTTGGGTTGATAGTGAGTCTTGCAGATTCGGTTGGGGTTTGCCAGGAATATAAGACTTGTCCAGGGCCAGAGTTAGTGGATTATATCGGAGTGATGAGCAATCCAGCTCGTACGAGATGGTCTGGACTTGGCGCTTGATAGCTAAGGCCCAAGCAGAATGTGAAATTTCTTGAAGGGGCAAGCTGTTTCCCTCGATTTTCAATAGATCAATGCCTTTTGCCACCTTGGTGTGCCATGGGGTGCCCACTTCTCCAAAAATAGTTTTTAGAAAATGTTTAAGATTGTTTTCAGGTGCTTTCAGTACTCTGATGTAGTATTTTAACAGATCCCCTTGTGGTACCAGCCCCGGGCGTTTCAGGCCTATTTCTAGCCTTAGCCTGTTGTTGCCTGTCTAGGGGCCTGTAGCACAAGCTTATACGCTTTCACCTGGGCCGCTTTGATCACTTTCTCGAATGCACCTGGATAGGCTATGTGCCCATACGTAATAGAGGGAATCAGTTTTGCCCTAAGTACTGTCAACATCGGTTCTAATGAGGGACTGGCTAGGCGATGGCTTAGACGTCTAAGGGACAGAATTATTTTGTCAATTCTTGGTTTTAGCTCCTTCAAATGTTTGACTGCGGTGGCTCTCTCTGAAACCCAGACCCCCAGATAATTATATGATGAGGCTGTTCTAATTTGGTGCTCCCCTAAGGACCATGATGCTCGTTTTTTATGGTGGTATTTACCGAAGATTACAATCTTTGTCTTGCTCTCGTTGATCTGAAGGCTATTTTCCTTGTTGTATGTTGCAAGACTGTTCAAAGCTCGTGCTCTTTGGAGCCCCACCCTGGTGTGGTCCATTACCACCGTGTCGTCTGCATACTGCAGGGTTCCCAGGACCAGCTTCCTCAATCTTGGAGGTACTAAATTATTATCTTTCAAGGCTTGCCCCATGTCCGCTGTATACAAGTTGAACAGTAGGGGGGCCAGTACACACCCCTGCTTTAGACCAGAGTTGGTATCAATTCTTGCTGTTGTGATTGTTGGACTTAGTTTCACCTGGACCCATGTCCCCTCGTAGAGTGCTTTTATGGCTTTAATCAAAGCTTGAGGGAGCCCCCAAGTTTCAAGTTTTGCCCATAACCGACTTCTGTTTACTCGATCGAAAGCGGTGGAATAGTCTATAAAACAACAAAACAGGGGCAACTTGTTCCTCTTGTTGGCTTGCTTCGCGAGATAGGAGAGCGCTGTGATATTATCCAAGGTAGAACTATTGGCCCTGAAGCCAGTCTGTGTAGGTGGGAGAATGCCGTTCTTATCCACCCAGGCCTCCAAGTCCCTTAGTAGTAGGCTGGCGTATACCTTGGCTTCTATATCAAGAAGGGCTATGGGCCTGCAATTTGTCGGGTTTGAGTGGTCACCCTTCTTATGTATAGGAAATAGGACCGAGCCTTTCCAAGATGTTGGCAGGGTTGCTGTGGTGAATGAGTAATTGAATAGCGGAGTGAGTATGGTTGCAAAAAAGGCTAACGCATTTTTAAAGACCTGGGCGGCTACTCCATTTGGACCAGGAGCCCCGTCTGTTCTTATAGCTCTAATGTATTTCAAAGTCTCCTCCTCTGTGTACTTAGCGGGTTGATTGGGCCCTGTAGCGACATTTGGCGCGATTTGAGTTTTAATATTTTCCGCAGCCGCCTTGGACCACGCGAAACTACCGGCGTTAGTCTCATTTACCCCGCATGTGTACAGCCCCTTTGCATACTGTTCCCACACATTCCCTGCAATACTGTTTTCTTTCCGCTCGGCTCTGGGCGTCAGGCTATTAATGTATCGCCATAGCTTACTGTTGTCTTTTTCTTTAATTAGGGAGAACACTTTGAGCCAGTTCTTTTCTGACCACTGCCTTTTCAGCTCCCAGACTTTCTTTTTGTGAGTGGCTCGCAGGGCAGGGATAGAGGACTTCTGTGGCAAATAAATGCCTTTCTTTTTTGCCTTGATTGCCTTGTTGAGCGCTTGTTTGCTTTGTTTTAGACTCTGCGGGTTTTTTGCGTTTTGGCCTGTTGTAACTTTGACAGCTTCTTGGTTGGTTAGTATTACCCATGCTCTTCAATAAATCCGTGGTCAGTGATTCCCAGAAGTGTGTGATATTCTTTATATCTTGTGACTTTAGTGCTGCCTCCCTGCTGGCTACAAACTCTGACAGGCTGTGGCTGAGGTGTGTCGTCCATTTTAGTCTTTTGAGGACCAGATGATGGCATCGCCTGTGGTTGCTCCTATTATTTCCTGTGCTTCCAGCTGTTCCCGCGCCAAGTTAAATGTGGCACGGAAGGGCCTGTGGTCACTTTCATCCCTATCGTCCACAGTGAAATCGCAAAGATTAAGGGCCAGCCCTTCATTAGTGAAAATGTAGTCTATGGTAGAGACATTCCTGAAGGTTGGTTTGGCAGTCCATGCGGGGTAACTCGTTTTTTGTGTCCCATGGGTGGATTGCAGGTTAAAAGTTGTGAGGTATGAGATCAGTGGGGCTGACTTCTTGCTTGGGGGTGCAACAGGGATCAGGTCCAGGCCTCTTTTGTTGAAGTCTCCCGCAATTATCATGTCATGGTGCTCCAAACTTATGAGTAGATCTTCCAATGTGCTGGTGAGTGATTCCATTCCCTGATGCATTTCATATTTGGTTGGATTGATGTAGCAATTAATTAATAAAAGAGGGTGGGACACTTGCCCCGTTTTCAACCCCTCTATTGTGATTGCTTGGAGGTCAGGTGACATCACTTTTAGTTCTGTGATCTTAAGTTTGCAGGCGTAACTTACTGGATAGACCCCCTGACGGGCGTCCGAAGATCGTCCTTTTGGTTGCTGATTTAAAATATTCGTAGAAGCCGCCAATTGGAGTAGTTGACCTCGCCCAGGTCTCCTGAATGCACAGTATGTCTACCTGTGCGAGATAATCAAGTGTGGCCATGTCTCTGAAAATGCTATTTAACCCTGATATGTTCCATGAGATGATGGTTAGCTTACGATCTTTACCTCTAAAAGAATTTAAGCGTGCTCTGTTTCCATGGGTATATATTTGTTTAGGGACCCTGTCTCCTGGTGTCCTCCATATGGACCAGTCCTTGCTGAGGCCGCTGCACTCTCCGCTGCGTGTCTTTAAGCAAGATGTTAATTTTTAGCGGGGTTCTTATCCTCCTTGTTTTCGTCCCCCCGTCTAGGCTTGTTGGCCTTGTCCCTTCGAGGACTGAAGTGGATTCTTGCTGACCATGATTGGGCGTAAGAATGTGTGAGTATTTTGGTACACTCAGGGTAGTGACTTCAATGCCCCATTCTGCGAGTTGTGTTGCTTCCTTAAGGACAGCATGTTGGGCCTGCTGCAGAGCGAATCCAACTAAGGTGGAGTCGCCATGGGTGTCCGTCTCCAGACTTTTGAACTTTACACACTCGTTCTTATCTGAGGTGATTTGTGCCAGGGAATCAATATGACCAAAAAGACAGACAATGTTAGACCTATTTAGAATATCAAAGGAGCCTTTGGATGTGTGTCTGGGAGTAAGCAGTACCTCGTAAGTTGCTAGTTGAATTTTATGTTGAAGGTGGCAGAATGTCTGCCGTTCTCCCACTATGATATGCCTCTGGCAATTTGAGTTAGAGGATTTATGTAGGTGTCTCCTGGCAGCTGTCTGCCTGGCGCCTCGTTTGGTGAACCTTCCTCACTTTGCACTCCATGCAGCTCGGCCTGGTTTGATTTGGGGTTTGCTTCCATCCTGTGTAGGTGCGCCCGGACTGAGGGGCTTAGGGCGTTGGGTTGTGTACTGGCTTCCTCCTGTAATCTCCTCGGCTGAACCTCCTCGTCATGTGGACCCTCCCGATGGGTGTTCTGGTGTCTTTGGGCATCTCCTGGGACGGGGGGTGCATCTCTTGACTTTGTGGCCTTGGTTTCCTGTTTAAAGTTAAAAATGGGAAAAAGTGGCTTTGGGCTGTTTTTGTTGTCTATGGCACCAGTGGTTTGTATTGCCGGTAATATTTGTCTGCTTTTGGCTTTAAATTTCTTCAGTTGTTTCTTTAGTCTTTTTTTAGCCCTCCTAGACAGCGGTGCTTTTGCTCCTGCCGATGCACCTTCAGCCATCGCCGCTTAAGGGGCAGCGTCACATGAGTCGTCACTTGTGGTGTCAAGTACCATGACCTCGGGATCCCCGTTCCCTTGTGCTTCCAAAGTAATATTATTGCTTGGCCGAGCCAGTATTTATTTATTTTCGAGATTTTTATTGCGCAAACAAATACCCGAAGGTGTCTCGGCGCATGTGGAGGCTAGAGGGACCGAACAGCAAGCTTACTGGCTGAACAACCATGTCTTTAGGAGCCTACGAAAGCTCATCAGATTGGGGGCAGTTTTAATCATGAGTGGCAAAAGGTTCCAAAGTTTGGGAGTAGCAACCAGGAAACGCCTGTCTCCCCAGGTTGCCGTTCTCGTGCGAGGTACCGGCAGGAGGCAGGTGTTGGCGGATCTCAACTGCCTTTTAGGGGTATACAACTGAAACGCTTCAGTCAGAAACTTAGGTCCAACGCCGTGCACTGCCTTGTAGGCAATGCAGAGGGCCTTGAATTTAATGCGGCCCTCTACTCTTAGCCAATGCAGATGACGAATGGCGGGAGTAGTAGGCTGGCGGCGGGGGATGTCAAGAAGGATTCTTGCAGCCGTATTCTGTATGGACTGCAACTTAGATAGAACGAGTTTCTGAGTATTAAGAAAGAGGGCATTCCCGTAGTCAATTTTAGAAAACACTAGGGTAGAGACCAGGGTCTTCCCAGCTGAGGTATAAAGAACGCGGATGACACGCCCCTTATTGACGTGAAGGTTGAATGACAGCTTGTTGTCAAAAATAACTCCCAGGTTTCTGGCTTTTTCTACTGGGACAGGGGGAGAGCCCAGCTGGTTAGGCCACCTTTGGAGGGCTGCTTACTGCACTGCAAAAATTAGTCATTTCAGGGTGCACTTTCTTCAAGGCTGATGACTTTTGGATAGCTTGTTCAAAAGGGATTGTCTCAATTTGTCCCTTGGCTAATGCCAACATGTACTTTAGTACTTCTGGTAGACTTGCCCATTTTTCTATAATAGCGGCATAGGAGTCGGTGTTGGCCATGTTGGCCGTGTTGGCGTTTTGAGCTTCGATTAAGACCTCTAGTTTTGCCAACTTCTCGTCTTGGCGCGCCAAGTGCTGGGCAATTGAGTACAGCAGATCAATTTGTACTTCCATCTTTGTGGACTGCCATAACAACGCCCTAGCCATTGTATCCTGTACTTTTCTTATTGCTGACAGGTTTAACTCTTTGAATGTGACATCTTCCGTTGCGTCCTGCTGTTGTGCTAGGCCCAGCAGGCTCCAAGCCTCTGTTTTTGGCGTTCTCAGGAGAGTAGTTCTTCCTGGGTTTATTGGTGTGGCTTCCAAAGTTAGTTCGATGGACTGTTCTAATTTTTGCAGGAATGAAGTTGTTAGTGCATCCATTCCCTGGGAGATTATCTTCTGATTTACCCGAGGTGTCTCAGATGGAATCCAATGCTTACTTATGCTCTTTGGAGAAAAAGCTGCCACTGCCTCCTTATGCTCCTCCTTTCCTTTCTCCTCATTCTCCCCCACTGTAGGTCTCTCGTGGATGACAGCTGTGATCCTTAACAGGCTTTTTGCCCTGGTGACGGGCTGGAGACGTACCTCGGGACTCCTGATTCTCTGAGTGGTAGCAAACTCACCAGAATGGAGGCCCCTCAGTTCCTTTATAGTCTCTGGGGATCCCTGTTTGGAGATGGTCTCTGACCCTGCTTGCCCCTCGTCCAAAGTTGTTGGACCACTAGATGCCTGGAAGAAATGAGTGATGAGACCTTGGGGGAGGATATTGCCATTGACTGAATCCTGGGATTTTTGGGAGCTTATGCTCCTTGTTATCCTTCTTTGTACTGTACTTTTGGGGTCCACCTCCACCTCCACCTCCGTGCTTAGCTGGGTCTTTTTGAGCAACATTCTTGGGTGACAATAGCTAGGGCTCTGTACGATGTAATTCGGTGCTTTAGAGCCTCCTTGTTGAACTATGTCACTTATGTTTGACTTGTACTACTGGCTCCGCAAGGACGCCTGCATCAAAGTAGACTACAACACCCAGAATCCTTTGTGTCAGCACGTAGTTTCCCGTGTCTACCCAAATCTAGGGGCGGGTATCATGGTGTGGTTGCCTGGACTTGGGTTTTGAGATTTGGATTAAACGCCTACTGGTTCACTTAACAAGTGGTACAGAAATCGACCTGGTAAGATGGTTAGCCGACCGCGGCATTTGGCCGCTTTTGAGAGCGTCTATGGAAATGAAGGGGGGTGTCAGACGAGGCACTGATGATAAGCCTTGGAAATATCAGGGAATATCTGAGCTGAGCTATGCAAGAGATTTAAGATTTGAGCCAGTCTTTTCCGAGTCTGCTCGTCTTGGAGGGGAGGAGGGGGGGCAAGCGGAGCACTCAGGGGAACCGCAAGCTGGAAGACCTAGTCAGGCAGCCCCTCAGTCCGCTCCCCGGGCTCTTACTTCGCAGCCGCCTCTATCGGCGGCTGTGCTCACCTCCACCACTTACCTCCCGCGTGGGGTAGAGCTGGGCTGGGCTGCTCCTATCGCCAAGGTGCGGAAACCTGGGAGCTGGAGCTGGAGTCGACCCGCTCCTTTCTTCTTGCCTCTTGGTGAGCTCCGGACCCCTGAACCATAGAAGCCATGGGAAAAATGGGAAGGATAGAAGAAACTTGTAGAACGCCAAAAACGCTGGCTTCTCCCTTTACTCCCCTCACAGCTGTGACTGGCTGACTAGTTGGTTGTGGATTGTGGATTACACGCCTCTTGGCCCCCACAAACGGCACCCTCGCCGGGGCTGCAGATAACTGTGGCTGTGTAACTGTGACTGTGGTGCCGGTTTAGACGGCCAGAATGCTATATGCTTGCTCACCGGGCTCGCCACACGCTATTCTCTCATCTCCCGCCTCAGCTGCAGGTCTTGTGCCGCTCTCTCCCGCGGTCCTGCTGTAGCCGCGGGTCTCGGGTCGTGGGTCTCGGATCTCGGGCATGGTTCCCGCTCTCCCACAACTCGCGGCTCTCACCGGATCTCCCCCGCGGTCCACGGTATGATGCGGCCGCGTTTCTCCAGCCGTGGATATCTACCGCTTTCGCCCTTCAGTTCGGAGCCGCAGCTTCTCAGCTCACCGCAGCTATGGACAACTGTCAGCAGCTCTCGCTTCTCAAGGCTGGGGCTGGGGCTAGGCGGTGCAGCGCGGCCGGCGGTGGCGGCTCTACGGCTCTGCTCCGTGAAGAGAATGGGCGTGTCTGCTCTCAGCGTCTGCTCTCAGCATCTCTGCGTCTCTCAGCGTCTCCGTCTTTTGCTGCGAGTTTACAGGTAGTGGAACTTCCTATAAAGAGAGAAAGTGGGCTTAACCTTGGAATCCGTCGAGCCATAATACAAGCGTCGTGAAAGATTGGGGCATTATTTAAAACTCACACCTGTTTAGCCAAATGGGAGGTTGGATTAATGTAAGTATATTTTATGCTGTACCAAATATTATCATTCTTTTTCAGTTATTGTTTTTATCATACGAGATAAAGTCTGCTTTGGTTTGTGCATGAGAGTAAGGAGGTGGATTCCTATGTGTAGCAAAGGTCTTGGGTGCTGGTGTGGCCTACATCCTTGCTCTTCTTTTTTCTGGCTATTGTCCGTTATAATTTTTCTATTTGTGGAATTTGGACAATACATTGAGGTGGGAATATGGTGGCATATTCTTTTATAAGTGTTCCTGTAGAAACTGTATATCTGCTTGTTGCTTTTTTTTAGCCCTGTACTATGGTATTCATTTTATCTCAACCATTGAGAGTGGATGATTGTGTTGTCTTATATTTTCTACTGGTTCATCTCTGGACTGGCTCATCCTTAGCATCCATTGGAGTAATATTTAATGTACTTCCTATTTGTGTGTTCATTAACTCTTTACAATAATTGTATCCTGTATCAATCGAAAGTGGTTTCCTTTTTGTGATGTTACGCATCTCTGTTCTGTTGACATTTGTGGGCCTGTTTGCGATATTAATTAAATAAAAAGTACGTTTTTAGGTGTAGGTGTGGATTTTTTTACAGTGGTTGCATTTAATTCATTTCTAATAATTTTATTAGAAAAGAAATGATGCACTTTTATATGTTCATTGGTTTTTAAAGTTTTAATCTTCAATTAAAGTTGGAAAAACAAATGGAAGTTTTTTCAGGTGGTGTGAGAATATAAGCCATATTCCCAAAGTTTAAGCAAAAATATACATTAAATGTAGTTGTTTGCCATGACGTTCTATGCTAAATATATTTTCTAATGTTTCATACATAAATGTGTGCTTACTTAAATTAGCCTTGCAGTTGCTTCTGTCGTGCTGAGTGGCATTATTCTCCCTCCTCACGCTGGTGTGCAGCGGCTTATATTGTTTGTCATCTCTTCTATTTATACTTCTCAGTTATCAATGGTACTTTTCAAGTTCATAAATCTTGTTTATTTGAATGTGATTGGCTTGATCACGGTTTTTTGATCTCTTGTTTTGTTTATGTTACTTATTTTAAATCAAAATGTATTATTGTATTTTGAGGTCACTGCACGCATATAATCATATTGAGTTGGAACTACATCAGCATTCTTATTACACTTCTTTCTAAAAGCAACATACGATTTAAACATATATAACAATACAGTTATGCATGCCGTGATCGCACCAACTCTCTTCCCTACCCCCTCCCTGATTGCAGAGATGTACCTTTAAAAAATGTCTGAGTCTGGCCCAAGCACTCCGCATGTTTAAGAGTATCAGATATGAGCATCACCCAACCTGATACCGTTCATTCCTTGATATGATTTTACAATGGCTATCCCCTCTTCGAGCTAGGGTTGAGTCAGTCCTTGCTTCCCTGATTTAATTGGTTTGAGAGCTTTCAACCTAGTAGCGTATGAAATAGAGTGAGACCCTTCCGTTAAGTCCGCCAATATCATATCCCATAGCAATTTGAAGTCTTTGCCCTGTTCTGATAAGTGGCGGGTTAGTTTTCAATAGTCATAATATTCCATAGTCTTGCCCACCCATGGGCAATTTTCTGGGGGGTCCTTCTTCCACCAGAATGCAGCTATTGTAGTTTTTGCTGCTCACAATGAGTTCTAAATCAGGATTTGTCTCCCCTGAATTGGAAACATGTTTCATTCAGTAGGGTACTAGACACTGAGGGGCAGATTTATGAAGGCCTTGCGACGCCGGTGCGTCATTTTTAACATGGGTAAAAGTGACGCACCGGCGGCGCAAGTCCTTCATAAATCTGCCCCTGAGAATGTAAATGTCTCTGGAAGAGCGTAGCTGGAAATCCTTCTTATACCTGAGAATATTTCCCTCCAAAGAGGCTGAATCATGGGAGATTTCCACCAAATATGAGTCGGCTCGCCAAGCAAGCTGCATTCTATCCAACAGAGTGGGCTAGTTTTAGAGTCTAATTTTGTAGTTTGGTAGGGTACATATACCAATCAGTTAAGAGTTCATAATGGACCTTATTTCCCATAATCCTTTGAGTCTGTATGCTACTTTTAAGTTAATATATGTTTTAAATGGTGTTGCTTGTGAGTTTGTTACAGAAATGTATTTTGAGGCTATATATGTGTTCATTCTAGATTTTTTCAGCCAATATTATTGTTATTATATTTTAATTACGATTTTTCTGTAGTTGATATGATATTTTAGGTCTGGAATTTCAAACGTTGACATTGTTGTAGTAGATATTGTGACAGAGATGATTTCTAGTATGCTGTTGACTCACAATTGTACTCTCACAAAAGACCGGACCATGGCAGTAGAATTCGTAAATAACTAAGTGATGAAATAAATGCTTGAATTATTCTCAGCCATTAGCAATTGCTAGGGACCACCTTTCAGACCATTCTTTTTCAGTCACTGTGCCAGCCAAGCCAAGCCATCCTTATGTTAAACAGTCTTGGCCCTGCTTCAATTGGAACAGCCCATCTTAAAATGCCAGGGCAGGTCCCATCCAGATGGCAAAATACCCAACCTCAAACCTACTTAGATTTAATCACTGAGGTATAACTAGAGTCCCATGGCACAGTGAGCACGGGACTCACATCTGGGCATACCCGACACACTTATGGTGTTGAATGCAAAAACAACAAGGTAGTGGGAGAAATGATTGAATTAATCTCAGCCAAAGGCGATTGCTTGGACCGCTTTCCAGACGACAGCTTTTCCTCTACTCTGCCACTCTGGACAGCGAGCAGATTTAAAAAAAATCTGTTGTGATCTTGCTGTAGCTGGAACTGTCCAGCCTGAGCTGCCAGTTCTAGTCTCCTCCAGGTGGGAACACGACCAACCCTAGATCTGCTTAGACCTTCTTAAATAACGTCAGTGAAGTATAGCTTAAGTCCTATGGCACAGTGAGCTTTGGACCCACATCTAGGCATAGCCATCACACTTAGGGTCGATTTCGAGTTTGGTGCCGGTGGCCCGCTACCGGAACACCAAACCCGTGGTCACACCCTGCACCAAATTATGAGTTTCCTCGTGTCTGGTGGGTGGTTTTTGGCGGCCCTACAGCGGTGCTTCTGAAAATGGGCACCGCAATGGGAACGCCAAAAACAGTGCCTGCACAGTCCATGCCTTGCAGGAACTGGGGTGAATTCACACAGGGGGCACATGTTGTGCTCCCCTGCAAGCATTCCCATGCACATGGGCAACAGGGGACCCATTAGGGCCCCATGGTTTCAGGACCACCAGCCTTGTCAAAGAGGAAAGACATCCATTACACAGCTGGCAGTCCTGAAACTCGTAATAAGCATGGCAGTGCTGCAGCAGACAACCAGCATATTAATGAGGTCCAGGGATTGGCAGGTCCCTTATCACTGCATCAGTACAATGGCAGTCAGACTGCCCAACTTGCAATGGGGTGGTCGAACCGCCGGTGCAGCGGTGACTGGACCGCCACCACCACACCCCTGCGAGTCTGCAATGCACATAGAAGTAACAGTCAGAAATTAGTAATTGTTTATGTGCAGGAAGGAACATTTTCCTGCACATAAACATTCATTCCCTGCAATGCAGTCACCCTTTCATTATGGTGCACAGGTGCCTGCGCTGGTGTTAGGCAGCTAAATTTAGCGTCAGCGCTATGGAAAACACAGGGCTGTGCTGTATTTATGTGAATACGGCGCATCCCTACATTTTGAAAATGTTGGAGAGCGGCACTGCCAAATTTGGCGCAGCTCCACATTTCAAAATGTTCTCATAAATATGCCCATAGTTTCTTAGTCTTTGACTGGCTGATATGGAGTAGAAAGTGCACACTACTTGAACAGAGAAAGCAACAGATTTACAATCAATTGCACTTTTACCTGCTGCGTTTTCTAGGATCTGATACAAGCATTCTTCCACAGTTTATGGTTTCAATAGGGATTATTTGAAGGAGAGGGGTCTCTATTATGGAGAATTGTATCGAATCCCAAAATGTTTGAAGGGCTCTTTGTAAGAGTTGCTTTAAACTAATGAATGTTTTACGTGCAAATGAGAAGGCTAGCACGTTTTCATATTTTTCTCAAGGGGAGTCTACAAGGACACTTCTGACCTGTGTGCCGAGGCTCGCCTTTCTGTTCCCTCCCATCTCCCACCTTCATCGTCACCGTCGTCGATTACCGGTTTCCGGTTCCGGGGCAGTAGCAGCAGTGTCGGCGGCGCAGCGTTACGTGGACACCTCCTGGGTTTTGCCTCACTGTTCTGCGCTGGATTCGTTGGAGTCGGCGGTGTAGTGTGGTGCTGCACGGGACGTTACACGGTGTGGCTGCTTCTGACCAAGTGTCGTCCTCACTGTCCCCCGTTTGGCAAGGAGTAAGAGAGACGCCACTGGGCATCTTGGGCGCCATCTGGTGGTCGGAGATTGCTGGAAGTTGCTGGGTATCGCCACTAGCAGGTTAGGGGAAGGATAGTGCCCCCTGGATCTATAACCTGCAAAAGTACACGGGAGCTGAGCAGGACTGGAAGCTCGTGTACCTGAAAAAAGTCTGAGGAAAGGAGGAAAAGGTGGTGGAGACATAGAGAGTGGCAGAAAGCGGGCTCACAGGACAGAGGTAAGTGGATAACAGTAAAAAAAAAAAAAAGGGAAACATTTATAGCTGAGGGTCTTTTGCAAGAGGTAATTCCAGAGGTGGCTGTAGTACACCTTGAAAGCAAAAGGAAAGGAAAAGCGAAGGAAAACAGCCTGGAAAGTCCCTACTCCCTTGGAAGCAAGTAAGCGGAGAGGGAGAGCTTAAAGACATGGCGCCAGGAAAGAATAAACGTCGGAAAGCACCTAAGAACTCAAAACTTCCAGGTAATACAAGCGAAGGAGAAGAGGATATAATAGATCTTCCCACTGACTTGGAAAATGTGTTAACTACACCTACCAGAAATATAACATCGGTACTGGTGTCAACAGCATCCTCCAGTACAATTAAACAAAAGGGGCCGATGTCCGCTAAGTCTGCAGGTGGAAAGGGTGGCTCCTCAGTCTCAAAATCTATTAAAGACTTCTTTGGTAAGCATTTTAAAGAAAAGGAGACACCAGAAAGGGAATCAAAAGCGGTGGAGACCCCAAAACTGACTGAGATCATGATATCAGACACCGATTCCCTGAACCAGACAAATTTTGACACTGCTAACATCCCGATAGTACCTCGGCTGTCTTCCTCCCCACGGCTGTTTCAATCAGTATTAAGCCAAGACTCCGAGGGAGAGGGGGAGGAGGAAGAGAAAGAAAATGAAAATCAGACCGATTTACACCCGGCGAGGGAAGCTGCTGAAGCTGGTATCAATGAAAAAGACAGTCTAGAGAACGTAAATCTAGCCTATACTGTGATATCAGGCCTACCCGTGAATAGTTTAGAGGTGACGGGTACCTCGAGCTCATCAATGCTTGAGGTTATGTTGATGCTCCAGAAAACTCTACAAGGAATCCTAGAGGTTTCAGTGGTAAATAACGAAATTCTAAAAACCCATAGCAAGCAGTTTAATAACATAATTGGGGAATTGATGCAGATTAAAGGCCAAATGCCTTCCCTTGTAAGACCTGTAGAGAACGAAGCTAACGAGGTGGGAGAAACATCAAGGACAAATACACCAAATGAAGAGGAACCCAATGTATATATTTCCCGCTGTCCCATGATCGTAAGGAGATATGGCGAAAGTAGGCGTTGCCTGAAGAGGAGAATAGGGAAAAAGGTCCAACGGGTTAGACCGGCTGTAGAAAAGGTGATCAGGAAACAGGCACCCTATGACCTAAGGCCCAGGGACAAGGCAGGAAGAGTAGAATTGGATAATGTAACCCCAGTAGACACTAAGGCAAGCACCCCAGGTCCCCAGGAAAAATCAGGTTGGGTCCAAGGTAAATGTGTGACTAAGAACGCAAAGGCCGCTAAGAGGATGCCAAGGGGGAGGAAAGAGGCTTCAGAACCTATACGGGAAATAGAAATGTCCACCGAGGCAGGGCCCAGTAATCTATCCCCGGTAAATAATTGGATGAAGGGTGAGAGAGTAGTAAGCAACCTGAAGAGAAGGAATAAAGGCCCAGAGGAAAGTCATAAGTCTCTACAGGCACCCAAGATTGTGGACACCTGGCTATACCTAGAACCAATGAGTCAGGGATATGGGGGGAAAAGGGGTAAGAAATTAAAACCCCTACACCGCTCGCAGTTACTATTCTCATTTGCTAAATGCCCCAGCTTAAAATATGTCAGTTCTGAGGATTTAAAAGAAGTGGGGTTTTTGGTTAATGCTAAAGGTGAGGAAATAACAAAGGTCCTTCTCCACTCAGCTTTGATAAAAGTCGCAGTGGAAAAAGCAGAAGCAGAGATGTTAAGAGAAGGAATTAGACTAGTAAAGAGAGAGGATCTGAATATGGTTAACCAAGGGCACAAATTTCTTAGAAACCATGCAGGGCTGGGAGAAAGGCAAATAAAAATTATTTCATCTGGATGGAGTAATAAGGAAGGCCTGGCAATTACAATTGTTCCTAAAAAGCTGGGGTGGGGGGATAAAGATGTCTTGGATGGGAACAGGTATAGAGAGCTGGCTTACTTAGACCAGGAGGAGGAGGAGGGGAATTTAAGTAACATCGATTAGGAAACTGGGTCGTCGCACAGCCTGCGTATCTTGTCTTGGAATATTAATGGCTACAAAAGAATATGGCCTCAAGAGATTTTCAGAAATCTCCTCGGAAAGACCGATATCTTGTGCCTACAGGAGACATGGCTGTGCGACGAATCCCTTGTTACGGAAGGTTTTACCAGTCACATAAAACCTGCAAGAAAGAATAAAAAGGGTAGGGCGTCAGGTGGTCAGATGACGCTGGTCTCCACAAGGATAGTGAGAGACATCTTCCATCTCGACTTAACATGTATCTGGGCACTAGGGAGCAGAGTGTTGATCCTAAATAACAACATAAGGGGTGAAGGTTTTTGTATTATCAACGTGTACATACAGAAAGGCGAAAAACATGAGTATAAAGCAGAGTTGGATCGCTTAAAAAAGGATTTAGAGAATTTACAAGAACTCTACCCAGGAGATGTGATTTTAATTTTGGGGGATTTTAATCATAGATTGAATCCCCTAAAAACAGATGCCTGGAATAGTGATATACTAAAAGTGTATAATATAGAGCCTGCAATGTTCATCAACACCGAGCTCTCAAATCAGGATGTGGAGCTTGGACGGCTGTTGGGGGCTATGGGTCTGGTTTGTGTGAACGGTAGGAAAGAAGGAGATCGGCCCGCTAAGCGGACATTTAAAATAGGACAGCAATTGTGCCCGATTGATTATGTTTTTATTCAGGCCTGGTGCTTCCACTCAATTCTACATTTTGAAATTCTTCAAGTAGAGGGCAGCGATCATTTCCCATTATTGTTAGAAATGTTGGTAAATAAGGCTCCGCCAAGACAGAAGGTGTTGAACGTCGAGGTCGAATATCCGAAGCGACTTACAACTCGGATAAGTGAAGAACATCTAAACAAACTGAAGGACTTTCAGTTAGTAGCTGACTTAGAAAACCTAGTAATGGGGGAAGAGCTATCCTGGTATGAGGAAATGATAAGACAACTTGTAGAATGCCTTAGAATAAACATTAAACGGGGGAAGCATAGTTTGACAACGAAACTCCCATTACATGCTACTAATAACCCATGGTTTGATGCAGATTGCCGCAAAGCAAAGGCTGCTATTAGAAAGAGTGAAAGAAGCCTTAGGCGCAGTTACAATGAATTAGAACATCAAACCCTTAAGAAACAAAGGATAAAATATAAGGCATCAATTAGAGACAAAAAAAAGATCTTTTAAAGAAAATTGCTGGAAGAGTCTATTAGTGGCAATTGAAGAAAAAAATGTCAAAGGCTTCTGGAAATTGATACAGGAATGTACAGGGAAAATATCAGGGTCCATGCAATGTTCTGTTCCAGAGGACAAGTGGGTAATTTACCTTGAGGAGATCTATGGCAATTGGCCAAGGAGGGAGGCAATACAACCATCTAGTTGGCCAGGAGTGAGGGAAGAAGTAATGGCGCAGTTCTCCCTAGGTCACATCAAAATCATGATAGCGACCTTAAATTTAACACGAGCTGCTGGCCCAGACAATTTACCCGCCATTATTATAAAAACAAATATAGATTGGTGGGCCAATTTGTTTGCAAAGACGTTCTTAAGTATACTAAAAACAGGACCATTACCAGATAGCTGGAAAGGGGCTATCATTAGACCCATACACAAACAAGCATTGGAAATGCAATAGGTCTCGGATTTATTTGAGTTAGAGCTAATGGCATTGTAAATGGCAATGTCTTTTAGCCATGTGTTATGGAGTGTATGCATGTGGTGTGTGATGGAATTATGTGGTATGGATTGGAATTGTTCACCCTGCGCACTCACTGCTCTGCACTCACTGCTCTGCACTCACTGCTCTGCACTCACTGCTCTGCACTCACTGCTCTGCACTCACTACTCTGCACTCACTACTCTGCACTCACTACTCTGCACTCACTACTCTGCACTCACTACTCTGCACTCACTACTCTACACTCACTACTCTACACTCACTACTCTGCACTCACTACTCTGCACTCACTACTCTGCACTCACTACTCTGCACTCTGCACTCACTACTCTGCACTCACTGCTCACTACTCTGCACTCACTGCTCACTACTCTATACTCACTACTCTATACTCACTACTGTGCACTCACTACTGTGCACTCACTACTGTGCACTCACTACTGTGCACTCAACTACTGTGCACTCACTACTGTGCACTCACTACTGTGCACTCACTACTCACTACTGTGCACTCACTACTCACTACTGTGCACTCACTACTGTGCACTCACTACTCACTACTGTGCACTCACTACTCACTACTGTGCACTCACTAATCTGCACTCACTACTCACTACTCTGCACTCACTACTCTGCACTCACTACTCACTACTCTGCACTCACTACTCTGCACTCACTACTCACTACTCTGCACTCACTACTCTGCACTCACTACTCACTACTCTGCACTCACTACTCTGCACTCACTACTCTGCACTCACTACTCTGCACTCACTACTCTGCACTCACTACTCTGCACTCACTACTCTGCACTCACTACTCTGCACTCACTACTCTGCACTCACTACTCACTACTCTGCACTCACTACTCACTACTCTGCACTCACTACTCACTACTCTGCACTCACTACTCTGGACTCACTACTCACTACTCTGCACTCACTACTCTGCACTCACTACTCTGCACTCACTACTCACTACTCTGCACTCACTACTCACTACTCTGGACTCACTACTCACTACTCTGCACTCACTACTCTGCACTCACTACTCTGCACTCACTACTCACTACTCTGCACTCACTACTCTGCACTCACTACTCTGCACTCACTACTCTGCACTCACTACTCTGCACTCACCACTCACTACTCTGCACTCACTACTCTGCACTCACTACTCTGCACTCACTACTCTGCACTCACCACTCACTACTCTGCACTCACTACTCTGCACTCACCACTCACTACTCTGCACTCACTACTCTGCACTCACCACTCACTAGTCTGCACTCACTACTCTGCACTCACTACTCACTAGTCTGCACTCACTACTCTGCACTCACTACTCACTAGTCTGCACTCACTACTCTGCACTCACTACTCACTAGTCTGCACTCACTACTCTGGACTCACTACTCACTACTCTGCACTCACTACTCTGCACTCACTACTCTGCACTCACTACTCTGCACTCACTACTCACTACTCTGCACTCACTACTCACTACTCTGCACTCACTACTCACTACTCTGCACTCACCACTCACTACTCACTACTCTGCACTCACTACTCACTACTCTGCACTCACTACTCTGCACTCACTACTCTGCACTCACTACTCTGCACTCACTACTCTGCACTCACCACTCACCACTCACTACTCTGCACTCACCACTCACTACTCTGCACTCACTACTCTGCACTCACCACTCACTAGTCTGCACTCACTACTCTGCACTCACGGCTCACTAGTCTGCACTCACTACTCTGCACTCACTACTCACTAGTCTGCACTCACTACTCTGCACTCACTACTCACTAGTCTGCACTCACTACTCTGCACTCACTACTCACTAGTCTGCACTCACTACTCTGCACTCACTAGTCTGCACTCACTACTCTGCACTCACTACTCTGCACTCACTACTCACTACTCTGCACTCACTACTCACTACTCTGCACTCACTACTCTGCACTCACTACTCTGCACTCACTACTCTGCACTCACTACTCTGCACTCACTACTCTGCACTCACTACTCACTACTGTGCACTCACTACTCTGCACTCACTACTGTGCACTCACTACTCTGCACTCACTACTGTGCACTCACTACTGTGCACTCATTACTCACTACTCATTACTCACTACTCTGCACTCACTACTGTGCACTCACTACTGTGCACTCACTACTGTGCACTCACTACTCTGCACTCACTACTGTGCACTCACTACTGTGCACTCACTACTCACTACTCTGCACTCACTACTCACTACTCTGCACTCACTACTCTGCACTCACTACTCTGTACTCACTACTCTGTACTCACTACTCTGCACTCACTACGGACTACTCTGCACTCACTACGCACTACTCTGCACTCACTACGCACTACTCTGCACTCACTACGCACTACTCTGCACTCACTATGCACTACTCTGCACTCACTACTCTGCACTCACTACTCACTACTCTGTACTCACTACTCTGTACTCACTACTCTGCACTCACTACTCTGCACTCACTACTCTGCACTCACTACTCTGCACTCACTACTCTGCACTCACTACTCACTACTCTGCACTCACTACTCACTACTCTGCACTCACTACTGTGCACTCACTACTGTGCACTCACTACTCACTACTCTGCACTCACTACTCACTACTCTGCACTCACTACTCACTACTGTGCACTCACTACTCACTACTCTGCACTCACTACTGTGCACTCACTACTCTGCACTCACTACTGTGCACTCACTACTCACTACTGTGCACTCACTACTCACTACTCGGCACTCACTACTCACTACTCTGCACTCACTACTCTGCACTCACTACTCACTACTATGCACTCACTACTCTGCACTCACTACTCTGCACTCACTACTCTGCACTCACTACTCACTACTGTGCACTCACTACTCTGCACTCACTACTGTGCACTCACTACTCACTACTGTGCACTCACTACTCAGCACTCACTACTCTGCACTCACTACTCTGCACTCACTACTCTGCACTCACTACTCTGCACTCACTACTCACTACTCTGCACTCACTACTCACTACTCTGCACTCACTACTCACTACTGTGCACTCACTACTCTGCACTCACTACTCACTACTGTGCACTCACTACTCTGCACTCACTACTCACTACTCTGCACTCACTACTGTGCACTCACTACTCTGCGCTCACTACTCACTACTCTGCACTCACTACTCACTACTCTGCACTCACTACTCTGCACTCACTACTCTGCACTCACTACTCTGCACTCACTACTCACTACTCCTGCACTCACTACTCACTACTGTGCACTCACTACTGTGCACTCACTACTCTGCGCTCACTACTCACTACTCTGCACTCACTACTCTGCACTCACTACTCTGCACTCACTACTCTGCACTCACTACTCTGCACTCACTACTCTGCACTCACTTCTCCTGCACTCACTACTCACTACTGTGCACTCACTACTCTGCACTCACTACTGTGCACTCACTACTGTGCACTCATTACTCACTACTCTGCACTCACTACTGTGCACTCACTACTGTGCACTCACTACTGTGCACTCACTACTGTGCACTCACTACTCTGCACTCACTACTGTGCACTCACTACTCTGCACTCACTACTGTGCACTCACTACTGTGCACTCATTACTCACTACTCTGCACTCACTACTCTGCACTCACTACTGTGCACTCACTACTGTGCACTCACTACTGTGCACTCACTACTCTGCACTCACTACTGTGCACTCACTACTGTGCACTCACTACTCACTACTCTGCACTCACTACTCACTACTCTGCACTCACTACTCTGCACTCACTACTCTGTACTCACTACTCTGTACTCACTACTCTGCACTCACTACGCACTACTCTGCACTCACTACGCACTACTCTGCACTCACTACGCACTACTCTGCACTCACTACGCACTACTCTGCACTCACTACTCTGCACTCACTACTCACTACTCTGTACTCACTACTCTGTACTCACTACTCTGCACTCACTACTCTGCACTCACTACTCTGCACTCACTACTCTGCACTCACTACTCTGCACTCACTACTCACTACTCTGCACTCACTACTCACTACTCTGCACTCACTACTGTGCACTCACTACTGTGCACTCACTACTCACTACTCTGCACTCACTACTCACTACTCTGCACTCACTACTCACTACTGTGCACTCACTACTCACTACTCTGCACTCACTACTGTGCACTCACTACTCTGCACTCACTACTGTGCACTCACTACTCACTACTGTGCACTCACTACTCGGCACTCACTACTCACTACTCTGCACTCACTACTCACTACTATGCACTCACTACTCTGCACTCACTACTCTGCACTCACTACTCACTACTGTGCACTCACTACTCTGCACTCACTACTGTGCACTCACTACTCACTACTGTGCACTCACTACTCAGCACTCACTACTCTGCACTCACTACTCTGCACTCACTACTCACTACTCTGCACTCACTACTCACTACTCTGCACTCACTACTCACTACTGTGCACTCACTACTCTGCACTCACTACTCACTACTGTGCACTCACTACTCTGCACTCACTACTCACTACTCTGCACTCACTACTGTGCACTCACTACTCTGCGCTCACTACTCACTACTCTGCACTCACTACTCACTACTCTGCACTCACTACTCTGCACTCACTACTCTGCACTCACCACTCACTACTCCTGCACTCACTACTCACTACTGTGCACTCACTACTGTGCACTCACTACTCTGCGCTCACTACTCACTACTCTGCACTCACTACTCTGCACTCACTACTCTGCACTCACTACTCTGCACTCACTACTCTGCACTCACTACTCCTGCACTCACTACTCACTACTGTGCACTCACTACTCTGCACTCACTACTCACTACTCTGCACTCACTACTCTGCACTCACTACTCACTACTCTGCACTCACTACTCTGCACTCACTACTCTGCACTCACTACTCTGCACTCACTACTCTGCACTCACTACTCTGCACTCTGGAAACTCACTACTCACTACTCAGCACTCTGCACTCAGCTGGTGGTGTCTGTGTGTGCATGGCAGTGGTGGTGTGCGTGTGTGCTTATCAGTGGTGGTGTCTGTGTGTGCATGGCAGTGGTGGTGTCCGTGTGTGCATGGCAGTTGTGGTGTGCGTGTGTGCATGGCAGTGGTGGTGTGCGTGTGTGCATGGCAGTGGTGGTGTCCGTGTGTGCATGGCAGTGGTGTGTTGTGCATGGCAGTGGTGGTGTACGTGTGCATGGAACCTACTTGCAATCAGACGTGTTGGTTGTCACCAGAATGCTTCGTTACTGCTGCCGGTAATGCTGCTGGATGCTAGGACGTGAAGAGCACACCACTCACTTGAGTCGGGTCCAGCAACTTTTTGAATATCCGACCTCACTTCCTTCCAGAGGAGGATGCGAGGTCACAGCCACGACACACATAACCACTGCCCGGGTCTCCATGCTATTAGGCAGTGAGTCAGTGTTCATCTTTCTTTTCCCGCTCGCCAGCAGTTAAGTCACCCATTCTTTCAGCTCAGTTTGATTCTGGTGGTTAAGTGACACCGCGGGAGCATTTCTTCATCGCTCCAGCGGTACTTAGTAATCGTCTCGGGCGGCATCAATGCTGTAGCGGCTGGGAGCCGACAGAGGGGGCACTAACAGCAACAGTCAGTGAGGTAATAAATAGCATGTGAATAAATGTGACATGCAGTAGACACGGCCCTGATAGGTAAGTGCCGGTGCTAAGCACCAGAAAGCACCGGCACAATTAGCAAAGCAACCCGCTTCTCCCTATGTACTGGCGACCTTAGACCTGCTGCTTCAGCTGCGGGGGGCGCGCGCAGCCGTGAACGGCGGCTGCGCGCGAGCACTAGCACGCAATCTGAGAGGCAGGGACGGCACGCGACTGGGGCAAGCCGGTGTGTCCTGTTGAAAGAGGGTACCCCTCCTTAGGTGCTCGGTGACTTGTTGGGGGCCTGTTGACGACTGTGCACCTGCCCGTCCTTGTGCAAGACAGTCTGTCCAGTGCTCACCCTCATTTGGCGAACGTCACCATGGAGCGCAAAGACACGCCGAGACGAGGTAGGAAGGGGGGGGGGGGTGTCTCTGTGTGTGCTTGCGCATGCGCTGCGGCGAGGGGGGGTTGTTCTGTATGTGTGTGTGTGAGTGTGTGTGGGTGAGTGTGTGTATGTGCGGCGAGGGGGGGGGGGTGGTCTGTATGTGCGTGCGTGCGTGTGAGTCTGCTTCCAAGGAGCCATGGGAGACAGGAAGCGCGCGCGACCTGATCCCAGTTCCAAGGTTGCGCGTGCACCTCGCTTGTCTGTCTCCCTTGACTCCTCGAAAGCCAGAATGATTACAAAAGAGTCTCGGAACGACAGATTGCTTCGCAATCTGTTCGCAGTTCCGAGACCTAAAAAGGTGATGTAAACTCCCCCAAAAACTACCGCCTGATAAATCTCTTGGACATTGGGGAAAAAGTGTTCTCTAAAATTATTTTGGGGTTGCTAAAAGATTGGGCTGAAGAAAATGGTATAGTACCTCCTGAACAGGGGGGTTTTAAAGAAGGTCATTCAACTGTGGATCATTGCTTTGCCCTCTGGGCGGTAGCGCGGAAGTCCATAGAGCAAAGGGGTAACCTGTTTTGCTGCTTTGTGGACTTCCGCGCAGCATTTGATCTTGTAAGCAGGGAGCAACTATGGTCTACCTTGAAAGGCTATAAATTATATGCAGACCTGTTAGCCCTTATCCAGGCCTTGCATACAGACAACTGGGCCCAGGTAGTCCTGGATGTGGAGGGTGGATTATCTGGTAGGATCCAGATTGGAAATGGCCTTAGGCAGGGGTGCGTATTAGCCCCGTTGCTCTTTTCTTTGTTTATAGCGGACCTACCCCAGATCCTAAAAGAGGCTAGAGGGGCGAGTCCAAAGTTAGGGGGTAACCATATATCCTGTCTGCTTTATGCAGACGATCTGGTGATCATGGACCAGACGGAGATAGGTTTGCAGAGGAAACTAGATATGTTCCATAAATACTGCCTCAATAAAAAATTGGTAGTAAATATGGAAAAGACTAAAATCCTATGTTTCGGCAAAAGTAAGACCCGGTTCCCTTGGTATTTGGGTACGGAACTTCTTGAGAGAGTATCGGAATATAGATATTTGGGTGTATGGTTTACGAGTAACCTGAATTGGACCACCCATCTGGAGGCTTTAAAAATTAGGGCAGCAGCTTCTATAAAGGGCTTAAAAAGGTTTAATAGCTTTTACGGAGATTTGTCAGACGGGCCGGTTATTAAGGCCTATCTGGCAATGGTCCCCGCGCAATTCCTATATGGATCAGAGGCTCTCCTCCTCAGTGGGAAAAAAGGTTGGGATAAAGAGGAGGGTATGATCCTGAAAAGCTTATTCTCGTTACCTAAATCAGCTATGGTACAGGCAGCAAGATTGGAGATGGGAGTCACTTCCTGGGCAATTACAACCAGGATGGCACTAATACGGTTTTGGCAGCGTCTGGAGATAGGGGAGGCGCCCAGAAAAATATCACAGTGGTGTAGAGAGGAAATTACCTCCAGTGAGTTATCATGGGCTAAAGAAGTCAGACTCTCATTAAAGGAAGCTTATGGGAAGTTAGGAATAGAACTAGATGCCCAGTTAGGACACACCAATATAGGCAAAAAAGAACTACGGTCGTTGGGAGCGGATGTGTCCCGTACTTGTGATCACGAGTACCTTCGGCAAAAAATATCAGTGTCCCATATGATCCAAGTATGGAATTCAGAAGATCATCCTTACCCGTACTTGGATAGATTGCCGAATCAGAAATTAAGAAGAGAGGTTTTAAAACTGAGAATGGGTGTAAACCCCTGTTATGTAAATACCAGGGTTAAAAACCTCATGATTAATAGTAATGGTAATTGCACATGTACATTAGGCTCCACCTGTGACATTACTCATGTTTTATTAGACTGCAGGAGGACCCTTGGTATACGTAAGGAGATTTTAGCCCCGTTATTCAAAAATTACAGGATTACGAATAGGAAGCAGGCTGCAGAGCTCCTGGTGGGGATGGGAAACCTGGATATAGCCTGCGCCTTGGGGGAATACATGATTCGAGTTAGGGAGCTCCTCCAGAATACAGAGTTATAGGCATATGTTATCGAGACTGTACTCTAATGTATGTATTATGTTTGGAAGGTCTAGTCAGATATGTTTTCTCATGTGTTTTTAACATCTCAGGAGGATACTGTTAGAAATAATGTTGCCAGGGTTATCCTCCGGGAAATGACTGAATTGCAATTTTATACATTTTAACTCGTGTTTTTATAAAGTTTATAAATGTATAGTGTATACTTTTATGGTTGTAATAACTCAAATAAAGTTTTAATGACTGACTGAGAAGGCTAAATAAAGTATTTCTATCTGACTTAAATACTTATGCAGACTTTCCTATTCATTAAAAAATATTTAAGCGCGGCACAATTTCGGAGAAGACGCTGATAGACGGAGTCCCCCCACTATTTTTAGAGAGGGGACGCCATACCCCTTTGACCAAGACCGAAAGTTGCTCAGAGGCATTTGTAGTGCCACTTTGTGTCGCAATACCTATTTTTGCACCATCGCATTCACTTAATGTGCACTCGGGGTGCTTTAACAATTCTTCCACCTGGTGGCATCATCTCTTTTGACATTAATAGCACCGGAGGGGCTTAGCGTTGATTACAAAGTGCCACACATCTGTTTAAAAAGGTTGTCATTATGCACCATTATGTACTGATATGTAAAAACCCGAGGTGGTTTATCAAAAGTAAAACAGAAATCAGAAATGTTTCTTTGACGTTTCTGTGTGGTTACATTTTTGTTTTTGTAATTTGCAATCAGTAGGCTACTTCTGAGCGCTGGCACAGAACTCCAAAATGTTCTGCTGAAATTTTTGTGTGATTACATTTTTGTAACACGCATATCAGTCTACTTCCAAGTAGCCGGATAAAATAAACACATGGTCAAAACTGTGACGTCCTGTCATATTATTTTCATGTATTAAAAATAAATGCCTGTGCCTTCATGCGTCATGTTGTCAATTTTCACCCATAATTAGACTATTTTATATAGACAAAGAGGATCATTTATGAGAAAGTCACGCAGTGCAGCGCTAGTCATCTTGTTGCCCTGCACTGCGTGACAGGGAGAGGGCAGGAATGGGCCATATTTAAAGCAATACAGCATATTGCTCTCCTTTCCCATGAGCTGGCTCTACTTGGCAGTCTAACACCAATGCAGGCTCCCTTGTACTATGGTGCAAGGGTGCATGTGTTGCATACTGAATTGTTTTTGCGCAGGAAGGGGCACCTTCCTGCACAAAACAAATCCTAGGAGGCATATTCTCCTTTCTATGTGTGCTGCAGAATGCAGCACACATAGTGGAAGAAACAAGGGAGAAATAGAGACGTTTCTCCTAGTTACGCCTCGCCTAGGAAGGTGTAAGATTTTGGTGCCTTCCCATGTGTAGAAGTTCCTGTAGATCTGAAAATACTTCAAAAACCATCTGAGTTGCATGTGAACACCTACACAAGCCCATGGAAGGCCTTCCCAGGGCAGAGTAACACAGCACAGCGATTTGTGATACGTTGCTTTACTCCAGATTTTTGGAGCCACTCAGAGGCAAGCAAAGTGGGTATGTGTAGCTTCAAAAAATCTGACTTAAAGGTTTACTTCACGCATATACCACGTTACATGGCACAAACGCGGCACAAGTGTTTCATATATATGCCCCAAAGTCACAAGTTGCTTTAGTTACTGAGAATACACTGTATTGATGTGGAAATGCAGTGCATTAATTAATTCCTCCTGTATCTTTCAACCACCCGATTACTTCAGTTATCTGTTTACTATATACTCCATTTGATTCAACTATTCGTCATTTCTGTTTTTATCCTAAATATGTCTGTAAAGCATCTGTCACCGAGAAATGGGCCATGGTAGCACTATAATGGAAAAAACTACTAAAACGTCACTGACACCAATTTCATGAGTTCCAAATACTAAACAATATGCAGTTTAATATATTTATTTATTTGCAGATAAGGTACACAAATATCTCAGTTACTTAATACTATGCATAGGATCAAATGTTTAATAGCACAAGGATTATGCTTTAAATGTAGAGTTTCTTATTGTCTAAAACATTCACTGCTTTTTTGTCACATTTACAGACAAGCAACCTATCTGTACACTTAGGGGTCTATTAGGATGGCGGGCGGATTGCCACTGCCCGTCTGGCAGTGTCGATCCACCCGCCATTTTCCACCGCCCGCTTTCCATTTCACCCCTGCCAAATTACGATGGCAGTGAGGACCCCGGCGGACTGAAAGACCGCCTGTCGGACAGGGGACCGGGTAGAAAAAGGCTCCAATATGGTGGCGGTACCTAAAAGACACCGCCATCCATATTAGGATGGGCGGCGGTGCAGGGCTTTCCATGGCGGAGACACCGCCATGGAAAGCCAGACGGAGTTCACTTTTGGGAGCCCGTTGCGGGCCCCCAGGGGTTGGGAGCACACTTAGGGGGTACCCATGTTACCTCCCTCCATTTGCATGCACAATGTGGCCGGCACCGCAAGCCATGTATATATATTGTATATACATGTTTATGCTCATATATAAAGACATTCACTCAGATTTAACTGTAGAGTAACCCTGTTCCCTTTTACATGAGGTTTATGTTAGCACTGCGACATCACTTCCTGTGGCATCATGCAATGTGATGTCATTTAAAATTACATATGCTAACGACCCCCACTATTTTATTTATGACTTGTGCTCTGCTTTTAAGCACTTTCCCAGAACGCCACACACTGAGGATAACATCGACCTTTATGCAAATAAGACATGGGTCATTTGTTTGTATCCAAACCCACAGAGCCTGGCAGCATGGGACTGAGTTTGCTTCCGATTACTTGCTCCCTGTAAATAGTATTTGCATTGGTAAAACACACCTACTACATTCTTTTCTGTTCCACCTGCTCCTGAGATTCTAACAGGACACAGACCTGCTTTCTCTCTTACCTGTCCATTCAATAAGTCACAGTACACATTAATGGAGAATTCAAGAATAACTCATCTCCAGAAGTAAACCCTTCCTCAAGAAGCTGAGATTAAGCTACTAATCACATGTTTATACTAACATTATATGTTCTTTAACCTGTCCCTTCCAATCTCCTTTTGCTTTCACTTGAAAACCAACCCGCCCAAATATTGAGGGCTGGGCCTAGACGTGGCAGATGTGCAGTGTAAACACTAATAAAAAACAAAGTTAGTATAAGTGGATGCCTGCAGGACTCTCTCAGACTTTCTTATTACATTCTAATTGTGCTATCACTGCTAGTGTTGTGTCCTACCGCCCAGGAGCTCACACGGGACACGATGTGGATATTACAGGTATTCTCTTTATTGGTTGGCTTACATCATGCCTGTATCACGACCTCCTTCCTCGAGGTCCAGTTTCAGAATGTTTCCTCTCCCCTTGACCAGATGTGGTGTCCGGTGTCCCCTCGCCCCTGCGCTGTCCCAGGGTCCTAGTGCCCTTGTCCTGGACAGGACATCTTCCCCCTTGTTGCAAAACAAACATTTTTCTTTTTGAAAGAGGAAAGAGAGAGAGAGAGAGAGAGAGAGAGAGAGAGAGAGAGAGAGATGTTGCTCGATGGCCCATAGGCCTCTTCATTTACACCTCCTCAATTAGTCTCTTTTGTTTCATTTGTTTCCTTCTTGATCGCTGTTTTCTGATGTCCGCTTGAGCTTCTTCCTTTTGTGTGTCTTTCTACAGTTCTTGCTTTGGCCTTTCCGCTTCTCTTGCTTCTGCCTTGCTGACATACGACAGGTGCCCTGTGACGTGACACTGGCCAGGCTGCCGCCTTTGTCATCCGTTCTTTTGCTTTTGTCATCTTCAATTTGCCTCCGGGATCTCGTTGCCACATTTCCTCGCTTGTCCTTCTTTGACTATCGCGATTTCTCCTTTCTTTTATTGGTAAGTCTCTTCAGTCTGCACTTATTTTGTCATCCACTGGTGGCGTCTCGTCTTGTTCAGCTGTCGGGTGTTACTATCCATGCCTCTTCCATGGTGGTGTCTTTCTTTGTCTCTTGTTCTAGCTCTGACGTTGTTGCTGATATCGGTGCGTTGTTCTCTAGGATGTAGTTTAGGTGATCTTCTGCCCTTATTCTTGCGTCTTTTTTTGTATGGCCGTGGATGTCTGGACATGCAGTCTGCTAGATTTTGTTCTCTTTCATGCTTGTTAATTATTTTCACTTCGTAGTCCATCAACCTTCTTCCCCACCTTTCTGTCCTTGGTGGTATATTTGCTTTTCGGTTGCCATAAATCTTTCTTAGCGATTGGTGGTCCGTCACTACTGGTGATCTTGGTGATTCTTTTTCTGCTTTGTACTCCAGGTGATCTACCATTGGTGTTACCCAGGCTGTCGGTCCGTTTGCCGGCTCGATGATTTCTTGACTCATTGGTGATTTTCTCCCTTTCAGCTTTCCTAGTCCTCTTATTTGTTTCTGTTGTTCTCTTGAGATGTTCGTGGCGCCGCTGTCGAGCACGAGCCTCGCTTTGTGGGGCCCCACCTGTTCTTCTTTTCTATTTCTAGCACTTGTTCACTGACTCTTCGTGCTTTCTGTCATTTATTTTGTCCTTTTGCTCTTTTTGGCACTTATTTTCTTCCTTTGTTTTACTTTATTTGGCCTCTTCTGGGGTTTCTTAGTCCTTTTTCCTTATATTCTCATTTTTTTTTTTTTGGTATGCACTTGTATTATTTCTTTGTCTCTTTGTTTTATTTCTTTGTCTTCTCCTTTTCTTTATTTCTCTTTTCTAGGTGCTCTTTCTGGCACTCTTCTGTTTTCTGTGTTCTTCTTGGCACTCTTCTATTCTCCGTGCTCTTCCGGCACTCTTCTATTCTCTGTGCTCTTCCTGGCACTCTTTTGTTATTTCTTCTGTTATCTTCTTTCTTTTGTCCTCTTTTCTTTATCTCCTGTGCTTGTTTCTTTTCCTGGTGCTCAACTCGGCACTCTTCTTTATTTTCTCTTATGTGTCTTTATTTTCCTTTCTTTCTTTTTATTTGTTGTCTTTTTTTTCTTATTTACTGTTTTTGTCTTTGCTTGTTCTTTATTAGCGCTCAATTCCTTTAGTTCTATTCTCTTATTCGTCCTTGTCACCCTTTGTTCTTTCTTTATTTTCTTCTTTGTCTGTGCTTTGTTCTCTTGTATCTTCTTTATTTGCACCTGTTCGTTGTGCTGTCACCTTCTTTTCTGTTCATTGCTCTATTGCTGCTTGTTCAACCCTTATTTTCTTAATTTGCCTCTTTTTGCCTTTGCATATGCTTGTTTGTGCCTTTTTCTTAATTTCCTTTCTTTTCTTTCTTTTGTCCTTTTATTTGCCCCTTTTCTTCTGGTGTTTCTCTTATGTACATGTATTTATGTATTTATGCCCACTTGTTGTCGTTATTTGTCCTTCTTTGTGCCTTTTCTCCTCTTTGATCTGCACTTTCTGATGTTTTTCGCCCTTTGCCTGACTTTAAGATGGCCGCCGCGCTGGTTCTCTGTTCCTATTGGCTTGTACAGCCTGATTCTAAGATGGCCGCCGTCTTCTCGCTGGACTTCGCGGCCAATTGCGATGCAGCCTGACCTCAAAATGGCTGCCGCGCTTGTTCTTCGTCCCTATTGGCCCTTGCGCCTGGCCCCAATATGGCCGCCGAGACTCTCGCGAGAGCTCGCGCTGGCTTTTCTTTTATTCCTTGAAACTCGCGCTCTTTGGCTGGCGCTTACCGGATTAGTTTCTTCTTCGTTCGCGGCGGTCGGGGTGGGCTCCCACGTCGCTGCTTTCTTCTGGATGGCGCTTCACTCTTCCCTCTTCCTTTTGACCACGACGCAATCCAGGGTGGGCTCCTGGTTTCAATCGCGATGTTCCGATGGGCACAGCATGCAGTCCATCCCACCTTCGTCGCCAGATGTCGTGTCCTACCGCCCAGGAACTCACACGGGACACGATGTGGATATTACAGGTATTCTCTTTATTGGTTGGCTTACATCATGCCTGTATCACGACCTCCTTCCTCGAGGTCCAGCTTCAGAATGTTTCCTCTCCCCGGCCCTTGACCGGATGTGGTGTCTGGTGTCCCCTCGCCCCTGCGCTGTCCCAGGGTCCTAGTGCCCTTGTCCTGGACAGGACATCTAGCATGAAAGAAGAAAATGACGTAGTTCCTCACAGAGTTTGGCGAACGGGTACTCCATCTCAAAGTTGAGGGATATCCCGTCCGCCTTATAGCAAGTCCAACATGATATAATGAACCCTATATCGTTTAGACCAGATTCTAAATCTGGTAATTCACTGCTAGGACATAGAAACAGCTAACAAAACGTGTTACTCACTACTCCTACCTCATACAGGCCTTCCAGGCCAGGCTGACAGGATTGTCTCAGCCTGTCTGCACAGCACTGCTAGTCTGCTTTGACTGAAAGCAGAATGCACAGCTGCAGGAGGGGGAATGCGACATGGGAGTTGGTGGAATTGGCTAAGAATGAAAGGTAAGACATTTTTTCACATTTGTTACAGGGAAGAGTGGCCATATTAAGTATGGTTCCCCCCATTACTCCTCTGCCTGTATGCATCAGTTGAAAGCAGGTGAAGATGATTTTAAGGGCCATACATAACATAAGATTATAGATGGGTAAAAAGTGAATTACAGGGATGCCTTTCAACTCTGGATGATATCATAGACAACTATTGTCCATTTGCTGTCGCTCAGAACCAGCCTCGGCCAGTAGTGGGAGTACCGGCCAGGCGGTGACGTGGGGAGGGCGAGGGGCAGGGTGGGGGGGTAGTAATGTATGGATTATGGAGTTTAACAGGTAAGTAAACATATAAATTAATAAAACGAATTTTGTTGCGCGCACTGCATTGTATTTGGTGATGCAGTGCAAGCAACGAAATTCGCTTTATTTATTTTTATGTTTACTTGCCTGTAAAAGTCCGTAATCTATACATTACTACCCCCCACCCTGCCCCTCCCCCTCCACACATGACCGCCTGGCCGGTACTCCCACTACCGTCCGCGGCTGCTCAGAACCTCTCAGCGACAAACATCCCCGTAATTCACAGTTATACGTCTATAATTCTATATGTGATAAGGTGGATGGGATACCTGTCCCATTTGCTAGAGAGTAACCTGTCTGCCAAATTCTAAATCAGGTCACTATTTATTCTATTGTTACTTTATTTCAGGTGAATTGTGATATCACAATGCTTGCTGCAAGAACAAGAACCAGATATGAGAGTAGGTGACTCAGGGGGAATTACAACTGCTGGTTAGCTAAAAAAAAAAAGAGAATCAGTTTTTCAGCATGCTTCTGAATTTTTTTTTCAGGCGTATTCCATTTTCATTAGCTGCTAAGAATACATTAATGTGGCATTTATATATCATGCCGCTACAGTTCTCTACAAGAAAGTAAGGGCCAGATCTGCAATGAGATTTGGCATGCGCAAACAGGTTTGCGACCTGTTTGCACATGCTAAATCTGATACGGTCATGTACAAACACTGATTTGTGAGTCGTAAATAATTAGCAACTCCCAAACTAGTATTTTGCGATTCGCTATTAGGAGGCAATGTTCCCTTCCTAATAGCGACTGACAAGTCATGTACGAATGTTTTACAATTGTAGTCGCAAAGCGCTCGCAATTTACCGCCCTCTTCAAGTTAGTGGTAATGTAGTCGCAATTGGAAGGGGTCCCCTACCTCTTTGCAAATGCAGGGGAAAATAATTTTTAGGGGCGGGCTGAGGTACCAGGACCTTAAAAAATGAAACGAAAATGTAACTTTTTTTCTGCATGCAGTCTGTTTTCCTTTAAGGAAAAGGGGCTGCATTTTTTTTTAAACTGCTTTATTTAAAAGCAGTGCCAGACATGAAGGTCTGCTGAGGCCAGCAGGCCACATTCCCTGGGAGGGCTAGCCATTCCTAATGGGGTCACAAATTGCGAGTGCCTCACTAATATTCCTGAGCCTCGCATTTTGCAACCCAATTGGGAATCGCAATCAGTGTCTCTGACACTGTTGCACATTGTAAATTGAGACTCGCAATTCGCGACTCACAATTGAGTGCAAATTGTGAGTCGCAATTTACACTGATCGTACATCTGGCCGCAAGACTCTCTCTACTGGTTACCATACCTTCTAAGCTGCAGCTTGTGTGTATTTACAACACATTTCAATCTGCACATTAGCATGTTTATTTTGACACTACAAAATCTACTAACACTCTGGGTACCTACAACCATGAAAGGGTTATAATGAAGATGATGTGTGCTCTTGGCCATATATCATAAAGCAGAAAATACCCCTACAATATATAGAAATTATATTGCAAGTCAGCTTTATAAAAATGCTCAGCCTTTGGTGTCTCTTGGATTTGTGTGTGGCCTTGTATTATAGGGAATAAAATACCTTGTAGCACATCAAGAGATATTGCACCTCTGTGTTTTGTTACCTTATAAAAAACATAGGGCCTCATTTATGAAGGCCTTGTGCCACCAGTGCGTCACTTTTTCCCATTTTAAAAGTGACGCACCAGTGGCGCAAGGCCTTCGTAAATAAGGCCCATAGACTTTGGCTTCTTTACTCTATATGCCAAAGAATTCTTGGGTGGTTTGGAAAATCCTTATTCTATGTATAAACTCTTACATCCCCTCAAGAAACTCATTGGTGGCACAACTTTGTCCTCCCAGTCACTAGGTTTGCAGCTAATGTTGAAAAGTTCAGCTAACTCCTTCCTGTAACCCATTTCTCTATAAGAACCTTCCCTTTGAACATTGTTGCCTAATTGAACCTTTTCTCTAAACTTTGCCGCTGACTTAGGCAGCTCAGGCCATGATGAGCCCAAATTGGGAACCAAAGGCTTCTGTGGCAAAGACAGCTATATCAACTCCATGTTGCACCAAGCAACCATGTCTGACAGGTTGTAAGGGACCCTGTTAAGAGTCTCTCCCAAAGAAAATTTTTAATAGTTGTGTTCAAGTGTCAGGATGGGCTAACCTGAATTCTGGATCCAGGAAGAGAAATTAAGAGGTCCACAGTTTACCGCATCCCTGGACAACCATTCACAATTGGAATATGATGGTTAGCAGTAGATCCAGGGTAAGGGAAATAGGACAAGAGAGAAAATAGAGACATAATATTCACTTTTCACTCTGCCGAATGCTGTCATCAAAGCATGTCATAGTGCATCACATAAAAAAGATTACACCTTTATTATCAAGTCTATATGAATATTCAAAGTTAGTTGTAGGAAATTGGATTGTTGGTGGACTGGGGTGTGAGCTCTTGTCAAGCAGCAACCACAATCCATGTCAGAGGGAGGCACAGGCCAACCCTGTGCTCAACCCTCTGGTAGCTTGGCACAGAACAATCAGTCAATGTTTAAAGTATTTGTGCAACAATTCAAACAGTAATAAAGTGAAAAACACCACTCAAAAAGGATCCCACACCAAGTTTAAAAACATAGAGTACATTTTAATAAACACATCAAGACCCAAACAACAAAAATCCAATCAGTAGAGCCAGAGGTATGATTTTTAAAAGATTTTGTTGATAATAGAACCTAAAAGCACAAAGCGCCAACTAGGGATTACGGGTGAAGTTACAGAGCCAGTCCTCCTTCCCCATTCAAGGGGGCAACAGGCAGTAGGCCAGCACAGCAGGGATGCATTTTGTTCAGAGCAGCAGTCCAACAGAGTGGCAGACCTTTCAGCAGTACAGCAGTCCTTCTTCCTGGCAAAGCATTCACAGGCCCCGAAGATTACTGAAGAGTTGGCATCTGAAGTCCCCTTTTTATACCTTGGTGTTCTGATTCTGGAGAGTGGGAGAAGCTTTCAGACAGTGGCTTTGAAAGACATGGAATTTACTCCTGACTCCTCCTCCCTGGCTTCAAGCTGGCTGCAGTGACAATATGGGGTAATCAACCCCTTTGTGTGAAAGCAGAGCACAGGCTATTCTGTTTATTTTATTTTTTATGGAGTTTTATATATCGCGAACTGACATGAGCTGAAGAACATAGTACCACCACTGAGATAGTGACAAAAATGTTGTTTATTTATTTCCCCTTTTGTAACATAGATACACCTCTGGGAGAAGAGTCTAGGGCAGATGATAGTGGTGCACAGCAGGAGCAGGTCCAGATGGAGGAAGGGCAGGATAAGGGAACAGCAATTGAGGCAAGTTGTTCAAATGTCCAGGCAAGTGATGCATACAGGTCATTGCAGGCTCCAGCGCATGTCATACCAGCAGCACAGCAGCAAGCACCATCCCAGCGCACTCTGGGCACCAGGATCCGGGTTCTGTGTCTGACACAGCAGTCGGGAAGGCGACTTCAAGCTAGGATGCACACATCCACCCATACTGGAGCAGCCACTCAGGCTGTGTTTGGTGGCCTGGAGCAAGCCATGTTGAAGGTTCAGCGCCTGCAACAAAAACAGAGTAGACTGATCAATTCAAAGCTGAGCCAGGGGTTCCTAAACATAACACAACAGATGGCTGAAAACCAGGCCCACATTGAGGGAAAATGCCCTTACAGGGGTTATTTGGCAGCTGTGCACAGAGTTTTTTGAGGAGTGAGTGCAGCAGAGGAGAATGGAGCACAGCAGGGCACACAGAATTGACTCAAAGACCAGGGCAATCGGTAGGCTGGCAACAGCAACAACACAACACACCAAGGGCACCCTGGCTCTGCAGATTGAAATGAGCCACTACAGTGATGACGTTGCATGCAGGCTGCAACAAATAACAGCTGCAGTGGAGGCAATCCCAAAAAAATGATTGCTACTGGAGGAGCCACAGAGGCAGCAGACAGTGAGGTGTCCAGCAGCAGCAATGTCTCTACTGCAGAAACACCTATGCAGCGGTGATGCAGCAGTGGGGGCTACTAATCCCATGTGCCAGAATCACACATGCTGGGCGTAGAGGCAAGAAAATATTTTTTTACACAAATGTGCCTGTTTTCTTATTCTGGTGGGGCAGTAACCACATGACATGTATACTTTCATTTGGTTATGTGTATTGAGATGGACAGGTTGTCCAGCATTGTTTACTGACATTCCCTTCAAATAAAGGGAACTTAAAATTGTTAAGTTCATATTTTGTAGTGTCATTTGTTGTGTGCAGAGTGTCAATGGTTATAACGTAACTTGAAAAATAATGTCTGGCCATGTGGTCTCTGCGCCTTCTCCCATCTGCTGCTGAGCTTCCCTCATTTGGCTGTTGGGCTGATGGGCCAGGGTCTTCATCTCCTGAGTCTGATTCAGACACCTCTATGGACAAGCCATGTCTGCAGACAATGTTGTGGAGCATGGCACGGGTTGCCACAATTTTGCAGACTGTCTCAAGTGCATACTGCAAGGTTCCCCCACTCTTCTGAAGACACCAAAATTGTGATTTTAGGATGCCAAATCGGCACCCAATGACTGACCTGGTGCATCTATATGTCCTATTGTACCGCCTTTCATGTATGTTGTTGGAAGACAGGTATGGTGTGATGATCCATTGATGCATGATATACGCACTGTCACCTGGGGGTATATTTATGATGGTGAGACAACATACAGACAGACATTAAAGATCAAATGCATTTCACTGTGGACATGAAAATTCAGTAGCTAGTAGGTATCCTAAATCTAAGTCACCTCTTTCTAATTTCTGGTACATGCCACTGTGTCCGAAGATGTATGAGTCATGGGTGCTTCCAGGATCTTTAGCAACAATGTCTGTGATGATGTAGTTTGCGTCACAGACAACTTGGGTGTTGAGGGAATGTGTGCTTTTCCTACAGCATATGTATTCTATGCGTTAGGGGGGACATATGGGAACATGGATCCCTTCTATGCACCCTATGACCTGTGGAATCCTTGCTATTCTATAAAGTTGCAGTTTTGTATTTTCAAGTTCCTCATCATTCCTGGGCAGGTACATGTCATGTCATGTCATGTCATAAATTCGTGTAGAGCGCACTTATCACCGGAAGGTCTCAAGGCGCTTGCAGCAAAAAAACAGCAATATCAGACAGCAAACCTAAACCTGCCAAAACAGTTACTTAGGAAAAAGCCAGGTTTTAAGCGTTTGACAAAAGCATTTATGGTCTACTATGGATAAAACGTGTGATGACAATTCATTCCATAGCACGGGGGCAAGATTAGAAAAAGAACGACCACCATTACGGGACATATGATTTAGTACCAGACCTTAACAATCTTCTTGGTATATACCATTGAAGTTTTGTTGCTAGGTAATTAGGGCCGGTGTCGTACATTATCTTGTGTGTGAGACTAAAGATTTTAAAATGGCTTCTTTGTCGCACTGGAAGCCAGTGAAGAATTTTAAGATTTGGAACAGAAGGGGATCTAGAGGGAAGCTCAAGAACAAGTCTGGCCGCAGCATTCTGAAGGGTCTGAAGCTTGGAGATGTGTTGATGGATGTGGTGTAGCATGCCATATAGGAAATTGTGTAAGAAACCAAAAACGTACTATGTGACACACCTTAGGCCACTGTAATGACATATTGGAAGCTACCAGTGGCCAATAGGTGGAGGGAGCACAACACCTGCACATGTGGGGATTGCATTGCTGGGCAGGGTTCCGCTTTCCAAATGTGGCGTCACAGTGTCTATGAGCTCTAGGATGACAGGCTACTCAGCCTGTACTGGTGATAACTCTTTTCCTCTGTGTTCTCAAACAATGTCAGCCTGACTCTGGAAATTCTCTCCTGTCTCCGCCTCCTATGCTGAGCAGCCAGTATCCACATCCTCCTCACTATCACATACAGGGCAGCCATTGCGGGAAGATTTCCGATGCATTCTGGGCCAGTTTTTATTGATTGGGCCTGTTTACCACCTGATTCTGATTAGTAGTAAACTGCATGCGCATATGGGACAATTTGCTCATATTCGCTATTTGAGATTTGGTCTGTACATTGTAATTTGTGACTCGCAAATTGTGTGTCGCTTTTTTCTGAACACAAACACCGCTCATATTTTTTACGAGTCGGTATTTATTCGCATCGAAATATAATGATTTGCAAGTGCCTTTCATGCATTGCTCTTTACCATTTTTGCATCCTGAAATCGTTTTGCGGCTGATTTTGCACTCGCAAAATGGCTGTACATCTGGGCTATGGTCCTTGAAATACTCTGCGAGCACCCTAAACAGTATATATCTTTAACCACTCTCAAATGGAAACCTATACATGCCATAAGCAAGCCTTTCTTGAGGACAATTTGTTCAAATGCCAATCCGAGACTGAAAGTGCTTAATCATCAAAAGAAAAATCAATAGTCTGTGAATCACGGGGATAGGGGACTGTAGTTTGCCCTAGAAAGCATGGATGGGGCATGCTCGATATACAATGGCAAGACAGACTTTAATAGTATTTCATAAACGGTTCTCCAATAGGGGCACGTGATCGAGTTAAACAAAGGCAAAGGGAGCATACAGGTGCCCCAAGACTGAGATCATGAAAACAGAAGAATATGACCTTTATTTTCCAACAAGAACACAAACAATATTGGATGAGCAAGCTATTAAACACTTTCTCATGTCAGGAGCCAAGATGTGAAAAGGAGGCTCAAAACATCAGACAGGCTTTGCCTTTAGGCAGTTTGTTAGCATGAGCAGAAAAACATAGATGACGTTTGTTAGAGTAACACTAATGGAAAGTTAGTTCACACTTTCTTGCCTCCACCACATTTCCTTCAAACCACCCCAATCATAGCCACCGATTCACGGATCGCATCAATTCTGGTCTCAATGACCGCTCACCATTGAATCACTACTACTCTTTCCCAGGCATCCTACTCCTTACATGAACATGGCTTAAAGATGCATGTGCTCCAATTACAGAGGGGGCAATACCTAATTCCCACAAAATATCACTAGCCAACAAACAATCAATAACAACTAAAAGTATACCACTCTTCTCCATTGAATGTGTGTCCCTGCTTTCAGCTACTGCTGATCTGCTACAGAGTTGCCATAACCCACACTTAGAAAACACTGTCCCTCAAATCAACCTAAAAGGAGTTACTCAAAATGATTAAGGAATTATGTAATGGGAAAGACTGCTACCAGGAGTTTTGGAATAATTAATTGGAACGTTGCATCCTGATATCACAAGACATACACCAATCTACAGCATGCAACAACCCACCACCATGCAAATTCAATAATCATGAGACCATGGCCCCCCATAAGGGACTTACACAAATTTAAGTAATACCAACTTTGTGCAGATGCAACCCCATATTGCACCCAAAACTACAAGACATTCTAAAATACAGCAAAAAGACTGGATTTCCCCTAGATCCATGCAATTTGATAAATATGATAATGCTCTATTTTAGATCCTTGACTCAGAACAGTTCCTTGACCTGTTCATCATATCTCTTCATTACTATAATAATTTCTCACTGCTTCAAATATGCACAGATATAGTCTCCCTTAAAGAAACACATTGTACCCTCAACACCCCTAAAATTACAGTCCCATCTTCAATTTACCAAACTAAGTTAACCTGTATGAATTAGAAAAACTTTACAATCTGAGGCCCAACCTTTACTGGATAGTATCTTTCCTTACTGGCAGTTCACTTACTCGAGGCAAGATGGCGGGGTGAACGCCTGTGCTTTCCTGGAGCTCCGTCCCCGCCGGGCCCAAGCATTGACAAAGCCCTACCTCTCCTCCACCCAGGCACCGGAGGCTTCCCCTGGCAGAAGGACACCAGGAGCAGCGCAGAGTTGCTTTCCACCAAAGCCCAACACCCTTCTCAGAGTGCAGAGATCGGAGCCCGGGCCTCCCGCAGGCGGCCACCTTGAAGAGCCAAGAGTGCGGTAGGGGCCCGGCTGAGTGATCGGAGTGAACCCAGTGAATTTAAAGGTCCGCATCAACGCCCTGGAGGTGATACTGGGCCCGATTCAGCCCGCATTACCTCGGAGACTCAGCGCTGCCGATGCGAGGACACGGGGTGAAGGACTGAGATGCGAGCCTGGGCCTGGGAAGACGCGACCTCCGCCTCAGCATTGCTGATGAGACCAGTACAAGGAATTTAAGGCATTGCCCAGAGTGCTGCCCCCGGAGCTGCTTGTGCTGATGCGGGGGCTGCCAACCCTGCTAAGCGCTGCGCCACTTTGAAAATTGCCTGCAGCACGGCCAAGAGCAGTGGCCTGGGAATAGGATTCCAGGGGTGAAGATGCCCATGGGCGGCCGAGCACTGCCTGACCTCAAGATGGCGGTCAGATTGACCTGAAACTATCTGCCCTCATGACCACGGCCAGCGATGATTTCAGCCTGTCAGTGCGAGCGGTCCTCCTGCATTGTAAAAGTTAGCCTGTGGGGCAAATTCATGATTAAATCAAATTGTAGGGGATTGGGGGGCTTGGATGATAGCACGGACATCTAGAATATCCCTGCCTGACTTCACCATGGCGCCCAAGACGAGATATGCCTGAACCTGACTTGACCCCCGAGCTTTTGTAGAGGTGCTTATTCTTTATTCTTTCTTTAATGAACAGGAAAGCCTGGAGGCAAAACGCCCATGATTGAGGTTTAGGAACCTGGGGGACTGAGAAGTGCAGCGGGGGGTGCAGAGACATGATCTACCAGACTTAACTATGGCGCCCGTCGCTTACAATGTCTATATGCGTTTTGACACACTGGGCTTGCTGGGGCGTCACTGCGGGTGCTTGAGCCAGGCGGGAGACCTGACTTCGTGGCACAGTTCCGCCTGCCCTTGAATGCCCTCCTCTTTCCACAAGATGGAGCCCAGCATGACAGCAAGATCAGCCTGGGGAGCCAGCATGCTGCTTCCCCCACCACCATCCGGCCTTCTACCCCTATGGACATCTCCAACCCTCCAGACCCAAGACCACCACCCTTGAGTGAAACACCACCTGAACACCTGGCTCAACAATAGCAAGAATTTCCTGCTCTGTAAATATGTAATATATAATTGTCCAAGCTTATTCGCTGTTAAAATGTAATCCTCAGTGATTTTACTATTTGTATATATATAACTCTAACCACTAGTATATGTAGTAGACCTTTGTACTTACTACCATTCCTATGCGATTTTAGAGTTTTTCCGCTTGTATCTCTTTCTTGAATGACTTTACAACTTGTACATGTGCAATTTTCCTGTTTGTATCTCTTCTTTGTCTGACTTTAGATCTTGTACATTTGCAATTTTTTCTGTTTGTATCTCCTTTGTAACTCATGTAATCCAAAGTCCTTATGTAACGCAACTGGTTCTTTTGTAAAGCGTTCTGACGCCTCCGGGTACTGTTCGCACTATAAAATCGCAATAAATACAATTAAAATTAAATTAAATAAAACGTATCCATCACCCCATTCTCCTCTGAATCATGCAATACACAATGTAGGGTCCCTGAAAGTCCCCTTCTTCTCAATTTCTATAAGCTAACATATTTCAATAATGCAGAAGACACAAAGGTAATGTTCAAAAGGAACATACCACCCTCTCCACTCTTTACACTTCCAGACTCATTAATTGCCTTCACAAGCTCAATCACTTGATGGCTAGAATCCACCTCAAATTAACACCAAGCAAATAAGAACAATTTATACCTGGGAACCATTCCTCCTCCCCGTACCAGATGCCTTGGAAACCCAGCCAGGGCCACTGCCAAACACATCATGAACAGGGAAAACTCAAGAACTTTGAATCCATTTTCAAACCCCTCACATCAATTAGAAGATAAATCTTGATTTCTTAACCTTCTTACTCCATGCTACATCTTCCCATAGCTATCATACCCTTTACAAATTCTCACTATATTTCAATGGTCCTGTCATATATGGAATTTACTACCTTTCTTCTGCTTGACCTTATGGCTTTCTCAACAGGCAACTGGAGCATGTACAAAAGACAAACGCCAAACTCATATTACTCATGCATCTGAGAGAACATATAATTCATGCCTCATTAGATTAAGGGGCCAATTTCAACCCTATAACAATTACTCACTAAGCATTCGATGAATAGGTTTCTTATTTCCCACAAGAGAGAGTTCGCCACCCAATTGTCGCACAATAAGAATGACAAGATCCATCGTGAGCCTTTGTGCCACATCCCAAACTTTCAAAAGAAAATGAACAGATCTGTTCTACTCCTTGCCACACCTATCGCTCAACAAACACTACCTTTAGGAAGGTCTTCAGTACATGGATGTCATCAAATACTAAATAAATTCACCAAACAAAAACACAATTTGAAGCATGATACCTCACCAAGTAATCAATATATTGAGCCCTATACAAGTTTGTTGGTATAGTTGCGGGAACGCCCCGCCAATACAACTCTAAACCTGCGTGAGAACAGCCCGCCGTATTATGACTTTTTTAGTCACTGGTGGGCAGTTGCTTTGGAGTTCCCACACCGCTGCCTATAACATAGGCACTGCAATGCGACTGTCAAATGAAGTTCCAGCACAGCATGCTGGAACTGGGGGTGCATGCACACAGAGGGGCACATGTTGTGCCCCCCTGTTTGCATCTACATCGAGTGTGGCACAAGGGGGTCCTGTAGGGCCCCTTTCTTTTCTCACTGCTGTTGTTCTCATGGAGGAAAGACCTCCATGAAACCAGTGGTGGTGTGGAAAGTTGCCATATGCTTGGTGGGACCACTACAATCCTGCCAAGCATATGACTGTCTTAAGACTGCCGCTCCACTGCAACGGAACTACAGTTCCTCTGCGGAGTCGGCGGATCCAGGGAGGCACGACCGCCAGAATACTGCCACTGCCACCTCACCACGAGGACCACGAGTGGTCTGCCTCTTAGCAGAGGCAGACCACTCTCCTTCAACACAGGCCTTCCATTAAACAACACACTATGAAACCACCACTATTTACATGCATATATCCTTCAAGCGCTTGCAACAACATTCCCCTTCTCAGTGCACCACACAAGGCTGTCACACCTTTCATCACACCAAGATACTACATCTTATCACCCCACCCCACAACACACCAAAACCTATAACTACACACATACTATTTTTCAGCATACCACACCCTTCACACTACACTGAGCAAAATGATTGCAAACCACACTATTTATGTCACAACACCATACCCTCTCACCTATTACCTAGAAGAACACCCCACCAAGTTTCATGGTTCAAACATAGGTCTGATCAAATGTGTGCACACCTGATATGGCCGGGATGCCCGTCACCCCCTCCCAACACAATCCCCAAGGATGGGAAGTCGGACACATTTCTGAACTTTTGGAAGGCGGGAGGGAGTCACCCTCCCGGCCGTATTTATTAAAATATGAAACAAAATTAAAACATTAAATAAAAGTTTCATAATCATGTACAATTTTATATTTATTACATTTCGATGAAGACATGTTCTTTGGCTAACCTTAACAAATCTCTAATACAAAGGTTTCCTAGCCGAGTCTAACATCCTGCAAATGCATACATTCTAAATTAAAATTGTACATCCTAGCACTAAGGGCCAACGGAAAGGTCTTAACCGGTGTCAGATCCCCACTACCAAAACTGTCGCCCTCACGGTGTGAATGGCGCATGGGCAGAGGACTGTACCCTCATTGCCAACTGCAATTTCCCTTGTCTTGTTGGGGGCCCCCCTTTCCGCTGGACGCCATCTTAAAGGTCGTCCTAGCTCCCGTGTGAGGTATCTGTAGGAAGGACAGCGTGGACTCCCCCCCCATCCCCACACTCTCTATCCGCCGTCGCGGATATCCGGGCCCCGGGAAATTCGTAGGAGGGGCATATAGCCGCCTCCTCCCCTGGAAGGGGCCTATGGCCGTCTCCCCTTAGGCGACCCATCCTTAGTGGGTTCCGCCTCCCAGTGGGAGGGGCCAATGGCCGCCTCCCCCCGGGCGCTCCCATCCATATTGGGTGGCGCCCCACTCTAGGGACCTTGAAATTACTGCTCACCGATCATGACCTTACCGCCCGACCAAAGAATAAATACGACAGTTGTTTACCTACTAAGGAAGGAAAAAATTCTGACATAGCCTCGATGTTTCATCCACTGCTCTCTCCTACAAAGAAAACATTATCTTACAGTCAGCAGTCACATCGTTATCTCAAAACATTCCTTTACTTTCTCTACAAAGGAAAAAAGGCCTATCTTCAGTAAAACTTTATTTAAACCAAACATTGCCATAAGGGGCTGGTGGGTGGGTCAAAATTGCCGCTTGTTCCGTCGAGGGCTCACGAGCAACGAGTGGGTGCAGCCTTCAGAGCACAGGAACAAGAGGACGCTTCTTCGGATTCCCGCTCTCTTTATTCTTCTTCGGGAGGGCGTGCACCCTCCTCCGGTACGCCTACCGGGCGTGGTCATCGGTGTAAGTGTCTAGGACAACCCCTCTTGGGCGGGAAAAGGCGCGCCCCGGCTACGCCGCTTCGGGCATACCAGCCGAGACACGCCCCCCGCCCAAAATGGTTTCCCGGGAGGATCGGGGCACCCAACCATACGTTCGGGGGGACCGATTGGTCGCCCCTTTCCATATGGCCGGGATGCCGGTCACCCCTCCCAACACAATCCCCAAGGATGGGAAGTCGGACACATTTCTGAACTTTTGGAAGGCGGGAGGGAGTCACCCTCCCGGCCGTATTTATTAAAATATGAAACAACATTAAAACATTAAATAAAAGTTTCATAATTATGTACAATTTTATATTTATTACATTTCGATGAAGACATGTTCTTTGGCTAACCTTAACAAATCTCTAATACAAAGGTTTCCTAGCCGAGTCTAACATCCTGCAAATGCATACATTCTAAATTAAAATTGTACATCCTAGCATTAAGGGCCAACGGCAAGCTCTTAACCGGTGTCAGATCGCCACTACCAAAACTGTCGCCCTCACGGTGTGAATGGCGCATGCGCAGAGGACTGTACCCTCATTGCCAACTGCAATTTCCCTTGTCTTGTTGGGGGCCCCCCTTTCCGCTCGACGCCATCTTAAAGGTCGTCCGAGCTCCGGTGTGAGGTATCTGTAGGAAGGACAGCGTGGACTCCCCCCCCATCCCCACACTCTCTATCCGCCGTCGCGGATATCCGGGCCCTGGGAAATTCGTAGGAGGGGCATATAGCCGCCTCCTCCCCTGGAAGGGGCCTATGGCCGTCTCCCCTTAGGCGACCCATCCTTAGTGGGTTCCGCCTCCCAGTGGGAGGGGCCAATGGCCGCCTCCCCCCGGGCGCTCCCATCCATATTGGGTGGCGCCCCACTCTAGGGACCTTGAAATTACTGCTCACCGATCATGACCTTACCGCCACAGGCCGGATAGTTGACCGGCTATCCGGCCCCCCCCAGACTCCTCCTAAAGGTCATGCCTCCTCAAACCCCTTAGCCATGCTATGAAGTCTCCTATGAGTAAAACATTCCCCTCCCGGGACAGGTGAACCCCATCATTTAGATACATGTGATCACCCCGAATACACCCATGAGGAATACTATGCAACTGTGTAGAGCGAAACAATCTACCAATTTTATTGTTAACTTTCTTCACCGAATGGTTCAGTGCTGACACCAAAAGGCCCCCCCGCCATACTTTCCTGGGAATCATGTGGGACCAGGCAATCGTGCACCCCAGGATTCTTTTTGCCAACCAGCTAACGGCAGACAAAACTTGCTCGAACAATACACGTCTACCCAGAGTCACCAAGTCATTGCCCCCCAGGTGTACTATGACTACAGATGGCGGTGACCTCTGCCGCCCTAAGAGACCCTCAACAAAAGATTCGAATTGGTCAATACAGAGCCCGCCCCTTCCGTGGAAGGCCACTCTGTACCCGTATTCCCCAGCTGCGCGAGTCGCGTCACCTGCTTTGAATACGTCCCCGGCCCGCCTCACGTATGAGTGGCCCACGACCCACACCACTCTCTCCTCAGACGGTGATCGAAGACCGCTGGTCTCCAGGCACTGGGTCGACTGTAAATTCAACCCCGCATGACATGCTCACGAAACTGTAATTCAAACAAAAGACATGAAGCGTGAGTGCATGTCCCTGACTTTACAACATGTGCAATCGCACATACCTTTTGAAGCAATTCGAGGACCATCGTCCCAATTGTTTCACTTCCTCTGCACCCTGACCCCTGGCTGTAGCCTCAGTAGCAGCCCCTATCCTAAAGGAGTGGGTCCCAAAATCGCACGGGTCCATGCCCGCGGCAGCGATTGTCAGTGCTAGCACCCTCTGGAACTGAAACCTCGTCAGTGGGGTGCCATCGTTGTGCCTCAGCAAACTCCCCCCCCATGTATCCGCCCTTAGTGCCAAGTATTCTTCTATACACATTAGCGGGCACGTGGGGGACCCTCACACGCGCTGCACAACAACACTGTTTCCCGTAGCTCCCTGGTCAGTCTTGGACCTCGCTATCGTGACTACCATTGAATCACCCCTAATCAGGATGTGATCCCTGCACAAGCCTCCCTCCACATCTTTCTTATTCCTTGCGACCAGTTCGCTCACCCGCATAGCCCCATGGAACGCTAATGCGAAAGCTGCCCGGAACAGAACTGCTTCGAATTGGGAGGAGCATGTCTCGACTAGTTTCGCTATGAGTAGGGCCAGCCTTTCTAAGCCAATCGGGCGCCTCTCATCTTGCTTGCGACCCTCGAGGCGCTGCCAGCCGCGAAGGGCTTTTTTCGCCAAAAAGGAACCTGTTGGGTCCCTGATGCCATGCACCTGCGCCATGAATGAAATGGCCGCCATGTGCCTATTGGCCGTTGCCGCTGATCGGCCTTCTCTGTGCAGTGCTACCAGGAACCCTAGGAAGGATTCTTCCTGACCCCAGTTCTGATTCCCTGCCGGACCCAAAAACGCACAATAGGAATGAAACGCTCCTTCGTATGCCTTCCTCGTCCTGGGGGCTAAGCTCGCTGCCACGAGGTCTTGTAATCCGGGGCACCGATTAGCCAGAGTGCTTCGGGGAATGGTGCTGCCGCTAGGTCCGCTGTAGGTAGATAACCCCTGAACGCCTGCATATGTGAACGAGAGAGTGCATCAGCCGCATGATTCAGTACACCCGGCACATATTTCGCCCTGAACTGTACATTCAGTCTCATGCAAAGCAGCACAATTTCCTTCAACAATCTCAAGATCCATTTGCAGCGTGCTGCCTGATTGTTAATGCATTCGACAACAGTCATATTATCAGACCAAAATACCACAGAGCGGTCTCTGAAATCGTCTGGCCATGCCATCAGAGCAACCAAAATAGGGAATAGATCCAGGAACCCAATGTTACCTGTGAGACCACAGGAGTGCCACCACGCCGGCCATGTTTGCGCCGACCATCGATTGCCAAAGATGGCGCCAAACGCCACGCTCCCCGCTGAGTCAGTCCACAAGCCCAGCTCGCCCGATGACGCTGGCGGCTTGTTCCACACTACTCGACCGTTGAAGTCCGCCAGAAATGCCAACCAAATACGCATATCCTGGCGGACCTCTGCCGACAGTCTCGTGCGGTGGTGTCCTTCCTTGAGAACAACCATAGCTTGTGCGATAGAGCGTGAAAAAGGGCGGGCCATTGGTATCACTCTCAAGGCAAAGTTAAGCTGACCCACTGTTTGCTGTAACTGGTGCAGGGTCACTTTCTCCTTACAAAGGCAAAGTTCCAGGGAAGCCCTAAATTTAGCTACTTTATCGGCTGGCAAACGGAAGCATCCCTCCACAGAATCGAGCTCAATTCCCAGAAACTCGAGTGAAGTAGCTGGTCCAACCGTCTTACCTGGTGCCAATGGCACTCCAAACTCCCTCATGAGGATGCAAAAGTCTTGTAGCGCCTGCGCACATTCCGAGTCGCCGGCTGCTCCCAAAAACAGAAAGTCATCTAGATAATGCATAACATGCCTATGCCCTGTAGCCTCGGTAAATACCCACTCTAAAAAACAGCTGAATTTCTCGAAATAGGCACAAGGAATGGAGCAACCCATCGGCATGCATTTATCCATGTAGTAACTCCCCTGGAATGCAAATCCTAGCAAACGCTGATCCTGTGGGTGTACCGGGAGCAACCGGGACGCTGATTCGATATCTGATTTCGCCATCAGCGCCCCGGGGCCCAGGCGATTTAACATGGTGACGGCATCATCGAATGATGCGTACCGCACCGAACAAACTTCTGGGTCAATAGCATCGTTTACCGAGAAACCCCTTGGAGCAGACAAATTATGGATCAGTCTAAACTCACCCGGGTCCTTCTTGGGGACCACCCCTAATGGGGAACAGATGAAACCGCCACTGGCGGGCGATGAAAAGGCCCAGCCACTCGGCCAAGGCTTACTTCCTTAGCAAGTTTTCTTTCCACCACACTAGCATTCTGTTGCGCTGATAACTGGTTTTTACAAAAAGGTTCCCCATGAAAATCCCCCGCCGGAATGTGGAAGCCATAGAAGAATCCCTTCCTCAACACCCCAGCAGAGACATAATCAGGGTATTTGTTCAACCACGGAGTCATAGCCATGAGATCAACGGGAGTAGGCAGTTGTACACAATGATCGACCTCAGTCCTGTTTGGACCCTCCTTTACCTCCCGACCCACTATTCTTCGATCTGCATGAACTCTCCGGGTGTGAGGAATTCCCACAACCCGCACACACATGCTTGAACCTACATGTACCTTGTGGTCTGTTACAGTTGCCTCTATTGAAGCCCCAACAGACCCCCCGCTTCCCCCCATTCCTGCCGGTTTTCGGCTGGTGATCACTCCCGGTGCCCTCTCGAAAGGGCACCGCGGGTTTTTGGCGGGAAACCCCCAAACTATTCCCGCCTGGCGAGGATGTCCCTGCCGACCCAGGCAGGAGCTGCTTATGCCAGGCAATTGAATCGAGGAAATCCCATGTCAGAGAGGAATCATACTCTTTCTCTTTACGAAATTTCATGTCGTAACCTTTCCATTCGTCCCCCTCATACATGTCATAAAAATCCATTATACGTGCCTGATAACAAGACAGTTCGGTCAGTACCTCGGGCTTACGTTCACCAATTATCGCAGTAAACATTGCAAAGGCCTTCGCCCAATTCGTTATTGTCTCTTCCACCCTGAACTCCGCCATCTTGGCACGCCAGACGCTCGGGTGCCACAAATCTTTCTGCGTTTTAGCATATTCCATCTCGCGATGGTCAGTCAACAATGAAAACATATTGACATACTTGTCTGCCCATATCAATTCCTTCGTGGCCATCGGGATATGTTGAACCACCCTCTCCCACCTTGAGGGCAATGAGCCCTCCCCCGCCACTGGCAATGCGAGCTTACCCGGTTCGGTCGTTGTTCCCGCCGTTTTCTCGCGACCAGCTGCCGGTCCTTCCGGTGTCACCTGTAGCCGCCCTCCTCTTGACCCGTTTCCCTCTACCCTCGGGGACGACTCCCGGCAATGCCGGGTCTATTACCTTCTTCGGGTTACCAGGCTTGTTCAATGCGGCCAGTTGTTTCTTGACGCCCGCCAAATCACGACCAAGCGCTGGGACTTGCCCGAAGCTTTGTTCCATTCTCGCCATTCTGGTCACCAACATACGAAGCATCTTGTCTGTTTCGGAAACCTTTCCTGCCTTCTTGACGGACATGGTTTCGATTATTCAGTCCGAGACGAACAACGCAGATCTGGATCCTTCGCTGCAAAGTCACTGAAAGAAAAACACAAGAATTACAAGTTCTCAAAATTGCCGCTTGTTCCGTCGAGGGCTCACGGGCAACGAGTGGGTGCAGCCTTCAGAGCACAGGAACAAGAGGACGCTTCTTCGGATTCCCGCTCTCTTTATTCTTCTTCGGGAGGGCGTGCACCCTCCTCCGGTACGCCTACCGGGGCGTGGCCATCAGTGTAAGTGTCTAGGACAACCCCTCTTGGGCGGGAAAAGGCGCGCCCCGGCTACGCCGCTTCGGGCATACCAGCCGAGACACGCCCCCCGCCCAAAATGGTTTCCCGGGAGGATCGGGGCACCCAACCATACGTTCGGGGGGACCGATTGGTCGCCCCTTTCCATTAAATCATTTACTACCTTACAATTCCAACCAACACCACTCCCATTTTCAACTGCAGCATTAAACTACATTTTACGGCACCTAACTCCCTAACACTAAACAATAACAAATGACACCACAATGAAATGCTTTATAACACCACACAAGTTAATATTACAGCAACAGACCTCACCCCCATCAATGTCCTTTGTCAGTACATCTTCCAATACCACATCATACAATACATATTACACTTTTGACCTTATCATTTCACCAATCTTCAGTTTAGCAAATCATAACCTATTCCTTATACTGCGCATATCTCTCCAGTCAAAGACTAACCATATTCAAATATAAATACAAGTCTTGTTCCTGCTCCAGTAGGAAAAGCCCAGTCCCAAATGCCGGGTCAGTTCCACTCTGCAATCCCAGACTGGTTTCACCCAACTTGAGGATCATCAGTGAGGTAAAGGATGGACTGGAATGAGGCCAGAGTTACTTCCCTGCATGAGATTAATTCAAGCATTCCACCCATCACTTTTCTGTTTTTCTCTGTGTACAAATCTCTGCACTATTTATTACCATACTTCACCCCATCTGAGAGTGAAACACCAGCCAACAGGAAGCTGGTGGGGAATAATCGTTGCATCCTAATTGATTTTAAACTTTCCATCTATTCCTAAATCAAAATGGTATGGCTAATAAATGTAGATGGTAACAGTGTGAGGAGAACTCTTGCTCGGCTCCTGTATTCTCACATTTTTATGATGTTGGGATGTTATGTTTTTCTTTTAGATGATATAGGGCCAGGTATAAAAGGAATACACTCACAAAAATTGGTTGCAAATTGTGCACTGACTTTTTGTGAATAGATTCCTTTTTTGCAACCTATTAGTATAGAGTACAGTTTGCAAAATAAGCTCCTAATAACGAAACATCAGTGCACAATTTGCAACTGCTTTTCGTAAGAAGTTCTATAGCACGTATGGCCCAAGACTTGTTAAACTTCTACTGATTAGGAGAACGTTTTTTTCTTCTAACCATAATATGAATGTTAGTGGGGTAGCCATACTGACTTGCTCTTCTCTTGATATTGAAATTTTGGAGATCCGAGCTGATAGCTTAAAACCCTGTTGTGTTCCTGGAAAGCAAAGAGAACATGATGCTAGTTAACAATCCAATTTCTCCTAATCCAATAAAAGAACTACTGGAAGGACAATGGACTCTAAATGGGCTAAATGGTATTGCTGGTGTGTTTAACTTCCCTCTAAAGCCCCAGGTGGAGACATCCAATTTGTTGTTTTGGACAAACTACCAAACTAAGGAGAGTTGTCAGGGATATGATAAAGAATTTGAATTGTAAGGATACTTGACATAATTTGCATTTGGAAGAGATCTACCTTCCATTCTGCTACTATAATCAACATTTGAGATAACACTACATTCTTATCTTAGAAGAACTGAATAGCAAGGTTAACCTGTGAAAAATCTATATGTTCATTCAATTGTTACTCTGGAAATTAAGTTTGGAAACGTTATATATATGTTCAAAGGTCGTCAAAGAGATTCTATCTTTTCGATTTAAAATTTAGGAAAGAGTTTTCATTTAAAATCCACCAGTTTCTGCAGCAAAATAATGATTTTCATGACCTTTTGACACTTTGAGAGATGTAATAACTTGAAAAAAAAGTTAATCTCTAGTTATCTCACGCTTGGAGTATGGAATGGTGATGCTAGCTGGGTTACCTAAAGCTAGATTGGCACCTCTAAGAGTCACTCTGAACTCTGCGGCCAGACTCATCACTGTTTCCAGAAAACATAACCACATCACACCAAACCTAATTCAACTAAACTGGCTGTCTATCAAAGCAGGGATCCTTTTCAAGATTGCCTGCCTGACGCACAAAGCTATTTACTACAACACCCCTGTTTACCTGGCAAAAAAACTTTAACTATCGGGTTTGAATGGGACCCTAAGAATCTCTAACACCTTACTGCTGAAACCTCCCAAATTCATAAAGAAAAGAACCTACAATGGTGCATTCTCTAGTCTTACACCAAGAATATGGAATGCTCTTCCTTCCGAGATTGGATCAAACTCCTCTACCGCCTCATTCAAAAAACAATTCAAGTGGTTACTCCTGAATGACCATCTACAGCAATAGTCCCAAAGCCATCTTAACTAACATTTATTTCCTGTTAACACTCTTTGACACCTCTGGTCAAAAGTTTTAATTTGGTCTCTCCATGTGCCCTAAAGATTTGTTGCTCTTCTGGTTCTTTACATGTCCCACAAGATGGGTTGTTACCTCTATTCACTGTTGTTAATGGGTCTTTCCAAGTGTTCCATAAGACTTGTTGTTTTTCTAGTACCTCACATGCCCCACAAGATGGGTTGATGCTTGTTTAAGGTCCTTTATGGTGTTGTATTCATGATTTTACCTCTTTTCGCTTCTGCTCCTTTGCACAGAGCTCTGATACACGTACAGGTATTGCGCTTTATAAAACTTTTCAAATAAATAAAAAAGATAATGACCCACTTGAAGAAATGCTGGCATGACATGCAGCACAGGAGGAAGGAAAAAATGGTAAATAACCTGAAGGTAGAAATGCACACTAGAGGAGGGAGCCCAGTGCCCCAGAAAGAGCTTGAGGAGCAAGTGGCAGCTGTGATTCCTGGGGAGTTGGTGACAGTACTTCCAGACAAGAAAGTGCAACCCATGAGGAACATCAAGACCTGGGGAAGGGATGTAGCCTTACGGCTTAAGCAGTCGACCTCTAAGCTGGGGAACCGTGTTCGAGTCTCATCAGTAACCCTCAACATCCTGTGATTCTAGGCGAATCGCTTAATCTCCCGTCCCTAACAAAAAATGAATGTGTACATCTGTAACAAAACTGGTACTCATGTAAAGCGCTCTCATACCTGATATCTTTGGGTCTAGTTCGCACTAAATAAAACTCTAAAAAAAAAAGACCTACAGGGGCAATGTGGGCAAAAAGGTTATGTTGTGCAGTGCAGCTAGCACAAAGGTCATATTGTGCATTGCAGCTCGCTAAGTACCAGTGCTCCACTGCACCGTACTCAGGGTAAAGGGCAGGTATGTGGCTCATGTACTGTTAAGCATCATATAAATTTAAGTCACACTGCCCATTTCCATGTTGCACAGCTCACCCATCTCCGTCAGCTTTCCCACTTCCATGTGTGAAGTGCAGTGCCACTCCATGGTCACCTCTGTAAACTGCCATTTGTAGTTATATGTACAAAATAAATCACCAGAACTATAAGTCCCGCAATACCCTGCAAAAAATATTGGACCTCAGTTACAAGACTCTTGTGCTACTGGAGCCTCACTTTTAATTACACTCTGATGGTGCAGATCTCGTAATCATATGCGTGATGCAACCCTAAGCCACCCTGCATGGCTTTGAATGGCATCATAAGTATAGATTAAGGATAAGCAGTGCAAAACGCTGCCTTGCCTTAGTCTACGTCCATGTGGCTAAGCCTGGTCTCCCAGAGATGGGTCTGCACTGTGAGCCTCTGAATGTCAAGAAAAGTGACGTTCTGGGTACACATTGGGCTTGTAATAAGCACCTGGGTGTGTGGGTGAATGCAGATGATGCACACCAGAGGACCATGTGTGTTGAAACTAAAGATGGTGTGCTGCCCTGGGGGGCCTCTGGTAGTGCAGTGCATTGTAGGTACTAGCTGAGCCAGTGTGTGTAGATGTGGTGACATTCCATAGGAAGGAAGTGAGAAGACATGTGCGTACAGCAAGGTAGCCTGAAAAATACACATGCACTGCTGTGTCTGACAGTGTTACACATATGTCGTAATTGGGAAGGCATGACAGAGAAGAACCCTTTGGGGCACTACATCCTCCATGTGGTGTGGACCTGGTTAAAGATGGAGCACATGGCAGGAGGGAGTCTGGAGGCAAAGTGTCTCACAATGCCACACATGGCAAAATAAGAGTGTGAAAATGTGCCTTTTTAAGGGGCAAACCTGTGCAGAGGTTACCCTTATCTTGTCCATGCTATGGACCAAGAAAATAGAGATTGGCACTGAAGCTGGAGTTCAAACAAGTTTATTAATCACTCATGAGTGGGACTACATCCACACAGCACCCTCGAATGCTGCTTGAGGTAGTACACTGAAGTCACAGAACACAGCTCTTATATACAACTTTTTCTGCACTGTAGGCCTATAGTTACAAATAGAAGGTACAGGCATACACAAGAATAACTACCAACAAACATGGGCAGATGGAGATCACTTAGTCAGCAAAGTGGGAGGGGGAACAGAACTGCTTACAGTAGCAAAGAGTGATCAACAGTTACATCTTTAGCCAGGTACATTCTAGCAGCTACAGGCCTTTTCTCATACATTGCTTTGGCTCAGTACAGAAGGAGTTAACTAAAGCTGATGACACAAGCAGAATAGAAAGGCAAGCAACAGTGAAGATGGAAGAATTACATATCTGACAGAATGGATGCCACAAACAAGACTGGTCCAGCTCATTAATGCCAATTATTTTTCGATTTCCACTGATAGCCCTTTTAGTATTAGCTGAAGACATGTCTGTGACTTGGAAGGTACATGGAAGATATCATTTACATCTATTCCCATGAGTTCATTGATTTCCTGGTCCATTGCTATGCGACCATTTACATTCTTAGCATTTTGTTTAGTCTGTATACACAAGATACACGTAGAAATGCAAAGGGAACAGTGCATCGGGCCACATTGAATGCAAAGGCAAAAAAATGAAAAGAATCGCAGCAAATATATATAGAGCTGACAGTAATTTCCAGTCCCATACAGTAAACATATTCCATAGCCATCCAGTCAAAGTCCATGTCCCTGAATCCTGGTGGATTTCAGTGGCTATTTTGTGCATTTTGGAAATCGCTTCCAAAACTGAAGGGGCGTGGTCAGGGATATATACGCAGCAGTTGCTCCCAATGATATGACATGCTCCATCACGATCGGCCAGGATTACATCGAGGACCATCCTGTTTTGGAGCGCCACAGTTCTTTCAATTTGTGATACTTCTGTGATATTTCCAAGTGCCATGGCTGTATGATTGGTTACAGCCTCTACAACACGTGTCAAGCGACTGATCTTCCTGCTGTTCAAGGCCGCACCAACAAAGAAGAATAGCCCCACGTTAAAGTCAATATACTGCTGCAGTGCAGTATCAGTTTGATCCACCTCATCATTGTTTATTGTCCGCTTCAATCAGCTCTTAGAAATGTCATTATACATTTTATAGTCTTTATGGTAGGATGCAGGTGCCAAAAACACAGGTGGAAGCAAAAAGGTCACATAGCAGCTTCCAGACCACCCAATAGGTAGGTGGTAATAACCTTTACTTCCAAGGCAAGGCAAGAATGTGGAAGAAGGTCGACATTCCGGCCTTTCTCCAATTACTCACTTCTACCTGCCCTTCATTCGATCTGGAGATAGAGAAATCAGAAGAGGTTTTCTCCGAATGGCTATTTCTGGCAGCTGAAGTTCATGCCCCCTGTGTTAATTTTTCCCGCTCTCGCCCCAATGATGCTCACAGGTGGTTTACACCTCACCTGAAAGCCCTCAAACTTAAAGTCCGTCAAATGGAGCGCAAATGGCGCATAGCCTACTTAGAACATGACAGAGCCAACTTTCGCAAAGCCCGCAGGGAATACCAAAATCTCATCCTCAAATGCAAAACTGACTACTTTTCAGATAAAATTCTCAAGGCCCAAAATAAGTCAAAAGAGTTGTTCAACATAGTGGAAAATCTCAGCTCTAGCGACAGAACTTCTCTTCCTATGGTTCCCACCCAAGAACTCTGCAACACACTTAACACTTTCTTCTACGACAAAATTTGCATGATCAAGCAAAGTATTCCCATCACTCAGCCCCCTCTTTTGTTTGATGACACCTGGTTCAACCCTACCACCTTAGATTCCTATCCCCTCATAGACAATATCAAGTTACTCAAATTATTAACTAAAGTTAAAACTGGCTCCCCTGATGACATTTGCCCCCCTCACATCTTGAAAGAAGTGGGCACCAATCTCCCTGAGTGCTTACTCTCTTTACTGAATGGGTCACTTGTACAGGGCAAAGTTCCAGCCAACATGAAAAAAGCTCTTCTCGTTCCCCTCATAAAAAAGGCAGGTGCCAACCCGCTAGAACCCATTAACTATAGACCCATATCGCTGTTGCCATACTGCACCAAACTGCTGGAGTCTCACGTGTGTGAGACTATCTCCAGCTTCTTGGAAAAATCTGAGTATTTGGCACCGAATCAAGCAGGGTTCCGTCCTTGCCACTCTACCGAGGCGGTTATCCTCTCGGTGTTAAATACATTGAGGCGGAACGCAGATGCAGGAATCCATCAGGCGCTTGTGTTACTGGACCTCTCTGCTGCGTTCGACACGGTCGACCATACCATCTTGGTCGACCGTGTCGAGCAGGCAGGTCTCAGGGGCCCCGCGTTGAGCTGGATCCGGTCTTTCATCTCGGGCCGCACACAATCGGTCAGACTGGGCTCCCTCTCCGCCCCCACTATACCCACCACCTGCGGGGTACCACAAGGTTCCTCGTTATCTCCCCTTCTCTTTAATGTCTACCTACGCCCTCTTTTGCACTCCCTGCGGAACGTTAATGTAACCATTTTTAACTACGCGGATGATTTGCAGCTCATCTTCCCTCTTAACAACATGGACTCAGTGGACGAATTCCAAAGAACTATGTCCCACATACTGAGTTGGATGAGCTGCAATCATCTGAAGCTCAACCCGGGCAAGACCGAGCTGGTCCTGCCCGGACAGAGCTCACTTAGTTGGAATTCCAACTTCTGGCCTACTAACATGGGAGCGCCTCCCACTAAGTCGTCCGTGGTCAAAAGCCTAGGCATCTTTATCAGCGAGGATCTCTCGCTAAAAAGACAGGTTGGAGCGGTGGTATCCTCCAGCATCTTTCAACTGAAGAAAATAAGGAAAATTGCTCGCTTCTTCTCTTCAGCAGCCCTTACACAGATCGTTCTCTCCTTGGTGCTGTCCAGGCTGGACTTCTCTAACAGCCTTTACCTTGGCCTCCAAACTGGTGAGCTTAAGCGCCTCCAGCTTGTCCAGAACCAAGCCGCCAGGCTCCTTCTAAATATTCCCAGGAGACAATCCATCAGACCTGGCCTCAAGCAGCTACATTGGTTGCCAGTTGAGCAACGTGTGGCCTTCAAGGCTGGGTGTATTCTGTTCAGGTCCCTGAACGACTCTGGCCCTTCATTTATCAGAGATCTATTTAAAAAATACTGCCCCTCCCGTCACCTCCGATCCACCTATAAATCACTTCTGATTGTTCCTCCATTCAAAAGGAAACGCCTCGGAGGCAGCTGCTTCGACCACCAAGCTGCGGTTCTCTGGAACTCTTTTCCTCTTCATTTAAAACAGAGCGATAACATCCTCAGCTTCAGACAATCCTTGAAAACCTGGCTGTTTTCTCAAGCTTACTACTGATAGCACCACTTTATTCCTTGACTGCATTGCCTGGTTCCTCCTACAGCGCCATGAAGCCTCCGGGCGTACGAGCGCTTAATAAATCCCAACTAACATTAACATTAACATTAACAAATGAAATATGTGTTGTGTGAGGACCAAAAACTACTATTGTTCAATACTAAAGTACAGTCACTTTTTCCCACAGGGATACAGCCAATACTGCTCCAACAGAGATCCACTCAAGCTCTAATCACAGCGATAACAGAAGGCCCATTTCCCTTGGTTGTTCGAATATTAGGGAAAACATAGTGCACAGAGGAATTTCCTCGACAATACTCCTCCATTTCCCAACAGCAAGAGAAACACACCGGACGGTGGACTACCCTTCCTGCACCTATATGTCAGTTTCCTATTTTATAAAAGAACCCGCGCTCCAGACCCAGACACCAACGGCCCTGTGGTGCCACTGTTTTTCAGATCATAAAGCAATTCTTAAATGGTGTGCGCAGGAATAAAAGAAATGTCCAGGTATTTGCTTCTGAGAATTTTCAGAATTTCTTTATTGATGAGATATAAACGGTTCACAGAAAAACAGGGACTTTCAGCCAACGCGTTTCGTTCTCATGGAGAACTTCATCAGGGCATCTCAGGAAAATACCATTCTCGAAGGAAAGAACATCAAAGTTCTGGTAGATTGCCAAAACAGAAATATCTTATACCACGAGCCGTAAATAACTTAGACAATGGGGTATTCTGAACAAGTAGCAGAAATCCAACTGTAATCACACTCCCGGGCTATATGAGGAGATCCAAGGAAGTATTTTCCATCAGAAAGGTTTAAGTCATTCTAAATTCGACATGATGTGCAAATAGCTCTCACTGTCCAAAGTACTTTAAAATCGGGATCCAATCACACTCTGTATATTGAAGAGTGGTGGATCCAAACATTCAAAAGTTCATTACGCCAGAAGAGCCGCCTTTCTTAATATATGGCATCCAATCAGGGAATTCTTGTTCAGTTAGGTAAATCTGCTAATAGTAATCCCACAACGACAATACTTTCAGAAGACTCCAGGTAGTGTCATTGAAGCCTAGCATGGGAATTAACCCAGTGGCCACGATAAGGCCTGACGGAATCCAGCACTGCTGGATTCCCTGATTGGATGCCAGCCCTGCAACGTACGCCTCGGACCCAACGACTCCGTCAACGGGCCGTTGCCTGCACCGTATCGGGGGACAACGAGTCCTGCAACGGTTTCTTTTCTGCAACGCGACGAATGCCGGAACCCGTTCGCACCCCCGTGCCTGCAGCACCAAGTAAAGGTACTGTGACCGAGTTTGGCAACTCTTGAGTGGGTCCGGACGGACACGGTCGGCTGGATTTGTTAGACTCTGTATTATTTCAGCAACGCTGTAGCCGGACAGGGCTACCGACTTGCACAGAACTTTGATTTAAGCCTTTTTAACAAGAACTCTTGATTTCTTATAGTATTGTGGATTAATTTGGTTGTTTATGGTCTTGTGGTTACTCTATATAAAAGATACTTATTTTCATAAATATACAACCTGTGTGGTGTCCATTTGTGGTGTTGTCCCTTGATTACTGTATGTGTTCACAAATGCTTTACACACTGCCTCTAAGATAAGCCTGTCTGCTCGTGCCAAGCTACCAAGGAGGTGAGCAGGGGTTATTTTAGGAGTGTACCCCCTTACTCTGACAAGAGGAGATGGTCCATATTTCTTACCCACCTGTGCCATCCAGAGACTTCCTATTCTAACACTCGCCATCTGGGTGCTAGGGAACTGGCTCTCTGGAAGGATTTTGTGACTACGAAATCCCCAGGGCGCAAGCAGTGGCCCTCACCTTGCGACCTGTGTAGAAGGGTCTCCTGAACCTGTTGATAAATAGAAAACAAACTGTCACTCAACTGAGACAAATAGTCGTTCATCAATACATAGGGTACATCATATATAGGGTGTGGCTTAGGAATCCCCCAAATATTCATTGGCCTTCTAGAAACCACCTCATACAGTGTGAGGTCAGATCATGTATGTAGTATCGATCTAATAGATAGCAATGCCAGGGGCAGTGCATCAGGCCATTTCAAAGATGTGGAAGCCTGTACTTTAGCCAGTTTTAATTTGAGGGTGGAGTTGTAACGTTGCACTAGTCCTGCTGATTGTGGGTGAAAAGCAGCATGAAACTTCTGCTTGATTCCTAACCCTTTCATGAGATAGTAAACAACTTGTCCAATGAAATGGGGTCCGTTGTCACACCACAAAACTCGGCAAATTCCAAATCTGGGGAAAATTCCTTTAGGGGCACCTTTGCAATAGTAAGAGCTGTTTTATACTTTGTGGGGTATGCCACCACACATTTACTAAAGGCACCAACTACTACCAGAACATACTATAGAATATTACAGCCTTCAAGCTGGATATAATCCATTTACAGAACCTCAAAAGGTGCAGTAGGTATTGCAAACCCTCCTGTTGGAGTTCGTGTTCCCTTTCCAGGATTATACTGCAGACAAATCAGACAGGACTGGACTAGTTTCTTAGCTGTACAGACAATCTCTGGATGATCCTAAACTTGTATAAGCTGCTTTGCTATTAAGGGATGCTCCAACATGTACCAAGTGAATCAGAGGGTGTAAATAGGCTGCGGGTAACTTCCATTTGGTCATTTTTTTATTCCTCCAACAGCCCTCCAATCATCCAATGCTTCCTCCTTGGAACATTGGTCTAATTCATCAACAGAGGCGGATTGTTGAATGCCCAGGACCTCTTGCCTGGAATCATGCTAACGTTCAGCCTGTGACTTAACTACATACACAGATGTGGTACTTTGTTGCATTGCAGTATCACGAGCTGTCTAGTCTGCAAAGGCATTGCCTGCATCTATTTTATCAGTCACATTCTTGTGTACGCTACACTTAACAATTGCCACTTTCTTAGGATATGTCAAGGCAGTAAGGAGATTATGTACTAATTCCCCATGCACTATTTGTGTCCCATGTGAAGTGAGAAAGGTCTTTTGCCTTCATCATCCAATGATTCCTCCTTGGACCATTGGTCTAATTCATCAACAGAGGCAGATTGTTGCATGACCAGGACCTCTTACCTGGAATCATGCCCACGTTCAGCCTGTGATTTAGCTGCAGACATAGATGCACTTTTTTGCATTGCAGTCTCACAAGCTTTGTAGTCTGCAAAGGCATTGCCTGCTCCTATTTTATCAGTCACTTTCTTCTGTGCGCTACACTTAACAATTGCCACTTTCTTAGGATATGTCAAGGCAGTAAGGAGATTATGTACTAATTCCCCATGCGCTATTTGTGTCCCATATGAAGTGAGAAAGCTCTTTCTTTCCAGAGTTGGGCAAAGCTATGTACCACGCCAAAGGTGTATTGGCTATCAGTGTAAATATTAACAAGCAAATCTGTACTAATTTCACATGCTCTTGCCAGTGCTATCAACTCGGCAGTTTGAGCTGACTTCTGTGGGATACGAGCTGTCTCAACTACTGTCTGAAGTGTTGTAATTGCATAAGCAGAAGATGTAGTACCATCAGACAACTTCAGGCAAGACCCACCAACCCACAATCTCCATCAACACTAGAAAGAGGTGTATCTTGTAGGTCAACACAACCTTTTGTTTGTTCTTCAGTAAGGGATATACAGTCATGTAGCTCTTATGACTGAGTAGCTGGAAATGGCAATAATGTAGCAGGATTCAGAGACAAACATCTTTTCAGTGTGATATGATGAGCCAAAAGTGTCAATTCATAGCCTGTCAAACGGGCACTAGTCAAATGTTGTGTTTTTGTTTGGTTTAACAAAGCATCAACTGAATGGGGTACTAGCACAAGCAATCTACATCACAAGACTATTCCCTCACTCTGACGTATGGACACAGCCATCGCTGCCACTGCTCGAAAACACCCAGGCAACACGCGAGCAACTGGATCAAGGACAGCTGAGAAATATGCACAAGGACGTTGCGTCTGTGTTAAAACTGAGAGAGCGCAACCATCCCTCTCGTGTACAGAAGAGTGTGAAGGCCTTAGTTTAGTCTGGAATTCCTAATACTGGTGCAGAACAAAGATTACTATTAATAAATGAAATTTGTAGAGCGCGCTGACACCATAGGTTTCCTGGCGCTATAGAACAGAGATTATACACAGGCTGGGGGTTGCAGGGTTAGCAGGGTGGGGGAAAGAGGAAGGTTTTGAGCTGCTTCCTAAAATGAAGGAGGGAGCTGCTTGATTTGATGATCAGGGGAAAAGGATCCCAAAACTTCGGGCCAGGAGGGCAAACCTTCGTCCACCGAATTTGTTAGTTCTGGTTTTGGGTACAACAAGCGAGTGAAGATAAGCAGAGCGTAGATTGCGATTTGGGCGGTAGGGGTTAATGAGTGAGGTCAGGAAGGCGGGGCTGGTGCAGTGGAGAGCTTTGAACGTGAGGCAGCCCAGCTTGAAGGCCACTCTCTGTTCTATAGGCAGCCAGTGCGATTTGTGCAGCAGGGGTTTGGGCGATTGCCATTTGGGAGATTTGAAAATGAGGCGAGCGGCCTGGTTTTGAACTACCTGAAGGCGGTGGAGAAGTGATTTAGGAAGTCCGTGATAGAGAGAGTTGGAAAAGTCCAAGCAGGAGAGCACAAGGGAAATGATTACTTGGATCAGGGCAGTTGGGGGAAGCAAGTGGCTGACCTTCCGAATCTTTCGGAGTTGGAAAGAGCAGGATGATATCACGGAGCCGACTTGAGGTCGGAGGGAGAGTTCGGCGCCGATGGTCACACCGAGACTCTTTACAGAATTCGCGGGGGTCGGTGGAAGGCCAAGTTCAGTGGGCCAGAACTGGGTTCCCCAAAAAAGAGGGGCTGATGCCCGGGAGGAGGAGCTCGGTTTTCCCAGGGTTCAACTTCAGTTGGTTGGAGTTCATCCAATCCTGGATGTGAAGCATAACGGAGTGGAAATTGTCTACCGCATTGGGGGAGTTGAGTGGAAAGATGATCTGCAGATCATCAGCATAGTTATAAACTGTGATGTCCCAGTTACGGAGTGAGTGGAGTAGGGGCCAGAGGTAAAGGTTGAACAGTAAAGGTGACAGGGAGGAGCCCTGGGGAACTCTGCATGTAATGGGGGTTTTGGGTGCTGTGTAGGGGCCCAGCCGAGCGGCTTGAGTTCTACCAGACAAGAAAGACTGAGGGCGGAGTCCTGGATGCCAGCCTGTTCGAACGGTGAAGCAAGATGTTGTTGTCAACCATGTCGATAGCGGCCGATAGATCCAGGAGTACGAGGGCCTGGGGGGTCCCGGAGTCGGCGTTCCTCCTCAGCGTGTCGAGAACAGCTAGGATGACAGCCTCAGTGGAGAAGGAAGTCCTGAAGCCAGCCTGATTAGGCTCCAGGTAGCAAGAGGTCTCAATAAAGTTGGAGAGGCATCTAGTGGCATGCGCTTTGAGTAGTTTGGAAAGATAGGACAGTTCAGCTGGGTCCGTGCCAGGTTTCTTTAGTAGCGGGACTAGGATGGCCTCTTTGAAGGAGCTGGGGACAGTACCTGTGCTGAGCGAGCCGTTCAGTAGAGGTAAGATGCATTCGGGTAGAGAGTGACAGACACTCCGTAGGACCGGGGGAGGGCAGCCATCATTCCGGGAGCCCAATTTTATCCGGGACGCGAGCTGTGCCAAGGAGGCAGGGTTGAGGGAGGGGAAATCGGTGAAGACAGAGGAGTTATTGAGGAGAGTATTGGGAGTGGTGGTCTGAGGGAAGGTGGGGATTGAGGCTTTGATTTTATTAATTGTTTTAATGAAAAAAAGGTTGAGAGCGTCACAAGTTTCTTGGGTGGGGGTTTGACCTGGAAGAGTTCTGTCATCAAAGGTAAGTTCATTCATAATTTTAAAAACTTCTTTAGATTTGTTATCCGAAGATGAGATTCGGTTAGAGAAGTGGGCTGATTTAGCTGAGGCGATTGCGATTTTGTAGTCTCTGCGGGCTGAGGTGTATTGCAATCTATCTGATTCGGAGTAGTTGCGTCTCCATGTCCTTTCCAGCTGACGTACCTTCAGTTTGAGTTTTTTGAGGTCGTCCGTGAACCATCTATGGGAGTTGTGTTCTCTGGTCGGGGGGAATTTGATTAAGGGGGCAAATTGGTCGCTGGCTGACTTCAGCCAGGTGTCTATGTCACTTTCTAGTTTATCGATGTTGGTTCGCAGATTGAGGGCAGGCTGGGTATCGGAGAGGGTCGCAAGAAATCCTTAGGAGTAGTAAGAACTCCATTTGCGAGAGAGGCCACCGGCCATCAGTGGGGCGGAAATTCTGCCACTGACCGTGAAGGTGGTATCTATTAAGTGGTGGTCTGACCAGGTGCAGGGGGAAATGGATGGGAGAGAGAGAGTTAGATTTTGAGTCCAAATCTGGTCCAAGATGTGGCCCTTAATGTGAGTAGGCGAGGTGATTTGTTTAATCAGGTTGAGGCTGGTGAGAGCCTCAAAGACCTCCAAGGCATGGGGCCCGGCGTTGGCGTCGTTGAACCAGTAGTTGAGGTCACCGAAGAGGGCGAATTTGGGGTTGGAGGTGAGAAGGTTGATCAGCTGTTCGGTCAGGTTGGCCGCGAAAGAGGGCATTGGTTGGGGGGTCGGTAGAGGAGGAGGAGTGTTAAGGCCCCGATGTCCGTTTTTAGGCTGAAGATAAGGTTATCTACTCCCGAGAGGGAGAGGGACAAAGTGGAAATTAAATTAAGGTGTTTGGATTTTATGGCAGCTACTCCACCCCCAGAGCGATTACCTGGCCGGTCGGCACGGAGGATGTAGTAGTCTGTGGGGAGGGCCACCAGGATGTCAGGGAGAGAATCTGCAGTCAACCAGGTTTCGGTGAGCAGGAGTACGTCCGGCTTCTCGGTGGATAGAAGGATAAAGATGTCGGCATGATGTTTTACCAGGGAGCGGGTGTTCAGATATAGCACCCGGATGGTAATATCGCTCTCGGTAGGTATGGCGGGGGGCGTGCTCCGACTGGTGGGGCGCCGATCGGTCGAAGTGATGCCGGTAGTGGTGATGCGTTTGATGGTGGAAGGAGAGGGTGTGAGGTTGGGGAGTTGTAGATCCCTGAGGGAATCAGCCAAGTATGAGATAGGGTAGCCGGCTTGGCTGGCCCCTGGGCCCTCCTGGCATGGACGGGCGCAAACGGGCTTGCCTTTGGCACGCCTTTGGCGCGCAGGCTGCACGCCTTTGGTGCCCAGGCGGCACACCCGTTGCGCGCGTCCGCTGGGCGTCCGGGGGTGGCACATTGTTTATGTATGAGAGCAGGGGGCGTGGCCTCAGGGCCGTGGGAGTGGCCTTGGGCAGATGAAGGAGAAGGGCGGCGGAAAACTTAGTGCCTGACGTAACTGTTGAAAAGCATTCTGGCATAGAATGGTCCATGGGAGAGGCATTGGAGTGTCTTTAGTCAAAAGGGCCAACAAAGGTTTAATAATGTGTGAAAAACTAGGGATCCACTTCCTACAGAAAGAAGTAAGGCCAATCAATGCACAAACATCCTTCTGAGTATGGAGCACAGGAGTGTCTAAAATAGTCTAAATCCGATCTGGTGTGCGTGCACATCCCTCCTTAGACAGGAGGTGACCTAAGTCGGTAACCTGCTATCTACAATATTGCAATTTCTTCCGAGAGACTTTGTGATGATGAGAGGCAAGGAATGATAATAGGGACAGTGTTCCCTCTTCACACTGTTCAAGGGTATCAGCAGCCAACAAGATGTCATCGACATATTAAATAAGAGTCACCCCTTGTGGTACAGGAAAATAATCAATCTGCCTTTTCAATGTCTGGCTATAAATGCTCGGACTCTCTGTATACCCTTGTGGAGCTCTACAGAATATGAAGGATCGATTATTCAAAGTGAAGCCGAACAAATAGCGGCTGTCAGGGTGAATAGGTATCGAAAAGAAAGCAATTCTTCAAATCAATTACACTGAATGTAATGGCAGTAGGAGGAACCATATTAAGAAGTGGTGTGATGTCAAAGACTACTGGGTATTCGGGCACCACTATTTTGTTAACTTCTCGTAAATCAATAATGAATCTGTAAATTTTAGTGTCAGTGTCTTTTTTCAAAATAGGAAAATTGGGCTGTTATCAATGTTATAAGGAACTTCTTCCACAACCCCCAGTCTGATCGAATCCTGAACAATGTGTATTAATTTACATCCTAAGGCTTTAATTCAAATGTAATTCAAATTTACATCCCAAGGGCTTTAATTCAATGTTGACTAATAGTTACCTATGATATCCTGACATTTCTGTCTAACGTTGTCCAATCTATTTTCTTAGGGGGCATAGGAGTTTTCAACTTAGTTACAATTGCTTTGGGAAGATCTAATATCATCTGTTGCAGTTTCTGCACAGGCTCTCTAGCCACATCTATTTCCTCTAAATGCATTCAAGTATCTCCGTAAGCTGCAATATTGTCTACCTTCCGAATTGTTCTCCACAGGACAGGGGGAAACATAAGTCCAAAAAACATATCAATATCTGGCAGGGTCATAGTGCAGGAGCTAATAGCTCTTTCCACCTCTTCATAAAAAGTGGCCGGATTTTTCCATGGATCAGGCAAAGCAGCTTTAAGAGCCATAACATCTAGTCTACTCCAAGGGGTATAGACCCAATTATAAATAAAATATCCCTTTGCATCATCTGAGGTTTTTTCCTCATTCGTTCCCGCTCCCTTTGGGGGAAGATACAGAGGTGCTGCTTCAGGCATTGGTTTCATGACAGCTTCACTACTACTAGGTTTGTTCGCATCTACTGAAGCATCTACTTCCTTTGTCTGAGATGGAGCTATTTCTACAATGTCATTTTTTCTAGATAACTCTTTCTCTTTTCTCAAACACAATGTTTTATCTCGTAATTTGACCACTGGCCTAATCATATCAGGTAAATTTGAAAAAAGGAAAGTCCCATCTACTGTTTATAATCAATACTTATATAATCTGTCTCTGTTTCATTAGGATTATGCCGCCAACCATATATTCCCTCCCAAGAGAATTTTTCTAAAATATATAAGTGTTTGGCGTTTTCCCAAGTCTGAACTGTAACTGTGAGGACCGACGCTATAGTAGTCTCTAGCGGGTTTGGGTAGAAATGGGCAGGAGGCGTGTTTTGGTTTGAGTGTGTTAAATTTGTTGAAACAGAAAGTCCGTGCAAGTTTTCCTGTTTTGAGTTCTCCTCGGAGATCGGCTTCGCTCAGCTCTGCGTACAATCCTGTTTTCCTCCTCCTTCCTCCGTATGAGGCTCTTTCGCGTCTCTCTTTTGTCCGTCTCCGTGGTGAGGTTCTCTCCGCCATGAGGAAAGACACAAGAGAGGCCGTAATCAGTCTTAAGTTGGACCACAACAAAATGAAATCAGGAAAGGGAGTGATGGGACACCAGTAGTGACTATTTACAACGCAGTGAGGGGACGGGGGAGTGTAGGAAGGTAGTTCCGGGAAGATTAGGGTATTCAGTCACGTTCCTGACCCACCCCTTCTCCCAACCCAGCCAGTGATACGCTTTCGTACCTCTGAGAGCCACACACATCCTGGCGTGCAGCTGGGCGGCTCATGTTGCCGTTGGCCTGCAGGCTCCCGCGTCGCCGACCGGTATCTCCTTTCGTCCTCCTCTTCTTCCGTAGATGAAATACCGGGTCCTTTGTTCGCTTTTCTCTTTTCTCTCCACTCGCTCCACACCGCTCCTCTCTCCTCGCCTTCCGCTCCTCCGGTGTACAAGCACCCCTGAGTGCTTTCACCTGACGTATTTGAGGCGTAGCATGGCTCCTCCTCTTCACCGGTCTCCAGCCAGTTAAAGGGCCTGCAGTTGTCTTCTTCTCCGTCACAGCTGTACTGTTCGTCAGGCATAGTCCAGACATGCGGTTGTGAAGGCTGTAATGAAAGGAGGGGGGTCACAAGGTAAATACCCACATGGGGGTGTGGGGCTCGTAAAGGGAGCCCAAGGTATTTCGTCCCTGTTACATAGTCCGACGTGCTTCCTCTCTGGCAATGTCCCGTAATTTATCTTTCTCTTCCTTGGTCAAAGTAGAGCGAGTTTGCCGCCCACCTTGCTTATCTTTATCTTTTTCATCTGAAGACAAATGCTCCCCGTCAGAACCCTCATTCTCAGGAGCACTACGGAATATATATGGGGGTGTAGGTCTATCTAACAAGATGGAATCATCTTGAGGTTTATTAAGTATGGAATAAATAGGGCACTTAATAGGGTACTGGACAGTTACCTCTAAACGACGCTCCCTTTCCTCTTTTTCTATTATTTTCTTCATTTACTTATTTTTCAATTCCAATGCTTTTTGATATATCGTTTTACGCTGCTCCTTTTCTGCTATAGCTTCTTCTTTCCTCACTCTCTCTGGCACTTCTTTCTCCCACATTCGTATACAATCAAACATATCTTGTCGACTCTTATGTTTAAACAAACACTGCCCTACTATTGAATCTTTTTAAAGTCAAATGACCCATTCATAGGCCATCGTAAATCAGGATCCTTTTTCGTATATTTGTTCCACAGTGTACTATACATTATGGAAGAAATACCGTATTTAATGTACATATGCCTATAAGGTGTCCCCTCTGGGGGAGCCGGCTGACTTCTTTCTAAATCCATTTTGGTACCTCCAAGACAGCAACACAGCCTACGGAGTGTGCTGGGATCAGGCATGCTATACATTTTGTGTAAAATATGACCTATCAAATATACTCAAAAGTAGAGAAAAATCTCCACATTATATGCCTTTATCTTTTGCAAAAAATATATCAAACAAACAAAACCAGAATCTTGGCCAAGCAAATCAAGAGTGCTGCTTCAGCGACCTTACCAAAAAGAGAGTCTCCAACCTCCAACTGCCAATCTCTTGGTCCACCTAATGGTCCCTGCAAATACTTGCACCAAAGGAAACCTCAGTCGGGACCAGCTACCGCCTGGAGGGTCAGATCAAGAAAACCGGAAAAATCACTTCGGCTGCAAAGACAAGGGTCTCCTCATGCAGGACGTCTCCTCAGTAAAATTCCATTCTCTGTCAAGACCACTCCTTTGGGCGGCCACGTCTCCAATGAGGACTCAAGTCGGGCGACAAACTGTGAAAATGTGCCTTTTTAAGGGGCACACTGGTGCAGGGTTCACCCTTATCTTGTCCACTGGACCATAGACCAACAAAATAGAGATTGGCACTGAAGCTGGAATTCAAAGAACAAGATTATTAATCACTCATGAGTGGGACTACATCCACACAGCACCTTCAAATGCTGCTTGAGGTAGTACACTGAAGTCACAGACACAGCCCTTATATACAACTTTTTCTGCGCTGTAGGCATGTAGTTACAAATAGAAGGTACAAGCATACACAGGAATAACTACCAACAAACATGGGCGGATGGAGATCACTTAGTCAGCAAAGTGGGAGGGGAACAGAACTGCTTACAGTTGCAAAGAGTGATCAACCGTTACATCTTTAGCCAGGTGCATTCTAGCAGCTACAGGCCTTTTCTCATACATTGATTTGGCTCAGTACAGAAGGAGTTAACTAAAGCTAATGACTCAAGCAGAATAGAAACGCAAGCAACAGTGAAGATGGAAGAATTACATAGCTGACAAAATGGATGCCACCAACAAGATGGCTTCAGCTCATGCTAACGCCAATTGTTTTTCGATATACACAAGAGGATGTGAAACAGGGTTCAGTCAAGGTATTGGAAGAACTAGTTTTCCACCAGAAAGCCATTGAGACAGGGATGGTAGGAGGCTGAGGCGGATGGGCACAGTTGTGTGGCCAATCAGGGTAGGTACTTGTCACCAATTCCAGCACTATTACCATGTGGGGTTCCCGTTTACCAAGAGCTCTCAAAAACAGACTGCCATATCAGTCTATGGGGTATGGCCATGAATATTGTTGGTGTTGTAGGTACAGGAGACTCAATGTAAGATCTCTGTTACATCAGGTTGTGGCAATAAGTTGTGTTCCTGTTCCAAAATAAGAAGTGCCAGATGAGACATGTTCATATATAAGTGAGGGGGCCTGAGTCAAACAATGTTTGATACTCTCAAGATAAAGGACTCTTCCAATGATGATGCTAGCAATCTACATGGTTTCATGGGCTCATGCCCTTTGAGTTGCTACACTGTGCGCACAGCCCACTAATATAAAGTCAACTGTGAGTGTGTTACAGGGAATGCTGGCTCCCTGGGAATTATGGTGCAATGTGCATAGTAGTAGTGTCAATACATCCAAATACATGGGGGCATATTTACAAGCCCAGTGCGCTGCCAGGGCTACACTCATAAAGATGTTGTAGCCGTGCACTGGGCTTACCCATATCTACAAGGTCACATAAATCCATCCTGTGTGGCTCTTCCTGGCCTTGCAGTTAGGAAAAGATGCACCTCAGCAAGTCAGCGCCCTCCCCTCCGCTGACTACATCCTCCTGGGGGACTTCAACTTCCACCTGGAGAACAACAACGACTGCAACACCAGCACCCTGCTCGACAACCTCGCCAACCTTGGACTCAAGCAGCTGGTGTCCACCCCCACCCACCTCGCCGGACACTCACTCAACGCCATCTTCTCATCCAGCAGAGACATCGCCTTCAGCCACGCCACAGAACTCCACTGGACAGATCACAGATGCATCCACTTCACCTTCAGAAGAACGACGACCCACCACCACCAGCAACAGGTTGCCCGAAGAAGCTGGAACAAGATCAAAGCCGACCAGCTCGCCGCCTCCCTGAGCCAGCACCCTCTGGCTAGCTCAGCGAACCCCAGCCAGGCCGCCGACAACCTCACGAAGTGGATCAGCAACTGCGCGGACGAACTCGCCCCACTAAGGACCCCGCCCAGCAGACCCGGCAGTAAGAGAGCCCCATGGTTCACCGACGAACTCAAGAGCTCCAAGAAGAACTGCCGAGCCCTCGAGAAAGCCTGGAGAAAGGAACCCACGCCGGACAACAGGACCACCCTCAAGCTCGCCACCCGGAAACACCACCAACTGATCCGCATCGCCAAGAAAACGGCGTTCAAAAACCGACTGGACAACAACGCACACAACTGCAAGGAACTCTTCAACATCGTGAAAGAGCTCTCCAACCCCAACGCCGGAAACAACTACATCACCCCTTCGCAAGACCTCTGCAACTCTCTCGCTTCCTACTTCCACAACAAGATCGCGGACATACACGACAGCTTCAGCACTCAACCGAGGCACGCCACGACCGCAGGACCTCCACCCACCACCACCCTCCGCGCCTGGACCCCGGTCAACACCAAAGACACCGTCCACACGATGAACTCCGTCCACTCCGGATCTCCAACCGACCCCTGCCCTCACCACGTCTTCAAGAAAGCCGACGCTGTCATCGCACCCCACCTGCAGGACATCATCAACACCTCATTCGACACCGCCACCTTCCCCGAGAGCTGGAAGCATGCCGAACTCAGCGCTCTACTGAAGAAACCTACAGCAGACCCCACCGAACTCAAGAATTACCGCCCCATCTCGATACTCCCGTTTCCAGCAAAAGTCATCGAGAAGACCGTCAACAAACAGCTGGCCACCTTCCTCGAGACGAATGGATCCCTCGACCCATCGCAGTCCGGATTCCGTGCCAACCACAGCACCGAGACCGCCCTCATCGCCGCCACCGACGACATCCGAGCCCTGATGGACAACGGGGAAACAGCGGCCCTCATCCTCCTAGACCTCTCCGCGGCTTTCGACACGGTCTGCCACCGCACCCTAGTGCAGCGCCTCAGCAACGTCGGAATCCAGGAGAAGGCGCTGAAATGGATCGTCTCCTTTCTCGACGGAAGAACACAAAGAGTCCGCCTACCACCGTACAAGTCAGAGGCCACCAAAGTCATCTGCGGCGTCCCTCAAGGATCCTCACTGAGCCCGACTCTCTTCAACGTCTACATGAGCCCCCTCGCGGCCATCGCACGCCAACACAACCTCAACATAATCTCCTACGCCGACGACACCCAGCTGATCCTCTCCCTGACCAACGACCCCGCCGCCGCCAGAGCCAACCTGCACGAAGGGATGAGAGAGGTAGCCGAGTGGATGACGACGAGCCGCCTGAAGCTGAACACAGATAAGACGGAGGTCCTCATCCTGGGCTCCTTGCCCTCCCCCATGGGACGACTCCTGGTGGCCCCCCGCCCTGGGCACCGCACCCAAACCGACGGACCACGCACGCAACCTGGGCTTCATCTTGGACTCCTCCCTCTCCATGACCAGGCAAGTCAACGCCGTCTCCTCGTTGTGCTTCAACATCCTGCGCATGCTTCGGAAGATCTTCTGGTGGATCCCCACAGAGACCAGGAAGACCGTCACCCAGGCCCTCGTCACCAGCCGACTGGACTACGGCAACGCACTCTACGCCGGAACCACCGCCAAGATCCAGAAGAGACTCTAGCGCATCCAGAACGCCTCAGCCAGACTCATCCTCGACATCCCACGACACAGCCACATCTCCGGACACCTGAGACCTGCACTGGCTCCCGGTCAACAAGAGAATCACCTTCTGCCTCCTTACCCACGCACACAAAGCTCTCCACGACCAAGGCCCGAGCTACCTCAACAACCGAATCAACTTCTACGCTCCCAAACGCCACCTCCGATCCGCCAGCCACGCCCTCGCCGCCGTCCCACGCATCCGCAGAGCCACCACAGAAGGAAGGTCCTTCTCCTACCTGGCCGCCAAGACCTGGAACTCCCTGCCGGCCGACCTGCGCCTGACCCAAGACCACCTCTCCTTCAGGAAGAAGCTCAAGACCTGGCTGTTCGAGCAGTAGCGGCAACCCCCCCCCCCCCCCAAAGCGCCTCGAGACCCTACGGGTAGGTAGTGCGCTCTATAAATGTCTTTGATTGATTGATTGATTGCCTTACACTATGATGGGAAGGTGTCCCATGGGCCTTATGGTGGGGGTTCCCAGGTAACGGCCATTGCATTTCAGGCATTGCAAGATTTACAACATTCTGGAAACCTGAGGTGTAGGGGAGGCACTACAAGGATAAAAAAGCATAATTTTCCCACAATTTTGCCTCTCCCTATATATGCTGCATTCAGCAGCACAAACAGAAAGAGGAAATTGCCTCCACATCTTGTTTTTGGTCAGGAAGGTGCACCTTTCTAAAAAAGCAACCACCACTACAAAGCAGGCATCCTTGCACCATAGTGCAATTGTACCTGTGTTGGTGCATGGAAACCATTTGCCCACGAGCGCTGTGCAAGAGTACAGAAATGTAAATGTGCAGTATCTCATAGATATAGGGCATTCATGTCATTTTCTGTTTGATGTGTGGCAGCACAGTGTGAGGTTTGCAATGCTGACCCACACCATAAACTTGTACATTAGGCCATGATTGTCTACCTTTTGACTCATGTAAGCAACTGACATGGATCTCCATCAACAAAAATATTTTCCATTCCAGAGAATTAAACACCTACTCCTGACCAGCCCCGTGTCCTGGAAGTGGATCCGGCAGAGGACAACAGAATGCAAAGGATTGATCAAGACACCCTCTATGAAATCCTGGACTCCTTCCAAACAACAATACAAGTCACAGGAAGGGTCGACAGCATTGCAAGTCTCCACATGGTCTACCTCCCACACACAAACACCTCCTGCCATCCTTCCCCAAGCACTGGACTCTAAGGACCCTCAAACAGTTTCCAACATCTTTTCATGGGAGTGTAGCAGGAGCTGGTAGATGAGGTGCAGGTGGGCATGGAGGCTCTGGCAGGCATCCTAGAGGGAGTCTGTAGGTGCCTCAGGCCCAACACGGACATCTCGGAGGTTGTAAGAGACACCTACTCTGGCTGACATCGCTGGTGTCATGAGGCAGAGGCATTAGCAAATGCTTGGCCAATGTGGTACCACCGAAGTTGCCAACCAGCTGGGGGCAATACATAATATTCTGGAGTCCAAGAAGCAGAAGCAGGGCTCCTACATCGGAACAATGGATGTATACCACCGCAATGTTGCTGCTGTGCTGGCAAACCTTCTCAGTGCTTTGCTGACTTACGTGTTGGCACAGGGAAATGCTGCTGGGAACCGGGGGCCAAATCTTCAGCCCTTGATGTTAGTGTGCATACATCGGCTCCAGGTCCTTCAACACCACCTTCATGTGAGGCAAGACACACGTCAAATGTGGACTGCAGTTCTTTGTAAAAGAAATCTGCCGGGTAGCATATCTCTAGGCCACATGGTCAGATTCTCCAATGCCCTATGCTTATGCCCATGCCAGTGTACCTCTCAACAGGTGCTTCCCTCCATTTGCTTACCCACCTGTTGATCAATCTCATGTGGATTGCCTATGTGGACTTTCTTTCACAATGGCAAATGAATCTTCCTCCTCAGTGGAACATTCCTCTCCTCATCTTGTCCCATGACATGTATCGCCCATGGACTATGTTTGGACATACAATGGCTCACAAACTATGTTGGGATTGTTGCCCCAATGATTGTCACTTGCTCCTTGATTGGTGTGTAAATGAAACAACTTTTACGAATCAGCATGTTGGATTTCTGGTCAAGATTGGAGTAAATAGACCATGGTGGATGTGCTGATTCTTAAGACACTACCTAACATTTAAAGGATAATGTGGTTCTGCAGGCCAGAGGTAAATATGCACAGTGCATGCTAAATAGTTAATGCAATCCCCATTTACTCCTAAACTAGCAGGTCATAATCCAAGGTCACATGCATGAAGTGCAACAATAGTAGATCATTCAATGGTAAGACTAAATTGGTTCTGCCCAGGTGGGTCATACACCATGCATACTAGCTAGAAAACAACAGTGATGCTACTACAAAATAGTGCTAGGGACAGTGTGTAAGTGTTTGTCATCAGTGTAGCAACAAAAACATCCTAGATTAGTCACAATGGTTTGATTTTGTAATCCATACAAACATGTAGCGTTATGTACACACACAGTGCTATGTTAGATTAATACCTGTTTTGGACTGTGTGTTCGTTCACAGCAAGAGTGCCACTTACGTTGACCAATGATGTTTTAATATTTCTTAAGTGACTCCAATGCTAACTTCAAAGGATTGACGGGGAGCCCGTATTGAGCAGCAGCAGCAAGGAGGGGGGCAGCCCGCATACAAGCCTCAGAAGCCTTTGCCCATGCGGCCGTCGCCGCGTCAAACCTGCACCTGGAGGCGCTTAAAGGCCAACCACGGGCCCTGCAGCCCGGAAGCCCATACTGAGCAGCAGCAGCAGCAAGGAGGGCGCCAGCCCGCCTACAAGCCCCAGAAGCCTTTGCTCTTGCCGCCGTCAACACCATCAAACCTGCGCCAAGAGGTGCTTAAAGGCCGCGCATGGGTCCCACAGCGGGGAAGCCCGTATTGAGCAGCAGAAGCAAGGAGGGGCAGCCCGCCTACAAGCCCCAGAAGCCTTTGCCCTTGCAGCCGTCGCCGCAGTCAAACCTGCACCCAGCGGAGGTGTGACTGGGCCACGCCTCTAATATCATCACCCAGGTATTCATTGCTGGAAGGGGGTTTTTGGGTGCATATTGTGGTGATTCCATCGACTGAAGGCCTGGTGAAATGATATGGGTAAAATAAAGCAAACTATGCCAGGGTCAGGCGGAGGAGTGGCTGTAACAATTCTTGATTCATTTCTTGCCAGGGCAACAAATGTCTTGCCTAATGAAACTCACTCTGACGGAAAGGAGACTCTTTGGAAATAGTTCATCTGCCCCAGAGCCCAGAATCTTGATATGGCTCGGTCCAAACGACAGGGCAAAGCAAGACTTTTTTGTCAGCTTTTTTGTCAGAAGTAATCAAGAGCAACCAAGGGGAGGGTGTATCTATCCTGGAACCCCCAGTAAAAAAGAAAAGCGCTGGAGGCAAAAGAATTGCACAGCCTTCTAAAAATCAGGTGGAACCAGCTGTCCTTGATTTAGTCAATGGGGCCCTGAGCCAAACTATGAACACATTCTCTCAAAAAATAGAAGATATTTTAAATTCATATCTAGCTCTAATTTTTGCACTGTTGGATATTTTTAATTACTATTGTGTCAGTCTAATGAGTGTCTCTCTAGTCTTGTAACAAATGGCAAGGGGTTGGAACTGGGGGGGAGGTAGAAGGGAGGGTAGGGTTCCACCTAGTTGGGGGCCCACATCCAGCATGGAGCTGCAAACAAGCAGTACTGTGCACTTAGCACACAGGATGAGTCAGCAGCTAGCCCCTGGTTTCAACAATCAACCCCGAGACAGGATGAGTCCACAATGAAGATGCAAGTCGCTCTAAAAGTAATCGAGATGAAAGACTTGCCAGAGAAGAGTCTTGCACAGACCATTAGTGGCTGATCCAAAAGAAGCCCGGGTGATCCTGGGGACTGAGATACATGGCCCTAAATCCTCCATACCCCTAAGTCAGCTGGATGAGAGAACCAATATTTTACATTTACCCCCCGATTCAGCTACTTTAGTAACCGTTTTGGTAGGTGTGCCACCTTTGCAGGAGAATTCTAAGGAAACGACAACAGACCTAATACACAAGGTGACACATTGGTTAGATAGATCATTATCAAATGGCTGTTCTATTGCCCCCATGTTATCATGGCTAGAAGAGTGGGCTGGGTGGGGAAAACAACATATAAATATAGGAGTGGTGTGGGGACTGTATTGTGGCTAATGTGACACACTTTTTACATGCAAGAGCCATGATACATAGTCAGTCGAGACAGACTTTCAAACAGGAATTCAGGTATTTCCGCTCTCCTTTTTTTATCCAGATGGGGCTCAACATCATAGCTCCAGGGTGTTCTGACCGACTTTTTCGGCCCTTCCTTGAGGGAAGGTGATTGGAGGTGACTTCAGTCTACTATCATTCTAGTGGAAGGATTAGAACCGTAAATAGAGCCTATTCACAAGGCATGCCGATTAATTACGTACCCTTTTCCTTAGAGCAGGGCTTATAAACCTATATTAGGGGATAGATTCATTTGTAATAGTGATAATCCGTCCTTTTGTAAGAGTGTTAGTATACCTTCAATGGAGTTATGCTTATTTCGGGCCTTGTAGGCCTCAAACGGGAGAGACTCCATCTTTCCTTCTGCCCCGGCAGCTTGAGATGCTTCTAGGTCAAATGTAATGTTTTAGTTATGAGGTGTTGTTCGCTTGGGGAGAACCGGCTCAGGCTGGCCCTTATCGAAAGACTGTATTTTTCTCCATTCCGAAGACACAACATCAGGCCGGCCGGCTGGGAATGTGTCCTTGGTACGGGGAGGTACAAGAATTTGGTGGGCGGCAGGTTACTGGCCGTAACTTTCCATGAAGGGACAAGCTTCCATATTAGTGAAAGCATGAGGCAGTGAATTAGTCAGTCTGTAAGCGGCAGCTAGCCGTTAGCATCAATGCCATTAATTATTTCAGGGCAGACAGTCGCCATTTTAAAGTCCGAGACAGATCGAGAAGCTGATACTCTCTTAGAAAGATTGAAGTTATTTTAGCTGGAGCAGCTGGCGAGCTTTGACCTTTAAGATCAGAGCATTCAGAGTGAAGCAGTTAGTTGAGAGAATGAATACCAGAGTGGTGGAAACTGAGTTATAAGATTGAAGCCGAGAAGTGAAGATGGTCCGTGATTGAGAGAAGAGAGGAGTAGTGCAGAACAGCCAGAGAGAAAGCAGCTGATGAGAGGAAGGTTCCGGTGACTTGGAGGGAGGCGAAGGAGACCGAGCATAGCGGTGCAGACGTGTATCCGTGACTGCAGAGGTGTGACCCTAAAGATGAGCCAAGACACAGACGAGAAGGGAACCCAGATGACTGCTGAGTCCAGACTTCATATCAATAAGGTGATGTCGACCCTTTCTTTGTAACGTGCACATTCTAACCTTTCATTTTCCTTTACAGGCTATATGTTATAGTATAGTGTTATATTGATATTGTTGTTATGCTAAATAAAGTACCCCAGTTCTTAGTGAACCGGCATGTGCCTCTTATTCTTATATGAAAAGGTAACCTGTTCTTCTAGTCAGTTACTATTACGCGAACGGATGCAACTCCCGATCAGGTAAGCAGTGACCGAATAATGAGGGAGAGAGGAGCGCTTGAAGTAGAGGATAAGTCGCATATCATCTAATTTGGTTATTGTCGTGACTCATAATATCGTAGTATTTTACCCTTAGTAAATAGCAAGAGATTCCCCAATATGGAGAGCTAATGGTATTCATAGGAAAGTGATCGTCGTTGGGATGCGGCGTTATACCCACAAGATTGTGGCTTGTTAAGCGAGCACCAGGAAGGATACTGGTGTCTATACCCACAGGATTGTGGCTTGTTAAAGCGAGTACCAGGGAGGATACTGGTATATATACCCACCGGATTGTGGCTTGAGAGAGCACTGGTTGTGGCCAGTGTGTAATGGTATATAATCAGGAATGCCCCAGGGTAGAATGGTCTGGGCCTGAGTTGCCGCAAGACTAATTGGTATGAGTGTGATATCGTAGAAAACGTAGGCATGTACATTGCTAATTCCCCATCCTTGGGTGGGAGACATAGATACCTGTTGTAAATAGGTCCTAAGGAGGGAGGTGATTACGTTCCGGCTGGGTTGGTGGTGCTCTGATGAGCTGATTCTATCTGGTCCGAGAATCCGGTCGTTACACAGGGGTAATATATATCTACCCGGTCTCGAGGGATGTTTTTGCAAGGTCAAAAAGTGTGCACCATTCACCTTGCAAATAGATTGGCCCCATTAAGGAATCTTGATAGTATTGGCTGACTACCAGCCCCTATTGATGACATGACCAGTACAAACTCCCCGCCACTAGTTCAAATGATTACTCAGATCCGGCCAGATTGTGACATTGTGGCCATAAAGTGATAAACCCTTCTGTTTGTAATTTTATGTCTTGGGAAATTGCGGGGTTGAGGGTGAAAAAAGACGACGACTAGTAGTCAGCGATAATAAAATCTAGTCACATTATTGCATTGCAAGAAACCTGGGACACGTCGGATTCCTGTGTTATGGATGGTTTTGCCTCCTCCGCCAAGGCTACATATCCCTCTGCTATAGGACAAGCAAAGGGAGGTCTGCTTATTCTAATATTTCTTAAATTGTCATGCACTATTAAGGACCTGCTCAGTCCATCCCCAAACCTGTTAGCAGTTGAATTAATCTTCCCCAGGTATCCTACCCTGGTGATCATACATTTTTACAATTCCTTTTGCAAGGAAAATTAATGTGAGCTTATAGTTGCCCTTGAAAGTTTTATAGAGGACATTGCACAGGACAGACACATCCTCTACGAAATTATTATAATGGGGGATTTTAATCTACACTGTTGCCCGTCAAATTGTATACTGTACAGGGGTACATTGGATAACCTGGCTCCCATTGTTCATTTTGAACATTCGCCCCAAGGCACTCTTCCAGAAAGCCTTTTTGCTTGTAATAATTCACATTTTTTAGAGCACAAGAATGAAGTAGAGCTAATACCCTACTTTTTTTGGGAAGGGGTGTTGCACAAACATAGACTATATTGTGGTAACCGCCCCATTACTTCACAACATAACAGATGTAAGATCATCATGGACTGGATACAGTGACCACAACCCAATCATTGTAGAATCCAAGGGTTTGATGGTCCTTTGGGTGTCGAGCCGAAGACACTGGCAAACGTGGAATTTCAGCCCACTGATCAGGCTTGTAAAATTAGGTGGGGGGACGATCATTACGGATCACTTTCTAACCCAGTTGTATACTGAGGGCAAAGAAGACATTGAGCAATGTCTCGAACCCCATAATGAGCCCGAGAAGGTCCTAGAAGCATTTCATTAATTGGTAAAGCAGATCACAAAAACGTTAACTGGCAAAGGAAGTTTAGCAGGTACCAAGAGGGCCAAATGCTTTTAATGCCGATTGTTCCAAAACCTACTAAGCCTTTTTGGCTGCATTAAAAAAAAGGAACAGGGATCACAAACTGATTATAGCTCGTAGGAAATGGTATAATACGTCTCCAAAGCTAAGAAAAGCTGATATAAGGGAACAGGCATAGGAGGATCTAAATCAGGAAAGTACCTTGGCCAATAGTTCCAAATTTTGGAAGGTCGTAAACAGTCCCTTCTTTAAGAGTAATCATATGATGAGAGCAGAGTGTGTTATCCGTGCTGATTGATGGGTCAGCCATTTCGAGGAGATTGATGCAGAGGTGGCCATAGAACAAATAGATTTGGACCTGGGTACCCTCTACTGTACCGCTCTCACTAGGTTTTGGAGTGAATGAAGTTCACAAAGCGATTGAGGGTGCGTCCGCACGGAAAGCCCCAGGTCCTGACGAGATACCAATCAGACTCAGGGACATTGGCAAAAATGTTAACCAAGGTTTTTAATGCTGCTACAATGGTAGGTTAACCTCATTCCTGGTCCAAGGCGGTGCTCTTGCCTATTTATAAAAAGGGTGCGAGGGATGATCCAGCATGCTACCGCCCGATCCCACTATTAGGTTCTGCAGCACAAATAATGGGCAAGGTAATTTTAGATCATCTAAGTAATTCGCTGGAAGAAAGCAATGTGCTATCAGATTTGCAATTTGGTTTTAGAAAAGGTATGGGAACGGTAGACCAATGCATGAACTTACTTATGACGGCCAGCAAATATACTTTAGCCAAAAAAGGTTATATGTTCATGGCATTTATGGACTTGGCGTCCGCCTTTGATAGAGTGAACAGACCTAATTATGGCTTCTATTGTTAGAAATATACATAGATGAATACTTGGTATCTTTCTTGCACTGGTCTCATTCTAACTTAACTGCCTCTGCCAGATATAACAAAAATGGTTCCTTAACAAAATCATGGAAGGTAAAAAGAGGATTGAGGCATGGATGTATTCTTGTGCCGGTCCTATTCACACTCTATATAAATAAGTTAGGGGCTCTGCTATGCGATGCAAGTATGGATACCCCGAGAGTAGGTTTTAAGCCCACCCCTGCCCTTTTATATGCTGATGATGCAGTTTTACTTGTTAGGACACCAATAGCACTGAAACGTCTCGTTAATTCTTCTATTGATTTTATGGTCGCTTTAGACCTCTCTGTCAATTTTACAAAATCCCATATAATGTCATCTGGCAAATCAAAGCATGAGAACAAATCACTCATATGTAAAGGTAGGGTGTTATCGAATGTAACAACCTGCTCATGTCTGTTTGTGCTATTTGATGAAAATACCTGGGTGGCACAGCATGCACTCAAGACAGAAACTCTAGCTAGGGCCGCGGGAGCAACATTGGACTTTGCCAGAAGACAGACTAGCGACTAAACCCTTATTGCTAATTTTGAAGGTTTACAATGAGAAATGCGTCCCCATGACAATGGATGGGAATGTGTTTTATTGGGGTTACAAGGAGGTTAACGAACTATAAGGGGCCAAAAACTAATACTTACAAAAACTTTGCTGATGCAGCGCACGCAACAAAATTCGTTTTTTTTTTTTGTTTGTGCACTTACCTCTGTGCGCCCATATTCCAGAGTTTACTACCCCCACCCTGCCCCTCCCTCACCCCATGTCAGCGCATGGCAGTACTCCCACCACGGGCCGCTACTGGTTGAGTCACAACTTTTTTTGTACCACCATGCCATATTGTCAATCTCGCTTCAGTCACCCCATCTCACATGTCACCGATGTGCAGTACTCTGAGGGATGCCCTGGAACCCATACGAGATAACAGTTTCAACATATTATGACCAATGATGGCTAACCCAAGTAAGTCATTGGACTTATGCACTCACTGAAACAAATGGGGATATGTGACTTGACCACTGGTCATGCCATCTATAATAATACATGTTAACCATGCCATCTCACTTATACATATGCAGCATCTATACTAGGATGGAATCCTGTTTTGGTATAGGGAACCTACTCACCCACGTCCAGTGGAGTCCACACTTTGGCTAGATGCTGTCTTACAGATACATGTATGGAAGACCAAACAATGTGCTGTTTGAGTTGCACAGATGTCTGACAAGCCTTCAATGTAAAATGTCCATTGTTCACATGTCAACATCTGATGTGTTGTTGAGTATTAGTAGTTTGGTCTGGAATATGTGTTACACTCCAACCACACTTGTGTCCTTTCAAAACTATGACTAGGGCAAAAATGCTGTGTCAGGGAGTTCACAGCCTATACCATGTAACATTTGTGTCACATACTTGGGGTAACATGTTGCCAATTTTGGTCCATAGTATGGGTGAGAGACATAGTACATAATTTAGATCATTAAATTTTTGGGCAGATGATGGTACATGTGGCTTAAGTCTCTACACCATAGCTGACACAATATTAGCATATTAAGAGGCATCCATCATGCGGGCCTGCATACATTGCTAATCATTCCACATGGCTATTTGGCCCTGTCATTTGCACATGCAACTTTGTCCAACTTCTGTAAAAAATCTACTTGTAACATGCAGCTTATTTCCACCGACTGATGATGTCCCTTGCACATCTCACTGCAACTCATGTCAGCTGAGCACACACAATCCTTACTGATCACAGAAACAATGAGTTGCCACTCACCAGTAGCATTGTGCTCTCAAAAGGTCGCCACCTCAGCAAGGGTGTATGGGTTTGGTCCACTCACAAGACAAAATCATGGTACATTGCTCTATGAATGCTGAACATGTACACTGTGTACATATGAAGCAATCAATCAATCAATCAGAGTACTTGTAGAGCGCACTACTTACTCATGAGCGTCTCAAGGCACTGAGGGGAGGGGAGTGCTGCTACTGCTCGAAGAGCCAGGTCTTGAGGAGTCTTCTGAAGGCGAGTAGGTCTTGGGTCTGCCGCATGTGGGTAGGGAGGGTGTTCCATGTCTTGGCGGCAAGGTAGGAGAAAGATCTGCCGCCGGAGTCATTCTTTGGATGCGGGGGAAAGTTTTGAGGGCGAGGCTGGCGGAGCGGAGCTGGCGGGTTTGGGTGTAGAAGCTGAGTCTGCTGTTCAGGTAGGCTGGTCTGGCGTTGTGGAATGCTTTGTGTGCGTGGGTGAGGAGCTTGAAAGTGATCCTCTTGTCGACAGGGAGCCAGTGTAGGTCTCTCAGGTGGGGGGTGATGTGGCTGCGGCGGGAGACGTTGACGATCAGTCGGGCGGAGACGTTTTGGATCCGTTGTAGTTGTCGTAGGTGTTTGGCTGGGATTCCTGCGTAGAGTGCGTTGCCGTAGTCCAGTCTGTTGCTGACGAGGGCCTGTGTCACAGTTCTTCTTGTTTCGGTCGGGATCCACTTGTAGTTCCTGCAGAGCATGCGGAGGGTGTTGTAGCAGGAGGAGGACACGGCCTTGACCTGCTTAGCCATGGAGAGGGAGGAGTCGAGGATGAATCCTAGGTTGCATGCATGGTCGGTGGGTGTTGGTGCTGGTGGTCTCACTGTGGTCGGCCACCAGAAGTCGTCCCAGGGCTAAGGGGGTGGGTCCGAGGATGAGTACCTCTGTCTTGTCCGCGTTCAGCTTCAGACGGCTGTTCCTCATCCAGTCGGCGACGGCCTTCATTCCCTTGTGGAGGTTGGTTTTGGCGGCGTGTGGATCTTTGGTGAGGGAGAGGATGAGCTGGGTGCCGTCGGAGTAGGAGATGATGTTGAATTCGTGTTGGCGGGCCACATGTGCGGGGGGGCCATATAGATGTTGTGCAGCTGAGGGATGTTCCCCCGGGGGACGCTGCTGATGATGTCGGTGGCTTCGGATCGGAAGGGTGGGAGGCGGATGCCCCTGGTTCTGCCGGAGAGGAAGGACGTGGTCCAGTCAAGGGCCTTCTCCTGGATTCCGGCTTCTAGGAGGCGTGTCTTTAGAGTGCGATGGCAGACCCTGTCAAAGGTGGCCAACAGGTCTAGGACGATGAGGGCTGCTGTTTCGCCGTTGTCTATTTGGCGCCTGATGTCGTCTGTGGCTGCGATGAGGGCTGTCTTGATGCTGTGATTTCGTCTGAATCCAGACTGGGATGGGTCCAAGATGTTGTTGTCTTCCAGGTGGTAGGTCAATTGTCTGTTGACAATTTTCTTGATGACCTTTGCCGGGACCGGGAGCAGGGAGATGGGCCAGAAGTTCTTGAGGTCCTTGAGGTCCGCCTTGGGCTTCTTGAGGAGGGCTTTGAATTCCAGCTTTCTGGTAATGTCCCTGTTTCGAAGGAGATGTTGATGACCTTCCGCAGTTGGGGTGCGATGGCTGCGTCTGCTTTGTTGAATACGTGGTGTGGGGAGGGGTCTGACGGAGATCCTGAGTGGATGGAGTTCATGACCTTGCGTGTCTCGTCGCTGTTCACATTGGACAAGGCGGTCAGGTGGATGGCGCTGGTGGTGTTCATAGGGGAGGAGGAGTCTGGCATAGTCTGGGCGGTCGTGGTGTTGAAGCTGTTGTGGATGTCAGCGATCTTGCGGAGGAAGAAGATGGCTAGTGAGTCACACAATTCTTGTGAGGGCGGGATGTCGTTGGCGCTGGGGTTGGAGAGTTCCTTTACAATGCTGAAGAGCTCTTTGCTGTCGTGTGCGTTGTTATCCAAGCGGTCTTTGAAGGAGGATCTCTTGGCTAATCTGATGAGGTGGCGATGTCTGCGGGTGGCTTCCTTGTGGGCTGCGTGGTTGTCCGGTGTGCGTTTGTGGAGCCATATTTTCTCCAGTTTCCGGCATGCGCGTTTGGAGGTCTGTAGCTCGTCGGTGAACCAGGTGGCTCTCTTGCTGGCATGGCTGTTGGAGGGTTTCTTGAGCGGGGCGAGGGTGTTGGCGCAGTCGTCGATCCATTGTCTGAGGTTGTGGGCTGCGGCGTCTGGGTTGGTGGGGTCGGTGGTTGGGTTCTGGGCGAGGGTGGTGATTAGCTGGTCCTCGGTGACTTTTCTCCAGCGGCGGCAAAGCTGCTGTTAGGTGCGTGGTGCATGGTTGGTTTCTTGAAAGTGAAATGGATGCAGTGGTGGTCGGTCCAGTGGAGTTCGGTGGTGTGAAGGTGACGTGGGTGCCTCTGGAGAAGATGGGGTCCAGCGTGTGGCCGGCGGCATGGGTGGGTGTGGTGACGAGTTGTCAGAGGCTAGGGTTGGTGAGGTTGTTGATCAGGGTGGCGGAGTCGGCATTGTTGTTGTTCTCGAGGTGGAAGTTCAGGTCCCCGAGGCGAGTGCGTGTGAGCAGGCGAGGTCAGCGATGGAGTCGCTGAAATGGGCCCGTGGTCCGGGGATCTGTATATAAGTGTTCCTCTGAGGGTGATGTTGGGGTCGGTGTGGATCCGGAAGTGCAGGTGTTCGGCAGTGTTGAGGGTGTGGTATGCGTGAGTGGCGACCTTGAGGGTGGATTTGTGGACGATGGCTATTCCTCCTCCGGTTCCGTTGGCACGATCCCTGCGGGTGACCTTGTAGCCGTCCGGGATGGCTATAGCGATGTCAGGCGCCGAGGAATCTTTCCACCAGGTCCCGGTCAGGAAGGCCACGTTTGGGGCGGAGGTGCCGAGCAGATCCCAGAGCTCGACGGTGTGTTTGCGTGCAGAGCGGGTGTTGAGTACAGTACATTGTCTTTACAAATGCCTTGTATTGTCTGTACATAGGACTTGTAGCATGAGGCACAGTTGGAATGCCCTCATGATCGACATATGTATGCCATGTTGCAATGTATCCAGATGATAGCAGGCACATCACATGCGAGGTTCACGGAGTGCAGAAAAAGTTCAAGCCAGCCTAGATTGAAACATGGTACAAGGGTGCCTGGCTTTGATGCCTATGTGAACAGTCCAAATTGATCAACCACACTCTGCATAGTATGACAGTGCTGGAGCCTTTGCAACTTCATACGTGTACTTTAACAGGCTACACACATCAGCCAATAGCCATGCTTGTTTGGGTCCTTCACTTAGCTCCTTCTACGTGTCCAGTGCACTGTAAATAATTAATAATAATCAATCAAGGCCATACAAGCCCATACAGGTATGAGGATGTTGCTATGTAAAAGAGATGTATATTTGACTATTTTCGGAATACACAGAACCCTGTCCAATCTGTGGTGGGATCATATGTGAGTGTGCTCCCCTGCAACAAATATGGCAGGTGGCGCACAAAGTTCAGAGTCAGCAATGACCTAGCAGGCTGGGTGACAATACTCCCTGTACAGTGTGGGATATGTCCCACGTCACCTACGGGCCTCCCCTGCACTGCATGTGCTGCTTTGGCTAACGTAATGCCCCTGTGAACAAGTCCCTGTATCATGTTCAGTGTCCATAGTTGAGTTAGCACATATTATGCCATAGTCACCTATACACATATCGGGCCCTATCAACTACAAAAGCGTTAAGAGGATTTTTCTACAGCCAAACAGGTACAAGCTCATGATACATGGAAACTTACAGGTATTCCCACTAACTTCGATCCTCAGGTGAACCAGGAGATCTTACTCCTGGTTGACAATATCGGCCCACCGGTGCTTGTACTGTCTGATCTTCCTTTCCACACCAAATACTGCTGCCATTTTAAATTGCACCTTCTCCCACCCTTACTGCCTCTCCTATGTCGGGTACCCCTGGATCACCCTGCCTCCACTTCCAAACATGTTTGACAAGTACTTAACTGTCAGCCACAGCAGGCCCCCAAACTGCTCCTTGGTCAGGTTCTTGGCCCTGCCCCTGCCCAACATCTCCCTACACCGACTGGTCACTCTAACCAAACTACAAAAACCACTACCCATTCCCCCTACCCATATAACTAAAAACTACTATTTAGACAATCACCGCACAATACACTACACAAAACAACACAAAATACAATTACAAGACAAAAGTGAAAATTTAGGGACATGACACAGAAAGCACAGACACCTATAAGACCAGGAAACACCACCAAACTCTCAGACAAACACCAAACACCAAACACCAGCCAGCACTGACAAAAAGTAACTGAAAGTGAAAGAAACTTCACACTTCCTGGTTTTCTGCATGGCTGAGTCATTACCTCATTTCCTATATGGAGGCGGCATGTTTTCGACATATGTGTTATTTTTCTTACTAAAGCTTCTTTTTTTCTGATGCATCGCTAGACAAATATCCAAGTCGCTATTTACACTATGGGCAAAACATTGTTTTTGACAGTTTCCCCTTGATGCATGGCTTCCGGCCAATGCTCTTTCCACTTAGGCGTCACATTTAGTAGTAAAGCGTCGGTTTACCTACAATAGCATCACATTTACTACATAAACATCACCTTTCATACCCTTGAGTCTTTTTTGTTAGCCAAATCCATTGAGACACCTTTCCTAGTCCAATGTCACTTTTAGTGGTAATGCATGACTTTCCATGCCAAAGAGTCACATTTACTAGAGTCACCTTTCATACCATTGAGTCACTTTTCCTAGTCCAATATCATTGAGTCATCTACGTAATACAAGCTTAGACATATTGTCTTTCTTTAGGTTTAGTATAGATTAGGCATATTATATGTAGGTGAGTGCTAATATTGTAGTGTAAGTGCATAGGACTTGTACGATTCAGAATGTTGTTACTTCTAATGTTGAATTGCCCACATGAAAAGCTGCAGGACCTTACCACAATGAACATTAGTGGTTTCACAGCCTAAGCATTAGTTCCTGTCGATGACATAGCTCACTCATCACGTCTGAGCATGAGGCTGAAGTTGAACGTTAACCAATAGCATTAGACTCCTCACCCTTAAACACAAGACTTTTCATTAACATTGGAACCTCCTGACACACCAAGCTCAATCAGCAACGCCCTCACTGGGGGTCAGATTTAGCAAGGTTTTGCATCACCCTTGCTCCACACAAGGAGGTGCAAGCGCAATACAAAACATACGCGAGATTTATCATCCCACGCAAGGTCACCATTCGTGGCCCTGCATGGCTTGATAAATCTGGAGTAACACAAAGCAGTGCAAATCACTGCCTTGCATTATTCTGCCCCAGGGAGGCATTCTGCAGCAAACATAGCAAGAGGAAAACTCCTCTCAGGAGTGTTTTTGTGCAAGAAGGTGTCCCTGGTGGGAACGGGAAATTATTAGGTTTATGCTTTTAGATTTAATTTCTTAAAGGATGCCCTTAGTTCAATTGTAGAAGAAAAAAGGAGAAACAATCTGCCAGTTGCTGAAAACAAATAAAGTACGTTTTGAAAGTATATCTAGATCCATTTAAAGTCTTATCTTATAATAACTGGTAAATTAACAAGCATTGGCATAGCCAATAGGTCTCGCCTTTTGGACCTTATAGGTGTTTAGTTATCCAGCACAATATCCTTGGTGCAACAACATCAAGTGTTGCATGGCAAAACATTTATAAGGTTCAAAAGGCGAGACCTATTGGCTATGCCAATGCTTGTTTTGAGTGATTGGCTCATGCTGGTATGCCACTGTGAGGTAGATATGCTGCAAGTATCTTGGGTCTGGTGTAATACTTCTAGCAACTATTCCGGTCTTCTTGCACCCAATGCATCCTTAAATGTCCCATGTACATCTGGGGTTGGCACTCCTATTACCCTTGCCCTTCAGTGACACTTACCTGTAATGGATGGTGGTGGTGATGGACGTGGTGGTGGTGTTGGTGTACGTGGTGGATGTGAATGCGGTGGTGGTGGTGGATGTGGTGGTGGTGGATGTGGTGGTGGTGGACTTGGACATGGTGGTGGTGATGGACATGGTGGTGGTGGTGGACATGGTGGTGGTGGACGTGGTAGTGGTGGACATAGTGGTGGGGGTGGACAAGGTGGGGGACATGGCGGTGGTGGACATGGTGGTGGTGGACATGGTGGTGGTGGTGGACATGGTGGTGGTGGAGGTGGTGGTTGATGTGGTGGTGGTGGACATGGTGGTGGATGTGGTGGTGGTGGATGTGTTGGATGCGGTGGTGGTGGTGGATGTGGAGGACGTGGTGGTGGTGATGGATGTGGATGTGGTGGCGGAAGTGGTGGTGGTGGATGTGGTGGTGGACGTGGTGGTGGACATGGTGGTGGTGGATGTGGTGGTGGTGGACGTGGTGGTGGTGGCGGACATGGTGTTGGTGGTGGTGGATGTAGTGGTGGACATGGTGGTGGTGGATGTGCTGGTGGTCGTGATGGTGGACGTGGTGTACGTGGTAGTGGTTGATGTGGTGGTGGACGTGGTGGTGGTCGTGGTGGATGTGGTGGTGTCAGTGGACGTGGTGGTGTTGGTGGACGTGGTAGTGGATATGGTGGTAGACATGGTGGTGGTGGTGGAGGACATGCTGGTGGTGGACGTGGTGGTGGTCATGCTGGTGGTGGTGGACATGGTGGTGGTGGACATGGTGGTGGACGTGGTGGTGCACATGGTGGTGGATGTTGTAGTGGTGGATGTGGTTGGGGATGTGGTGGTGGTGGTGGTGGACATGATGGTGGTGGACATGGTGGTGGTGGTGGTGGACGTGGTGGGGTGGTGGAAATGGTGTGGTGGACGTGGTAGTGTTGGTGGTAGTGGACGTGGTGGTGGTGGATGTGGTGGTGGGGGACATGGTGGTGGTGGTGGTGGATGTGGTGGTGGATGAGGTGGTGGTGGTTGGGGTGAAAGAATAGGGTTTTAGATTTGTTAAAATGGTTCTGTTTCTCAGTGCAGTATTGGCGCCCAGACTAACCATCAGAGGGCGCGCGCGATTCATTATGGATTGTTATGTTGCTGGTATCACTGAGCACCGATTGTATGGCTGCCCACAAGCCTGTATGACCGCTGTGAGTGTTTTTGTTTCCTGTATGTATGTCACGCTGTATATACGAACTGTGCTTACTGGTGCTTTTGTGCATCTTTCAGGCAGATTGCTCCAATTGGTCAAGAACCATGTGACATTCGTAGTAAAGGTACTGGTAATGTGCCAAACTACACCAACAGCGTGGCACGACTATTTTTGTACCCCGTGCCTACCAAAATCGAACGTGTCCTTGTGAAATGTAACTGGATCTCACGTAAAGCGCTCCAATGTAAGATAACTGGTACTCATGTAAAGCACATTATTAAATGTCACCCACGAGTAAACGCACAGCCCACAGGCAATCAAAGGTTAAAAAAAAGTGCCAACAGTCATTATAAAACCCACCGTGTTCTGCCGCCAGTAAAAGATCCTGCCCGGGGGGAAGGGGCAGGGCCAAAATTGGACAGGGTGGCAACCAAGTGGGATTAAAATCCCTCTGGTGCAATCATTATTCCTGCTTTTGCATAATTCATGACGCCAAACGACGTGCACAAATGAAAACTTCAGGCGGAGCAGGAACACAACTTCAGAATCTGTATTGATTCCAAGAAGCTCTAATGCTGAGAGCAGCGCATGCTCACTGCCATCGCCAGCCAAAATCTAAAAACTCATAGGGATAGACTGCAAAGCAAGAATCTTCTGTTTCGCTCTATTCTAAGTTTTGGCAAAAATTGTTCATGCTGCTGTGTCAGTGTCATAGGGATAGAATGCGATCTCCTGACATACAGGCAATGAGGGGTGAAAAGAATTGTCCCGATAAGGCTCTGTGCTCTAATTCCTCAGATTTACAGCCTACTGCATAGCCTATAAAGCCAGCATGGCCGGCACAGGTAAGCGCAAAGTGGCGCAAGCTCCACCCCACCGCGTTTACCTGTGCCGGCCGTTGGTATATAAAGCACAACTCAAGCAGCAGGACAGTCAGTCATTAGATGTGTGTTGTGTAACTATGTACTGAGCAGCAACCTAAAACCAACCCAAGTTTCCCTATTTCTGTCTCGCACCTTCTGTAAAAACTGCATTGCAGGTGCTGTGTTTGAAGGATAACCTGCTCAGTTGTGGAATAAGATATTGGACAGAGTTACGTGAGCAGGAACATGCTGGAATGCAGGCTTTCAACTACTAGTCAAGATATGTTAATTTAAGCATTTTTCCAAGCACAGATAAGAGTGATTTTGATTGTTAAGAAAGTCAAAAAGGCTTTGAGAAAGAAGTCAGGTGAATAAAACAGGTAACATCTTTAGGTGGTAAACAGTCTACATATTGAGTTTTTTATTTTGACCTACAAGAATTTCGAGTTGGAAATATAGTAGGGACACAATATCGAAATCATGAATATCGTCGACCAGAATATCGACCTGACGGTAAGAAATATAGTTTTTGTTAATATCGAAGTTAGTAATATCGATAGCAAAAATATCGATGTTACTAATATCGATATTTATATCAGTGCTATGTATTTTATTATGTATTTTATATGTTTGTGTTTATATTATTATGCTAGTTTTAGAATATATGTATTACATTTTTTGAAGTTGGTAATATTTTTTTAGGTAAATTATGCGTTTTAGTAAATTAATGTTAAATAAATTAGGAATTAGGAATTATTTTTAAATATTTTAGTTCTGTAGCGGGTTGTGGGTTTATATGGGAATAGGGTGGGAAGTAATTTATTTGTAATTAAGTAATTATTTATTTTTATTTCTTGGTATTGTTAATTTTTTTATGTTAAAGAATTAGTAATTGGTAATCAATTTTTGTTAATTGGTAATTAATTTTTATTAATTGATTAATTGGTAATTATATTAAGTGGATTTATTTATTATACAAGTGTGTTGTGAGGTTATAGGGCAATAGGGTGGGCAGTAATTTAATTGTAATTAAGTAATTATTTATTTTATTGTTGAGTATTGATAACTAATGTATTGGTAAATAATTATTAATTGGTAATAACTTTTTGATAATTAATATTTGTGGGTAGTAAATCAATTTATTGTTCATGAATTAATAATTGGTAATTAAATTTGATTCATTATAATTTATTTGTATTCATCAATAATGTATTGGTATTAATTTTTAATTACTAAATATTTTTTGATAATTATTTTTGGGGTATTGACAATTAGTTATGTTTTATTTCATTATTATTTGGTCATTATTTTTTAATAATTATTATTTAATTGTATTTATCATCAATGTAATTGTTAATTAATTATTAATTGTTAATTATTATTTTTTTGTTTAAGAATGTTTTATTACGTTTTCAAGGAAAAGAAACAAAGCAAGAAAAAAAGGGCAAAAGCATTCACAAGTTATAAACCATATTACAAATTATAAATGAACGAGTAATATAAAAATGCAATATATGAAAAACAATAGAAAGATGAGGAAAGGAAAAGGAGAAGAAAAAGCAAAAAAAGTTAAAAGGGAAAAGAAAAGAGAAAAGATGTGGTAGTGGACCTGGAAGTGGTGGTGGGCATGGTGGTGGTGGATGTGGTGGATGTGGTGGACATGGTGGTGGTGGTGGACGTGGTGGTGGTGGACATAGTGGTGGTGGACATGGTGGTGGTGGTGGTGGTGGTGGAGGTGGTGGTAGTGGACGTGGTGATGGTGGTGGATGTGGTGGTGGTGGTGGATGTGGTGGTGGTGGAAGTGGTGGTGGACATGGTGGTGGTGGATGTGGTGGTCGACATGGAGGTTGTAGACATGCTGGTGGTGGTGGAAGTGGTAGTGGTGGACATAGTGGTGGACGTGGTGGTGGTGGACATGGTGGTGGTGGACATGGTGGTGGTGGACGTGGTGGTGATGGACATGGTAGTGGTGGTGGTGGATGTGGTGGTGGTGGATGTGGTGGTGGACATGTTGGTGGTGGACATGGTGGTGGTGGACATGGTGGTAGACATGCTGGTGGTGGTGGTGGACATGGTGGTGGTGGACATTGTGGTGGTGGACGTGGTCGTGGTGGTGGTAGACATAGTGGTAGTGGTGGTGGATGTGGTGGTGGTGGGCGTGGTGCTGGTGGTGGACACAGTGGTGGTGGATGTGGTTGTGGTGGACATGGCGGTGGGGACATGGTGGTGGTGGACGTGGCAGTGGTGGACATGGTGGTGGTGGTGGATGCCTACTATTCGAGCCTTATCCGCTGCTAACCTGCCCTACACAAATCCAACTTGTCAGTCTTAACCAATAATGGAATAATATTTTCAAGACGAGATGCAAGAATTTTAGAAAATATTTTACAATCATAGTTGATTAATGAAATAGGGCGGTAATTTTTACAAAGGGAATGATCTTTGTCAGGTTTAGGAATGAGAATTATTAAGGCATCCATAAAAGAGCCGGAGGCTTTAGCATCATCAATAAAAGAATTAAAAAGTTGCAAAAGTTTGGGGACAAAAATGGAGGCAACGGTAGAATAAAATTCAATGGAGAGACCATCAGGTCCTGGTGCTTTTTGATTTTTTTAAGGATAAAATGGCATTTGTTATCTCTTGGGCAGTAACCTCTCCCTCTAATGAGTTGAATTCATTGGGCATGGAAGGGGGGTTGGAAGGCCCATAAAGAAAGCATCCAGATTTTGATTAGAGGGATTTGTGTCATCAGAATAAAGTGATTGCTAGTATTCATGAAAAGCATTAGCAATATCTGCATCCGATGTCACTAAATTTTTAGTGGATTCATTCAAGATGGGTCCAATATTTTTACGCTCAGATTTGATTTTCAAATAATTGGCTAACATCTAACCCGCTTTATTTTGGCCTCCATGATATTTAGATTTAATTTTAAGAAGAAAATTACAAGCTTAGACTGTCACAAGTTTGTTAAGTTCAGATTTGGCTTTAATCAACTCATGAAGAGTTGAGGACGATTTGAAGGAAAATCATTATGCTCCAATAATTTAAGTTGTTGTAATTGATCTGTATACTTTTTCCAATTAGTTTTCTTTTTTCTTGAAACATATGAAATAGTAAAGGTACGGAAAGAGGCCTTAAAGGCATCTCAATTATTAGAAATAGAAGTGTCTAATGGTTTATTGAATTTGAAAAACTCATTAATAAAAGTAGTGGCTTCTTTGATGAAAATAGTAGCAGATAATAAAAAGTTATTAAGCTTCTAACGGCTGAATTCTAGGGAACTAACGGAAAGGTCCAGAACAGTATGGACTGGTGCATGGTCAGAAATGAAAATATACCCATTTTCCGATGATTGAATGGATGGGAGTAGGGATTTGCTAACCAAAATATAATCAATCCTGGAACGTGTTTGATGAACATTGGAATAATAAGTAAACTCAAGAGAGTTGGGGATAAAAGTTTTCCAAACATCATATAATGAACGAGATGTAATGGCCGATTGGAAGGCTTTGTGGGATTTATCAGGATTAAACTTACATTTAGATTGAATATCAGAAAAAGGGTCAATCCATTGGTTAAAATCACCGGCTATAAAAATATTAGGGCAATCAATGGGAGAAAGTAAAATCTTAATATCATTCCAAAATTTAGGGTCTGGTTTGACAGGGCCATAAATCTTCAGTAAGACCAGAATTTTGTTTTTGTAAAAAAAACCTTGGCCATTACCCATTTCCCAACCTCCATCTTCATCATTTTGTGTAGATAAAATTTGTACAGATAATGACTTATAAAGAGTTGATACACGTCAGAGATACAGCTAAAAAGGAAAAAACACCACATATGAGATGAATAGAAGAAATAAGCTACAGAAAAACAAACATTACTAATGGACACATGCAACAAATTAAACATCATTTAGTTAAAGAAATAGATGAACAGAAACAAGGAAAGAAACAAAAAAGAAATCGAAAAAAGAGAAGATAGATCAAAGAAAGAAGTCCAGATCTATGAGAAAGTAACAACAACTGATGCATGTGGCGTAACTGCACCAACGAGAGATGAAGCAACAGAGAGAATGATAAAAGTGATAGAATTACAAACAGCCATAATGATTATGGTATGTAGAAGAAGCAACAAGAACACTAAGGATGATAGGAAGAACCAGCTGCAGAATTTGTAGAGATGCTCTAGAGAAAATACTTACAATTTAAGAGGATCATCAAATGAACATGTAGGCCCATCGTGAGTAATTTCGCATAAACAAGGATGAAGGATACCATATCGAATATTCAATTGTCTCATTTGAGGACGTAGAGCCAAGAATTATTTTCTTCTAGCATTAGTAGCATTAGATAAGTCTTGAGATATGAAGAGGTATGACCAGACCATTTGAGATGACGTTTTGCTTTGGCTGAGGACTCACATTAAGTCAGTAAATTCCAAAAACAACATAATTATTCCTCTAGATTTCGAAGCATGAGGTTGGATTCAACCAAGTCTATGGGCACGTTGAATATTTAATGAAGGCTCTAATGGAAGGTCCAAAAGTTCTGACAAGAATTTCTTTAGAAAAAGAAGCATATCTGGACCTTCAAGATTTTCTGGCAGACCATAAAGACATAGGTTATTGCGCCTTTTACAATTTTCAAGGTCCTCTGTGTGAAGCTTTAGACGTTGTACTTCCTGTTCCAAAATCAGGATTATTGTAAAAACATCATATAGATCACTGATGCGTTGCTCCATATCTAACACCTTAACTTCCATACTAATCCATCTATCCTCTATTTTTTGAAGCTTTTCATTAGTCGTGGTCATAAAAGACTTAAGGCCTCTCACTTCATTAAAAATAATATCAAGAACAGGGTTTTGAAAGGATAAAATGGGTGAAGGAGGACAATTTTTGGCTCTCTTGGGTTTGGTACCTGAAGACGAGGCTCTGACCCAGATTTGAGCTTCATTAGCCATCTTTAAATGAGGAGGAGGGTGAGATGTGATTTTTAATAACGATTTCAATCTGCCCATAAGCCTAGTAAAGACACATCAATAATCAATGAGGCTCCAGAGAATAATATATCAAAAGAATTATGTCACCCTCCGTCAGCATTATGATATTCGCTATCAGGTGATGTAGCAAAGGCGACGTGGCAAACATTAAATCAAATGCTAATTTTCAGGAGGCTAGATGGTAAGACCAACATGTAGAGAAAAATATTAAACTGGCACATGCTTATACAAAATGTCAGAGGCACAAGTAATGCAGCAGCTTCTGAAGTAATTTCCATTCATTTAGCTGGAGAAAGAGAAAAAAAAGAGGTGCGCATACAAAAAAATTTGAGGGGAAGAGTAATGGCAGCATAAGTTCATTAGGTAAGCTGAAGTCACAGATGTTGCATGTTATGGCATGCAATGACAGTGCTTAAGACAATGAATCAGATTAGTGTCAGATGAAAAAAATAGGTGAAGAAAAACACACAAGTTGCCGCGCGTTAATGGTCTAAAATGCCGTTTTACCTTGGAACTGCGTGAGGCAAGCGGCTGATACAAAATGGCAGCCGCCGCTCGCATCGCGATGAGGGAAAATAAGGCCGCTGCCAAAGGTTTGCTGGAAGAGGTTAGAGTGGTCAGAGCTGTTTTAATCACCGCTCTGACCTTTCATGTAGAGGAATCCGTCATCGTAGATGCTACAGACTGCAGAATGCGGGCTGAAATCCTTGAAGCTCCACGGTCGTATGGAGCTCACAGGAGAGCCGCCATCTTCCTGCGGTGCGAAAATAATTTTTAAGTAATTATTTATTGGTATTGTTAATTAATTTATTGTTATTTAATAATTCAATATTTTTTTTTATATTTTAATTATTAGTAAGTTATTTTAACCCCTATGCTATCCAACACTTTTCCTACTGTTGCCTTCTCTGGAGTTGGAATAGTAATTTTAACCCCTAAGCTAGCCAACACTTTCCCTACTGTTGCACTCTCTGGAGTTGGAATAGTAATTTTAACCCCTACGCTATCCAACACTCTCCCTACTGTTGCACCCTCTGGAGATGGAATAGTAATTTTTACCCTTACGCTATCCACCACTTTCCCTACTTTTGCGCTCTCTGGAGCGGGAATAGTAATTTTATGGCAAGACCAAAGGCTCCTATTATGCTTCCTTATCTTGCTTTATTTTCCATAGCAGCCAAGATAAGTAAAAAACTACAGTTCCCAGAGGGCCAAGGAGAGACAACTGGCCGATGGGAACGCAAAAGACCAAAACCTTGTAACCAATCAGGGAACACTAATATGGAAAGTCACATCTGACTGCGAACATTCCTCTTTTCTTGCTGCTCTCAATCTGATAAGTGACTTATCCTCATTGCTCCTTTTCATACAATGTTTTTATGCTTATTGGTGTTTGTTTATGCTGTGTATTATCGTATATTTGGCTCATATTATCATATTTAGCTTACCGCTCTGTTTCAGCGTTCTTGCTCTCACTTGTTGGGTTTCTGCTCCGGTTTTCCCCCTATGCGCGCGGAGTCCGGTTGTTTTCAACAGTTGCGCACTTGCTATTTGTGTCCCGCCTTGCGGAACACGGAGGTATCCCAGCCTTTCATGCCGCCTTTCCCGAGCGTCTGTCAGCTAGAAGGTCTTCTTTTGCCCTCACAGAGTGCTCCGACTGTTTCCTTCAGTTTTTTTACTAGAGCGCTCGATCTCTCCACTTGCAGCCGCTTCATGGAGTTTCTGTGAGCACGATGCCTTGTTTCACGCCCCTAAAGGGAGAGTCCTAGTTTCTGTTCCTCCCTCCTCACTCCAGTTAACCCCTTACTGCCTGCTTTTTCCAATATTACTGCAAGCCAATGGAAATTGATAGTTCTCCCGGTTCTGACTGGCAGCATGAGGAAGGCGAAGCCTTCAGGAATGTATTAAATAAGTTTATCAATCATTCTGTGGAAAATGCGGTAGAAATGTCCATGAAGCGCCTATCCAAAGGCATGGAAAATTCTATGATGAGTCTGTTGCTAAAAGCATTGGCCCAATCTGCGGGGGATAGCAGAAATAGCAAGGTGGTTTCCTCTGCTTCTTTTCATGCTTCTAATACTGCATCACGTGTGGATAGCGAGGCCTCCTCGTGTTTGATTGAGGACCAAGTGGCTCCCAGGCCTCCTACCAAGGAAAACAAAGCATTCAGAGGCTCCCAAAAGATTGGTTATTTCCACCATTATGGACACAGACGATGACATGGATGACGCAGATGACTTATTTGATCTGTGTTTTTTTCTAATTCTCCCTCCCCTCCTTCTAAAAAATCCAAGTCGGATTCCTTTAATTTTGAGCCTGTCATAGACTCGGATGGGGTGCCTATGTTTGACCCTTCTACCATTCGCTAGCCTAATTCCACTGAATGGTTCCCTGCTCCTCATGTGGGCGATTATATTTCGGCAACCTTCGTCTTCCATTGGATTACTCTGCTAGATCAAAGTTGAAGTCTGAGTGCCCTAAGCTCTCGTTAGCTGAGAAAGTCACCTCCGTCCCTTCCATTGATCAGCCCTTACTTACTATTTTCTCCAAGTTTGGTAAAGACCCACGAAAAGGAGTGGACAAAGCTTGGTCCACCTGCAAAGATAAATTGCTTGACGTTGTAGGTCCTTTGGCGCGTGTTTTTGATTTGGCAGACTCTGCCCGTCTAGAGGGCACTGATTTATCTGCTGAGGACATCTCTTTGCAAGTTCAACGAGCCTTTTGCCTTCTGAGGAACTCCAATGCCGCTCTCACTTACGAATGCCGCAAAGGACTTCTCATTAAACTCGACCCAAAGTTGGCTAATTTAGCCCCACAAGACCCAGGCATCAAGGCGAATGGACTTCTCTTTGGTGACACTCTAGTTAAAGACCTAAGCAGGTTTTTTCTACCTTCGCCTCCTTCGACAAGGCACAGCAATCAATCAAAAAAGTGTTTTCCCCTCTGGTTTTTGGACAGGCCGGCAGGGGTCGCTCTTCCAGCCGTTCCTATCCCAATCAAGGCTCCAGAGTTTCCTTCAATTCCAGTTCCCAAGACTACAAGCCTCAATTCTACCCACAAAGAGGTCCTGGATTCAGAGGTCGAGGTAAAAAAAATTACTGCAACAACAACCAACAAGGTACGTCTTTCTCTCCCCCCCCCCCCAGTAGGAGGGCGTCTAAAATATTTTCTCCCAAAGTGGCGAACTATCAGCTCAGATCCTCGGGTACTAAATATGGTTCAAGGTTATCTTATAGAGCATTATGCGCCGCCTTCCCAAACTGTGTTCCCTCCTCCTCTGGTCTTCTCCACCAAAATGTCTCAGCTAGTCTCGCTGGAAATCCAATCCCTTCTTCAGAAACAGGCCATTCAAATCGCTCCTTTAGATTCCTCAGTTTTTCTCAGTTCAATTTTCTTACTTCAGAAAAAGAACAAAAAGATGCGTCCAGTTATCAATCTAAAATGGTTCAGCCAATTTGTGGTTTATCGCCACTTCAAAATAGAGACTATTTTTCCCTTAAGGGATACCCTTCGTCCAAACGATTGGATGATCAGATTGGACTTACAGGACGCATACCTCACCATTCCAATTCATCCTTCCCATACCAAGTTTCTTCAATTCCAATGGTTAAACATCACTTATCGTTTCACTTCTCTCCCTTTCGGTCTGTCTTCAGCACCATGGTGCTTTACAAAAATATTAAAACAAGTGGTGGCATTCCTGCGATCCCTCAGTATCAGACTTATAATATACTTGGACGACATCTTGATTATGAACACAGACAAACAACTGCTTCTGTCCAATTTCAACACCACTCAGTCCCTGCTTCTGGATCTGGGTTTCCTTCTCAATCACGAAAAATCAATGCTTCTTCGTTCCCAGCACATCGAGTTCTTGGGCTTCCTCGTGGACCCCTCCACGGCATCCCTCCTGCTCCCTCAATCGAAGGTCTCGATCATCAAGTCGGAGATTTCTCACTTTCTTCGGACCTCCCTTATATCCCTCAGATCTCTCGCAGGAATAGTTGGCCTTCTCTCTGCTTCCATTCAGGCCTTCTTTCCAGGCCCTCTCCATTATTGGGCCCTTCAGCGTCTAAAAATTTGACATCTACGTCAAGGGTTGGCTTACGCAGACCTTATCGCTTTGGATCAAGAGTCTTGCGTCGAACTTCAATGGTGGATAGACCATTTGGATGAGTGTAACGGGCAAACTATCTTCGCCTCTACCCCAGATCATGTGTTAGAATCAGATGCAAGCCTGTTGGGTTGGGGTGCCTGTTGTGGACTAATATCTACTGGCGGTACATAGTCCTGCGAGGAGTCGAAATTGCACATCAATTGTTTAGAGATGCTTGCAGGTTCCTTTGCGATTCAAAGCCTAACAAAGAACAGGGTTCGCTGTTCAATTCTTCTTCGTATGGAGAATGTTTCTGCTGTCCGCTATATCAACCATCTTGGTGGCACCAAATCCAAGCCCCTTGCGGAATTGGCAAAGAGTCTTTGGGAGTATTGTCTGTCAAACAAATTATACCTGACAGCGGAATATCTTCCGTGAGATCTCAATTCAGTGGTTGATTGGCATTCTCGCTATCTTCGAGACTCCAGCGATTGGAAGCTTATTCCATCCGTCTTCTGATCTCTATCTCAAAAATTGGGCCCTTTTTATATCAATCTCTTTGCTTCCCGCCTCAACACTCAGTTACCTCGTTTCTTCTGCTGGCGCCCAGATCGTTCAGACCTGACAACGGATGCGTTCCTTCAGGATTGGTGGCTTCACCTCAACTACGCTTTTCCTCCTTTTCTGATGATCAGCAGGGTACTTTCCCAGGTACGTCGTCAGTCGACGTCATTAGTTATTGTGGCCCCGTTTGACAATCTCAAATTAGATTTCCGTCTCTTCTGGAGATGGTGGGGTATTTCTGGGTAGCAAGGACTTGCTTCTGAACCCCTTAGGCCTACCACACAATCTTGTTTTGGACAATTCCCTGGTTCTGTCGGCCTGGAAAGTTTCCAGCCTGTCCCTCCCGACTTCCTCCTTTCGCAGGAGGCTTCTCTCTTTATCAGCAAAGCCTGGGCCCCTGGGACTTCAAAAGCTTACAAGTCAGCTTGGTCTTTATGGGCAAGCTGGTGTATGGAGAGACATATCAATCCCTTTTCAGACCCTCTGAATTTTGTGGTCAATTTCTTGGCTTCTGAAGCCAGTGCAGGTAAGTCATACAAGACTGCCAATCTGTACAGATCTGCCATTTCACTTAACCATTCCCCAATCGATGGCAAGACGGTGGGCCTTCATCCTTTGATGTGTAGCCTTCTGCGAGGAGTTCATTTTTCCAAACCTCCGTTGGCTAAGTATTCATATTCATGGGATGTTAATGTAGTTCTCAATTTGTTTTCTGATTGGCCAGATAATTCTGCTCTTTGTCTGAAAATGTTGTCAGCTAAACTTACTATGTTCTCTGCCTTGTCTCGATAAAACATGTTTCAGATGTTAAAGCTTTGGATATTTCCTCCAGGCAATTTTCTCCTACCGGTGCTTTGTTCAACATTAATAGAAGGACTAAGACAAATTTAAATTCCGTTTTTATCCTTATTTCCCTTCCCATCCTAAATTATGTGTAGGTCAATGTCTCAAAGTGTATGAACAAAGAATTTCTGAGCCGAGAAAGTCCTCTCACTCCCAACTCCTCATTTCCTTTCGCAAACCCCATCTTCCAGTTTCCTCTGCTACTCTGACCCGTTGGATCCGTTGGGTCATGTCCCTTGCGGGCATTGATGTCTCAGTTTTCGGAGCTCATTCCAACAGGAGGGGCCATGGCCTCCAAAGCTTTTTGGGCAGGCTCTCGCTTGTAGGGCATTCTGAGATCAGCAGATTGGTCTAATGACAATGTTTTTCGAATGTTTTATTGTAAACCTGTTGTTACTGTTGCATCTTTGGTAGTGGATATGCTTTAAACAAGCATTATAGGATCCTCCAGTCTTGCAATAAAATGTAGATTTTCCTAATACATTATGACGGAAAGTCTTAATTTTATTAAAGACACAGTGGCGAGTATTATGCCACCACAACACTTTTAACTGTGTTTCTCCCTCCCTTTAGCGACTCCAGCGTTGCCTTCTGCATCGTCATGATCGAAAAGATGACAAAGTGTGAGCGGGAAATCCGTTACGCTCGCGGATTTTGCGGATTTTTGGGAAATCCGCAATCCGCGAATTTTGCGGATTTCCCGCAAAATCCGCAAAAAAAAATCCGCGAAGGTAACGGGTTCAAAAGTTGAACCCCCACTCATGCAACTATTTTACAATGGCACCAGCAAGCTGCCAGCGCCGTTGTAAAATAGTTACAAAGTTAGCTTGCACAGGAACCACTAGATAAAACGAAGCAGGTGCTGCTTTATTTTATCTAAGTGCTTCCTGTGCAAGCTAACTTTGTAACTATTTTAAAACGGCGCTGGCAGCTTGCTGGCGCCATTGTAAAATAGTTGCATGGCTGGGCACAGGTCTGCAGCTCACTCAAGGGACCCCTGCGCCCTTCGGGGCGATTGCATAGTAACACACACATGGTCGCTCGAACTAGTTGATGCTCAAATTCAGTGACTCATTCATTAGCCCAAAAACAATCGTGAGCGTCGTCGAGGCTGGACAGGTGTGCCTTCTTCCCAAATCTACCGTGGAAAATCAGCTGTGATGCTGGATAGGCTTTGCATCCTTGACTTTCAAGAGCGCAATACCCGTGCTGTTCCTGTGACCAGGAGCTTCTTTCTCTTCATCTGCTGAACTGATCTTTCTCTGACCTTTTATTCACACAGGAGGCACATACCCTACTGGGCACATTGTGTTCGCACAGGTTTCTGCAAGTTCGCACGCGTTTTGTACAATTTCGCAATTTGCGAAATTGTACAAAACCCTCGCGAACTTGCAGAAACACGTGCGAACATAAAAAAAAATACGCAAATTCGCGGGAATTCGCGGATTTTGCGGATTGCGAGTTCGCAAATCCGCAAAATTCGCGAACGCGAGATTCGCAAAATTCACCCATACTTACAGATGACCTGCAAAAGCATCTGCCACTTCATCGGGACAAGTCTCCTCCCGATTTTGATTCTTCTACAGCGTTTCCTGTGGTTCGCTGATCCTGGCTGGATGTTGGGCAAACCTTTTGTTCTTGGACTTTAGCCCTTTCTATTGTTTTTTCTATTGTTCCACTGTTTATTGACTCTATCTGAACTGCTCGCTAGCGAACAGAGGAATGTTCGCAGTCAGATGTGACGTTATCCATATTAGTGTTCCTTGATTGGTTACAAGGTTTTGGTCTTTTGCGTTCCCATCGGCCCGTTGTCTCCCTTGGCCCTCTGGGAACTGTAGTTTTTTACTTATCTTGGCTGCTATGGAAAATAAAGCAAGATAAGAAACCATAATACTTGCCTCCGTGTCTTTAATAAAATGAAGACTTTCCGTCATAATGTATTAGGAAAATCTACATTTTTACCCCTACGCTATCCAATATTTACTGTTTTAGTTAATGTAGGGTATAATTCATTAAACAAAAATTGTATTTGTTTATATATAGTTTTGATATTTTTTTATATTATTGTTGAATGTGTATGTATGTTTTTATTATTTATAAAATGTTTTTAACAATGTATAAGTTATTATAATAATGAATTGTAAATATTATTAAGTACGTATATATTATATTTTATATTGCTGCACGTTTTTCTGCATCCAGAAAAGAAAGGCTGGCACACTGGTATCCGAGTTTTCAAAAATGTATTCACCAAACCCCCTCTCACCCCAAGCAGACGCGTTTCGCCTTAGCAGGCTTCGTCAGTGCAACGTTAGTGTTGGATTTGAAACACCATTTTAAAGCCATTGGTTCATTACATATTAGTCAATATGGAAAAGGGACAATTTTCTCCACATTATTATGGGCGCCATCTTTTAACGTGCAAATGCTAGTAATGCAATGGCTAAACCTGGTGATTACGTGAAAAGTGCGTAGTGCTCATTTAAAAACAAGTAACGTTGTTACACAATTCATATATTTTTTCATGATTAACATATTCACAGTACGCCAAAATAATAAGCGAACAAATGAGGTATTTACAATTCTCTCATTTTTTGTTTCCTTATTGAGCCCTGAATGGGCAATCATAAAACAGTGCAAGATAGAAAAAAGGGAAGACTAAAGGTTAGCATGATAGGCATGGATGGTTGGGAAAGTAGAAAAGTTCTTCAGTTCAGTGTTTTACTCTACTATGTATTCCCTATACTTCATCTGTTCACAGATGAACCCAAAGTTCTTCGTTATTGTTCAGACCCCACGGAGTGATGGTTTTTAGGCCAATGATGTGTTTTGACTCTAGAATCCTTAGAGACTTGTCTCTATCCCCCCCTCGTTCTAATTTGGGGGCCTGATCTATGCAGTAAAAGCTTAGTTTTTCCCACTTGCTCTGGTGTTCTTGTGCAAAGTGGCGGGCTACTGGATAGGATCTATCGTTGTTAGTGATAGCCCGCATATGTTCAAGTATCCTAAGCTTTACAGGCTTGATTGTGCTGCCGATATAGCGCAGCTTACAAGGACAGGTGAGACAGTAAACCGTGTATTCCGAGTTGCAATTCAGCAACTGCTTGATTTTTATGTTGGGTTTACTGTCGCCTGTACGATTAGGGTAATCTGTCATTTTTCGGCTGAATTTAAATGCTTTACATTTAAGACAAGGAAAAAATCCGACTGACTGTGATAGTTTGATGGGTTTAGCCAAGGATTTAAAATGGCTGTGGACCAAATGATCTGCTAGAGAGGGGCATCTTCTATAGGTTATTAAAGGTCTCTCCGGCAGATCCTTTTTGAGGACTCTGTCTGCAGTGAGTATGTGCCAATGTTTTCGTAAGATGTTCACTAATTCCCCTGATTTGGTACTAAATTCTGTGATCATTCTGACCTCCTCAGGGGCTGCTGGTTTAGGTTTCGAAACCAGGAGGTCCCTCCTGTTAGTTTGCGAAGCCTTGACCCTGGCCTGATGTAAGATGTTAACATTATATCCCCTATGTACAAATCTAGTATTAGCTTCCAACGCTGCCTGTTCATAGTCTTGGTTAAGAGAACAATTCCTCTTAAGACGTAAAAATTCACCGTAAGGTACATTTTATACGAGACTTTTGGGGTGGTAAGATTTGGCATGCAGGACCGCATTGCCTGCCGTTGGTTTCCTGTACAAGCGTGTGTGCAAGGTGTTATTATGCACAAATATTTCCAGGTCCAAATAATTAATGCTGTTGGAGCTTATGGTACTGGTGAATTTAAGATTGTACGTGTTCTTATTTAATGTAGTGATGTACTCTTCTGCTGATTGACGATCCCCTTGCCAGATTATGAATAGGTCGTCAATATAACGAGTCCACATGAGTATTTTATCGGTCCATTTTTGTTTGGAGTCACTCCATGCCTCGTGCTTCTCCCACCAGCCCACGAATAAATTCGCGTAGCTGGGGGAGAAGCACGAGCCCATCGAAGTGCCCCTCTTTTGTTTATACAATGTCCCATCAAATAAAAACATGTTGTTAAATAGGCAAAATCTGATCATGGACAGAATCATGGTGTTATGGCTTCTGAAATGTTGTGGTTTTAGATCTAAGAACCATTTGACCGCATCTAAACCTTGTTCGTGGTTTATGCAAGTATATAAATTAACCACATCTAAGGTGATTAATAACATTTCTGAGTCCCACGTTACACTGTCCATGATATTAAGAAAGTCCTGAGTGTCCTTTAAGTATGATGGAAGATTGATGACAAATGGGGCCAGATAGGAGTCGACAAATCTCGAGGTGTTTTCGAGTAGGCTATTAATCGAGGACACTATGGGGCGTCCCGGAGGCATAGTTGGATGTTTATGCACCTTTGGAAGATGGTAAAAAGTTGGAAGTATCGGTGCATCACATTTTAAAAAGAGGTATTCGTCCATGGTCAACATACCCTCTTTGTGCCACTCGTCCAACATATTATGGAATGACAAAATACTTCTGTTATACTCTGATCTTTGTATAGTAGTGTAACAATCTTTGTCTTGAGTTGTCTTTGAGCCTCCATCAAATAATGCTCCCGGTCAAAGATGACAATGTTCCCTCCTTTATCAGAAGGTTTGATTTCGATCGTTGTGTCCTCCTTTAATGATCTGATAGCTTGCCACTCTTTTTTTGTTATGTTTGAAGACTTCTGGTTAATCTTGTTTTTCGTTTCCGATGCTATTTTGTCCAAAAAAAAAAAAAAAAAAATTATATTTTATATGTACATATTTAATTTTTTGTTTACATTAGATGTATTACTTATAATTTTAAACATATTTTAACTATGTTTATTTTAAATATATGTATTATTTATGTTGTTTTACAATATTTTAAAAAAATTAAAAAACAATATTTTTAACTACAATATTTTTGACGATATTTTTTTTCCGATATTTTTGTACTTACCATAATGTAGATAGGACTTCGATATTCTTGACATCCATATTCTGCCTCCGATATTTTTTACATCAATATTTTTGACGTCGATATTCTGTCAGTAATTCCTTTAGCCTCTAGTAAAAGAGAGAGGGACCCCAAAACCAAAGGGATAGGGTTCCACAATTGACACAAGTCAAAGAATAATTCCCTTTGGGCGAGTTAACACTAATACATAGGTACTTACAAACATACAGTGATCTGACCAATAACCAACATATAACAAGGAAGCAATGAAAATTGGTGAAAACTTCAATATATGTGAAAACACTCTAAAAGAATAAAATATTTAAAACAATTTATTAGCATACATTACATAAATTGAAAACTGAAAATTGGGAAACACATACAGGATGGAATAATAATCAATGAAATCAACATTCCAATAAAAAAGGAGCTACAGGGAAAAAGGACTAAACTCAAACACTAAACAGTTATTTTGAATCTTCCTTAATTTATCAACCCGGATTAACTCCTTGCATCGACGCGTTTCGGCGGTATATTCAGTTAGAACCCGCCTTCATCAGGACAGTGCGTATAAATGTTTCCCAATACTTTTAAAGCAAGCAAAGGGTCTAGCAGTGTATCATATAGAGTATGCTGCCTCCTTATAGTTTAGTGGAGATATTCGTCCAGCGAATTATCTTCTTTAAATACACAGAATTCTGATTGAAAATACTGGCGAGGTCTTTATCAAAGTTTCAGTATAGATGACAGGTCCAGCGTTATGGCTGGTAAAAAATCATAAAATCCGGGTTGATAAATTAAGGAAGATTCAAAATAACTGTTTAGTGTTTGAGTTTAGTCCTTTTTCCCTGTAGCTCCTTTTTTATTGGAATGTTGATTTCATTGATTATTATTCCGTCCTGTATGTGTTTCCCAATTTTCAGTTTTCAATTTATGTAATGTATGCTAATAAATTGTTTTAAATATTTTATTCTTTTAGAGTGTTTTCACATATATTGAAGTTTTCACCAATTTTCATTGCTTCCTTGTTATATGTTGGTTATTGGTCAGATCACTGTATGTTTGTAAGTACCTATGTATTAGTGTTAACTCGCCCAAAGGGAATTATTCTTTGACTGGAGTAATTCCTTTAGGCAAGGTACAGCCAACCAAATGTGTGTATGGTAGGAAGAGGGTAAAAGTTCAGACAATAAATCTATAAAAAAATGTGTATACATGGTACTAGATCTGAAAGCAGCAGAATAATAACTTCAGCAATGAAAGGATCCTCTCAATAGAAGAGTTTTCAGGCTTAGAATAGTACAACAAAATGTTTTAATGGAAACCATAGAAAGCAAGGCAGTGCCGGTCAACCATATAATACATCTATGCAGACATTCTATAACCTCAAAGGAGGGACATATGCAACTAAACAGTAAGGTGCCCGTGTCTTGGGCATGCTTCCTGTCCTAAAGCTTGCATTTAAGCTACATACACCCAATAAAACCTACCCTGCTTTCCAATTGACAACAGGATAGTGCAGGAAGCTGAAGGAAAGTTTGAACATCTCTCCCTAGGGACCTTTTGACAACGTTATACTAATCCTCTATTCCACAGGCCTAAAATGTCTGCACCCACTCCCATCAACAGCCATGCATGCCTGACCCACAACACACACATGGTGGCAGGAATGTCTCAAGACCCGCCCTCCAAAAAGATATTCATCCTTGCGGAAAGCTAACAGACTGGTAGTTAACGGGCTCTTCAAGGCAAATAACACGAAGACAGAGAATTTGCTCACTTTGTGAAAGCAGGCAACTCATGGGAACTCAGTTCAGCTCTGGTACACGCCACACAAAGCACGGCAGTGGAGTGTTTCCTAGCATGGAGGACGCGGCCGCTTATTCAGTAGTTTTGGTTTGAGGTGGGTAGACACCAGGGTTGGATTGGGATCAAAAATCCGCCCAGGCACACCAAAAAAAAAGAGGGCCCACATTTGCGTATTGCCTTTCCACAAACACTGCTTGTTTTATGAAAAGAAAGGGGACGGAAGCATGTTTTATTAACTTCACTTAGATAAAAAAGAATGCACATATATGTTCACACTGCTGAGTCACGCATGAATGCAAGTGAGGCCACTTTTGCTCAAGCCCCCTGCCCCGCTCAATCAGCATACATTAATGGGCCGGCGCAGCGAGAGAAAGTGAGTGATACCTCCGCCAATCTGCCTCTAGAAAGGCCACTCAGCTGGAACGAGGCTACGGCCCTTCGGTCATTTCCTCAGTGCCCGCGTTACCAATCCGACCCTGATTGTCAGGACCAGACCCTAGTGCCCCTATAGAAACACCCTGCTTGAATCAATCAGTCCAAAGGAACGTATAAATCACAACCTATGCGCTGTACAATAACCTCCTAGCAAGCATAAGGACAGGCCTTTCCGGTTTCGTAAATTGTGACCTTTGACATTTGTGTGACTGCTACGACCAGAGCCCAGACACTAGCTAACATCTTGGCGAAGCATAAAAACAGTCTCTGAAATGGTCAACAGAATTTTACATTCAGGGTACTTTTCTTCTTGGTAAAAATTATGTGCTACCGTTATGTAAGTTGAGAAAACAAGTCAACGTCTGTCCGACGTCATGACCTAGATACTGTTTCTGCCGGCGATGAAAGCCCCTAATAGCTTGTACTGGAGAGTGCTGCAACAGCCGCAGTCTCTGGCAGTAATCTGTGTAGCATTTTATCTTTCGACACAACACCTTTTTATTTATTCATTTAATGTATGAAGCGCTTATCGTCCAACCCACCGGACGTAGAAAAACTAGCACAAGGAACATTTTCATGTACTGCTAGTAAAATATTCCGTTATAAATCAGTTACATTAGTCGAAAATCTTGGGCAGCATTTGTTTAAATAGCTATTTTTAATGTAGTAAGGCAGGGAAAAAAGTCCCAAGAAAATGGCATCCTAAAGTGTAAAATTAAAATGTTTTTATTAATAGTTTATCAAACAGCAGCTACAACGCTGAACAAAATGTGGACTTCGTGACAAGTGCCCCAGTATGGATTCCCCGTTCTCACAACCTCTCTCCCCCCCCCCCCCTGGGTTACAGATACTGGGGCATCAGTAATTCCAGAAGCAATTACTAGAGATTACACGGGTTCCCATTGGGTACCCTCAGAAATGAGGAATTATCAGGCTAATCATAGACACAGCACATATTTCTTGCAGGCATGCTCGCCTCCACAGCAGACTCGCCAAGGATTTCATAATCTCGGTGGGGTCTGTAAATCCTACTAACGACGCAATCAAGAATAGATCAGTACTCACTAATGTTTTTTTTATATATATATAGGTCTACCATAAACCAAAAACTCTGACTTTATTAAAATCATATATATTCAATATACATACTAATAGACACTTTCGGTCAGCCTTCTACATCCGTTGCTCTGTTGTGGTGTCATACAGGGTTTTCTTCTACCCGCTACAGCATGGGTCAGCCCATTTCAACAAGGGGCTAACTTCACTGCGAGTGAGGGCTTTCTGATCTTTCACAAGGAGCACATCCATACACAAAATTGATCCCTTCAAGTCTGGGGACTATTATGACAATATGTGCTTTTTGTGACCAATAAATATTTTAGATTTTAGCCAGCGTTTTACTTTTTATATTTTTGTGGGTCTCGAAGCTTCCCTGCAGTATTATTTTACAAAACACATGACAAAGCAAGCATTGACAAAGCCAACAAGCTGGCAGCCAACTCCAGCCATATTGGTTTTGCCAATGCTCATTACTGTATAGCGTTGTTACCAGTTAGTGGTGTTGCAATAGCTTAAAAGGGGACATAATAGGCCTCCACTAAACTCTACACTGCATTGTACCGATTGTTCCAAAATGTGGCCTGTTTGATTGACGAGTAAAGATGTGGTGTTGTGGCACCAGAAAACATCTTGGTGATATCATTGTTAACATATAAAGCACAAATGGTGATGGACTTTCCATGCTCTCCTTGGGGGAGCTAGGAAAGTCATTATGGTGGGCTGCGTGGTCAAACCTGCAGTATGGCGGTTGACTGTAATTTTCCACTTCAGCAGCTTTCATTAAATGTGCACACAGGACCAAGTTCACAAAGGCCTTTTTAGTCCCAAACATATGTTGTCGTGTAAAAAACGCGCTCATGTTCAAAATGAGCAACAGTCATGAACAAGCGCATCTAGGGTGTCCAAAAGTGCGAATTCACACGAGTTGCACAGCTTTGGCAAATGGAAGGATGCAGCTGGCAAATGGCTCAATTTGCATATGCAAAATGGCAGTAAACAGGGAAAATCGAATCAAATGACGGAAGCGACTGCGAGAAATACAAGACAAGATCGTTTTCTGAATCACAGGTACAGCATCAGGTTTTCTCCAAATGTTCTGAATAATGAATTGCTACAATTCCCAGTTGAGTAAAGTTGTACTTCAATTTGACAAGGTGCTGAAATATGATAGACAACATTGAGATTGTCTTATATCCATGTATCATGCTCACCATAACACTGAATCATACAAAATAACAAGGAACAATAAGTATGTTACTAATTATAATACCTGGAATTTAACTAACATATGTATAGCTATTTGGATTGTTCTTACCATTGGTAATAATGTGAGCATGCCTCATTCAGACACTTGGATTCAATCCCACTTTCCCCATCACACATATAATTTGTCTTAGTGGGCCATAGATATGTTGCGTTGCTGCCGGTTAGCTAGGAGAAAAAACAATGTGGGTTCCTGTGTAAACATATACAATCTGCGCAGTGACTATCCACATTTTATAGGTTGACTGTTGGTGTGTAAGCGCCTGACTTGAAACAGTGAATGGTGGAGTGGCATTGTGATGCCAGCTCCCAGTCGATTTCCTAATCAAGATGGTGGGCGTACCATGTGCGGGCTCCGCGATTGTTCCTTATATGCCCATCAGGTGGCAGTGTCATACGCGGCCTAGAGAGGGTGGGACAACCGCTAGAGTTCCCTAGCAACAGAAGGTTGGCAAGAGAGTCTACTGGAGCAATGGTCTCAATGTCAGTGTGCATGATGAATGGGTGTGAAAGCCTGAATGGGAAAAGGGGTAAGTCTGAATTCTCCCTAAAGAGAGAATGTTGTTGCGAATGAGTCAGCCGTGAGTCTGATGAGAAACTTAAGATACAGCACAGTTGTTTTTGTTCTTTATTGGGTGTTTCTTCCCTAAGTCTTGGGGAGAACGTTCCCAGGTAAGACTCCCAAAGGAAGTAACATCCCTGGAGGTGCTGAAAAGCATCAGCCTTTCTGGGCAGTGAAAGAATCTTAGGGCTATTCAAAAGCTGACCAGATTAGCACTTGGCCTCAAGTGAATCGCTGGAAGGTGACTCCCTGGGGCCTGGTCACCAGGTCAATGGCTTCTTAGTACAGCTGTGCCCTGGCTCCAGGTGGCAAAATGACTTAGAGGATGACAAAAAGGAACAAAAAGAGGGCACCCATCAGCAGATAAGACCATCGACCCTTTGGTTGGTACATCAGGGGCAGCCCTCATCTTTTGTTTGAGATGGAGCACTACACGAGGCCAGCAGCCAGATTATGTCCTAGATTGAAAGTCCTCGAAGTTCAAGTTCTAGTACTATTTTTCTGGTCGGGGGTGAGAGTTAGCTACCCATGCACTAGGCCCTCAGATGCTTGCATACTTTCCACATGTTCCATAGAGCTGTAAGGAACAGAGGTGCATACTTTTTTAAAAATCATTTTGTACTTCAATTTCTGTAAATTGACTACAGTGCCATTTACCCCTGAAAAGTTTTGCTCCTAACCACTCTTCTTTCTGAATTAGGGCTACAAATGTATTTCGGAGAGTATGATATCTGTGTTTTTCCTGTATATTTGCTCACTCGCAATATGAGCATACTATACGCACCGCCTAAAGCCACAATTTGACTGAATCCGGAAGTAGATATACTCCAGATGAATAACCTAACCGATTCCCTAACTAGGGATTTGGTTTTGGCATCCCGACACCCACTCTGAGCATTTTGATCAGCCTCTAAAAAGCTCCCCTCACTTAACAACCTCATTGCTACGATTTCCATCAGAAGACCAATTCGACCTGGGTTAGTCACACGCGGAAATTGATCCCAGCGATGACACTACTGTGCAGGTGTCTTTTATATCATTAAAGGGATGTGATCGACTGAACAAGTTTTCAACTTTGTAACCAAGAGCTATTGGTTCTGATCCCAGATCCCAACTTCCTTGATTAGTAAGAGATTTGGAATACAAAAAATGGTTGTATCAAAAATGTACTCTAATTAATACCATGTACCATTCTCTAACAGTCCTTGATGCCTTCCCTTCCATCACTGATGTTGCAGATAAGAGCTGCTGTCAATTGCCAAACTGCAGCTTCATCCTATCCCTCTTTCCAAATGCCTCGATTTGAGAGGTCATCAGGGGTCAGTGCAGGAAGAGCCTGCTCCCTTCTGGTACTAAGCTAATGCCAAACTCGAAATTGCCAGAGGTCAGAGCTGCACGACGGGTTTAGTTCAAGCAGCAGCAGCAACACTGTAGTGAGATTAAATTGCCATCTCATACTTAAATTTTCTCAGTCAGTTGGAATGGCTCCCAAAATAATGAGGTGTTTTGCTGATGAAGCCTTTTTGACAACCCACAAAGAGTCAATACCTTTATTATTATTAAGGAAGTTTGTAAAGCGCCTGGTTACACGCACCGGCGTGTCCCCGCGCTATGGTGTGAGAGAAGTGGAGGCCACACTGGAATCGATTACACAAGTGTGGACCGGAACAAGTGGGTTTTGAGAGCTCCTCGGAACTTGGTCTCAGAGGGTTCCAGACGCAGCTCTATCGGAAGCGAGTTCCATCTCTTGGCTGCAAGGTGCCTGAAAGATCTGCCCCCCATGCGTGCTTTTTTGATTTTTGGGATAGCTACCAAGCCAGTACCAGCGGATCTAAGCATCCGCTTAGGTCTGTAAGGTGTAATAAGGCTCCGTAAGGGACTAGGCGCCTTTCCCACGATGATGCGATGACAGGTGCATAACGCCTTAAAAGTGATCCTTTCTCGTACTGGGAGCCAATGGAGAGCCTCCAAGGCGGGCTTCGAGGCCGATCTTCTCGGGAGCCTCAGCACCAGCCGGGCTGCGGCGTTCTGTAGTACCTGGAGGCGATTGAGACTCTTGACCGTGGCCCCCAGATAGAGAAGTTTGGCGTAATCTAGTCGCGAGGTCACAAGGGCGTGAACCAGCGTCCGCCTAGCACCAACGGGGAGCAGGTCCAGAATCTTCCGTAGGCTTTTAAGAATTCCAAAGCACACCCCCAAAACTCGACCAATCTGAGGAGTGAATGATAGGTCCGAGTCAAACATCACCCCAAGGTTTTTGGCCTGCTGACAGGGCACGGGAGTGGTGCCAAGGCATGATGGCCACCATGCCGAGGACCACATATCAGGGCCACCCCCCACCACAAGCACCTCAGTTTTGGCACCATTCAGCTTGAGGCAGTTGTTAGACATCCAGGAGGCAAGCTCCTGCATGCAGGCACTGAAGCTGGATGCCGCAAGATTGGGCGCCCGTGACAGTGAGATGACCAACTGTGTGTCATCGGCATATGACACTATTTGCATGACATGGCTTTCCACAATATTGGCTACGGGGGACACATACAGATTAAACAGGGTTGGGCTCAGGGCAGAGCCCTGTGGTACCCCTTGGTCCAAGCTGAACAAGCGAGAGTAATATCCCCCCCAGTTTAACCTGAAAGCCCCTGTTGAACAGAAAGGATTGGATCCATTTCAGCGCTGCCCCTGTAACTCCGCCCTTGTTCAGACACTGTAGCAAGGTGAAATGTGCTACAGTGTCGAACGCTGCGCTTAGGTCGAGTAGAATGAGGGCCATCGTCTGCCCCTCATCTACCCCTTGCCCGATGGTCTTGGTGGCCATAAGCAGTGCTGACTCGGTGAAGTGCCGTGAGCAAAAGCCAAACTGAGTAGGATGGAGCAGATTGGCCTCCTCCACATAAGCCATCAACTGAAGATTGGCCACCTTTTCCGCCACTTTGGCCAGGTAGGGAAGGAGTGAAATCGGGCGAAGATTGTCTAACTTTTCCCAACTTAGATTAGGCTTTTTTTGGATCGGGAATACCACTGCTTGCTTCCATCTTTCTGGTACAGTATGGGTTTTAAATGATAGATCCAGAACATCCCTAATATAGGGCTCAAAGATCTCAATACTCCTCGCAAGCAGTTTCGGTGAAGCTGGGTCGCGAGGGGATCCTGACTTGATGGAGCAGCATTTCCGCCGGAGGTCATCCGGGGGTGGAGTGAGAAAGGTCTCCAGCCTATTACCTAAAGGCCCATTGGCAACCAGTTGTGTTGAAATTTTTCACACTCACTAGGCACAGTTTAGTGAGTATAGCTAAATCCCGTGCACACATACAAAATCAAACAAGTAAATACAAGTGTCAATTGTTAGCAAATTGTACAGAATTCTTGAGTGATGCCATCATTTCTTTATTTCGGTGAACAACGCAACCTGCTAACACATGTTTCGTCAGGGAAAAGTGGTCCCACGACTCTTCAGGGCTGAAGAGAGTTTTGTGAACTCAGTGATGTCCCAAGGCCCGTGATAATTCCAACCCGGTTGGGCACGAGTATAGAATAAAGGGTTCCAAACTAGATAGAAGTGAGGCGTCTGGAAAATGTATCAGCAGAATTTCATTTTCGGAATGCCGGTGATACTTCCAACCCCGCAGTCCTAAATCGGAATCAGTAGCGAGAAGCGAATATCATGTTGTAATCCATGGGTACTCACAAACTTTCTCTCGGGGGCCAAATTTACAGTGTGGTTTGTGGCCGAGGGCCGCACCGGTGGGGGCGGGGTCAGTGGGGGAGGGGGGGGGCGGGGCTAGAGCAACAAAAAAAACTGTGACCATGAGGTTGAACACAGGCCAATGCAGCGGACGCCTTCGTCCACTGAGCCAACAGACCCGGCATACCCACATCCCTCGCTCCCTCTCTCTCCCTCCCTCTCTCTCTATCCCTCCCTCTCTCTCTCTCCCTCACTCTCTCTGTCTCTCTCTCTCGCCCTCCCTCTCTCGCTGTCTCCCCCGGTCTCACTCACTCTGTCTCCCTCTCTTTCTCTCTTTCTCCCTCTCTTTCTCTCTGTCTCCCTCTCTTTCTCTCTGTCTCCCTCTCTCTCTCTCTCTCTCTCTCTCTCTCTCTGTCTCTCTCTCTCTATCACTGTCTCTGCCTCAAACTGTTTGTCTGTCCTTGTCTCTATCTAGCTCTGTCTGCCCCAGTCTCTATCTGCCCCTGTCTCTATCTGTCTGTATATGTCTTTATCTGTCTCTGTCTCTATCTGTCTCACTTCACCTGGCTCTCACTCCCTTCTGCCCGATGTCACCTCACCCCCTCTTAGTCCCTGCTGTCCTCTGTCACCCTCTGCCATCTCACCCAGCCCTCACTCCCTGCTGCCCTTCGTCACCTCCTCCCCTCTCAGTCCTTGCTGTCCTCTGTCACCCTCTGCCATCTCACCTGGCTCTCACTCCCTGCTGCCCTTTGTCACCTCCCCCCCTCAGTCCCTGCTGTCCTCTGTCACCCTCTGTCATCTCACCTGGCTCTCACTCCCTGCTGCCCTATGTCACCTCACTCCCCCTTAGTCCCTGCTGTCCTCTGTCACCCTCTGCCATCTCACCTGGCTCTCACTCCCTGCTGCCCTTCGTCACCCGCATCACAAATATCTGATTATTTTAGCATCTTTTTAGCAGTTAAAGTGGCAATGCAGTAAATAGGATTTATTGTCTTTAATTCTGGCAGGCAGCAATTTGCATTCGGCACTCCTACATATAGAAAGAAGCTGAGGAAAAAAGGGCAGAAAAGGCAGACCAATTTGAAGGAATGGAATAAAGGTTAGTAAGTTCACCATTCGGAAGAAGCAATGCTATTTAAATTGTAGCAATATTATGTAAAATGTTTACATGCCACAGACGCGATTTCTCAGATGTCAATATTTGAAAGATTAACCAGTCCCGGGGATACATTAAGCCACTGTAGGCAGCTGCCTGGCCGCTTGAAACTGCAAGTTGGCGCCAGATTGCATGACAAAGGGAGTACCCAAACGCAAAATCTTATTTTGCCTGTGCTCCGAAAAAATTCCTGCTGTGAAGTTGAGATTAATTAACTATGAAAGCCAGCAGTAAAAGTTCCTGCAAAGGCACCGAGGATAGTCACTGTTTCTTTATGCTAATGTCAATATGTTTAGCAAAATGGGGCACAAACCACCTCAACCACCATCCCCCTCCTCAGTCCCTGCTGTCCTCTGTCACCTCACTCTGCGCGTCAGCCCGGTGTGAGGCAGCTTCCCCTGCACGAACAGAGCCGCACCCAGTACTTAAGAGGTCTTTAAAAGACCGTTTACATGTTAATGAGGCTTTGTTCACCCCTTCTTAGTGCCCCTGCAGCTGCCCTCTGAATATCGCTCGAATCGCCTGGCCCTTCTCTCCGAGTCCGTGCTGTTGCAATCAGTGGTGTTTGCTGGCACTTTAAAAAAAAAAAAATAGCACAGGTATGCTGTCTGTAAGGTCCGGGGGCCACCAAGGAAGGCTTGCAGGGCCGCTGCCGGCCCGCGGGCCGTACTTTGAGTACCCGTGTTGTAATCTTATTTAGGCTAGCCAATCGACCGGGGCCACGAGTAAGGTATACATTAAATCCAATTTAATATCACTTTATTATGTGAGGAATAATTACTTCCCAGCGTATAAGTCCGAACACATTCATAGTCAGGACTGAACCCGTGTGTGTGTTCTCCATATCCGTTTGAGTACAAACAAAAGAACGCGTCCTTGGGGCACTGATTTCCTCGTTGGAGTGTCACTCCAACGAGGAAATCGCAGATACATTTTCATGACGCCTCACTTCTATCTAGTTTGGAACCCTTTATTCTGTACTCGTACCCAACCGGGTTGGAATTATCACCGGCCTTGGGACATCAGTGAGTTCCCGTAACTCTCTTCAGCCCTGAAGAGTCGTGAGACCACTTTTCCCTGACGAAACACTTGTCGGCTGGTTGCGTTTTCACCAAAATAAAGAAATTACGGCATCACAATTCTGTACAATTTTCTTATGATTGACACTTGTATTTACTGTCAATCATAAGCATGATTATGTATGTGTGCACAGGATTTAGCTATACTGTTTTGCTGTAGGGTTTCCCTATACACATCAAGGTGTTATAAGGGTCTCCCCTTCCTGGCTAGCACCATACTCACTAGTGTTAACCATATACACTAACGTGAATTTGCTGAGTGCTATTACTTCCTATACACTAAAACCCTTAAACAGACTAGTGAGTAATGGGACATCATGGGCAGCCGAGGCCAGAACTGGGACTCTTGCCCATATTATGGTACTAACACTGGCAATGTCATGGAGTGGTTTCTACGAATGTTGGACGGGAGAAGGCCAGATGCTCACCTGTCTTTTCTGCATATATGTCCTTGTATGAGAATGAGACATGACGTGGCACAAATCCATTCATGGGCAGACGGGAAGTCTGTATTGCAGGAAATGCAGTGCATTACGCTAGAGTTGGTCCCAGTGAAATATGTTGACTTTGTCCTGGAATAATTTTCAGCCATTGGAACTTATTCAGAAGCAAACTTACTTTGTCTATTCTGAGTTCCGAGCAGCAACCTACAGGGGAGGTTTTCTTTTACTCACTTTCAGCTTCCCCAACTCAAATGCATTACCACCACTTTTTTTTTCACCTCCAGGCTAAAAGATAACAGGGGCCTGATACCCTGAAGCAAATGGCATGGAGGGAAACAAAGATGCTCAGTATATTTTTATTTAGTCTTAAAGAGACAAAGACTGAACTACCCCAGTTCAGGAAGGACCTCAAGACCTGGTTCTTTGAATGACCCTGGCACTTACACGGATCTGCTCCCCCCAGTGCTTTGAGACCTTCACAGGAGAGTAGTTTCTCTTTACCAACCCTTGATTGATTGATTACACGAAAGTTACACGGTGCAGGAGTCACATGTCATACACACTGGTAGGTATTACATGTTAAAAGCACTTGTACTGAAGAAACACAAAGTCAGAATTTAAAATTTGTGTGTGATCTTAGAACGCAGGGGTTTGGACTTCTGTACCAAAGTTCACTTATACATATTTTTCTATTACTCAAAGATTGGACAGAGTTTTTAGCAAAGGCTCTACTAGAGAGTATTTCATGCTTTTAGTTCCAGTGGAGACTGTGTTTTATTTATCCTTGAATTTTCACAGTGGGAGAGATCACTTCTCTTCCATTTTAGGCAGCAGCGGCTCCTCAGCTATGGCGGAGGAGAGTCACCCACCCCCCCGCCAGCACTTTAATAAATGTTTTGAAAAAAGAGAATAAAACAAGTTTAAAACCTGAGCTGAGCTGAGTGACTCTATTGTCCAGGTTGCTCAGTTCACACTGACACCTGTATAGCTATTTCAAGATGGCCACCGTCCGATTGGATCGGAGGGATCGATAACACGGGCCACATGACACTGTTAATTTATTTCTTGACACATCAGTGGCCAAATCGATAGAGCACCATTTATTAAGTGAAGCCTATCGGAATTCCCAACACAGGCCTTGCTTATACCGCCCTTGAATTTAAGCCATACGGGAATGATTACACTTTGGCTACACTCAAAGATAGCCGACACCCTGTTATCCATAACATGGGCCACATGATACCGGTAAATCACTTATTTACACATACACCGGTAATTATTTTATTGACAGACACAATGGTCAAATTGATAGAGCACACTTTATTAAACGAAGATTATCGGAATTCCTGACACGAGCCTTGTTTAGATGGCACTAATGCCTTTGGATGTAAACTACACAGAAGTGTTTACACTTTGACTACAATCAAAGATGGCCGACACCTTATTAACCAATCAGCCATGCATCAAAAATTATTCAAATGCCAGTACAGATGCATGTAATGCTGTCCTGCATACACGCGGAAGGGATCACAGAGCAGGTTACCGCTAAGCACACCTCCAGGGGGCTCATTTACTCATGGCCCCAAATGTAGACGCCCATATGGAGTAGGCTTGCCCTAATAGGTGTGCCGCTCCAATTCTTACAAAGTTTAAAAATAACTGTTGATATATTTCCTTTATTTGTCCTTTGGCCCCGATTTCTTTTACGATTTGGTGACCGACGGCAGCAGCATAGTTGTTGGCCTACAGCCATAATATCTACAGGAAGGGAAACGTTTGATATTGAATAACCAAACACGGCTACTTATGATGACAATCGTAATTGATAGAGGTACATAGGGCTACTATTTCCTAACCATATTGTAGGTTAGACCAAGTCTTCCTGACAAGAAGTGAAGAGTGGATGACGGGTTAATCTGTGTTCCCTTTTTTACCTTTAGAACCCTTATGTGGCAACGATTGGCAATGAGCTTTACACTTGGAGAGAGATTGTTATTTACGAGATGTAGGGAACAGATGCTTGGTCTCTGTACGTGGAGACAACAGTATTGATATAACTCTCAGGATGGAATTACAACCGAGATTAAGGTTGGGTTTATCTAATACTCATTCTCACATGCAGTGTTACGCCCATTGGGTTACAGTGTGGAGTAGTAATATCTCTGTTTCCTTTATCCCTTTTTTCCCTAGGATCTGAATCACAGGAGTTTAGGTACCCTTTATCTTTATATCAAACTCACTAAATAACCGGTAACATTAAGGAGAGAACTTTTACCTGTATCAGCCTCAGAACAGTCACCACTATAAACCTATAAAAGTCACCTAATTGGTTATGACACAGATGATTTGTATCTAAAGAAATTCACACAATTGGCATACTGCATGATCACCAATGCATTTATTTAAAACATGACCCTGTATTGTTAGATTACTATTTGGTCATTCAACTATGGACCCATACGGTGGTCTATATATAGTAGCGTGGGTTTCCACAGGTTCAAGATACCATGTCACAGTGGGTGTTTGCCAATGCCTGCAATTGTTTTTTACCCACCATGTTCTAAATGTGTATCTTGTTTGTTTCTTAGCCCTGAAGAAGTCGCTCTTTACTGCTTTGGACATGACAAAACACGTGTTGGCTAAGGCTTTGAATGAAAGTGCTCAGGCTAAGGGTCTGAATAGAAGTGCTTACAAGAGGTACAATAAACCAAGATACGAAATCAAGCAGTGGACAAACAGCGTTCTTATATTGTAATTAATTTGATTGTAAACTACAGGCATGTGCAGGGGATTGTTGTGTTTCTTGTCACTGGTCTTGTAGTGTAGGCTCTGCGCATTGGAATAGTATATCCTATAGATTAGACGTAGGACTGAGGCCGACTAGGTCTCCATCGAATATACTAGACTTAATTGTGTGTGCCAGCTAGCTCAGAGGTCACTAGAAACTTTCTCGAATTCACAAGAAGGGATTAGTCTCTGACAACCGTATGAACATGACAACTTTGTTTCCCCAAGATAAAACGTATCTTCAGAGTCGTGGAAACAATAGATAGATATTTCACTCAGTCAATCGTGCATGCTTCGTTTCACTAGAGGTGCAGAAAAAAGTAGAAAGACGGGCGTTTTCAATAAAAGGATTTATTGAACAGTCTTCTACACTCAAGCATAAGAAATGAACTGCTACAATCATAAAACTGGTTGTAAAATATAATGCATACAGTATAAATAGTAGAATAAAATAATACTGTAAGAGCATTGTTTGGTTCCTAAACCATATATAAATACATACATAAATAACAAAAAGCTAAAAGTACTCAACTGGTGCTTCTAAAATACGCCTACCCCGGTGTACCTAACCTAAGCTTAGTACGAGGAAATGAGTAAGTGAGGTGTAGCATAAAAGTAGTATTCTTTTGCCAAGAATCTGCCCAAGATTTCTCTAAGAGTCTAATCAGCTCCGTAACTTAGTTTAGAATGGAGAAGGTCGGTCTCGGGACTCGATTTCCCAACAACCCGCAAGGGTAGCTTGAAAACACTGGAGCTGGATATCTCGGCAGGACAAAAGACAGAGTCTCTCTCAGTGCGTCTGCTGGAAGGTCGGCTTCCTTCGGCACTTGCGGTAGCAGGGCGCGTCTGGCATGTAGATAGTCGGACTGTTCTAAACCACCGTGTATTTTCATGGGCGAGTGTGGGCATATTTATACCATGAAGGTGCCGAGTTTGACATAAAGGTGGACATAATAATGTCATTAAACACTCTCGGTTCTTTGAGAATTCCATGAGTTCTTGGACAAGTCAGTTCTCGAGCAAGGGAAAGTCCCTAGCTGCTGAAGCCGAGTTTTCCAAGAAATCGTTGTAGATTTTCGGAAGTAGTGCAAGTAGCCCTGCCTTATTTGGACTGCATGAGCTATGTCTAAATATGGTTATGATCCTTATGCCTATATAAGGACAGAGTGATTTATACCTATATATGGGCATGAATCGGGAAATTTACAATAGCGTCCTAAAATAATACATAACACCCACTCCACGTTATCATGTTCATCTAAGTTCAAGCACTAAAACATATAATCTAGAGCATGTGTTTACAATCCCCAAAAAATCACATAAAATGCATTTGAAAATGGTTGCACATAAAAAATTGAGCATTTTGTACAGTACACATTTAAAGGTAATGATTTCATTGTAAGCATATGATATGATATTAGCAATGCTGACTGAATAAATCACGAAAATTACATTTATGAAATGGCTCTTAATTACAGAAGAAAAAAGGTCGAGACCATCCCATAGCAGAATATATAAACTGTTTTGGTTTTTGGATTAGGCTAATGTTGTTTCTAGGAACTGTTCAAGGAATTCTTGTTCTCTAAGAATAGTTCCACTTTAAGCAGATTACTTTTTTGTGCCAAAGTTCAGTATGTTTTTTCGAAAAAGTCAAATGAATCTGTCGTAAAAATAGAGTTCCATACTTGGTAGCTTTGTTTTGAGAAAGAGAAAAAAGAAAAGGTGAAGGTCGAATTTTCAGAGTTCGAAAGAACGCTGTGTGCTAATTTCAAAAGTTATTCTCGGTGTCAGGAGAAAACATTAAGTCATCAAGGCTGGCAAAGAAATCATCTACCACAGTAGGTGAAAGTTCAACTACTTCATTAAGAAGGTCAATTGTGCACAGATGTGAAGCATCGCCGTTAGCGTCACCCGCTTTAGCAATGCTCATAGCAGATGGTACCTGTGTGCCTGATGGTCCGCGTATCTCACCTCCATTTGAATTTGCCGGTGAAATCTCAATGAATGCCATCACCAGGATGGGTAACCGCTGGGGGCAACACAACACATGAGCCGTTACCGGACCCAGTAATGCGTCAGCATCCGTTGGCATAACCGATGGTAGTGTTAGACAGACATCTAACACGCATTCCTCTCCACAAAGCAGGCATCGTAGAACAGGTAAGATGCAATCTTGCCAGATTGGTCTGAATGACAGGAACCATGTGGTATTCAGATCTCTCAAACGAGCCAAGCCAAGGATCTGTGTTATTCTGTCACGGTACCTCATAGCCTGCAGCGCATTTTCCATGCTGGCTTGGGTATCGCTGGTGGCCGGATTTGCCATAACGGAGCAGGAGGAATAAAAGTAAGATCCCTGCTACGAGTCCCAAAATGAGAGGCAGGCCGCCGAACACAGAGTGGACGAAGTTAGGAAAAATGCCCAGGACTGCTTCAAAGGGTGCAAACAGTCCCGAAAAAATTGTCTTAAATACATGTGGAATACCGCTGGTATCAGACATGTTAAAGATACGACCTAACATTTCTGCAAAATGTATTGGGCAGTTTGTTGATAATAATGCATGTAACTCTGCCGAAGTCCTTGCAACTTGCAGATCACACGTCTCTCTGGACGAGGTTAGTGGCACCGTTGTTTGCAAAAGAATAGCTTCCATTCTTCTTAAAGTATCAATTCATAAAGAAAAGATGTTCAGTGAAGGCCATAGTGGCGACTCCCTGTCTGTCTTGGCTTTAGGAAACAATACTTGCATACAGCAAGTGACCCTGGCTGACAGAATAACGAGTTAGCTTATTCCTGGCATCATTCCACAACAGCTGTGATCATTTAACATAATGTAGCTGCCATTGGAAAGCTGCCTGAAATTTGGATCTATCACCGCCGTGGGCGAAACCTGCAGGTGGCAAGAAAGGTTATTGGAAGAACCTTCGCAGGCTCCATGTAAATTAATACCTTGACACAATAGGGTACCGCTTCGTGAGTTTTCACAATTTTTACCACTAAGAAATACTTCCTTTCCCCAACTCCAACATTTGTGTGTGTATGGTAAATCCCAGGTCGACTTAATGTATTCTTTACCCAGCCTTTCATACAGGCCTGCTGGTATGTGTTTTAAGCAATACTGAAACTGGAAAGTGGTCACTGGTATCGTTAAGGTGCCATGTATTATCCATTCAACTGATGGTTTCTCAGAAACTGTCAATGGTAATCTCTCCAGTTTTTCTATGCTCAGCACCATATAGTCTGCTCCCCTTTGTGCCAAGGAGATTTGTTTATCTGTAAGGTTAAACTCAGTAAACAATGACATAGTGTTGATTAAATGCCAAGGCACATAGCCAGAATGGTTTTGTAACATCCAGCCTAACAGCATTATAGAACGTAATTGAGACTGGCCATGTTGTAACATTAGCAAGTCCTGTTCCATTATGTCTAGGCAGAGGATAAAATGCTGTCCAAAGAATATATTCTGGACGACAGAGTATAGTAAACAATTAAATATTACATTTTCCACAACCGTTCTGGATCGCAAAGGTCAGTCCATGAGGGACATCCACTTATGCAAAGATGTGGACGTGAATGCCTCAGTTCAGCCATTTTGTTGGGCTAAGGCGAGAAGCACATGGGTCAGCTCACTGCTTTGCATTGATGATTTCAATAAACTCGGGCTTGAGGGAAGCTCCACCCATTGTCAACTACAGAGAGTGATTTCCCTAAGTTTAAACGATCAATTTCTCGTATTCTTTCAGCTGTTTCAATTTGCTTGACTTTCCATGCTTCACTGTATGCAGTGTATATACTGGCGAATATGAAACGTTTACGACGTGGATTACGATGTCCCAGTAAGAATTCTCGTAATTCAACGCCATCTTTAAGCAAAGATAAGTGTTGTTTTATTTCTGGAAGTGTGGATCTCTGTAGCCACTCAAGGCATGGTTTTCCTACACTATAAGTTGTTACTATCCCTAGATGTTGTCTTTGGATATATCTTGGATCTGGCTGAGTTACTGTGAACCCTTGTGTCTTGTTCAGGAATCTATCTTGACAGGTATTCGTGTCTGTGGGCCAGATTAACCATTTCTTCCATTCAGGCAGCAGAATAAATGTGTTTAGTATTTGTCAACATACTTTTCATGCCTGTATTATTTACATTTTTAAAGTAAAAACTTTCTGGGTTTGTGACATTAAAACCTGTAAAATATGGAAAATTTCCAATAAATGCTTTAGAACTACCTTTTGGAGGAGTTGGACAATGTTCCCATTGATTATAAGTTAAAACATTTCTAGGGTTTGCAGATTTATGCAAGTAATGATGGCCAAAATGATTAAAACAATACATTTCTTCATAATTTGATGAACCTTCTAAGTATTCATGTTTTGTAAATTTTGCTGACATTTTTAAGTCTGCCATCATGTTATTAACAATCTCAAAGTCCCAATCATCAGAAAATGTGTTGGGTGAAACGAAATCACTCGAGGAAACTTTAAATTAGTGTGGAATTTTCAGCAGCTCAACAGGGCCATGAATGTCATAATCAGTTGTATCCCAAGCTATTCCACCAGGTAGAGGAACTGCTGTGATGTTCACTAATGATAGGTCTCGTTCACAATGAGATGATTTGTGTGGCGTCAGAAGCAAGTTGATGTTCTTACTTGCTGTGTTCATTTTAATGTGTTTTCCATCTATCCGTTTTCCCAAACTTAACACAAGAATGAGCCATAGCAGGAGATAAAGTACACCTAACACACTCCAAAATTCAACCCAAGGTGAAAACAGATATGTATTTGCAAGCTCTTGACCAAGTTCCGTTAATTATTCCTTGAAAGTTTTATTTGCTGGCGTAGTTTCAGGTTCACTGGGATTCTCAGAAAATTTATCAAAGTTGATAAAATAGCCAGAGGCAGTTCTGTCAATAGTTGGTTTTGCATCCGGATTCTTTGAAATCGCTGGAGTTGCTTGTTCCCTTGACATGTGTGTATAGTCAGATGCTACATCGTTGTGGACAGGAGTTTCTTGACAAACTGATATTTGCGTTTCAAGAGGCACAAGTTCCATGGCTTTATTGCATAGTCCTTCTTTTCTCACTGTAGATTCTTCAAAGGTGATGAGTCTTTCAGTTTGAACCTCTTGGATTGTAGCAAGATTTGGTCGTCTGCTACATCTTGGGAGTCCACTGGGCCTACTAATTATTATCGGCCACATGGTGTGGTTTTACCAGGTCAATTGACACAGACCGGTTCTCCTTTTTTCCAGCAAGTGGCGGCAATTGTACTGTTTTCGATCCGTGGATTACTAGGACAGGTAGTGGTTTTCTGTAAGAAGGCCCAAATTCCTACTTGTCCGCTATTTTCTCCCTGACCAGATCCCCAATCTTTGGAATCCAGACAGGTCTTGCTGGGACAGGTGGTTTTTCTTCAGTGGTCGTTGGCTTTTCGCTGATATTGCTTAGACTTCTTCTTGTTTCATTTAAGTCCTGTAAAACAGCCAAACGATCTTTGATATCAAAGGGTTTTTGTTCCACCACTGAAGTGTGACGATCGAGGTCTTCAACCAACATTCTAGTACCAAAAAGGATTTCATATGGAGTGTTTCCACCCAGAGAATTTCTTGGCAGGTTATTAAGACTATGTTGGACATTTATTAGATGTTTGACCCACCTATCACCCGAACCTAATACCCTAGCTGTTATAGATTGCTTTATGTCACGGTTGTCTCTCTCCACCACCGAATTTCCCTCAGGATGGAATGGACTCGAAAATTGCAATGCAACGCCCAAGCTGGCCATGGCCTCCTTGTAAGCCCTAAAGCTAAACGCAGGACCCCGGTCAAAATGTAGCATGCCGATGGCGTATGTGCCGATAAAGACTCGCAAATCTTTTATAACAGTTCGGGCGTCAGCCTAGCGCTGAGGCCACATCTAAAGGAATCTTGAGCAGGAATCCACTGCGACAATGATATATTTATAGTTGCTATCCCTTTGTAAGGGACCACAGTGGTCCAGGTAAACACACGCTAGTGGTTTATCTGAAATCAAAAGGGGCGTCTGCACCGGCGTTTCACTGTTGAAACTTTCATTTTCTGGCATATTTCACTTTCCAAAACATCGTTTCTGGTTTGTTTCCTCATGCGTGGCCACCAGTATCGCTGTTTTAATAATGAAAATGTGGCAGAAACACCTGCATGTGCAGAGGCAAGCCCTTCATGTGCCGCTAAGATTAGTCCTAACCTGTGTTCTATGTTTGGGATTACTCTATCCCCCACTCCAGGGATTCGAGCGAAAGGAACATAATTTGCATCAGTTATATATGAGTACTTGAGTGGAAAGCCTTTTGGAAGTGTTTTACCACTGTCTTTCACTGTGGCAGTGACAGCTTGCATTATTTTGCTGTCTATTTTTGTTTTTGAACGAGTAATTGCAGCTACGGAAGCCATTTGCACAGCTGCCTTAGCAGCTTTATCAGCCAATGAATTCCCTTCAACATGAACGCCATCACGCTGATGACTCAGTGTGTGGATCACATGAGTTGTTTGTAGTTCTTTCTGCAAAAGAACTATTTGTTCCCAAAGCATTTTATGCTTGATTGTGTCCCCTTTTGCGTCTTTAAAACCATTTTGAACCCAGTTCTGCAGATATTCATTGTAAGACTGGATGCAGTAATACGAATCGCACACTATAAGTGAGGGGAATTCGCGATCGGTATTTTCAAGCGCCATCTTGAAAGCCTGTAGTTCAGCTGGCAGAGCTGTACAGTCTCCTAGAGATTGAGTTTTTGTGACCATAGGTCTGAATTTACCATCGCACCAGCGAACTTTAACAATCGCGCACGCTGCACTATAAGCTTGTTTACCCCCAATTGCGGGCTGTGCTAATCCTTCTGTATATATTATACAGCCGTAATGTTCTAGAGGTAGGATTTCAGTAAGCAGAGGACATTCTTGTTCGTATTGGAGAAATTCTTGTGTCTTCAAGTAAGGGTCAAAGACGTATTCAACGTCTGTTGCAGCAAGAGAATTAACCCATTGTATCCATCTGGAATGTAGAGCTTTTGCATTTGGAATGCCAGCCTTTGTCACTGCCTCTAAGGCAGGTAAGGGTGTAACGACTTTTATGCGTTTATCCTTTGCTAGGGCTCTCTCCTTTGCTACAGCAGTCTGAACCGCTGTCAGAATTTTTTCTGTTGAAGTGAATTTCATTTCACCTTGTGTGTACAAGTGAGATTTGTAAGCTATTGGTACCTTTTCCCCTTCGTTAAAGGTTAGGTATGTGAATCCGCATCTCCCTGGGATGATTCGGATTACAAGGTTGCGTACATTGTAGCGTGTTTGTAAGTGTGTTTTTGCCAACATGTCTGTTTGTACTGAACGCAAAATTTCGGTGTGTTTTTGAGTCGAATTAGTTTGTTTGAAATAAAGTTTGATTAATTTGTATAGAGGTTTAACCCTTTCTGCGTAATTTAGAATGTAAGTTCTTCCGAAGTTTAGGAATCCTAGAATTGACTGTAAGTTTTTCAGCATTTTTGGAGTTTGTAGCAGCGCACATTTTTCTAAAAAGTTTGCTGCCAGGTTTTTGCCTTCACTTGAAACTTCACTGGACGCAGCGGGTGTGTTGCAGTGACTCCGGCCTGTATGGGGAGGGATACGATACCTAGATCTGAATGAATACATTCAGGTTGAAACTTCTGACACCAGGGTTAGTGTACCCCATAAGATATACAAAGTAACACTCCGGATAGAGGGGGACATAACTAGAAAAATAAAAGCACTCTTTGGGAAAAATTATCTAAAGGTTATGACATCCTTCTACCTGAAAAAGTCTGGGCACCTGAATTTGTCAGGGAGTGCCCACATGGCGAAGAGATCATTAGGCCAGCCTTCTCTAATCATATTCCTATTCATAAAAAATACACCTATGCCAGAAAATGGGCTGTTCCCCAGGCTCCAGCATTATATAAAATCATGTGTGATGGGATGAGGACTCTCCTCACCATAAAATTCAGTTAAAAAATCAACCAACTGCTCAGAGACAGTATCCAGTTAAGCAGGAAGCTAAAAAACAAGTCAGGGAGATCTTAGATCAACTTGAATAGCAAGGGGTGATTGAAACATGCACCTCGTCAATGAACAATCCTTTTTTTTCTGTATCGAAACCAGACGAAACATATTGTCTAGTTTTGGATTACAGACATTTAAATTCTTGTTGCAAAACTTTTGTAGTACAAAACATACACAGTGCAGCACTGGTGAATAACATCGTGCACAAGAAATATAAAACTGCTTTAGATATTTCAAACGGTTTCTTCTGTCAAAACATTGCACCATAAAGCAGGTCTACCTAGTGGACCAAGCCTGGTAATATGATTTTGATGTTTTAGGGCGCTTTTAAATCAGAGCTGAAGCTCTTGGTAAGTTAGTGGAATTTCAATGTCCTCGAAAGGAAAGTATTCCGCTGGAGGTTCCTCTATCTAATAGAAGTGGAACACATGTGTTGTTGGATTTGCCTGTGGAAAGACAATCCATGAATAGAAAACCTCTGTCTGCCGATATTCATGTGCCTCTATGACAAATATGACTCTACCACCTCTTGATGATAGACCATTTTCTATAAGCTTTATAGCTACGGTTTTCCTCACATTTTCCGGGATGATTATAGCATCCACGTCATCCTGTCTAAAGCCTGTAGTGTCAAAACCTGGTTAGTTTGCATTTACTGCAGTTCCACTGCCCCCGGGATTATATTCGTCTGACATTTTGTTAAGAAGTTTTAGCAGAGCAAATTTCAAGGAAATAAAAATAAGGTGCACAATATTTTGGAACACTGTATCCTTCAACGTTGAACAAACCAAAAACTAATACATAGGATTTCCAACCTACTCAGTTATGGTGGATATTTTATCCTTTGACACACTCCAGACATCTATTGGAGTATTTACAGGAAAAAGGGGTCTCTGTGAAAAGCACGACTGAGTTACTCTAGTATCTAGCGTTAAATTAGTGCCTTACCAAATGTTGGGCGCCATGTAATGTAGTTCCTATATTCCCAATACGCTCTGCGCATTGGAATAGTATATCCTATAGATTAGACGTAGGACTGAGGTCGACTAGGTGTCTATCGAATATACTAGACTCAATTGTGTGTGCCAGCTAGCTCAGAGGTCACTAGAAACTTTGTCGAATTCACAAGAAGGGATTAGTCTCTGACAACCGTATACACATGACAACTTTGTTTCCCTAAGATAAAACGTATCTTCAGAGTCGTGGAAACAATAGATAGATATTTCGCTCAGTCAATCGTGCATGCTTCGTTTCACTAGAGGTGCAGAGAAAGTCGAAAGACAGGCGTTTTCATTAAAAGGATTTATTGAACAGTCTTCTTTCTCAAGCATAAGAAATGATCTGCTACAATCGTAAAACTGGTTGTAAAATATAATGCATATAGTATAAATAGTAGAATAAAATAATACTGTAAGAGCATTGTATAGTTCCTAAACCATATATAAATACATAAATAACAAAGGCTAAAAGTACTCAACTGGTGCTTCTAAAATACGCCTACCCCGGTGTACCTAACCTAAGCTTAGTACGAGGGAAGGAGTAAGTGAGGTGTAGCATAAAAGTAGTATTCTTTTGCCAAGAATCTGCCCAAGATTTCTCTAAGAGTCTAATCAGCTCCGTACCTTAGTTTAGAATGGAGAAGGTCGGTCTCGGGACTTGATTTCATAACAACCCGCAAGTGTAGCTTGGAAACATTGGAGCTGGATTTCTCAGCAGGAGAAAAGACAGCGTCTCTCTCAGTGCGTCTGCTGGACGGTCGACCTCCTTCGGCACTTGCGGTAGCCGGGCACGTCGGGCAAGTAGATAGTCAAACTGCTCCTATCCACTGTGTGTTTGCTTGGGCGAGTGTGGTCATATTTATACAGTGAAGTTGCAGAGTTTGACATAAAGGTGGACATAATAACGTCAATAAAGACTCTGGGTTCTTTGAAAACTCCATGAGTTCTTGGACAAGTCAGTTCTCAAACAAGGGAAAGTCCCTACCTGCTGAAGCCGAGTTTTCCAAGAAATCGTTGTAGATTTTCGGAACTAGTGGAAGTAGCCCTGCCATATTTGGACTGCTTGAGCTGTGTCTAAATATGGTTATGATTCTTATGCCTATATAAGGACATACTGATCTATACCTACATATTGGCATGAATCGGGAAATTTGCAATAGGGTCCTAAAATAATACATAACAGTCTTACCACATTTTAGGGAGATGGGTGGTTCTCCCTACCCCTTTTCACTGCACTTACACTACTCTACACCCAAATAGTACCTGCAAACTGCCTAGGAGCACCATCGACCTATTAGAGCAACCACCGGACATGCAGCCTATATTATTATGTGATTTGCATTCCAGGAGCAGAAATTAAATGTCCTATTTATTTTGCAGCTATCTTTGGCCGCATTTTATTTTGACCTTTTATTTTCATGTTATTTATATATTGCTTGCGGAACTATACTGTATCTTTTTTTTTTTTATCGACCAAAGATATATTGAGTTGAGTTTACCTCAGTAGTATTAAGTCTTTATTACGACTAGAGAACCCTTTTAGCAAATTAGGTTATTGAAAGATTGAAGACAAAATAATAAGGTTCTTCCAATTTGCATGCAGTACCTTGATGCCAGGTCAATTCACTGCGCAAAATTACAAGGATTATAACTTATGACCTGCTGATAGCCCAATAATGTTTGCAACAAAAGCAGTAGCACACTGAGCTATCACCATACCATGCAAATCAGTGACCTGTGTTTTAACCTGGCTTTACAGCATACACATTAACCTTCTATGGCTGTAATAGCTCCAGCAAGTGTGAGAACTACCAAAGTTCTCTTACCATATTACGCACTAAAATTGCAGGCTAGTCAAACATCCCTGTCACAGATGCTTGAACTCTATAAGATATTTTAAAATGTAGCCTGTTTGTGACCAATTAAGTAAATCAACACATTTGGGCCCTAATTTGGATGTCAGACTGAAAGCCTCCAAACACAGGTCAGATGATTTGAGACCGACAGCCAAGGTTTCAAATCCAACCAATGTATTACAATGAAGGCAGTCAGAACTGAAACAGCCGGTCAATCCAACTGGCATCTGAAGGGCTCAAGGAGCCCGTTGGCCAGTCGGAACCACAACATAATCCCTTATGGTTGGTGCTTCCGCTACCTGGATTATGATGTAGGTTTCCGACAGGCTTTCCATGTTTGACTTTCCGACATGTAAAGCCTGTTGGAAAGCAACTTTGGGGGCCCCTATAGGGCTCCCCTTCTTCCGCGGTCTCTGGTTGGGGGCAGTACAGTTTGATAGGCACCTGTGCAGGGATGCACAGCGACTCGTATTTCTCTATTGGAGCTTGTGCTGTGGCCGGTTTCTGACCACTGCCGAAGCCCCCATAGGGAAATGGAAGTCTGCGACCACACCATGTGCGGTCGCTTCTTAATTTCGGTTTCAGACCGCCGACCCGAGGTCGCTCAGTTCCGAAACCACAGGGATGTTGGTCAGAGGCAACCATGACTGACATCCAAATTAGGGCCTTATTGTCACGTTTGACTTTGTTACCAACTTCTTCGGGGCAAATGCAAATGTTTTAACCAATACATATTTAAGTTGGCTGCCAGACTTAGCTCCTAATGAATCTTCCATTTTTGACTCCAGCCGCTTTCTCCTGGATCCCCAATTTATGGGATCCTGAAAGACGTTTTTCCAATTCCAGCACCGTGACCATGGAATTTCCAATCCACTACCAGTGCTGGCTGCCTGCATCTTGCTCTTTCACCCTGGAGAAACAGCACTGCAGTATGGTTTCACTCTAACTGCATTCACATGCTTCCCACAGCCCCTCTCAGGCATTTATATCTAAGGGACCGTGCTTCACCAGGCAAACGCCATGTTGATATGTTTCCTGGAATAAGGGATTAGGAAAAGGCTCAGGGGGAGCCTAAGGGTGTTTTCCTCTTGCCGCAAGTGATGCCATCAAGTTGCACGTGCAAGTGGACTATAAAAGAATTGAGCTCTGGCTTGTGTTCAGAATAAACTGCAAGGAATCTAAAGCCCATGGTCCAAAGTTGGACATAGATAATAGACAGTCACGGAATGAAGTAGCACTCATTGCTTAAAAGCTATATATCTAGCAAATAACCTCTTAGCCAGTGTTCTTTGGCAAATTAACACACATCCATTTGGCGGGCAATCCGCCCGCCATCCTCACCCTAATGACCCCCCGCTAAATTAGGATGGCGGGGGGGTGACCCCCCGCTAAATTAGGATGGCGGGGGGGGGGGACCGCGGCGGATGGAAAGACCATCCACCGCTTTTCTGAAAAGGTCCAAGATGGTGGCGGTGTCTAATACACACATAGACACCGCCAGCCATATTAACATGGGCTTTCTTAGATGCCTTTCCGTTGCGGCGAAAGGCATATGGTCCTCACTTTGGGGGCCCCTTGTGGGCCCCCAGAGTGAAGGAGAGGTAAGGGGTGTACACGGGGGTACCTGTGGTACCCCCCTGCATTTGCATAAACAAAGCGGCAGGCACCGCTCAGTGCCTGCCGCTTTGTTTATGTAATTGCATACGTGCATTTTTAGCATTGTGGCAGACGGTGCTGAGAGCACCGCCCGCCACAATGCTAAAAATGCAGGATGCGCCCGCCGCAGTGGCGGGCGCATCCTAATACCCCCCAAGGGACCCCCGCCCTTATGGCGGGCAGTCCCAAAAACCGATAGGATGGCAGGCAGACTAAGTCCGCCCGCCATCCTAATGACCCCCTATGTTCGTATCATACAAGCCGCGCAGGTACTTCCTGGTTTGATCTGCCGGTATATGGAAATCAAAGCAATATCATTTGTTCACATTAGTCAACATTTTGCTAACATGATGTGCCATTCACAATATAGTTAGGTTATCATGAACAGTGATTTAGCCATAGCAACACTCTTAGTGATCTCTACGGTCCTCCACAAAGTCGAGTGACCCACTGGGCAGGAGAAGGCAGGCTATAACATGCAGACATGGAATAAAGATGTGGGAGTAATAATACGTTCTATAAACATCTGATGGTGTTTTTAATTTGCCAAAGAACCCCTTAATATAAATACAATACATAATGGAGGTATCTTTAGGCAATTTTATCTAAGTTGCGAGCATCTCTTAACCTTAAGACCAAAGCACTACCACAAAAAGTGAAGCTGAGTCCGCCCAGATGTATTATACGTACCGGCGAGGACTCAATAAAGAATTTTACATGGGTTGAAGTCCTTTGAAAACATATTACATGTAACTCATGAAGGTATAGGGACCAGTATCTTTTGATCAGTAGGCAACCTCTTTGCTAGTATGAACATTTAGAGACCATCCTAGCAGTCACCCAGACTGTTCGCTATTATATTACAACTTAACAAGTCCAGCCCTGTAGTAGTTTAAGATGGGTCTGTCAAAATAAATATATAATAAAAGTGGATTTTTATTGTTCTATACAGGGGTAGATAAATATTCACATGTTTGGTAAATTCACCAATTCCCAGGGCCACCAGAGCGTTTCTAATTGTTACCCCTCAAATAAAGCAGACTGGTAACAATACTTGTATGGGTTAGAAAGCCCTTAATGTTTCCCCCACCTCACAGCCATGCCTCCTTGAAAATCATCAGGAAAACATATTCATTACAAAACCTGGGAATCCAAATCGATAATAAACTTTCAATGGAAACTCACATGAATAAAACAGTAGCAGTATGTCATGGACTCCTTGGAAATTTGAGAAAACGGTCCCCACTGCTCCTCCAGCCCTATAGGAAACTTGTGGTACATGTGTTCTATATTAAGTATACTGGACTATTGCAATTCCCTGCTATTAGGTAGCCTTGAGTATTTACTCAAATTGCTCCAGAGGATCCAGGTGCTAGCTGCCAAATTGATGGTAAACAAGGGAAGAAGGGACTCTGCAACTGAAACACTACAGAAACTTCTCAGGGTGTAAGTTAAGGAACGGGTCTTTTTTAAAGCCCTTCAACAAATAATTGGGCCGTGAAAGCCTGTACGAACCTTAAGATCATCTCATGCTAGCCTCCTATCCATTCCCCCCTTCAATAAAACACGATTCGGAGGTAGAACCTTCCAGGTCCAAGGTGCTCAACCCTGGAACAACCTCCCACTTTCTCTAAGAACTAATGCCAATCTATTGAGTTTTAGGATGAACGTAAAAACCTGGCTATACCACTGGAAATAGAAGACCATCTGGAATCACTTCCTACTCCAGTAATTGTTATTGTTATTGTTATTGTTAGGTGTACTTGTAAAGCGCAACATTCATCCTACCAGGATATCACAGCGCTGCAAAATTGAGCAGTAAAACCTAGGGCAATTTCCTGGGACTTATTGATTATTCTGAGGTGGGGAATAATGTAGTTTTTAGTTTTTTCTTAAAGATGGGGTAGGAGTCCGTGAGTCGGAGGTTGATGGGCAGATCATTCCAACATTTAGCAGCAATGTGTGAAAAGGCACGTCCGCCCATCCTGGATAGCCTGATCCGTGTGATGGCTGCTTTGGCTGAGGCTTGTGAACGTAAGTTCCGTGCTGGAGCATAGAACTTAATTCTATTCCGTAGAATGTAAGGGCCAGTATTGTATATTTTTTTATGGGCGATGCATAGCATTTTGAACGTGGCTCTCTGCCTCATGGGCAGCCAGTGTAAGGCTCTCAAGCAGCTTGTGGCTGAATCATACTTTCTCTTATTGCAAACAGCTTTAGCTGCAGCATTCTGGACCAGTTGTAGTTTTCTAAATAAGTAGTCCGACATACCAACAAATAGTGAATTGCCATAGTCCAGCCTGCTAACTAGTAGTGACTGGACTAGGATCTGTCTGCATTCCAGTGGGATCCAGGGGAAGACCCGTTTCAACCTTTTTAGTATGGCAAATCCTTTGCCACATATTGAGGTGACATGGCATTTCATCGGTAGAGTGATGTCCATCTTAATTCCTAAGTTTCTAGCAGACGATGTGGGATTAGGTGGAGAACCTAAGGAAGTTGGCCACCAGGTGTTATCCCAGAGCTGTTTAGCCCCACCAAAGAGGAGAATTTCTGACTTGTCAGCATTTAGTTTTAAATAATGGCCATGCATCCAATTGGATAGCTCTGACAGGCAGTTTTGCAGTCTACTTTTGGCGTCATTTTCTCCATTTAGGGTTACCATCAGCTGAGTATCGTCAGCGTAGGAGCAGATATTAATGCCCCATTTCTTGCCAATCGACGCCAATGAGGAGACGTATACATTGAACAATGTCGGGCTCAATGTTGCCCCTTGGGGCACTCCATATTTAATCTTTCGAGGGGTAGAGGTAAAGTTGCCTACACAGATGGACTGGGATCTGTTTGATAGAAAGGACTCCAGCCAATTTAGGGCTTTACCTTGTATTCCTTTTGCGGCAAGTATGTGAATTAACAGTTTATGGGATACGGTATCAAACGCCGCTGATAAATCAAGGAGTATCAGGGCGACCGTTTTGCCTTTATCGACCTGCATTCGAATATCGTCCATTACAGCCAGGGGCGTTGTCTCTGTGCTGTTATTTGATCTAAAACCGGTTTGGGAGACATCTAGTAGTTTGTTGGTTTCTAGATAACTTGACAGTTGTTTTGTTACCAGTCTTTCTAAAACCTTGGATAGAAAGGGGAGCTGTGAAATGGGACGATAGTTGGCAGGGTCGTTTATGTCCGCGCCCGCCTTTTTTAGTAATGGGATTACCGCCGATTTTTTCCAAACTTCTGGGAATACAGCTTGCTCCAGGGACTGGTTAAGAACTTTTGTGACTGCTGGGCCAATTATGGGATTTAGTTGAGAGAAAATATAATGATCTCCCTTCTCTACTGATAAGTTAACAATGCCAAGATGCCCGTTAGGTGATAGGTGAGCTTTACAAATATGTAATAATTAAAAAAAAGTGTTATTTATACCGGCGCCATTTTGGGCGAGGCCGGGCAGGTCCAGGATATAGTCAAAATGTCTCCACCAACCAGCGGTCGGACCAGAACCCTTTTCGGCAGTCCAAAAAGGTTCCGTTAAATGACAACAGAAGAAATAGGCAACAAGAACAATCAGTCAAAAGAGGGGACGCTTTTGTGAATGGGGCCCATGCCCTAGCAGGCAAGCGTCCGAGTTCCAAGGTGTCCCAGAGCCATTTTAGTGGACCAGGCCCAAATCCAAAGAGCTGGCCACCATTTTGAGAGTCCTGTTGCAGCCGGCTATCGCTGCACCACAAGAGTAGCCGCAATTCAGCTAGATGGCGGGTGAGTCACTGTACCGCAAAAGCGGGCGGAACTCAGCTGGAAGGCGAGTGAAACGCTAAGAGGCGCCCCACTGCAGATGAGGTGCCTCCACCTGGGGAGGAGGTAGAGGCCCGTTTGCGCTGCCTCCCCCTCCCCAGGCACCCCACGCCGTCTTTCGGCGCAGCATTGTAGGATGGCCACACCAGTGAAACTTGCTGGACACCACCTCGGTGCCATCCGATCTCGGCGCGTTCGAGTCACTGTACCGCAAGAGCGGGAGAAACTCAGCTGGATGGCGGGCGAGACGCTGTACTGTACCGCAAGAGCGGGCGGAACTCAGCTGGATGGAGGGTGAGGCACTGTGCCGCAAGAGCGGGCAGAACTCTGCTGGAAGGCAAGTGAAACGCTAAGAGGCGCCCCACTGCAGATGAGGTGCCTCCACCTGGGGAGGAGGGAGAGGCCCGTTTGCGCTGCCTCCCCCCCGCCCCCGGGCACCCCGCGCCGTCTTTCGGCGCAGCATTGTAGGATGGCCACACCAGTGAAACTTGCTGGACACCACCTCGGTGCCATCCGGATCTCGGCGCGTTGTGCTGCCTTCGGCGTACTGTAGCAGCAAAAGTGACCGCAACTCAGCTGGACACGCCGTCTTTCGGCGCAGCATTGTAGGATGGCAACACCAGTGAAACTTGCTGGACACCACCTCGGTGCCATCCGGATCTCGGCACGTTGTGCTGCCTTCGGCGTACTATAGCAGCAAAAGTGACCGCAACTCAGCTGGACACGCCGTCTTTCGGCGCAGCATTGTAGGATGGCCACACCAGTGCGGCAACTTGCTGGACACCACCTCGGTGCCATCCGGATCTCGGCGCGTTGTGCTGCCTTCGGCCTATTCGCACATCGGTCCGCTACTGACGCCGCCTCACAGGCCAACGGATTTTGTAGGCTTTTTATAGCCCAAAGCCGCATAACAGGTCATGTGACTTCTTTATAAAACTTTTCATTGGTTCATTTTACTTTTGGTTTCCTAGTGATGAAATGCTTGATCATATGACCTAAAAATAACACTTTTCATTGGATTAAAACATTTTTTTTCCCAAACGATGAAAGCCCCACCTTTTTTTTCTCACTCTGCAATCCAAAAAGGTTCCGTTAGATGACAACAGAGGGGACAGGCAACAAGAACCATCATTCAAAAGAGGGGAGGGCAAGTTCTTCCCTACCGGGTCACGTTGAGGCTCCACCGGAAGTCATCGAATTGATAGTCTACAGTGTTTCTGGATGTTTCAGAGTGAAGCTGGCGTCAGCATGAGAGCACCACCATCTCGTAGCTCCGTCGTGGCCATTCCGCAAGCAATCATGGCAGCCGCTCCCCACCGGAAGCCTGCGGGAGTCGGGGGCCCCCATGACTTTTGTAGAATCTTCAAGCTGAGGGGACGCTTTGGAGAATGGGGCCCAAGCCCTAGCAGGCAAGCGTCCGAGTTCCAAGGTGTCCCAGGGCCATTTTAGTAGACCAGGCCCAAATCCGAAGAGCCGGCCGCCATTTTAAGAGTCCTGTGGCAGCCACCTATCGCTGCACCGCAAGAGTGGGCGCAATTCAACTAGATGGTGGGCGAGACGCTGTAGCCGCAAGAGCGGGCGGTAAACAGCTGAATGGCGGATGAGGCACAGTGCAGCAAAAGCGGGCGGAAAACCGCTGAATGGCAACTGAAACGCTAAAGGGGTGCCCCATTGCAGCAGAGGAGCATCCACCTGGGGAGGCCCGTTCACGCTGCCCCCCCCCCTCCCCGGGGCACCCCACGCCGTTTTTCAGCGCAGCATTGTAGGATGCCAAGACCAGTGCGGGAAGTAAAGGACATCAACTGGGTGCCGTCCAGATCTCAGCGCGTTGTGCTGCCTTCGGACTATTCGCACAACAGACCGCTACTGACGAGGCACAGTGCAGCAAAAGCGGGCGGAAAACCGCTGAATGGCAAATGAAACGCTAAAGGGGCGCCCCACTACAGCAGACGAGCCTCCACCTGGGGAGGCCCGTTCACGCCGCCTCCCCCCCCCCCTACCGGGGCGCCCCACGCCGTTTTTCGGCACAGCATTGTAGGATGCCAAGACCAGTGCGGCAAGTAAAGGACATCACCTGGGTGCCGTCCAGATCTCAGCGCGTTGTGCTGCCTTCGGACTATTCGCACAACCGACCGCTACTGACGCCACCTCACAGAAGACCATTGTTGCTTTGTTTTAAATGGTTTTTTTTTAACGTGTTTACTTTGTTGGAGCGTTGTATATATTTATAAGTTATTAAAGTGTTGTAATCCTACTACTTTGTTGGAGTGCTATATATTTTTAATGTGACACATAATTGTGAAGACTTTGATGTACAAAAAGGCATCCCTAGAATCTTCCGCTTCAGGCTCAGTCCCACACACCCTCACAGTGAAAATCCCCTCCCCAATCACAATACAGGATCGTTATCAGATAGTAGGAACGCGTGTGGTGTGACGGATCTCATGGGGTGGGGGCCTTGATCTACTGTAACTCCTTTGAAGAGGGGTGATTCTTTACAGTTGGGGCCATAAACTACTTCCGCAGGGCTAGGTGATAGCCTGGGACCGGCCTGGACAATCGGACACAGAGGAAGAGGAGTGTCAGAGGGTGCGGTAGTGAATAAGGTGAAAGAGAGGTGTCGGGCGGGCACGGGGTGTGATTCTCAGGGAAAAGCAGTGCAGATGGGGGGAGGTTTATGGCCCATGCATGAGAGAGAGAGCGGGCGTGACCAGTGCGTGGGGGAGATGCTTGCGAGGGTGGGGAGCCATGCTGAGGATCGGCGGCGTGCAGAGAGTGGGTCTGGTCAAGGCATCTAAAATGGCTGCCGTGGACGACAAAAGTGTGGCATTGGAAAAAAGCAAGATGGCGCAGACAATGTTTATCAATACAGATTAATTTATAACAATTATTTTTAACAATATATTTACTCGCAGTGACAAAATGGCGGTCAAAACTTCCTGATTTCCTTCGAATCGAACGTTAACAGACGTCACGCAGCAAAAAAAAAAAAAAAAAACGCTCACGCGCAGCCGCTGGAAGACAAGTATCAACATATATGAGCATCCTCAGCCACCCTCAGAAAACATAGGGGGTCAGGATACGTGTCCCGTACCCCCTTATACCCACTTCTCACATTGTTTTTCCTCCATCTTGTAATTTAATTAAAACGAAACACAAAATGGCGAATTACCGTTTCGCTACCCGGTTCTCGAACCGGGAAGCGCTTCTACCGCAAAAAAATCAAATTTTATTTATTTGCCCCACGGGACCCTTTAATAACCCCAACATCATTCCTAGGGGGCCAAGAAGGGTCTACCTTGCCCCCTTTCATTAAATTCCCCCTTCGTTTTTCTCCTCCTCTTGTCTCTCGATCCTACCGAGAGACAAGATGGCGGCCGTTCCGGACTGTTTAGAATGTTGACAGACACCGGAGAGCCAAGCAGCTTCGCTTCGCAAAGTTCCGTTACGCAAAAAGTTCGCGAACCGGAGCGCTACCCGGGACGCTGTCACAGATATATCTGTTTTTTAAAATGTTAATTTCTCAAAATCCACTGGAGCACATATCTTGAGACCTAGCAAAGGCACATCGGGCTAACAGTGCCTACAATTTTGCCAAGTTTCGTGCAAATCCATTCAGCCGTTCGAGCTAAAAGTGAGGCCAAACGCCCTATCGAAAAATGAATAGGAAAATCGCGTTTTGGGACCCCCCTTTTTTCTCGGCCCCCCCTTGACGAAACCCAGCCAAATTTTCAGGGGCTGCTCAGAAACAAAATGTGCCATTTTCCTGAAAATTTCAGCCGATTCCGTCCACAAACGCCAAAGTTATTAGACATAGAATTTTCAAAAGTATATATATATATAAAATAATATATAGTAAATATTAATATTAATGTTGACAAATAAATTAAATGTAATATACATTTTTACAAAATATTACAAATATTACAAATAAACTTAATTAAAAGAAATGAACACACAAACATAATAATTTATACATGTATATTTACTTTAAAATAATAAATAATCTATTATCTCTAATTTATTTCAAAAATGTAAACTTATATAAAAATAAGACATATATAAATAATTAAAAATGGAAAAAAAACATTCTAGAATAAATGAAAACAAAAGAAAATAATTGTTAAACTTAAACTGCTCAGTACAATCAGTGCACTAGTAGGGAAAGCGTTGGATAACGGAGAGGTAAAAATTACTATTCCCATTCCAAAGAGTGCAACAGTAGAGAACGTATTGGATAGCGAAGGGTAAAAATTACTATTCCCACTTCAGTGAGAGCAACTGTAGGGAAAGTGTTGGATAGCGAATGGAAAAAAATGACTGTTCCCAATCCACTGATTGTAATAGTAGGACAAGTGTCGGATAGCGGAGGGGTAAAAAAAGTTATTCCCACTCCAGTGAGTGCAAAAGTAGGGAAAGTGTTGGATAGCGGAGGGGTCAAAATTACTATTCGCAGAACAGAAAGTGCAAGAGTAGGGAAAGTGTTGGATAGGTGAGAGGTAAAAACTACTGTTCCAGCTCCAGTGAGTGCAACAGTAGGGAAAGTGCAGAAAAGCGGAAAGGTAAATACTACTATACCCACTCGACTGAATGCAACAGTAGGGAAAGTAATGGATAGCGGAGGGGTCAACATTACTATTCCACCTCCAGGGAGTGCAGCAGTAGGGACAGTGCAGGATAGCAGAGAGGTAAAAATTACTATTCCCACTCCAATTAGTGCAACGGTAGGGAAAGTGCTGGATAGCAGAGGGGTAAAAATTACTATTCCAACTCCAGTGAGAGCAAAAGTAGAGAAATTTCTGGATAGCGGAAGGGTGAAAATACTTTTCACACTCCAGTGAGAGCAACAGTAGGGAAAGTGCTGGATAGCGGAATGGTAAAAATTACTATTCCCACTCCAGTGAATGCAACAGTAGGGAAAGTGTTGAATACTGTAGAAAAAAATTACTATTCACACTCAAACACGTAAAAAACAGAAAATTTAAAAAAGAATAAAAATTAATAAACAATATTTTAAAAATGCAAATAACATTTATTAAACATATGAAAAAGAAAGCATATTATAAAATTACTTACATGTATCAAAAACCTACAAATACTATATGTAATAATCAATTAAATACATATAATACTTATTTTAAACTAGAAAATATTTACAAACAAGATAATTAACTAAAAATAACTGTATTTATTTTATTTCCTGACCTGTAAAACCACATCAATAACAAAACACTTCAATTTATTTAATGTATTTGAATATTTAGCATAATTAATGATCAATTAAAAAAATGTTAGTAATAAAAAAACTATAAACATTATTTATCTACACCCTCTTTAACACTATCATGTCCACAACACACCTAAATTAAACTATAAAATAATAAAACACAATTAAAACGTATTTTAAGATTAAAAACAACTACTATTAACAACTAATAATTAAAAATTAAAATGTATTTAATACCCACCCTTTACACCTTTAAAAATAAATACAACAACAAATAAACAATTACCCCAAAAATGTATCTATTAATTAACATTAATTAACAACTATATATTAATTAATTAAACACAAATTACTTCCCACCCTTTATTCCTATAAACATCACAACACATACCTAAAATTAATGACACAATAACCATAATTAATTACCAATTTATTAATTAAAAACAATTACCAACCTATTAATTCATCAATTAAAAACAAATTACTTCCTACCCTTTCCACCCTTTCCACCTGTAAAAACCACAACACACACCTAAAATTATTTACACAATTACCAAAATTAATTACAAATTAATTAATTAAAATTAACAACCAATTATTAATGTATAAATTAAAATGAAATTATTTCCCACCCTTTACACCTATAACACCACAATACACACCTAAAATGATTATACAATTACCATAATTATTTAACAATTAATTAATAACAATTAACAATCCATTATTAATGAATTAATAATAAATTGCTTTACACATTTAACAGTATAAAATATCAAATAAACAAATATTAATAAATCAAAATTAATCAATACATTTAATATAATTAAATTACTTCCCAACCTATTCCCCTATAAACCCACAACCTGCTACAGAACTAAAAATGCACAATTCAAATAAATTAAAAAATATAATTAAATTACTTCCCACCCTTTTCCCTTGTAAACCGACAACCTGCTAAAGAACTGAAGCGCAAAATTCAAATAAATAAAAATGTAATACATTTAATATAATTAAATTACTTTTTACCCTATTCCCCTATAAACCCACAACCAGCTACGGAACTAAAAGTGCAAAATTAAAATAGTAAAAAATTAATAACTACTAAAAATGTAACACATATATTAAAAATACAAGCAATTCTTATACAAAAAAACATACATCACATACATATAAAATATATACTAAAATACATATCAATAATAAAAAAATGATATTTTTAACAACTATATTTTTGCAAATGATGTTAAACACTTTTTTAAAATCGGTATTACCTTAATTCGATATTCTTGACCACGATATTCTTGCTGTCGATATTTCTGACCCGCGATATCAATGACTCAATATTTCTGCTACTCGATATTGTACTCAATATTCTGTCTCTGCACCAAGTGTGAGATGGATGATACGCCTTTTTAAAATCGAAAAGCATCACACATCTTTAGAAGGTGTTGTGTGAGAACGGGTACGCCTCTACCATTGATACCTCTCTGTATCCTGCATAGCTGCCCATCAAACAGTGTAGTATCGCATCAGCCCCTTTTCAGCCCGCGAAGCCACCTGAAGCTTCAAGTGTCACTGAGTTACCCAAGGATGATACCTACAGGAATGTCAATCTCTTCTACATGCGGTGGAAGCCGGCCACAAGTGGACACAAGTAGAGATGCAGTGGTGGATGGCGAGCAGGCAGTAGCACCTATGGGCTTATTCCGATCTCACTAGGAAAGCCCTCCGTGCGACTCAGATCTGGAGGGCTTTTCGAGCGAAAGGTGCTCCGGAGGGGGGGTCCGAATGAGTGAGTACAATGCAGCTGTATGCTTATGGACTAGTTTTGCTCTGACTCTCATTGAACTCTATGGGAGCCTGAGTACAGACAGGCTCCCATAGCAAAAAGGTGGTGGGTGGGGAAAAGCGTACACCCTTTGGCGGGCACCCCATGGTGCCTACCACACTATGCATGCCTTGAACAGGGGGACCCTTGGACACACCCCCATGACAGATTTGGAGTGCCCCGGGAGCTACAGCCCCGAAGTACGCTTACAACAGCTCTTTCATCTCGCTGAGACCGAGGTGAAGCAGCTGTCCGAATCGTGCATCGTACTCGCTCAGTCGGAATTCGGCTCCATAGCACGCATGCTTTGGCTACGAATGAGTCGAACTGACAGGTTCGGGTCCCGGAAATGATTTGGTCGGTGCGTGCATGATCTTCGCATCGTACTTGGTCATTCAGACCTGTGTACGATTCGGTCGGAAACAAGGGCTGCGAATCGGGTTCCGGGAAAGCCAAATCCAATTTGGAAGCCTTCAGAACGGCATCGGAATCAGGGTCTTTGCCGATGTGAAAAGGCTGGTGATATCTTACCTGGTTTATTGTTTTCCTTATTCTCAAAAGGACAAAGTAGCCAGATCAGAACTGTAGAAGCCAAATACCTCACCCGGTCCAACCGATTATCTGAACTTTCTCTGCTGGAAATCATCCGAGAAGGAGCTCTCTTCAAGAAGCTAAATACTTGGAATATGACCAGTTCTGAACAGCAAGGAAGATGCTGACCAGAAAAAAGCCTGAAATAAGTTTTTTCCTGATGAAAATCGAGTTCCACAGACTTGTTAGATTGGATCAGGAAGATTTTGTGAAGCTAAAAGGAGGTATGCAGAGCGGCAACACTTCTCTTCTGACTTGTGAGCTGTTGGAAAGGATAAATCTGAACTTGGTGATTATGAGGAGCCTACAACCATTTTTGCCAAGAGGTCTGCACGCTTTACAGCTAAGGATGAAACATCTGGAGCGTGCTAGAAATTTGGAAACCTATTGGACCTTACCTACCACAGCCATTATAAGAGTATTCTTCTAATAGTCACAGTCTTCTGGCATGTATAAAGCCCTGTTTGTGGTTGGCTGTTTACCCTGGAATGAACGATCCCAATGCCTATCTGCACCTTAGTAGACGTTTTGGATAAAGGAATCGTTTTCTTGACCTCTTATAATTTTTAATTTTTTTTATTTAGTTATATTTAATGAATGTGTCCTGTAATATATTCACTAAAGATTACCTTGTCACCCTGCACTCACTACCAAAAGTGAGCCAAGACTCCAAACAGGAAGAAAATATGATATTAGAATGCAAACAATTACAACACATGCTTTTACATCACAGTTTTTACAACACAACTACCATTACATCGCATGGTTTTACAACGCATAACATTACAACGCATTGTTTAAAACTACCTTTATAATGCATTCCATTACAATGCATAACATTACAACGCATACCATTACAATGCATAATACTTTTAGTGCAACAGTAAGGTAAGTGTTGGATTGTGTAGGGGTAAAATGTACTATTACCTCTCCAGTGAGTGCAACAGTAGGGAAAGTGTTGGATAGCGTAGGGGTAAAAATTACTATTCCCACTCCAGTGAGTGCAACAATCGGGAAAGTGTTGGAAATCGTAGGGGTAAAAATTACTATTCCCAACAGCCCCAAAAACTATACCCATCCTAAAACTTAAAAATCTCCATTACTAACCTTATAATGCGTTGTGATGGCATGCGTTGTGATGGCATGCGTTGTAATTTTACAACAACAAGGGACCCCAATTCAGTCAGCAGGGACCTCGGGGAACATACTTTTTTTCAAACAACATTGGTCCCATGCATACAAGAGAGTTGAGAACAAATAAAATATAGACAGAGTCAATCTATATTTAGAGAGACATGTCCAGCCGGACAGTGGTCTTTCAGAGTTTTTACTCAAATTTCATGTAGTTAAATCACACAGAGTACCTTCCACAGGTCAGCCAGTGTGGAGCACAAGCCTGTGCCCAGCACTTACAGAACGGGTACAAAGGGTGGATGTAGAAAGCAAAGAAGGGCTTCATAAGGCAAAGCAAGTTTCTCTGACATAAATGCAATTGTACAGAGTATCACAACTGAGCACCTTGAAACACATAGTAATCACGTTTTAGTTTTGGTGCTTAAAAGGTCGACGGCGTTTCGGACCCCTAGTAAATCACAGGGTCCATCATCAGGACAATTACAATGAAAGCCTTAAAAATGATTTAGCCTCTAAATGCCACAATCGGGCGGCGGTAGCCGCGATACTCAGTGGTATCCGTCGGCAGCCAGGGGACCGGGTCAGTCGGTAGAGGATCTAGCTTCCTGGCGTGCGTGTCCTGATGATGGACCCTGTGATTTACTAGGGGTCCGAAACGCCGTCGACCTTTTAAGCCCTTCTTTGCTTTCTACATCCACCCTTTGTACCCGTTCTGTAAGTGCTGGGTACAGGCTTGTGTTCCACACTGGCTGACCTGTGGAAGGTACTCTGTGTGATTTAACTACATGAAATTTGAGTAAAAACTCTGAAAGACCACTGTCCCGCTGGACATGTCTCTCTAAATATAGATTGACTCTGTCTATATTTTATTTGTTCTCAACTCTCTTGTATGCATGGGACCAATGTTGTTTGAAAAAAAGGCATGCGTTGTAATGGCATGCGTTGTAATGACATGCTTTGCAATGGCATGCAATGGTAAGGCACTTGCGTTGTAAAAATTGCATTGTAAAGGCATTGAGGTGTAACGCCTGCGTTGTAATGGACGTTTCCCAAACAGGAAACATAATTATTTATAGGAATTATATTTAGGCAATTTCCCAACAGGCCAGGAAATATATACTGCAATTCAAACATTAGATGCATTTGTATCACTCTATCGCGCAGCACAGCAAGTATACCTTGGTGCACTGTGCTGTGTCATAGGGAAAAGGCAGAAATGTGCATATTTAACATAATACAGGGCATTCCTGCCTTTCGCAGTGCTGGCGAGTATGTGCTGCGTAGCGCCAATGCAGGTACTTTTGCACCATGGTGCAAGGGAACTTGCGTTGCAAGCAGAATTGGTTTTGACACATTCCCAAGTTTACCATAAGTGGTAGACCTGGGAATGTGCCAAAACGGCTAAGCCTCCCCAGGTGAGGTGTAACTAGGATAAATATCTTTATTTCGCCTAGGTTTTTCCTCTATTTGTGCTGTATTCTGCAGGACACATAGAAAGCGGAAAATGGCTCTGAGGAAAGTTTTGGTGCAGAAAGAAGTAGAATTGATTTGCCTCTCATTCCTACTCCATAGGCATAATATATGCCCTTGGCTGACTAATAAATCACCCTGCTTCTCAACAACAAAGGCTTGGCCTATGAGCCAAAGAAGGTATAGGTATCATCCACAAGTGTCCATTTAATGGAAAATAACCACAAGAAAGAGGATAGGAACAGCTAGTAAAACAAAAGGAAACTTTCACAGTACTGCCATTGACTTTGAGGTGCCAAATGAGACAGGCAGGAACAGCTACAATTCATTCTCTGGTCCTCCATAGACTTTCTAGCTCCATCCTAGCCATGTGGAAAATAGTTGTGGTCATGACAAGTGGAGGACACCTGATATTCGGGTGGGGGGCAGTAGAAGAACCAGAACTCCTTCAGGTGAAGAATGCCTGGGCCATCTTGTTTTAAGGCTACTGGAAATGTTTCCATTACACTGATAGAGGAAATGTTGAAGAAGGAGGTGAGAAAATGTCTAGAAAATAAACAGGAATTGTTATATGGAATTCTACAATCAATGGCTAGTGCACAACATAAGATGGGCACCTCACCACCATTTCTTCAGAACATTCCTGGACCTGGGAAAACATCTGAAAGAAAAGAAGGCCCTGTCTGATTGCAGGGTAAAAAGGAATAAAGGGCTCCCAATTCCTATTGGTTAGCATGTACTGGAAATGCTCTCCAAAGGTCAAGTAGTTGGCTCACAACTCTGAAGAAGGCCCATCTGACCACTTGGGACTCTAAGATAACCCTGGCTGGAGAATTACCAGGTGCCTAAAAGCTTGCCCTGAGGGTAAAGGATGAAGGAAAGAACAGCTGTGACTTTCCTAGCATCAAACAAATTGTGGAGCTCTTGGTTATAGCAGAAAGCAGGCATAAAGTGGCCCGTCCCGCTCTTGAATCTGCGAATTGAGTACCCATGAAGAGAAGCTTTGGAGTATACTAGTGTGGAATATTACTGACTCTAACCTTGACCTCCCAGAGTGACACTGTAAGGCAGAACAGTTCATTGGTAACTTTGATTCTGGTACAAGTATGGCCTCTGGTGATCATTTTCAGGTAATGCATGTAGCCTGAAACTGCCCTTTAAACCTCAATTTTTCCAATGGGCCTTATTTGACCATTTTCTCTTAATGTCTTTGGCTCCTCTTACCTAGTTTTAATAATGTTGTGTTTGTTTTCTTGTGCTTGTTTCAATTGTTTTCTATATTTCTAAATTAATATGTGCATTTTAATGTGTTGTGTTTTCTTGACTTTAAAATAGTTGATACTGCTTGAATGTATTTCACTGTGGAATTAATTGTCCGCTGCTTGTGCCAGATTTACCAGGGTTGAGCTGAGTTTCTCATAGAACAGTACTGAGACTTAACTGGGTGTGTTTACTAAGTTAGTAAAGAAACACCCTTCCTAAACTGATAACCCATTTTCTAACATCTGATCTCAGTTTTCATGTAAACTGAGATCAGATGTTAGAAATGATGCCTAATCATCCCAAAATTATTAGCAAATCAAAGCTTTTTTGAAACCCACCCCCCAACATTTTAAACAGTGACTCCTTTCACAAGATCTGCATGAAACAAGGAACCCTTGCTCTGGGCTTAACTTCTCATACCAGCATAAAACTAAACAGGCAAATTCTTGGTGGGTTTTGTTGGAATAGAAATGTTTTAGCCGAATTCTTTATGCATTGCATGCCTTAAGTTAGCATTCGCGGCACCATTTTGTGTTCAGCCGCCATTTTGAGCCATGATCGAAACTAACTTCTGTCTCACTCTGTCTGCCTCAGCAGAAAGCAGCTGTAATATTTTTTGTATTCCCCAAGGTTGAGCTTCTCTGTACCAATGAAGACTGTTTTTCTCCAATCACATACCTTTCTCACTAGATTAGGCTGCTCCCACCCTTAGAGCGGCGGGCACAGGCAGAGTAGCCTTGACGCTGAGATAGCATTTACCCGGTCCCAGGATGGCAACCCATCCTTCTGTATCTCCTTTGTTCACCAACTATCAACTGTACTTCTAATAAATAACTTTGGTTTGTATTGTCTACTTTGTGGCCAACTTTTCATTTGTGAGGATGGCTGAGAGGTGGTCGCGAGTGACCTGGGTGCCCTAATTGGGTCACTTCCTTCAGTTTTGTGCAAATTTGTCAAAGGTGCAAAAGTTATTAGCAAGTGAACACTTTTTGTCCACCGCCTCTTTAACTACGGCTCCTTGTATTAAGCTCAGCTTATTAAAAGTAAAAAATACATGCTACCATCTGCCAAATTCCATGACAATCTATGGAATTGCAACAAAGGTATTAGCAAATGACATTTTTTTTACCTCCGTTTAACTTTGATCCCAACCCCATATCGGATTATATTGAAACCTGAAACTGAAATCCCTGCACTGGACTTAACTTAATAATGCCTTCAAACATTTACAAAGATTCTTTAACTAGTGCCTAAGGGGCCAATTACAATGACGGTGAGACCGCCACCGACAGGCTGTTGGTGGGGGTCTCACCACCAGAGTGAGTATGTATACTGCCCGCCATATTATGATGGTGGGGGGATGGTCGGGGGAGGAAAGGCTGCCCAACTGTAACCCAACTGACCCTCTGGGCCGGTCACCCCACGCACCACGCAAACTCTCTGCGAGTGAGCCCAGGCTGCCCCCGTTCCTGCCGAGTGCCGCCGCTGCCCGCAGCTGTGCTCCTGGACTGCTGTAGCGGTACTTCCTCCGCTGCGCTGTGGTAACTGCTAGCGCTTGTGTCTGCTTTATCTGCTTTGTTCCCCGCTGTATTCTCTTCATTTTTCCCCCGTTGTATTGTCTTCGTTTCTCCCTCTGCATTGCCCCCTGCTCGTAGTTTCTTTGCTCTGTACCTTTTTCTCGCCCAGCCCCAGGCGCGTTTCCCGCCCGCTCCCCGCCGCTGCCCCCCTGCGGCCCCGCCCCCTTCCCTCTCTCTCCCTTCCCATTCGCCGCCCCGCTCCTGCCTCCCAGCTGCTCCTCCCTCGCTCCGCCCCCCCACACTCTCCACATATAGCAGAGTGGCAAACGCGCTGCGTTGATGCGCAGCGGGTGCGCCGATTGTGCGCCGATGGCGCGCCAAAGGTAAGCCCGTCTGCGCCCGTCCGCGCCTGGGCCGCGCCCAGCGCCAGAACCCCTGGCCCCCGCAGACACCAGCCCCACCCGCCGGACCTACAACACCACCGAACTCAACGCACTCAACATCGGCCGAATCCCGGGATGCTACCGTGCCACCCCGAAACGAACCCACGGACCCTTCAGCTGCCAGGAGAAACCCGATCCTGAACCGGAGGCACTTCGAGGACTTCTTTATTTCAAACATCAGATAGTTTGTACAGAAATAAAATCCTGCACTATCAAGAGGAGAACTTTGTTTAGCTGGCCCAGCTAACACAAGTAAACAACTTTTTTACTAAAGGTTAAAACATAAATTTTAATTGGAACTCGGACTTTGACGTCTTTAGGTGCAACTGAAAACCGAAAACTATTCTAACCGACAGAAGCAGTACATTTAACGGATTAATTTGATTACTTTAAGGGAACAACCTATATATCCAGAGCACCTGTATTGGCAAACTAGGAACGGAGTTGCCACGTCGGATTCAAGACGGATATACACGCATAGACAGTTAAAGATAACCTACGCTTGAGAAACAAAGCCTGGTCCCATGTTAAACCTGATACAGATCTAAAAAGTAAATCTATTGGAAGCCACGATGTCCACATAAACAAGCTACGGGTATTATAGCAAAGACCAAAGCAGATTTCCTGACGAAGGCGACCGCCGAAACGCGTTGAAGGAATTAATTCTGCGTTTATATGAAGTTTCAAACAGGAATGATGTTTTTTATATGATTCAGATTTTATGTAAAACTATCCTAATGTGTTGTATGTGAAAATGTCTTTTGTAAACTAAATAATTGAAAATATATATATAAAAAAGATAAAACAAGGAGATAAAAAGAGAAACATAAAGAGAAAAGAATATCAAAGATGCATAAAAAATAAATAACATCAATTAGATTTCTATGAGTGGAAAATGAGTTATTATATACATGTCTAAGATACTCATGAATAATTAGTACACATAACCCGGTGTGTTCTTTCCTTTCCCAAAAAAACCCTTCAGCTGCCACTCCTGCAAGCCCACCTGCATCCGGACCTGCACCGCACCCGCCAAGCCAGGCACCAGCAGCAACCAACTGAAGTGCATCCTGCTCAACACTCGCTCCGTCCACAGACACGCCGTCGAACTCTGGAACCTCCTCGACACCACATCCCCAGATGTTGCCTTCCTCACGGAAACCTGGATGAACGCCTCCTCAGCCCCCGACATCGCCATCGCCATCCCAGACTGATATAAGATCACCCGGAGGGACCGCGGCAACCAGGCCGGAGGAGGCATTGCCATCATCCACAGGAACACCATCCGCATCACGACCAACACTGACGACACCCTGACAACCGCCGAACACCTGCACTTCCAGATCCACACCGACCCGAAGACCACCCTCAGAGGCACCCTCATCTACAGACCCCCGGGACCCCGCACACAATTCAGCGAAGACATCGCTGACTTCATCACCCCGCACGCCCTCCCCTCCGCTGACTACATCCTCCTCGGGGACCTCAACTTCCACCTGGAGAACAACAACGACCGCAACACCACCACCCTGCTGGACAACCTCGCCAACCTCGGTCTCAAGCAGCTGGTGACCACCCCCACCCACTACGCCGGACACACACTCGACCCCGTCTTCTCATCCAGCAAGAACATCGTCTTCAGACACGCCACCGGACTCCACTGGACGGACCACAGCTGCATCCACTTCAGCTTCAAAAGAACAAGGGTCCACCACCACCAGCCACAGGTTGCACGCAGAAGCTGGAACAAGATCACAGCCGACCAGCTCGACGCATCCCTGAGCCAGCACCCCCCCACCAGCTCAGCGAACCCCAGCCAAGCCGCAGACAACCTCACGAAGTGGATCAGCAGCTGCGCAGACGACCTCGCCCCACTGAGGACCCCGCCTAGCAGACCCGGCAGCAAGAAAGCACCTTGGTTCACCGACGAACTCAAAAGCTCCAAGAAGAACTGCCGAGCCCTCGAGAGAAGCTGGCGCAGAGACCCTACACCAGACAACATGACCACCCTCAAGCTCGCCACCCGAAAACACCATCAACTGATCCACGCTACCAAGAAAACTGCATTCAAGGAACGACTGGACAACAATGCACACAACAGCAAGGAACTCTTCAACATCGTTAAAGAGCTCTCCTGTCATGAATCCGTACATCTCCATACACTAAGCTCTAAAAGAGAGCAGTTTACCCCTTCAGGAAACCCACCCCTGTCCCGTGCATCCAGCACACCAAAGTGAAAAGTGTAATGTTTGGTGTAACTAAAAACTGAATTCTCCTTGTTTATTGTTCTATTCATATTATTCTTGATTGTTATGCTTTAATTATTGAGATTCCGTTTGCTGTATTGAGCCCTGAGGTTTTGAATTGCCAAAGGATAACCTTGTTTAGGTTTAAGGATCCGCTCTAAGAGGCTGTATGCAGACAATCAACTTAGAGTGCAGATCGGCATGTTGCAAAACCTTCCAGACGCACACGCACGCAGAGAAAGGGTGCGCGATGCGTCATCATCCCTCAGGTGTGGCTCGACTATAAATAGCCACACCCAACGTTACTTGACGCTTTGCCTCCTGCCGCCCTGAGAGGAACTCACCTTGAAGAGCCCTCGGAGTTAGAACGCCGGACAACGCCCAAGACTTCTGGATTGGAATCCTTCTTCTTCACGCAGCTCTGCAAGAAAAGAAACACACGGGACTAAAAGCTAAGTGAAACCTTTTCAAAATTATTTCAAGGCGCCCAACGCAAGCAAGCTGCAATTTGTAAAAAAGACTTGAAACTTACCTGAAAGATCATCTGAGGACTTTTGCTGAATCCAAGTGAAAGTTATATTTCGATATTTGATTTTCCTGAAAAGAACAAAAGACTTTTTGATTACTCTATGAGAAAACTTAGGAAATGTACATTTGAAGTTATGTTTTAGTTTTTTGGCTCAGTTTATATTTCAATTTAGGTTGTGAAGAAAGAGAAAGACTTGAGTGAATACTAAGAGTAAGTGATACAAAAAATTGTGGCTAATTTGATGTGATGTAATGCAATTTAGGAAAAGATAGTAACTTATTCCTAATGTAATTATTTATTTAGGAATACCGAAACTATCTCTTTGGCTACAACTCATCCGACAACAACCCACACAATTACCAGACTCTTCACAACGACAACACAGACGCGACGTTTAGCTTTTGGAAGTCGCAGGTAGGCTAATTTAGAATACATAAAAATAGTCTATGGTAGAGTAGCTTAGAAAGTATTTGTTTACAGAAAATAGAGGGTGAAAATTACAAAAGTTTTCTTGTTGCCTCGCAGGTCGACAACCAAGGAACAGGTAGCGTCCCCGATCCGGCCTACCTCCCTCTTTTCTATTTAATTACCTAAGTGTACAATAAAATCACTGGGTGTTGCCTAGAACTCGGGGAAGTGGTCCATAACGTCTCTGCGAAATCCATCTACAAGAATCCTACAGGTAAGAGTGCTTGTAACCTTGACAGAAGGCAAAGCCCACGACGATTATTTCGCCCAGACGTTATGGATCCTTCCGCCTCGATTTCTTTGCAAGATATAGCAAATATGCTGACTGCAATACAATCCGAAATTGCTGCTCTTCGTAGAGATGTCACAGTAATTCAAAACAGTATTCAATCTGGCCCTAGTACTTGGAGTTTTTCCGCAACTCAGAGATCAGTATTAAAACCACCAACCTTTCAACCTGGATTGCAAACCCTGCATTCTAGTTCTCCTACAGCACCAACTCAGATTCAAGTGGTGACTCCTGTACCTGTTCCCTTAGCACGACCTGAAAGATTTTATGGGGATAGTAACAAGTTTTCAATCTTTTTAAACCAATGTCATTTACATTTTATAGCTAAACCCACAGCTTTTCCTGATGATTCCTCTAAGATAGCTTTCATTTTATCTTATTTAGGAGGAGACGCGGCTCTGTGGTCAGTACCAATAGTAGAACGTGATGACCCCATTCTTTATGATCTTAGACGCTTTAAAAATACAATGAAAAAATTGTTTGCTAAACATGTTTTTGTTCAGTCTGCAGATCATGAACTACTTCACTTAAAACAAAGTTCTTCAGACTTGCTTCATTATATCTCTCAGTTTCACAGATTAGTAATAGAAGCTCGCTGGCCAGAAGGTAAGAGAGTTTCGCTTTTTTATAAAGGCTTAAAGGATGAGTTAAAAGATATGATTACCCAAATTTTAGATCCACCTGATGATATTGAGGAGTTCATTGATCTAGTGGTAAAACTAAATCACCGTTTGTCAGAACGCAGAGGGGAAAAAGGAAAATCTGAACAAAAGATATTTTCTTTCAAAGATAGAATAAGTGTCAAGCCAGAAACAACACCTAAATTAGATTTAGGGGAACCTATGCAGATACGTACCATCAAAGGACCTCTGACTAAGGAAGAAAAAGATAAAAGGAGAAAGTTAAATCAATGTCTCTATTGTGGTAAACCAGGACATTTTGTAAAAGAGTGTCCAGTACGCCCTAATAAACCTAAAGGAAAAAACACAGAGGTTGGTTTAGTTCAACAGGCGGAAAACTAGCTGGCTCGACAGATCTAGAGGTCAGTTTGTCGAGTATGTTATCTAGTTTGGCCTCCACAACTCCAGACGTAACGTCTCATCATCTCAGTATAAAGATTTCTTTACAGTCCCTTGCAAGAAAAGAAAAGGTTTGGTCTGTTGACGCTTTGATAGACTCAGGGGCAACAGGCAATTTTATTGGCACTCACTTCTTGCAGGAATTAGATTTCAAAACAGAGTCCAAAGTACACCCAGAAGTAGTTAGAGCAGTTGACGGAAAAAAATTATCATCTGGCTTGATTCAATTCCACACTGAGTTCTTCAAATTACTTGTTTAAATAAACATAAAGAAAACATTACTTTTGACATTATTGATGCCCCTCAATTTCGTTTGATTCTAGGAATACCCTGGCTTGTAAAGCATAATCCCAAAATTGATTGGGTGAAGAAAACTGTACTGTTTGATTCTGAATGTTGTCAATCTTCTTGTTTTCAACCTCAACTATCGGAGTTACTAATACAAGGCAGTAATTTTTCCATGAACTCTAAAAGTGTATTACTATTGAAAGGAGTCCCAAAGGAATATTCTGACCTCCAAGATGTTTTCGATAAAAGAAAGGCCAATACCCTACCACCACATAGGGATTTTGATTGTCGTATAGATTTAGTACCAGGGGCTACCTTACCATGTAGTCGAATCTATGCTCTCACCGAAAAAGAAAATGAACACTTGAGAGAATATTTAGACGAGGATCTGGCCAACGGTTTTATTCGACATTCTAAGTCACCTGTATCTTCACCTCTCTTTTTTATCCCTAAAAAAGGGAGGTGAATTGCATGCTTGTATTGATTATCGTGCTCTGAATAATGTGACCATCAAGAATAGATATCCGCTTCCACTAATTCCAACCTTATTAGACCAATTGAAAGATGCTACCATTTACACCAAATTGGACTTGCGAGGAGCCTACCACTTGGTAAGTGTGCGAAGCGGAGACGAATGGAAAACAGCATTTCAAACCAAATTCGGTTTATATGAGTATCAGGTCATGCCATTCGGACTCTGCAACGCTCCAGCAGCTTTCCAATTTTTTATAAATGAAGTTTTAAGGGAATTTCTGGACATTTGTTGTATAGTTTATATTGATGATATTCTCATCTATTCTAAAAAGACCACAGAACATGTACAACAAGTAAGAGCTATTCTTCGAAAACTTCTTGACAATTCCTTGTACATAAAATTAGAAAAGAGTACCTTTCATACTACAAGAGTGGAATTCCTTGGGTATGTTTTAAGTCCCAAAGGTATTGAGATGGATCCAAAGAAAATTCAGGCAGTTCTCGATTGGACCAGCCCCTCCACAGTAAAACAAATTCAAAGTTTTTTGGGCTTCGCCAATTTTTACAGGCGATTCATTTGTAACTTTTCTCAAATCATAACCCCAATAACTAGATTTTTGCGAAAGAATGTGAAATTTGAATGGAATAGTGATGCAGAAAAAGCCTTTCAAGACCTAAAGAGACAGTTCACTTCAGCACCGGTGTTAATGCATCCAGATCCTTCCAGTCCTTTTATAGTCGAAGCAGATGCTTCACAATTTGCTATTGGAGGCATTCTATCCCAAAGGCATAAGGAAACCGGTCAGATGCATCCTATAGCATATTACTCAAGAAAACTCACCCCTACAGAGCAAAATTATGCTATTGCTGACAAGGAATTATTAGCTATCAAAGCAGTTTTTGAAGAATGGCGTCATTATTTGTTAGGTGCTAGACATCCAGTAACAATTTATAAGGATCACAGAAATTTACAATTTTTACGCTCCGTTAAAGCTCTCACTGCTAGACAGTTGCGTTGAACATTATTCTTCAATGATTACAATTTTATAATCACCTATCGTCCAGGAAAAGAGAACTTAAAAGCTGATGCTTTGTCACGCATAGGAATCACTGAAGAAAAAGATTGTACACCTGACAAACCTCAGCCGGTATTGTCTGACCACTGTTTTAAGATTAGAGTTATTCAACTTGATATTGTAGAAGAAATAAGAAAAAAGATACAAGAAAAGACAGTACTAGAATGGCAAAATCAGAATCCTTTATTACAAAATATAGATGATTTGTTGTACATGAATGAGCAAATTATGGTACCCACACAAGAACTTCAAAAAGAGGTAATACGCTTACATCATGATACTTTAATGTCTGCCCACCCAGGAATAACAAAGACCAGTCAGTTAATTAAAAGAAAATTTCGGTGGCCTTCCATGTTTAAGGATGTTCAAACTTATATCGAAACCTGTGTGGTTTGCACCAAGAATAAAACACAACACCAAGCACCTAGTGGTCTGTTACTTCCTCTGCCTATCCCACCTCAACCTTGGCATACAGTATCCCTTGACTTCATAGTTGAACTCCCTAAAACTAGGAATGGTTTTAACACTATTTTAACCGTGGTAGACCATTTTTCTCGTAAGGCACATTTTATCCCGTTAAAGAAAATTCCATCTGCTAAAGAGTTAGCACAAATATTTTCAAGAGAAGTAATTCGCCTACATGGTATCCCCTCAGTAGTAATTTCTGATAGGGGAACCTCAATTCATTTCTCACTTCTGGCAAAATTTAGGAAAAACTTTAGACATGGATGTCCGTACATCTTCTGGTTATCATCCTCAGACGGATGGTTTAACCGAAAGAACCAACCAAACCATAGAGCAGTTTTTAAGATGTGCATTAGCAGAGGAAGAGCAAGAATGGTCAGATATTTTATGGATCTTGGAATTCGCTTACAACAACATGGATAATTCTTCCACTACTCTATCACCATTCTTTAGTACCTATGGTTTTCATCCTGAAAATACCCCCGGATCAATACGGTTTCCTTTTATAATCCCATCTTTGGAGGATCATATAAAGAAACTAGTTCACATCCAAAACCTGGCCCATTATCATTTAGCTCAAGCAAAAGAAAGACAAAAAAGTGTCTCAGATCTACATAGGAGACCACAACCCACATACTCCATTGGAGATAAAGTATGGTTATCCATAAAAAATGTAAAGATAAAAATTTGTAAAAAATTCTGTCCTAAGTTTATAGGGCCATTTGATATTGAAAAACTGATAAATCCTGTTAGTGTTAAATTGACTTTACCAACCAAATATCGATTTCATCCGGTATTCCATGTATCCTTGATTAAACCCTGCAATCCTATGACCAGATTTAGGAAACCTCCTGCGGCTTTACAAGTTGATGGAGTCCCAGAATTTGAAGTTCAGAACATTATAGATTCAAAAAGAATGCGGCGAAAATTATTTTATTTGATACATTGGAAGGGGTATGGCCCAGAAGAACGATCCTGGGAACCTCTTTCTAACCTTCAAAATGCTCCTCGATTGGTGAGGCGTTTCCATCTTCAGAATCCAGGAAAACCAAAACCAGTTCCTCAGGTTTTAGGTGGGCTCTTGAGAGGGGAGTACTGTCATGAATCCGTACATCTCCATACATTAAGCTCTAAAAGAGAGCAGTTTACTCCTTCAGGAAACCCACCCCTGTCCCGTGCATCCAGCACGCCAAAGTGAAAAGTGTAATGTTTGGTGTAACTAAAAACTGTGAATTCTCCTTGTTTATTGTTCTACTCATATTATTCTTGATTGTTATGTCAAGGCTTTCATTATTGAGATTCCGTTTGCTGTATTGAGCCCTGAGGTTTTGAATTGCCAAAGGATAACCTCGTTTAGGTTTAAGGATCCGCTCTAAGAGGCTGTATACAGACAATCAACTTAGAGTGCAGATCGGCATGTTGTAGAACCTTCCAGACGCACACGCACGCAGAGAAAGGGTGCGCGATGCATCATCATCCCTCGGGTGTGGCTCGACTATAAATAGCCACACCTGATGTTACTCAACGCTTTGCCTCCTGCTGCCCTGAGAGGAACTCACCTTGAAGAGCCCTGGGAGTTAGAACGCCGGACAACGCCCAAGACTTCTGAATTGGAATCCTTCTTCTTCACGCAGCTCTGCAAGAAAAGAAACACACGGGACTAAAAGCTAAGTGAAACCTTTTCTAAATTATTTCAAGGCGCCCAACGCAAGCAAGCTGCAATTTGTAAAAAAGACTTGAAACTTACCTGAAAGATCATCCGAGGACTTTTGCTGAATCCAAGTGAAAGTTATATTTCGATATTTGATTTTCCTGAAAAGAACAAAAGACTTTTTGATTACTCTATGAGAAAACTTAGGAAATGTACATTTGAAGTTATGTTTTAGTTTTTGGCTCAGTTTATATTTCAATTTAGGTTGTGAAGAAAGAGAAAGACTTGAGTGAATACTAAGTGAATACTAAGAGTAAGTGATACAAAGAATTGTGGCTAATTTGATGTGGTGTAATGCAATTTAGGAAAAGATAGTAACTTATTCTTAATGTAATTATTTATTTAGTAATACCGAAACTATCTCTTTGGCTACAACTCATCCGACAACAACCCACACAATTACCAGACTCTTCACAACGACAACACGGATGCGACGTTTAGCTTTTGGAAGTCGCAGGTAGGCTCATTTAGAATACATAAAAAGAGTCTTTGGTAGAGTAGCTTAGAAAGTATTTGTTTACAGAAAATAAAGAGGGTGAAAATTACAAAAGTTTTCTTGTTGCCTCGCAGGTCAACAACCAAGGAACAGGTAGCGTCCCCGATCCGGCCTACCTCCCTCTTTTCTATTTAATTACCTAAGTGTACAATAAAACCACTGGGTGTTGCCTAGAACTCGAGGAAGTGGTCCATAACGTCTCTGCGAAATCCATCTACAAGCATCCTACAGGTAAGAGTGGTTGTAACCTTGACATCTCCAACCCCAACACCGGTAACAACGACATCAACCCATCTCAAGACCTCTGCAACTCCCTAGCCTCCTACTTACACAACAAGATCGCTGACATTCATAACAGCTTCAGCACACAACCAACGCTCCCCACGACCGCACCTACGCTCCCCACCACCACCTTACGCGCCTGGACCCCAATCAGCACCGAAGACACCATCCGCACGATGAACACAATCCACTCCGGATCTCCAACCGACCCCTGCCCCCACCACGTCTTCAACAAGGCCGACGCTGTCATCGCACCCCACCTGCAGGACATCATCAACAACTCCTTTGACACCGCTACCTTCCCTGAGAGCTGGAAGCACGCCGAACTCAGCGCTCTACTTAAGAAACCATCAGCGGACCCAACCGAACTCAAAAACTACTGCCCCATCTCGCTCCTCCCGTTTCCGGCCAAAGTCATCGAGAAGACCATCAACAAGCAGCTGGCCGCCTTCCTCGAGACGAATGGATCCCTCGACCTCTCGCAGTCTGGCTTCCGGGCCAACCACAGCACAGAGACCGCCCTCATCGCTGCCACCGATGACATCCGAGCCCTGCTCGACAACAGAGAAACAGTGGCCCTCGTCCTCCTGGACCTCTCTGCGGCATTCGACACTGTCTGCCACCGCACCCTAGTGCAGCGCCTCAGCAACGTCGGAATCCAGGAGAAGGCACTGGAGTGGATCATCTCCTTCCTCGCCAGAAGGACACAGAGAGTCCGCCTTCCCCCGTTCAGATCAGAAGCCACCGAAGTCATCTGCGGCGTCCCTCAGGGCTCCTCGCTCAGCCCCACCCTCTTCAATGTCTACATGAGCCCCCTTGCGGCCATCGCACGCCAACACAACCTCAACATCATCTCCTACGCCAACGACACTCAGATGATCCTCTCCCTCACCAACGACCCCGCCACCGCCAGAGCCAACCTACACGAAGGGATGAAAGACGTAGCCGAGTGGATGACGACCAGCCGCCTGAAACTGAACACAGACAAGACGGAAGTTCTCATCCTGGGCTCCTCTCCCTCCGCCTGGGACGACTCCTGGTGGCCCCCCGCCCTGGGCAGCACACCCAAACTGACAGACCACGCACGCAACCTGGGCTTCATCCTGGACTCCTCCCTCTCCATGACCAGACAAGTCAACGCCGTCTCCTCGTCTTGCTTCAATATCCTGCGCATGCTACGCAAGATCTTCCAGTGGATCCCCACCGAGACCAGGAAGACGGTCACCCAGGCCCTCGTCACCAGCCGACTGGACTACGGCAACGCCCTCTACGCCGGAACCACCGCCAAGCTCCAGAAGAGACTCCAACGGATCCAGAACGCCTCAGCAAGACTCATCCTCGACATCCCCCGACACAGCCACATCACCTGAGAGACCTGCACTGGCTCCCGGTCAACAAGAGAAACACCTTCCGTCTCCTCACCCACGCTCACAAAGCCCTACACAACCAAGGCCCAAGATACCTCAACAGCCGCCTCAACTTCTACACTCCCACCCGCCAGCTCCGATCGACCAGCCACGTCCTCGCCAGCGTCCCCCGCATCCGAAGAGCCACAACAGGAGGAAGGTCCTTCTCCTACCTGGCCGCCAAGACTTGGAACTCCCTCCCGACCCACCTCCGCCTGACCCAGGACCACCTCGCCTTCAGGAAGCAGCTCAAGACCTGGCTGTTCAAGCAGTAGCGCCCCCCCCCCCCCCCCCCAGCGCCTTGAGACCCTCCTGGTGAGTAGTGCGCTATATAAATGCTTTGATTGATTGATGATTGATTGACGGGCTCAAGGAGCCCGTCAGACTGTCGAATGGTCAGTAATGCCTACAATGGTGGCTGTGCCTACCAGGCACAGCAGTAGGCATTGCGATGTTCCTTTCCTGTGACCCTTTCATGGCGGTGAACCCACCATGAAAAGGCTGGCGGAAAGGGATTTGGGGGGCACCTAGCAGGCCCTCCTTACTACTTTACCCCGAGGCCTCTAGACATGGAACCTGAGTGGCACCTATGGTACCCTCGTACATATCCCTGCACCATGTGGCAGGCACCACATGGTGCCTGCAACATAGTGCAGGCATATGTCGTGTCCCTTTTTTGCATTGTGGCGGGTGCTGCAGCGAGCTGCACCTGCTGCGATGCAAAATCTAGGAATTGCGACTGCTGTGTTGGCGGTCACATCCTATTTGCTAATGTGGGACTGCCTACATCCTGTCAAGCGGTCCCAATCCCCGATGGTGTGGCGGGTTGACATAAGTTCACCCGCCATCGTAATCGGGCCCTAAGTTATCAACAAATTCATCTTTTTTACCCTACCAACTGTGCCTCGCCCGTGACAGATTTGCATGCAACTCATATCGGAAGTTAGCTAAACAATCTAAGCATTTGCCAAGTGCTGTGAAAATCTGTAAAATTGTGCTAAAGTTATTATTATCAGTGGTTTCTGGACCCCACTACTGTTAAGTTTGCTCTAACTTGCTAAAGGCCTGCCAGATTTTATGTGTATTTATTAAACAACCATATTGGTGCATAAATATGTTTTCCCCTCTTCCCATTGCCCCAATTAAAGATCTGCACAAAACATGCTATACCCACAGAAAACTAAACATGCTAAATAATTGCTTAATTTCACATCACTCCATCATTGGCTATCATAGTTATTAGAAAACATACACTTTTTGCCCCCCTTCTAACTGTGCACCCATTACAGATCTGCAGGAGTGGCTAAACATGCTTAGCATCTGCCACATTTCAGGACAATTCAAACAGAGTTAGAGCTATATGCAAATATAACAACACATTTTAAAGTGTCAAGATGTCAATATACTTTAACCCTTCATCACTCTGCCAAGATTTTCTCCAACGCTACTATTTCAAAAGCTCTTGAACAGATTGACTCCAAAAAAAGCAAAGGCACACCCTAAGGTAAAGTTCTACTTTTATCGGAATTAACTTGGAGTAATTCTGATCAGGGGTTTACCTTTATCAGACAGCAAAGTTTCTTATAGGAGTTAAAATAGGAAATGCAATTTTTTTTAACTCTTCTATTTGTTTTTGGTACCCTTGTGAATAGATTTGCACAAAAGCATAGAAAGTTATGCCAGATTAACATTTTGTTTAAAGTTTGTTCATGATTGATTTAATATTTGAGGTCATAAGTAGCGCATGATGGAGGCACACATTATAGTTAGTTAACTACACTATAACTGCTGAATTTCAGTGTTTTTTTTAGTTTTTAAACATAGTTTCTTATCTCATTTCAACACCTAACTTTAACATCAATGTAACCTTTATTCTTACAGTTCATTTCTGAGGTTTGTACACTAACATGTGTTTAGAACCTATTATCAAACCTAACAATAAGGTAACTTTAATCTTCAGTTTCAGTGAATTTATGCGGTTCTGATGCCTACATGTTATTTTAATAAATCAGTGTTGATCTCGTTATTGAGTTGTGTGTGCACTGAAGATGTCTGGGCGTATCAAGAGAGAGAGCGAGGACTAGATAGCTAGTCCGAGTCCCCAAGGGTTTTATATGTTTATCAACAAGAACTAGCTACATGTGACTTTATAAGACTCTGACTTGTTTTGTCAGCTGGCACCTGTTAGGTGTGTTCATGAAGCCCTCACCCACCAACTTAGTTGGTGGCATGCTTCATCATCGGACTCACCCAGTGACACCTAATGTGTCCCGGGTGTGCTACAACGTCTGGTTACAGCGGAGCTGGTATTTTTCTGAAAGCGCAGTGGGGGGGATTGTGAAAAGAGATTAAAATGGCTTGGCGGGGGGGTCCCAGTACCCGAGGGTAAATTAACATTTTAATAACTGGGCCTCCGTCAGGGTTAAAACAAGGCAGGTGGATGTTGTGGTGGCTAGTTAAGACCTCCTACATCCGAAGTTGGTCGACATGTTTCTGCCAGTGCCTTTAGTAATGCTGGCTTTCCTCAGGACCTTTAAAAACGTGTTGGTGCAATTAGAAAACGATAAGTGGAGTGTTTTACAGACTTTGTGTTGCACTCACTAAGGTGTTCTAGGTGTGAGAGGAGGATTCCCTTCTGAAGCATACGCTAGCGATTTGCGTCCGATGCTTCCTGGAGTGAATCAGTAAGGGGTTTGACCAGTCGTCTTGGTCAAAGCCTGCGGGATACCTGTTGCGCTGTGCTCACATTCCGGAGATGCAGGGATGCAGGCAACGTGTTGGCCCATTACTATTTCAATGTTCTTGGGGATGGGGTCTCCAGGACACCACTATGTAATCAGCTCAGATATTACATAGGGAAATTGTCTTTTGGGACACCTTTTTTTTCTTGACTCCACACTTGACAGATCACCCAATATTTTCCGGGTAGGAGCAGAGGTAGATTAACCTACTTTTTTTATTAAGTTCCACTGTATAGACTTCCTAAAAACAAAATTCACCCACCTCAGCTCTTGCCTTGAAAGTATTGGGGTGATCTGTCAAGCGGGTTCCCAGAAAAAAGAGCTGTCTCAAAATGCAATTTCCACGTGCAAATTTCATAGGGGATTTTATACACTGCTACAGACAAAACCGCTGAATGGAATTGCGCCAAATTTGGCAGAAAGCAAGATCTTTATCCAGGAAGTGTGCTTTTGTGATATAGTCTAAACCCATTCCATATTTTTTAAGAACTCAAGGTTCAAACTTTATGGATAATCTGGAACACTGGGCTGAAATTTAAAAAATCAAGCCTTCTGATGGGCTGAGTTGTTCTTTTCAGAGCTAGTGTTCGGATAGGCTGGCCGCAACATGAAAATACATTTTGCGGCAGCCATTATAGGACTTGTGCTCTTAGTTCCTTGTCCTGAAAAGGTTTTTAAAACATTGCTTAAGGAGACAGGGTAGGAATACATTGACCTCCCTGCCCTTGATCCCCTAGCCCTCTGGGAACCAATGTGCAGTATTGCCAGAGAGCCCCCCACCACAGGCCCACTATTGTTGTCTGGAAGCCTCTGGAGTCTTCATGGACTCCTGAGTGACCGGGACTCCACAGAGACTAGGAACATTTATTGTTTTTAATTGTTTTTTTGGTGACTATGGAGGATTGCCCACACACAGAGGGGTGCAGGGCCTGGCCTCAGGACAGACCCTTTGCGCACCTGCATGAGGTAACTATCCTAAGGGCGTGATTGGCAGTGCTTTGGTCAGGGATTTGACATGGTAATAGGAACTTCATTTTAGTTTTAAAAAACAGGAAATATATTGAAAAAAAGGATAAAGTAAGGTATAGTTAGGTAAAATAATAAAATCTTATGTTGTATTAAAGCTTTAAAGGTTGTTCAGATGGTGTATTGTGTCCACAGGTCAATATCCTGTCCTAATGCAAGGGACACATATACCACCGAGGAGAGGCTTTCAATCTAGAACCAACGAAAGTTGTCTGAGTGAGCCAATTCTTCGATTTGTTACATTTAGGCACAAGACGTCCTGAGTGTGGATTCTTTTAAATTGCAGTCATTATGTCCTCAAGTGGACTCCTTGAGGGTCACCTCCTGCACTTCAACACACCATCTTCCTCGCAGTCAAGGTGAATTTTCTTATCCAGAATGCCTCCCTCTGCACCAATAGTTTACCAGGATCCACTCCATCTCTGGTGATCACTTTCTCCAAAATCAGAAACCAAAGCTGAGTAATATTGTGTTTTTCTATAAGCCAATGATCGACTACCTTTGAATTGACATTTTTGCTCAGGATCATACTCTAATGTTCTGTAATCCGCACTTTAACTTTTCTCTCAGTTTTGCCAATATATAAAGGTCCACACTGACATTTAATGCAGTAGATTACATGAGATGTGTTGCAATTTGAAGTGTGTTTAAGAATTACAGATTTCCCTGAACGAGGATGCTTCACAGTATTCCTTCAAATTATGTTATTGTAATAAATACAATTATGACATTTTCTCTTCCCCTCCTCCATTTTGCATATTGGATTACTTTTGGAAGAGAATAGATCTTATATGTTTCATGTTCGGTTCTAAGCAAACAGCGGTCTGCTTTTTGAATATTTCTTTGAAATCTGGTTCCGACTGCAATAATTCCCAATGATTTAAGATGATTTTTTAATGCATTTCGACTTATACACCATTTGTTCCTTTTTAGGTTTCAGTTGTTTTCTTAACAAGTCCTGGCATTTACACAATTGAATGTGGGTTTTCAATTGTTCAGTTATCGAGATGGGGTAACCCTGATTTACATATCTTTGTCGGATTGTTTTAATTGCTGAATAAAAGATCATTATGTCTGAAGAAATTATTTTTGCCCACATCATTTGTGAGTATGGTAGGTTCTCCAATAATTTAGGCTGGTGGAAACGTTGACAAAATAATGTGTTGTTCCTATCTGTCAGATTTGAGTACATGCTGGTTTTCAAACCTGCATGAGTTTTTTCACTCCAAACATCTAGGAATGCTAGACTTGTATTAATGATCATGTAAGTAAATTTATTTCTGTCATTTCTGGTGTTTAACAGCATGATATTCTTAATCAAATCTTCTTCAGTATAGCGCTAAATTTGAAAACTATCATCTATATACCTGCGGTAGAAAGCCAAACGGTCACTCCATTCAGGGATAGAAAAAATATAGTTGTGCTCAAACTTGGCCATAAAGATATTTGCATACACCGGTGCTCCCCCAAAGCCCATAGAATTACCAATGATTTCTAAAAGAAAAAATCTTCTTGCCACTGAAAATAACTACTTTGTAAGCTGAACTGCAGGAGCCCCAGCAGGAACTCTTGTTGGCCTTAATCACAGGTTGGTGTAGTAATGCCCACTCCACTGCTTCTAATCCTTGAATAAGAGGAATAGTGGTATATAACGAAATAACATCAATCGTAGACAACATGAATTGTTCGATGTTCTCCATGTTTATTTTTTGGGGTTGTACCAAAACATCTGTTGAATCCTGTACATATGAGGGCCATGAATGCACTATAGGTTGTAAAAAAGAATCAATGCATTTGCTCTCTGGGTCAAAAAGTGAACCACAACCAGATGCAATGGGTCTACACCGTGGGTCAATCCTGTTCTTGTAAATCTTTGATAACATGTATAGCCTAGGTCATCTGGGAAAATGATTTGTTAAATAGGTTCTGGTTTTTGTATTAATCCACTCCAAATCAACAGCTTTGTCCAAGATCTTGCTTAAAACATCTGAAATGTCCCTTGTAGGATCATATTCAAGTTGTAGATATGTAGATCTGTCCATCACATGCTCATCTACGTTGTTCTTGTAGTAAGTGCTAGCCATCATTACTAGGGTCTTTGCAACAGTAGGGAAAGCATTGGACACGGAAGGGGTACAATTTACAATTCCCACTCCATTTTGTGCAACAGTAGGGAAAGCTTTGGACACCAGGGGTGTAAAATTAATATTTCCACTCCAGTCAGTGCAACAGTAGAAAAAGTAGTTTACTTCAAACAAATATTTTAATAGCTCTATTAATTGACCAAAAAAATAAAATGATTAATATAAAAATTATACATATAAATGTCAAAATACAATTAAACATTTTACATCATTTAAAATAATATATATAATTATTTTAAAAATTAAATATTTGTTGCTAATTGATCATGTAAGTAAAAACACACATTATACTCCTCCAAACATAACAACACAAAATTAAGATATTAAAATTAAAAAAGGTAACACTATTAACTAATTCAGTAGTATATAAAATGATTATTCATCAATGATTAAATATTTGTTAATTATAATTGAATAACTTCCCACCCTATTACCCTACAAATGCAACACAAAAATAATTATTAAACAATGTACATGAATATTAATCAAGTTAATATTTAATTAGAAATGAATAATTATTGATAATTGACTATATATATAGGAGCGAAACGCGTCATGGAGGGGCATTTTTCCCGTTATTTTCTTTAAAATAAATTATTCACTCTGCTTTTCACTCGAACTTGGAATTTGTGTTCTATTTTGCTGCGAACGTGAAAGGCGAACTTGAGGTCCTCACCTGGTTTCCCCTTCGCTGATGGACTAGCGAAACAGGAACATTGCTGCATATATAGATATATATATATATATATATACACACACAAATATATGTGAGCAAGACCGGTTTGACGGTTGGAACGCATCACGATGTGTGGATTTATGATGGAATAAATCCTCTTTTGATACCGCTATCCTTGTGGACTGAGTCCTTAAGAGCGCGCTAACTGCACATTCTTCTCTTTGAATTTCATTATCAGTGGCTGCACCGAGAGCGCGCCACCTCCCACGGGTTTCCTGGAGCTCGGGAGGAGCGTTTGCCTGCTGTGGACATACACAAATATATATATATATATATATATATATATATATATATATATATATATATATATATATATATATATATATATATATATCTCCAACTCCAAATGTACCAAAATCCCGAGGCACTCCCGGACGGGTGCTGTTGCGCGTCGGTACTGACGCGTGTAAATGGCAGCTCAAATCGTTTCCTTTTCCCAACAAACGATAACGCACTCACGGGGGTTATGCAGCAGTAGTTTTTAATCAGCCATGGACAAAAAACAGACGTTTTTCAGACCTAAGAGTCCTTCATCAGTGTTTACATTTCCGTGTCTTTCCGACACATTATATACACATTATTTCCTGTCAGTGAAATGAATGATGGACACTTCAATAACATCGTAAACGGCGGCCATTTTGTAGTGGTTTCTTTCACATACAATAGCACAATTTCAAGTGTTATATTATGTCATTGCCGGTCTGACTGAACTCGATCTTGCTGTGTATCAGCATATTACCGGCAAGTTCTATGCCACAAGTTATGACTTTGCCAACGATTTATAATTTCGATTGCATCAATACCTTAAAATTACCATATTAAGACAGTGCAGTCATCTGTCCATTACACAGGGCTTTTTCATATTATGTGTGCTAGAAGGCACTTGTATACTTAAACCCATCAATGGGATATCACTTCCCCTGTCGGTGAACTCAAGGTAATCTCGCCGTGTATCGGCACGTTACCGACTAATGCAATGACATCAAGACCGCAATGTCTTAACTAATCACCCGTTTGTTATCTCATTTCAACATTTCAACAAAATGCAACGTTTGTAAGTCTCAAAATTTAGCCATAAATCGGCTAATGTAGTAACATTTGACCTTAAACTCCCCTTCAAATTCATCTTGGTGAGTTGGTTAATAAACCACGTTTTTACCCACAGGTCAAGGTACTATAATGTTCCATTGCATAAGAGTACATTGGAGAGGAGAAAAATTGAAAGGTATAAGAAAAGTTCCAAAGATATGGAAAGGAGAGAAAAAAGGAAAAGGAAAACACAGAGAGAAAGAAAGAAAGAGAGTAGAGAGTAGACTGAGCTGACCACAGTAACAGAACAGCTCTCTATATAGATAGCATTTCTATTGATCCTCTGTAGACATGGAATATAACATTGAATATAACATTGTACCAGCCTATTCTATTACCTTCCCAGATGCACTGTAAGTTCCTCCCCAATATTAAGTCCACCAGGCTGTTTAGTCTGCATGTCTATTATATGTCGCGACTCAAGTCTACGTACGCATAACAATCTATCTCCCCCCCTGGGGTTAGATGGTACATGGTCTAGACCAAAGTATTGGAGTAACTCACCGTTACTATGATGTTCCTGAGCGAAGTGCCTGGCCACCGGATATGATACATCTTTATTCATTATGGCTCGTTGATGTTCTAGCACTAGCATCTTCACATTATTGATTGTACTGCCTACGTACTTGAGGCCACAGGGACACACAAGGCAGTATACCACATAAGGTGTTGTACACGTGATACATTTCTTGATTTTCTTGAGGTGGGTTAGCCCTGGGATTTGGTAGGAGAGAACCCTCTTGCTGTTCTCGCACGCCCAGCATCTTCCACATGGGAAAAAGCCTGCCATATCTTTGAGGGTACCTTTCATGGGAGTTTTGGTGGATGTTAAATGGGTATGTACTACCATGTCTTTTATGGATCTAGATTTTCGAAAAGTAATGAGAGGTCTTTCAGGTACATCGCACCCAATTACTGGGTCGGTGCGCCAAATATGCCAGCTTCTCGAGAGCATACCTCTTAATGCGTTAGCCCCATCCGAGTATGTTGTGATCATCCTAAATTTATTCTCGGTCTCGGAATCATTTTTCTTTTTCTGATCACAAACAAGTGGTTGTTGCCTCGGAATTCTGGCTACCTTCTCTAGGGTTCTATTCAGCATATTCGGATCATATCCTCTCATGCGGAACCTCTGTACGCTCTCCTTTGCTGATGACATAAAGTCAGTGTCACGGGAGCAGTTCCTCTTTAGCCTAAGCAATTCACCGTACGGTATTCTTCGTACGAGGCTGGGAGGATGACTGCTCTCGGCATGGAGTATGCTGTTCCCTGCCGTCGGTTTCCTGTACAGGGCAGTCTGCAATTTCTCCTCACTAACAAATACCCTCAGATCTAGGTAATGCACTTGCTCACTACTGATGTCTGCAGTGAATTTTAGATGCAGATTGTTTTTGTTGAGATCCACAATAAAGTCATTGATTTCTGTGGAGGAGCCCCTCCACACCAAGAACAAGTTGTCTATATAACGACGCCACACTACAATGTGATTTGCCCATTTTATGTTGTCCCCGGCAAGGGCCACCTGCTCCTCCCACCAGCCCACGAAAAGATTCACATAGCTGGGGGCGAAGCAGGTTCCCATCGCCGTCCCTGAGGTCTGTTTATACAGTGTGTTCTGAAATAGAAAGATATTATTTTGTAAACAGAACTACAACATTACAGTCAACATCATGCCATGTTCTAGATATTTGGCTGGTCTCTTATCCAGAAAATATTTGACAGCCTCAACCCCCTTATCGTGCTGTATGCATGTGTATAGGCTGGTAATGTCTAGGGTAATGAGCAAAAAGGAAGAATCCCATGTAATGTGTTCAATCTGTTCAATGAAATGTTTTGTGTCTCTCACGTATGATCCAAGATCCACGACAAATTTTGCTCGAAATGAATCAATATAGATTGATAGATTCTCTGTTAATCCCCCTTTGGATGAAACAATGGGTCGCCCCGGAGGATTCACCAGGTCCTTATGAACTTGGACCTGGTGCGAGAGTGCGTCTTTGCCAGGTGGGCAACTTTGGAGCTTTCATGTTAACGCGGCGGCCCAGCCGCGAAAGATGCACCGCTCCATAACAGGGGGTCAGGAACATTGAATTTGAGATTGCTTAACTATGGACTCATCCCTAAAGGAAATTATACAGGACCCACTTGCCGAGGCTCATCTGTGGGCTTTGAATTTTGGTAACAGCTTAATGACTGGCTGAGCACACTACAGAACCCAGAATGTGTGTGTGTTCATTAAAGCCGCCCATTGGAGGGAATATTATTGAAAGTGGGAGGAGACTGTCGCGCCTCTGAAGAGATGCAGAAATCATTGAAACGAGTCAGGCGTACACGACAGAACGCTGTAATTGCACATTGGCAGGTGGTTCCTGGATTTACCGATTAAAGAGCATCAACTGCTGGGGGGTGCGAGAGTGCGTTTTTGTCAGGTGGGCAAATTTGGAGCTTTCATGTTAACGAAGCGGCCCAGCCGCAAAAGACGCACTGCTCCATAACAGGGTGCCAGGAGCATTGTATTTGACATTGCTTCACTATGGACTCATCCCTAAAGGAAATTATACAGGACCCACATGCCGAGGCTCATCTGTGGGCTTTGAATTTTGGTAACAGCTTAATGACTGGCTGAGCACACTACAGAACCCAGAATGCGTGTGTGCTCATTAAAGCCGCCCATTGGAGGGAACATTATTGAAAGTGGGAGGAGACTATCGTGCCTCTGAAGAGATGCAGAAAGCATTGAAACGCGTCAGGCGTACACGACAGAACGCTGTAATTGCACATTGGCAGGTGGTTCCTGGATTTAACGATTAAAGAGCATCAACTGCTGGGGGGTGCGAGAATGCATCTTTGCCAGGTGGGCAATTTTGGAGCTTTCATGTTAACGCGGTGGCCCAGCCGCGAAAGACGCACCGCTCCATAACAGGGGGCCAGGAGCATTGTATTTGACATTGCTTCACTATGGACTCCTCCCTAAAGGATATTATACAGGACCCACGTGCCGAGGCTCATCTGTGGGCTTTGAATTTTGGTAACAGCTTAATGACTGGCTGAGCACACTACAGAACCCAGAATGCATGTGTGTTCATTAAAGCCGTCCATTGGAGGGAACATTATTGAAAGTGGGAGGAGACTGTCGCGCCTCTGAAGAGATGCAGACAGCATTGAAACGCATCAGGCGTACACGACAGAACGCTGTAATTGTACATTGGCTGGTGGTTCCTGGATTTACTGATTAAAGAGCATCAAGTGCTGGGGGGTGCGAGAGTGCGTCTTTGCCAGGTGGGCAACTTTGGAGCTTTCATGTTAACGCGGCGGCCCAGCCGCGAAAGACGCACCGCTCCATAACAGGGGGCCAGGAGCATTGTATTTGACATTGCTTCACTATGGACTCATCCCTAAAGTATATTATACAGGACCCACTTGCCGAGGCTCATCTGTGGGCTTTGAATTTTGGTAACAGCTTAATGACTGGCTGAGCACACTACAGAACCCAGAATGTGTGTGTGTTCATTAAAGCCGCCCATTGGAGGGAACATTATTGAAAGTGGGAGGAGACTGTCGCGCATCTGAAGAGATGCAGAAAGCATTGAAACGCGTCAGGCGTACACGGCAGAACGCTGTAATTGCACATTGGCAGGTGGTGCCTGGATTTACCGATTAAAGAGCATCAACTGCTGGGGGGTGCGAGAGTGCGTCTTTGCCAGGTGGGCAACTTTGGAGCTTTCATGTTAACGCGGCGGCCCAGCCACGAAAGAAGCACTGCTCCATAACAGGGGGCCAGGAGCATTGTATTTTACATTGCTTCACTATGGACTCATCCCTAAAGGATATTATACATGACCCACTTGCCGAGGCTCATCTGTGGGCTTTGAATTTTGGTAACAGCTTAATGACTGGCTGAGCACACTACAGAACCCAGAATGCGTGTGTGTTCATTAAAGACTGTCGTGCCTCTGAAGAGATGCAGAAAGCATTGAAACGCGTCAGGCGTACACGACAGAACACTGTAATTGCACATTGGAAGGTGGTTCCTGGATTTACCGATTAAAGAGCATCAACTGCTGGGGGTGCAAGAGTGCGTCTTTGCCAGGTGGGCAACTTTGGAGCTTTCATGTTAACGCGGCGGCCCAGCCGCGAAAGACGCACCGCTCCATAACAGGGGGCCAGGAGCATTGTATTTTACATTGCTTCACTATGGACTCATCCCTAAAGGATATTATACAGGACCCACGTGCCGAGGCTCATCTGTGGGCTTTGAATTTTGGTAACAGCTTAATGACTGGCTGAGCACACTACAGAACCCAGAATGCGTGTGTGTTCATTAAAGCCGTCCATTGGAGGGAACATTATTGAAAGTGGGAGGAGACTGTTGCGCCTCTGAAGAGATGCAGAAAGCATTGAAACGCATCAGGCGTACACGACAGAACGCTGTAATTGTACATTGGCTGGTGGTTCCTGGATTTACTGATTAAAGAGCATCAAGTGCTGGGGGGTGCGAGAGGGCAACTTTGGAGCTTATATATATAGTATATGTATAGGTGACCTAGTACCAGATAAACCCAATATAACTTTCCGCAAATCTCCTAGCCTTGCCAGTGCCCTAGTCAGTAACATGTTAGAACCCACGAAGTCCTGGATGGATCACATCACTGGTTTCAAAAAGTGTCTTACCTGTAAGGCCTGTCGCCACGGAATTAACAAAACTCAAGTCCCACGTCCTTTCTCTGATGAACCCTTCATTATCAACAAAAGATTAACCTGCAAGACAGAATACGTTGTATATGTCTTGCAATGCCCTTGTGGATTGCAATATGTTGGGAGCACGCGCCCACCTGCACACAAGCGCATTCTACAACATCTGAGGGCAATCTCCGGGAAGGACCAGGCCTACCCAGTGGCCAGACACTTTGAAACAGTGCACAATAGTGACCCCAGTAGCTTACAGTACTTCCTTGTGGACTCAGTGTTGCCTCTGAAAAGAGGGGGTAACCGGGACGCAAAACTGCGTCTCCTGGAAACCAGATTCATTCTTGAATTCAATACCAAGAGCCCAGGAGGTCTCAATAATAGCGAGGATCTTTACACCTGCCTCTAGTTGTATAACATACTCTTCCAGAATTATTCCTGATGTAAATAGTCATTTCCCCTAGCTGACTCTCATTCTGCTTTTATCTGACTTTGCTACCTGCAGTTAACTGTAGCATGTTTTTAATCACCAGTATTAGCACTTATTCACTTTATTAATATTTTTTGCTCTGCAGTAACTATAGGAGGATATTTTAAAAGTGCATGCCCTTATTTTCGTTATTTAACTTGTGCAATTGTTATATGCATGCCCACTGGGGCTCAATAACCTTTTTAAGTGAAGCCGTGCGTCTCTAAAAGTGATAAATGAAGGTTCCTGAAACTATTCTGTGTCATATACTGACTAATTTTCGTGTATATATATGGAGTACAATCAATGAATTTAATCGTTATGGTTTTATAATTTTTAACCATGTGTATATATATGAAATGAAACTCATTTATGGTCTAATTAATATATATATAACTTTTTAACCATGTATATACATAAAATGAAATTTATCTACTGATTTGTATAAATTTTAAAACGATAAGGGTTATACTCCATCATTGTATTTTTACACGTTGGAACCCCTCGGGCACTATGCCCTTTATCCATGTTTAAATGAACGCAGTATGTCTTCACTGTTTATAACTTCTGGAAAAACGCATTTTGCACAGGTGAACTGAATTATGCATTCGCACTTTAAAAACCCTCGTTTGTGTTCATGACACGCTATGTGAACAAGCCTCTCTCGAGGTGAAACGTGTCATGGCGGAATTGCAGGCTTTAATTTTGGCACGTAATAAACTGCACTAAGAAACTGCACCTACCTTGTGGTCTCGCATTTCTTCGTTGTTCTGCGCGGAAGGCAGATTGTACTACGACGACCTTTTGGACATATATATATATATATATATATATATATATATATATATATATATATATATATATATATGTCGCCAGTAGGTAGTTATAGTTAGGATTATTTTCAATGCAAAATCTCAACATTCTATTGGGAATAACTTTGGCGCCGGTTGAGGAATCTGCCTGAAAGTTTCCTCAAATTTGCCTCGCGGCTCTCCGGTCCTTCCCTGAAAGTTTGGGGGGATTCGTCAAGCCGGGGCCGAGATAAAAGGGGGGTCCCAAAACGTGTTTTCCCCATGTTAATTTCCATAGTGCGGTCAACCTCACTTTTAGCCCGAACGGCTGAATGGATTTCCACCAAACTTGGCAAAATTGTAGGGACTGGTAGCCCGATGTGCCTTTGCTATGTCTCAAGATATGTGCTCCAGTGGTTTTTGAGTAATTTAGGTTCAAAAAAATATATATATCTATAAGCGCGCCCTGGTACGCGCACCGGGGAGCGCAACGGGCGCGCTACGCGACTTGCGCGCAGAAAGCTGATTGGCTCTCGGGTGTCTGCAAACATTCGAAACAGTCCGGAGCGGCCGCCATCTTGTGTCTCAGTAAGATCGAGACACAAGAGGTGGCAAAAACTAAGGGGGAAATGACCATAAGGGGGCAGAGTAGACCCCCCCGACCCCCTAGGTTTGATGTGGGGGCTATAAAAGGGCTCCACGGGAGAAAAAATAAAAAATAAAAATAATCGATTTTCGCGGGGGGAGCGCCCGGTACGCGCACTGGGGAGCGGACCCGGGAGCGTAGCATGGGGAAAACTCAGTTTATTTACTGCGTCACCTCTACGACCCTTTCTTGCGTCAATACGCCCCTTTTGCATACATTACACCTGACGTAGGTATAATGTGGCGCAGGGGTTTACAAAGTGACGCATCTACCTAGATGCGTCACTTTGTAAATATAACTCAATAAGGTGCATGTTTTACGCTGCTGATGCGTCACAAAAAGTGACGTACCGGTGGCGTAAAAGTACAAAGTGACGCATCTACCTAGATGTGTCACTTTGTAAATATGACTCAATAAGGTGCATTTTTAACAGCACTGGTGCGTCACAAAAAGTGACGTACCGGTGGCGTAAAAGTTACACATGGCCTTATAAATGAGGCCTTCAGTCTTCTACTCATGCGTCATATTAAATATATGATGTATTATGTCGCAAGTACTTACAGATACATCAGTATTTCAGACGTATCTGTAAGCGCAAAAGTGATGGATTGCGGGAGTGTGTCAAAAAAATGATGCAACTCCAGCAATGCATCCTTTCACATGGGGCCAGGCCCATGTGAAAGGGCCTGCATCAGTCTTACGCCTGATGTGAAACAGGCGCAAGATTTGGACGCAACAGCATCATAAAAGTGACGCAGAGATATCTCATAGATTTTACTGCGTCACCTCTATGACTCTTTCTTGCGTCAATATATCCCTTTTGCATACATTACACCTGACATAGGTATAATGTGGCGCAGGGGTTTACAAAGTGACGCATCTACCTAGATGCGTCACTTTGTAAATATGACTCAATAAGGTGCATTTTTAACAGCACTGGTGCGTCACAAAAAGTGACGTACCGGTGGCGTAAAAGTGACGCATGGCCTCTTAAATTAGGCCTTCAGTCTTCTACTCATGCGTCATATTAAATATATGACATATTATGTTGCAAGTACTTACAGATACGTCAGTATTTCAAATGTATCTGTAAGCGCAAAAGTGATGCATTGCTGGAGTGCGTCACAAAAATGATGCAACTCCAGCAATGCATCTTTTCTTACCCTTCCACACCCCTGTTCCTTTTGTACAGTTTTTTTGAATATCTACATTCCCCATGTTCACTCTCCTTCTCCTTACTTTCCTTCCCAACACTCACCTTCTTTTAGTCCCCCTACTTCACTTCCTTTCTCCTCTCATACCTCTCTGTTCTTTCTTACTTATTTTCCTTTCCGTTATCAATGCACTCCACTTCACTTACTCTTTTTCATTTTTTTAAGAATATAGCTCTTTGATGAGAATTGGAGGTAGTTCTGAAAAGAACTTTTTTTTTCTTCTTTTTTCTTTTTTTAGAACAAAAAAAAAACAGGGAATGGAAACTGCTCAACAGGAGCAACAAAAATAAAATTAGGGCTGGGAACGGCAGCGATGGTTCTCCAATGATCGAACCATGAGCAGAACACTTTGCTCCCCAAAGCAAAGTAGCTGATCTCAGTATCTGCATTTAAGGACGCTTTTGTTAAATGCAGGCTGAATGTTCGGAACCAGCTCTTGTGATCTCCCCCTCACTGATGTTGTTGGTCCTCCGGTTGATGTAGAGGCCCCATCACTGGGAACCTCTTGTGCCAGAGCCCTGACACTTTCCCGGGCAAAATTCTGGGGGTGCCTCCTCTCCACATGGCGAATCATTGTGGAGTTCCCAAAAGAATATTTTTTAGTGGGGTCACCCCGTGACAGGACTGTGTGACAGATCCTGCACTCCACTTTTGGAGCATTTACCTTCTTCTGGTCATCAGGTATGGAAAAAAATTCCAGATGAAATGTTCTTTGACCTTCGGCTGAGGAGGCTCTTCATCAATGAAATCATTGGAGTCATCTTCACTGCTAGATGGTCTGGCAGCCATGATAATCCAAGATATCCAACAAAGAACCGAGAGCAAAAAGGCAGGTCTTTCAGTCACAAAAGTGAAAGAAGAAGTGAAGGAAATGGGTGGGGATTTCCTTCTTTGTAAAAAAAAACTGTTAGTAACCAATGAAAAGTGTTATTTTAAGGTCACATGACTTGACGCGCTTACGCTGCGCGCACCGAAGCGCTTCCGGGGGCGCTAACGCGGCACGAACGTAGGCGCTCCCGGGGGCGCATACGCGGCGCGAATGAAGGCGCTTCCGGGGGTGCTTACGCGGCGCCCCTAAGTGACGTTTTGATAGTTTCACGGAAATGCAAAATGATTTTCATTTCCTTATTCAAAAAAACTGCTTTTATATGTATGGTACTAAATGTCTTGCGATATTATTTACTTTTCATTCATATTTTTTTTCACGAACGCAAGTAGCACTCTGGGTGCACTTTCCGGAGAGCTTACCGGTGCACACACCCAGAGCGCCCCAGGAAAAAATGATAAAAAATGTTTTTTAAATATTATAAAAAATAAAAAATAATAATTAATACTTACACAAAACAGCAAATTTATAAGAAATTCGTAGTTTAGAAACTCGATATAGAAAGGAATTAGCTTTTAAAAAACCTTTGAAATTCATTGAAAAAACCATAGGTTTCACACCAGTTATAGTTAGGAATTAGCATTTAGAAAACCTATTAAATTCACTGAAAAAAACATAGGTTTCACACCAGTTATAGTTAGCTGGAAATTTTACTGACATAAAACCATTGAAATTCCACGTTATATTTAGTTGGACTCACTATAACTTGCGCGCCTGCAATGCACTGCTGATGACGTCACATATTACATCATTCATGACATGGTCAGTGACATCAATCATGACATCACTGATGACACCATCCTTGTGACAGAGTAACAGACCTCCTTTCAGTGTAATGTTACCCTTGAAACACATATTCAAAAATAGAAACTAAAATTTTCATATAAATAGAGATACCCATACCAGTTACAACAACCAATCCAGTAATACCACCATCTATATACACATCCACTCATTCACCAACAGTTCTATATAGTCACTCATACATATACTCACTCATCATATGTAGTGATACACATATACATCCTGTTACACACCGACAGTCTTCCAAAAGTTACTCACAAACATACTCACATATGCAAATAAATTATTGAACATCCATTTATTTGCATATACAGCTATACACACACCAGCACATTACTTCTAAGGAAACTTACACATACTTACTCTCTTAAACAATCACTTATAGAAAGACATACTTATTTAAACAGGAACTCTTACAATCTCTCACTCTCACATATACTCACTTATAAACATCAATACTCACATATACTAGATTAAAACATATGTAGTTACTCATAAAGACACTAGTGAGGCAGGCATTCACTCACTAACACACTTATATACACACTCATCCACCCATACAGTCCTCAACATATGCTGTCTTCAAAACACATACAAACAGTGAGTCAGTCACCAACCCATGGAGCCACTTATACACAAAGTGAAACACTGATACATATATTTAAATATTTAAAAATTACTTGCTAATATATGTATTCACTAAGATACACTTAATAAGCCAGTTAACCAATCAATTTTTTATTTAAAAAACATCCATTTACACACTTATTTAAACATTTATTCTTCCATCAACCTTTACAAATACATATATAAAACATATTTAGTTTTCAGAAAGACACACATTCACTGGATGGTGTCATCAGTGATGTCATGAGTGATGTCACTGACCATGTCATGAGTGATGTAATATGTGACGTCATCAGCAGTGCATTGCAGGCGCGCAAGTTATAGTGAGTCCAACTAACTATAACGTGGAATTTCAATGATTTTATGTCAGTAAAATTTCCAGCTAACTATAACTGGTGTGAAACCTATGGTTTTTTCAGTGAATATATATATATAATAAAGTTCTGAAAAAAGGAAACCAGCACTCGCGGGTGTTTATTGGCACAAAGTTAATAGGTACAAACGCGTTTCAGCGGTACGCCTTCGTCAGTGTAAGGCAGCGGCCATGATGCTACTGATTTAAATAAACAAACAAACATGCGATCATGTGGATTGTGTCACCGTGAGACGCCATCTTAATGTCAGGCATAATGTGTGTTTGTTACAGAAAAATCAATAAATCATAAATTCAAATAAAGAATGGCGTAATTCATCACCATTTCTCCACAGCATTCTCAAAATGCATTATCACACAATCGAGGCAGAAAATTTGATTACTGCCGCGATACAAGAAAATTATATATATATATATGTATGTGGTGAACTTTTTCCAATTCACGACCGGCGGACCGGCGTTCTGCAGGGGGAACGTAATGCAGGGACCCGAGGGATTTACAATGAAATAATCAGCTGAATGAAGGTTGTCCAGCGCTGCAAACGCCAAAAAACACAAAGATTCATCTTTGGTTTCCCCGCGTCAAAACCTACCCAGTCAAACAGGATTCTGGGGGTTGAAGTGCAAGACCGACGCAACAACCAGGTGGGCGATCACATGACTCAGGGGGGCGTTCACTCCAAGGATTGGGAGCATTGCAGAGTACAAATTACGCTGGGCTGCGTGGACTTTCAGGTGTGCAGCAGGCGTCCGAAGAAGGTTTTTACCGAAATGCATTACGCCTTACCTGCTTCTTCAAATAAAGAAATCCCACTCGAGAATCCCTGCGTGTGGCTCCTTTCTTCGGTGTATACTGGAGGCTTTGTGGCATATTTTCCGTGTCAGCCAGAAGACACGGACAGGAGCACCATTCCACAAAGTGGCTGCCGATTTTCCTGGCGTCTGCGCAAGCAGCTTTTCGTGTTTGTCAAGGTATTGACTCATCGGCAGCTCACCTACAGAGGCCAGTTTAGCTTGGGACGCTGTTACTAGACAGTTCGTGACTTCACGGATGTAATTGGTGAAATTTTTCCAATTCACGACCGGCGGACCGGCGTTCTGCAGGGGGAACGTAATGCAGGGACCCGAGGGATTTACAATGAAATAATCAGCTGAATGAAGGTTGTCCAGCGCTGCAAACGCCAAAAAACACAAAGATTCATCTTTGGTTTCCCCGCGTCAAAACCTACCCAGTCAAACAGGATTCTGGGGGTTGAAGTGCAAGACCGACGCAACAACCAGGTGGGCGATCACATGACTCAGGGGGGCGTTCACTCCAAGGATTGGGAGCATTGCAGAGTACAAATTACGCTGGGCTGCGTGGACTTTCAGGTGTGCAGCAGGCGTCCGAAGAAGGTTTTTTACCGAAATGCATTACGCCTTACCTGCTTCTTCAAATAAAGAAATCCCACTCGAGAATCCCTGCGTGTGGCTCCTTCCTTCGGTGTATACTGGAGGCTTTGTGGCATATTTTCCGTGTCAGCCAGAAGACACGGACAGGAGCACCGTTCCACAAAGTGGCTGCCGATTTTCCTGGCGTCTGCGCAAGCAGCTTTTCGCGTTTTTGTCAAGGTATTGACTCATCGGCAGCTCACCTACAGAGGCCAGTTTAGCTTGGGACGCTGTTACTAGACAGTTCGTGACTTCACGGATGTAATTGGTGAACTTTTTCCAATTCACGACCGGCGGACCGGCGTTCTGCAGGGGGAACGTAATGCAGGGACCCGAGGGATTTACAATGAAATAATCAGCTGAATGAAGGTTGTCCAGCGCTGCAAACGCCAAAAAACACAAAGATTCATCTTTGGTTTCCCCGCGTCAAAACCTACCCAGTCAAACAGGATTCTGGGGGTTGAAGTGCAAGACCGACGCAACAACCAGGTGGGCGATCACATGACTCAGGGGGGCGTTCACTCCAAGGATTGGGAGCATTGCAGAGTACAAATTACGCTGGGCTGCGTGGACTTTCAGGTGTGCAGCAGGCGTCCGAAGAAGGTTTTTTACCGAAATGCATTACGCCTTACCTGCTTCTTCAAATAAAGAAATCCCACTCGAGAATCCCTGCGTGTGGCTCCTTCCTTCGGTGTATACTGGAGGCTTTGTGGCATATTTTCCGTGTCAGCCAGAAGACACGGACAGGAGCACCGTTCCACAAAGTGGCTGCCGATTTTCCTGGCGTCTGCGCAAGCAGCTTTTCGTGTTTGTCAAGGTATTGACTCATCGGCAGCTCACCTACAGAGGCCAGTTTAGCTTGGGACGCTGTTACTAGACAGTTCGTGACTTCACGGATGTAATTGGTGAACTTTTTCCAATTCACGACCGGCGGACCGGCGTTCTGCAGGGGGAATGTAATGCAGGGACCCGAGGGATTTACAATGAAATAATCAGCTGAATGAAGGTTGTCCAGCGCTGCAAACGCCAAAAAACACAAAGATTCATCTTTGGTTTCCCCGCGTCAAAACCTACCCAGTCAAACAGGATTCTGGGGGTTGAAGTGCAAGACCGACGCAACAACCAGGTGGGCGATCACATGACTCAGGGGGGCGTTCACTCCAAGGATTGGGAGCATTGCAGAGTACAAATTACGCTGGGCTGCGTGGACTTTCAGGTGTGCAGCAGGCGTCCGAAGAAGGTTTTTTACCGAAATGCATTACGCCTTACCTGCTTCTTCAAATAAAGAAATCCCACTCGAGAATCCCTGCGTGTGGCTCCTTCCTTCGGTGTATACTGGAGGCTTTGTGGCATATATATATATATATATATATATATATATATATATATATATATATATATATATATATATATATATATATATATATATATATATATATTTATATATATTTATATTATATATATTTTAATACCCCTTAAAACCCAAAAATTACCCTTTGTACCCCAATAACCATAGCCCTCTAAAATTACCCCTATCGCCCAATATCGCCCCAATACCCATACCCCTAAACCATATATTTACCCTTGGCACCCCAAAAACCATGTCCACCCTGAACCCTAAAATTACCCTTAGCACCCCATAACCAACACCTAACCTGAACCTTAAAATGAACCCTACAATTACCCTGAGCACCTCAAAACTCAAACCCACCATCAACCCTAAAATTACCCTGGGCACTCCCAAACTCAAACCCACCCTGAACACTAAATGTACCCTTAGAACCCCAAAACCCAAACCCAAACCCACCCTGAACCCTTAAATTACCCTTGGCACCCTAAAACCTAATATAAACCCTAAAATTACTCTTAGCACCTTAAAACCCATACCCACCCTGAACCCTAAAATTATCCTTGGCACCACAAAACCTATACCCCTACACCCCAAAACTCAAACCCACCCTAAACCCTATACTTACCTTATATTTTCATGTAAAACACATATGCCTTTATCATTTGTGCCTTTACAACAAAATGTGTTGTAAAGGTGTGCTTGGTAAAGGCATATGTGATGTAATGCCATGTGTTGCAATGGCAATGAGATGTAATGGTACTTGCATTGTGCTGGCATGCGTTGTAATGGCATGTTTTTTATTGAATTTGTTGTAATGGCTGTTTCTCCTGCAAACCTCACAAACCGGTAGGGCACTATAACTTACTAAATATAACAATTACATTCAAAATTATAAATAAAGTAAATTAAATACTATATTTAAAAATATTAACAACAATTATACAAACAATATATAACATACACAATTAAAATGTGAGAAAAAACACTCAAATAATTAAAAAACAATATATTTTACAATATTATTGCTAACGATATTAAAAACACAGAAATTCTAGCAAACGATTAAAAAAACACTGATATTCTTGAAAACTACATTACTTACCTAAAATTCAATATTTATGTCCACAATATTTCTGCAAAACCAAAGGGGATGATGGACGGAGTTTTAAACATTGCATGCACTCACCCCTAGTCAACGGATCTGGGTTTAATCCATCATCATTCTTTAGCTCACTCCCCCACCCCAGTTCAGACATAGCCATATGCAAATCAGTCTGACCCTGTGCCACATGGGAACAGTCCAGCCCGAACTGCCAAGCCATGTCTTCTCTGGACCGGAAACAAGCATCCTGGGACCGGTTTCTGGCTAATCAGCCGTCATCAGCCGGGCTAGTTCAAATTGAATCCAGTGGCAAAATGAGCAAGGGACCCATGTCTGGGCATACCCTGCCAACTTAGGGTGAACAAAGGAAAACCAAAGGGCATGATGGACGAGTGTTGAACATTGCAAGCACTCACCCCCAGTCAACTGATCTGGGTTTAATCCATCATCATTCTTTAGCTCACCCCGCCACCCCAGTTCAACATGGCCATAAGCAAATCAGTCTGGCCCTGTACCTCATGGGAACAGTGCAGCCCGAACTGCCAAGCCATGTCTTCCCTGGACTGGAAGCAAGCATCCTGGGACCAGTTTCTGGCTAATCAGCCGTCATTAGCCAGACTAGCTTGAATCCAGTGGCAAAGTGAGCAAGGGACCCACGTCTGGGCATACACTGCCAACTTAGAGCAAACAAAGCAAAACCAAAGGGGATGATGGACAGAGTGTTACACATTGAAAGCACTCATCCCCAATCAACTGATCTGGGTTTAATCCATCATCATTCTTTAGATTACTCCGCCACCCCAGTTCAGACATGGCCATATGCAAATCAGTCTGACCCTGTGCCTCATGGGAACAGTCCAGCCCGAACTGCCAAGCCATGTCTTCCACAATATTTCTGCATCATGATATTAATGTGTCACAATATTAAAAAAAACTATATTTCTGTAGTTCGATAATAATGATCTGATATTATGTCTAAACACCTGGCTGCCACTAAATCACAGAGATGTGGCGGGCACCATTTTCAGACGTAGGACTTGTCCCTTCTCCTGAAACAAAGTATTAAAAACACATAAAGGTGCAGGATAAGTATTCTTTGACCTTCCTTTGACCTGGTATGGGTTCCCAGAGCAGCTCTTCGGAGGCTAAAACGTTTTGTTTTTACCATGAATTTGAGGTGGATCAGGGAAAAGTGTTAAAAAGTGTGGGAAACTCTGGGCGGAGTTCATAATAAATAAGGGGAGAAGTGCATGTGGCCCTTTTCCTGAGCCTTGCGTGGGTCCAGGAGACACCATTCCTAAGCCTTTCACAGTCTCCAGTCATCTTATCCCCTGGGGCCACATTGAGTTTTAATGGGAGGTTGGTATGCGGCCCCTACTCCACGAACCTTAAACAGGTCCTGGGAACTCCATCCCCTGGGGTCGTTAATTTGCAAAAAGGGAGAGGGTGCACGGCCCCTCTCCTTTGAGCTGATGATTGGTCACAAAGACCCCAACCTCAGGGGTCTGATATTGCTCTAGTGTCCCAGGGACCCTAATCCTTTGGGACACTACTCTTTTCTGTCCGGAAGAGTGCGAGCATACCATGCCCGCACTCTCCCGGGCAGAAAGGAGACCTTTGCTGCCACCCAGTGAGGGTACTAAAAGATGCTTCTCCTTCCCGGGGAGAAGCAAAAGAATGGGGACAGCTCCCATTAGCATGCTGCAGGACAGGGCAGGGCAGGGGAAGGGAATGATAGGAAAGGGATTGGATAATTGGGGAGAGTGGGTACATGTGGTGAAGTAAGGTTAAGGAAAGAGAGATCAAAGAAGGGGGTAGGGTTGGAAAATGAAGTGAAACACGTGAAAGTGGAAAGAAGGCTAGAAATGGGTGCAAAGAGAAAGGACGTGATTGGTTTGTAAATGTGAAATATAAGGTTGGGAGGTAAGCATAGAGAAGTAGGGGCTATGGTTTCAAGAATGGGGTGAAAGAATGAGTGTGAACAAATTAAGCAATTAGGTCAATTGAAATTTCAAGTCAGTTTCAAGCTAGTTTCAATTTAGCCTTCAGTTCGAATTCAAGTTCAGTTTTAAGTCTAGTTTAGTTTTCAGTTCCGTTTTCGGTTGGTTCATTCACTTACCTTGCACCCTTAGACCCACCCCAGCCCCCTTACATTTTGTAGCGTGCTCAGCCCCTGTAGCTTCGGCCTCTGGCTGTTCACAGCTCCAGCCGCCAGAAGTGGTCCTCTCCGTCCGGTGTCCTTGAGTACAACACTGCAGCTGCCTGGTAACCAGCCTTTAATACCAAGGACACGTCACAATGGCGATATTCACTGTGTCATCATACATCATCACTTTTTGGACGATACCATTTGTTACAGTTTAAAAGAGGGTGCAGACACGGCACAATTCAGTAACATTTCTTAAGAAACCCTAAGTATTTAGTCACAAAAAATTATCCTGCAGTCAATCTGAAAGAAGCTCTCATCCTACCCGACATACTTTCCCAACAGTGGTCTCTCATTTTTCTCTCGCCTGCAGGCGGAGGCCTACCCTCTCTGCGCAGTACCCTGGGCCTCGTGACGTCACACTGGACTACCTGGCACGTCATGGGTGTTCTGTTCACAGGACTCTGCTTCTGGTGTTGCCGGGAAGGCAGGGGGGCTTTCACATGAAATTTAAAACGGGGGTTGTCTCCGTTTTTTCGTTTGAAATAAACATTTTCATTACAAGGCTCTTTGCGACAGCTTGCGCACACAGCGCTCCTCCGATGTACCTATTAAATGATGTTTACTGGCCCATATCCACATCTCTGGCTGCCCTGTTCCTCCCCTCGGGTATTATTCATTTATTTATTTATTTGCAGAGTTTTGCGCTGGCTAGACCCGGAGGTAAAAGAGCGCTTCACATGAGGATTAGCGAGTTACAAAATTACGTCAGTTACAGGAGCCTAGTATAACATAGAGAGGAAAAAAAACTGTTACTAGAGCATAGTTTAGCATATACACACAACCTATGGGGTATAGAAGGAAGAGGGGAAGAGTAAAATGGAGTTGGAATGAAGATTAGGCCAGGAAAGCCCGGCAAAGGGGAAAATAATTCAGGAGAACCAAAAAGACAGGGATTGTTCAGTCATCCCCTTCCCTCCCTCTAAGAAGTGCAAATATCATTTATAATGATACCAGTAAGAGTTATCAAAGGTGATTATTTAAGCCAGTGAAGAGAAAGGGTAAGTCTTTGAGTCTCCCCTCTGAAGCCTGTAGTTCGAATCCGGGGCAATGGTCAAGGACCGTGACCCCGAGACCAGGAACCGATTCTGAAACACTGGCCATGGGCAACTTTTCGATGCTTCTTGCGAGCAGAAGGGAAGCCCCTGGCATTTAAAGCCTCGTATAGTATGCGACTTGCAAAGCATGTTGCCATTGTGGGTGGCAAATACATTAGCAGCTCAGAGAGTCATTTTGGGGCATTGCACCGTAGTTTTTATCCGTTAATAAACCTGCCTAAGCAGTCTTGCTAAAGAGACAAAGGTGTGAATCTAGTGCACCTTTTATTTGTAAATTGTACATAGACTTGCTCTTGTGGTGGAATTTTAACCTATTTCCGTTCGACGAGTTCCCGGAAGAATATTCACAATGTTTTCTTCTACAGTGTCAGACCCATTGTGCAGAAATATAATAAGATGGTCTCAGAATATAGAAGCACTTACCCTCCTACTGCTCATCCCGGCACACTCATACACCGATTCGTGCACCTCCCCATGCATGGAACTCCCCCTCAGTCCAAAGCCTCAAGGCATGACTTCCATCCCTCCTCGCCCTTCCCACTTATGCCCCGTCGCCCAGACACCTCCTGGTCCACCAACCTATGGCATGACATCTCCATTATCAGACAAGGAAGTCCTCGTGCTTCACTCATCATGAATACAAGCTCCCTCACCTCCTAGCAATGGAACCTCAGATCCCAAGAACACAGTCAACAGTAGAGATAAGTTCTGGCCGGGAAGCCCAACTGCACGTGAGATGATTGGTGTCATTTCAGCCACTTCCCTATTTATGATTCAAGGGAACATAATCAATAGAAAAACAAGCATTGCCACCAAGGGCCGGCGCTAGGCATGGGCAGCGTGGGCAGCCGCCAGGGGCCCCGCGCCTTCTCCCAGCCGTGGGGCCCCGCACCTTTAGAGACTCCAGACTATTGAGGCCCAGGGCGCCCCTAAGAGTTTATTTTTTTCTTTGAACAATGTCCCCTGCAGGCCTGTCTCTGTGGGCCTAATGGATGCCTCTCCATGTTGATGGCAGAATTAGATAGTTTATTGAAGTGCCCTTGCTGTGAAGATTGCCCTGCCCCTGTATCAATAAAAAGCAGAATATCCTGCTGGTTGCAGAGCAAAAGATTGAATGGCGATGTTGGCGCATCACAATGGAAACTGCTAACCTAGGACAAGTGGAAAGGGAGCAGAGAGGGGGATTAAAGGGGTGAGACACACTGAATAGAGTTAGGGGGGAGCAGATATGTGTGTGTACGGCAGTGAGACAAGAGGTGCACCCGGAGCAGAATCAGCGTGTAAATGTGAATGGAGCAGGTTTAAAGTGTGCTGGGTCACTCGAGTCTCAGACCCGGTAGTGAATTAAAATGGACATTCAAAAGAGGCCCTATATTCATGTCCTTAAGTTTGACTGCAAAAACATTGATCCAGTGTCTGCACAATGAATGAAATTTCTGAAAAGCAGGTGATGAGACGGCCCGCTCTCCATTTTTGCCCTCACCCTCAGAGTGAAAAAACAAATCTTAACTCTACAGCAGTGCACCCCTTCACTACCTTCAATGAAACTTCAAAGAGACTTGTTATAATTCTTTCACAGTCTCATCATGTCAGAACTGGAGCATTTTCAATATTATATACAAGGAAGCTGTAGATGTTGCTTATTCATCTGATGTAACTAATAACCACTGACAAATCCAATAGTCCTGGCTTGTTGTAGGTGTAATTTTACTTGTTGCAATATTTTTCTGGAGGCAATGACAGAGGCAGCAAAATACCAGTCAGGCGGCAGACTATGCTAAGCACAGATTTATATAGCTTACATGTTTTTGAGCCACACCCTTAATTACATCAGCAACTCCCCTTTGAAAGACACCCCCAGTTTTTTTCTTCCCACTTTAAAGCCCTGCTGTCAGGTCACTATGTAGACCATTTTTTTGGCTAGTTCTTGACCTGCTTTATGGTAAGGTGAGCCGGTTTTTACTACTGATTCTTAGGATATTAAAGCAAACATTGCTTGCACCAAACTCAAATCAGTGCAGTCTTCCATACCTTACAAAAAGCTTACACAGCATATTTTTACAAGTTTAAAACTGCCCCAGTTTGCAAACATGGGACACTTTTCTATCTAACTAACTCACTAATGGGGGCCCCTTTTATGTTGGTCTGGTTCTATTTTCTCTCCCAGTCTGATGCAGCATGTTTGGCAGGGCCACTGGCATTATGCGATTGGGCAGCAGTGGCAATTTCTGCAGAATTATGCATTTGATACATTTGCCGCATAATCAATCATCTGCTGCATAATCTATAGATGTTAACAACAAAATTGCTTTCTATCTCAAGCGGTTCAAAAAATACAATAAATGCAGTGACACATCTTGCTGCATGTAGGAAGGCCCTATGAAAAGCTGGAATAGTCAAGTTTCTGTTTCCCACTGCTAAATGTGGGTGTTAAATTAGTACTAATGGGGGAAACCAGTTTAAAAATGGCAAAAAAATGAAGTAATACTATTTCAAAATGTGCCAGATTAAGCCACATAATTTGCCTTTTCTTGGCACATAATTTACTCACCCTGCCACATAATTTAGCCCTCTCCTGCCGCACAATTCCTGTGGTCCTGATGTTAGGGTAATCAATGGCAGTGATTTTGTTCCTGTTTATATTTCACATGCTTTACTTAATCTTGCATTCCCCTAGAGTGGTAGCTATTTCCACCATGTGTGTTCTGTATTTCATCTCACAATATTAGTCTTGGATGATATACTCTTTGTACTGAGTTGCCTCCAGGTGTTTATAACAGGCTACAATTTAGCACCTTGGACTTGAGGCTGCAGGCAGCACAACATTCACACCATGCCTGTCTGTGGGTCAAAAAGGTGTTCAGTTTACATGATCTTTCAAAATATGGTCTCTCTGCAGAGCACAAAGAGTAATAGTGGTGCATTCCAGTTGTGATTCTATACAAATGTGTGTGAAGGAGCTACTTATTGGTGAAAACAACAAAGGGAAAGTGAAATAATATATTGTTGTAAATCATTTAGCTTAAACAGCTAACAACCATTGGCAAAACCCAGTTGTGGCCGGCATGAGTCGTGGGCGTGGGGGTCGCGGGGGTTGGTTTAATTTTATTTATTAAAAAATCCCAAACTTTCCTTAGCCGGTCCGATCCAATTCCATGTCATCGCTGCTTAGGGGTCTCACATGTTCCTATTCTGCCCGGGGCCCAACATATTCTAGGACCGGCCCTGTTGCCACCTGGTTGGCATGTGTGTGGGGGTGTTTAATTGATTCAGGGGTGAATGCTAGAAAGTCAGTGGTTGGATCTATGACTGAGTGCACGGATGGAAGAATTAATGGATGAGTCCATAGATGGATCAATGTGCACACAAGTGCACTGAGAGACTGAGTAGAGGAACAGACAGCCGAATAGGTGTAAGGGTGGTTGTCGGGGTAAAGGGGCGAGTTAGATGAATGAGTGAATCCACCAAAGGATAATTTGGTAGAGAATGGGAGGCTCAACCAGAAACAAGCCCTTAAATGGTTTATAATGCTCTGCTGCTAGCACCAACACTTGTTAAAGATTCCATGTCATCTGGATAGTCCATTTCAAGTCATGTCTATCATGTAATAAATCTGTAGGTTGTGGATGCTGTTTCAGTTGTACTAGACGAACAAACAGAAATAAAAAAACAAGTGATTCCAGAAAAGCTCAGACCAGAGAAGTTGTTTCTTCCCTACCCCTATTCTGTTGTGTCCATCTCCCCACATTATTACATTCACACAGTAGCATGAGATCCTCATGAGTGCAGTGATCTCCTGCTGTGTGGCTGAAATGTTGTTTCCTCTTCTCCTGATGCTGTCTTGATTTTAAAATAGTATATCATGTTTTAGAAGGCTCTGCCAAAGTGTGCTTTTCATTGAAATTCTACTGAGGGGAGGATTCTAAGTACAGGGCATGCAACCTTCTGCCCTAGAACTGTTCTGTTTGGCTACAGGCCTGCAGCAGTTTTGCTACCGAAGGCAAAGTCAATATACTGTTTTCACCTTTCATGGCCCTACATAGGGCCAGGCCCACCCAAGGAACATCCTGGCCCACCCAAGGCAATTCAGAAGTGGAAAAGCAGGTCCACACACCTGGGCCGACTTTCCTTCTTCCACAAAATGTGAAAGAACGTTGCAGCTTAGGTGAGTGTGACAGAGCAAGCCACAGAGTCTAGGCAAGCCCCGGAGTCACAGCATGTGGGCATCTCCACCAGTTCCAAACCTCAGGGAGTTGCTGCTTTTAGCAGTACACTTAGCAAGTCTTGGGTGGGGGACATAGGCTTTAGTCACAACAGTCGGCTATAAAAGCTGCGGGTGCCTAGTGCCACCCTTCCTGTGTTTAAAACTATGCAGGTTGAGTTTGAGTTTGTAATTCTAGTGAAATTACATCCAATCAGGGAATGGAGTGGGTGCTGTGCACAACTCAAGAGTGATGGAAATTCATTAAAACACTGAACTGAAATTACTTTACATTTAAAGAAACATATGACAAGAAATGGGAAAAAAATATAGAATGCATTTTTTGACAATGCTGTAGTAAAAAACTAAGGGCATATGTTCAAGAACGGCATTAAAATTATCGTCGGTTTAGCGGCAGAAAACTGCCGCTAAATCGGCGATAATGGGCTTGATAATATGCCCTGCAGAATTCCAATAGAAGCCCATCTTCACACCAGAACATGGACTTCTATTGGAATTCTCAAGGGCATATTATCAAGCCCATTATCGTCGCCTTAGCGGCAGTTTTCCGCCGCTAAACCGCCGCAAATTTTTAACGCCCTTCTTGATAATATGCCCCTATTTTACTTGTTCTCTTGAAGCAAAAGGAGAGTGAATGAATGAATGAATGAATGAAATGAATGAAAATTGCACTTGTATAGCGCTAAACTACCCGGAGGCCTCGTAGCGCTTGTGACTGAATTTGCTTAACGCAGGCTCAGGGCAGGTCAGCAGAATTTGGCATACAAGTGTGTTTTCAAGGCTTTCCTGAAGGACAGGTGGTTACTGTTGCCTCGAAGGGATAGAGGGAGGGTGTTCCAGAGTTTGGCCGCAGTATGGGAGAAAGAGCGGCCTCCCCATCGGGCTTTCCTGACTCTGGCGGAAGTGGCCAGCCGGAGGGTGCAGGAGCGGAGGGAACGGGACGGGACGTAGGGAGTAGCCAAGGGATGCAGAATGGCGGGACCTGTGCGATGAAAGGCTTTGTGTAGGATACACATAGCCTTAAATTGTACTCTTGCCACTATAGGGAGCCAGTGAAGCTCCCTTAGGGCATTCCTCGCTGACTGCCAGCGAGGGAGGTTATAGAGTAGGCGGGCCGCACTATTTTGTGTGACTTGGAGCTTCTGGGTGGCAAAGGTCGGAGCTCCCATGTAGAGGGCATTCCCGTAATCCAGGCGGGAGATTATGAGGGCCTGGACCAGGATCCTCCTTGCCTGGAATGGGAGCAGAGGGAGCACCTTCCGCAACATCCTCATAAGCCCAAAGCAGGTGGCGGCGGTCTTTGTGGCTTGGACTGAAAAGTCCAAAGCTTTATCGAACCAGATCCCGAGGCTTTTTATTTGGGACTTGGGGACGGGGGGCAGGCCCAAACATGGTGGCCAGATGGATGCAAGAACAGAGGGAGAAGGATTGCCCAATAGGATGACGTCTGTCTTCTCCCCATTAAGTTTTAGGCAGGAAGATTGCATCCATCTGGCAACAGCCTCCAGACAGGGGCCTAAGGTGTGGGACGATCCATCAGAGTGGTCTAGAGAGACCACCAGTTGGGTATCGTCCGCGTAGGTGACGATACGCACACCGAAGGGATGGACTATCCTGTCTAGGGGTGGCATGTAGGCATTAAACAGGGTAGGGCTCAGGGAGGAGCCCTGAGGGACCCCACACCTGAGTGGGTGTTTAGGAGACACCGCCTCGCCCTCAAAGACCTGGAAGAAACGGTCAGCCACGAAGGATGTCAGCCATTCCAGGGCCGCGCCCGACACGCCCATGTCCGCCAGTCGTTGTAATAGCGTGACATGGTTCACCGTGTCGAACGCGGCGCTGAGATCTAAAAGGATGATGGCGACTTTTCCACCCCGGTCCAACACAGCTCTTGCCTCTTCCGTCACCGCTAAGAGAGCGGTTTCAGTCCCATGCAGAGGACGGAACCCTGTCTGAGAGGCCTGCAGAAGACTATTAGACTCCAAATAGTTTATCAAGGTGTTATTTACGTGCCTCTCTAGCAGTTTGCTCAGCCAGGGGAGTAAGGAGATAGGACGGTAGTTCGCCAAGTTGTTCTGGTCGAGGTTGGGCTTCTTCAACAGAGCCCTCACCATCGCGCACTTCCATGAAGGTGGTACGGATTTAGAGGTGATGGATGTGTTGAGAACGTCCAATATGACCGGGCGAATAATGTCCGTGACCTTAGTGAGGGTCTGAGGGGGTGCTGGATCGTTGGGGGAACCAGAGGTAATTTTGGGGATGAGTTTATCCAAGGCAGGAATGTCCAAAAGTGGGATTGTATCAAGCGTACAAAGGACAGAGGAATCGGAAGTTGTAGATACGAGGGGTTCCGTATCATTGTTAGCGTCCCTGAAAGAGGAGTATATGGCCTCGATTTTTTGGGAAAAGAAAACGGCCAAATCGTTACAACGATTTTGGGCGCCCTCGGCAGAGGGACACTCAGCAGGGGGTGAAATAAGGGATTTGACAATTTTAAAAATTTCCCTTGGGGCATTAGCGGCTGCGTTAATTTTGCCACCGTAAAAAGAAGCTTGTGCCACCTTTATCTCCTGTTTGTAGAGCTTAATGGCAGCTCTATATTCAGTTTTCCTGAGTTGGGAGTAGTCCTGTCTCCAGGCTCTCTCGATTTTCCGGCAAGCTAATTTCATGGTCTTAAGGGCAGGTGTGTACCATGGGGCTGCTTTGGGTCTTTTTATGGAGTTACTAGATTGTATGGGGAGGACCAGATCGAGTGTGCTAGAGATCCAGCCATCGAAATTGTTGGTGGCTGTGTTGGGATTCGTTACCTTCCTAGGTGGGTCTCTAGCAAGGGCGTCTTCCCATGCAGGGAGGGGGATTGAGGACCACTTCCTACCTCGATGTCTAGCAGGATGGAGAGTCGAGGGAGGGGGGTTTGTGCGCCACGTGAAAGGTATCAAAAAGTGGTCGGTCCAGGGTAGTGGTGTAGGGGGATCCACCACAAGGGAGTCTATATTGCTATAGATGTGGTCAAGAAGATGACCCCTATTATGGGTTGCGTGAAAGCCCTTTTGATGTAGATCCAAGGCTTGTAAGTTGGAGCGAAGATTATTAGCTGTAGTGTCGTGAGGATCATCTAGATGTAAGTTAAGATCCCCCAACAGAGTGAAATTGGGCGAGGACAACACGAGACTTGCAGCAAGGTCTGTTATTTTAGTAATTAAATTGTTAAGCGCGCCAGGTGGGCGATAGGCTAGGATGCCAGAAAAGGTGGTAGTGGGGGAGAATTCTAGTGAAAAATGGAAGCTCTCACAAGTTGGTGAGGTGGTGGGGGTAATACGGCATTTATAGCTGTCTCGATAAATGATGGCCAATCCACCACCTCTCCCGGTCTGGCGATCCAGTCTTTTAAGCGTGTATCCTTGTGGGGTGGCCCATACAGTAGTCGGATCGTTATCTGTGTGAAGCCACGTTTCAGTTAGGAAGAGAGCCTCAGGTTTGAGCTCTTCAATCAGTAAGTGCAGTTCGGTATAATGTTTGCATAAGGACCTACAGTTAAGGAGGAACATTCTCCATTCTTCACCAGGGGGTGAATGGCAGGTGTGAGATGGACTCCGATTACAACTTTTACAGAGGTACTCAGTAAAGGATGGGAGGAACGTGTGACGACATAACAGATTGGGGCAAGGACGTAGGGCGAGAAGCGATGAGGAGTCATAGGAAAGTAGGGGCCCTACCATTGTGAAAGAGCCTGGCCACCAGCAAGCAGGAAGCGTCTGGACGCGGACTGGCGCAAACTGGCTTCTCTTTGGCGCCTCTTCGCCGCGTCTACGGCGCTACCACTGCGCGGGAAGGTGCGGGGCTAAATAGATTAGGCGGAGTGGGAGACTATCGCGTCAACCCACCTAAGATGGCCGCCTAGAATAGAGCAACCAGGAAGTGGTACCGCTTGCCTCCCTCCACAACAAACAGCACTGGTTGCTGCGGTGGACCGGGGAGTGAGCGAGCAGAGTACAAGTGATATTACACAATTTTAAAATGCAGGCTAAAACAAAGATAAAAGATAACGCTTGTCGCAGTCCTTACTCGCTGCCAAGCGCCAGCGCAGCGATGTTTTGCAGTTCAACCTGAGGTGAAAGCAGAAGCGAGATAAGCAAAGGAGGGAAAGATAAAAGGAAATGAGAAACTGAGTGGGGAATAGAGACAAACAGAGAAGTGGAGAGGACCTTTGTGGTGGGTTTTCCATCTTTTTCTGCCTCAATTTTTCTGATATCTGTGTTTTTCCTCTCCTGCGCGTGGTAAAATAGCGGAGGCAAAAAATGCTGGTCCCTCATAAATAACTTCAGATCACTCCACCCTTGGGTACCCACTATTAAGCACTGTAGAGAGAAGGATAGGAATCAAAAAGTGAAGAGATGGGTGATGTCAAACATGGCCAGACTGGCAGTACTCAGTATCGTGCATTTCCCTAGGAGGCTGGAAGGCTGGGGGGGGGGCTCGGGGGGCGGGTTTCTTACTGGGGACCAGTTTTGTGGCAGTGCAGCAGTTTTAAAAGCATCGGCTTCAGAGTTCTTGTATATCCAACAGTTTTCAGGCAACAATAAAAGTGTCAAGGTAACTCTGGTGGCTAATGCACTTACTAATGTGTAGAGAGATTAGACATTTGTTTAGTGGCAGTTTTGATTTATCTAAGGTAGCACAGAGGGGTAATATGCCTGCAGCAAAGAATGTGTGCCGTGCAGATTGCAGAACAGTATTTTATGTGCATACCTTAGTGGGATTCTGCTTTGTCACATAGATTCCTTTTGTTACTTTGCAGTTCATAAGTTACAGTTGTAATCTAGCACAGTGAGCTATGAACTGCCATCAGAAAGCTGAATGCAAACTCCATGGTGCAGGTTAGAAAGTTATGTTTTTTTCTTCTCCAGTACTTCATTATCCTGATGTTGCTAAAAAGGGTTTGTTTGGGTAGAAGTAAATTCTAATTAGTAAATCCAACCCTAACCACTGTGTCACATTCTCCAGACCAAGGACTGAAAACATGCCTGCCAGTATGGATGACATGTGAATCCTGCACCTTGTAGTCTCCTTTGTCTTATGTAAAATGTCCTATACACTGATTTACACACGTATGATTCGTTGTCTCTGTATGAGTGTGTGTGATGCATTATTATGTTTTTTTCCAAGACCTCCATAGCTGGCATATTTCTGTGCCCTCAAGACGTGTTTTAAGGCTCATGATGTACACCCTTTGTACCCTTACCTCCTGTTGAAGTTTCTATATTAAATGAATGGGGAAGCAGAGTTATGGAGTGCACAGTATTGTGCTGTCTGGTCTAAGCATGTATGTTTTTGTTTGTTTACTGCAGGGCACTGCAGTATTGTTTGTCTGATTTTTGAAAGCCAAATACATGTTACAGAACACACAGAAAACTCAATATTAGCAGCTCAGGCAAGTGGTTATTTATTTCATTAAGGGAGAGCTGGGAATGCTGGAAGTGTCACCGCTAGTGGTGGATTCCTACAAGAGGCTAGAATGGCCTAAAAAGACAAAATAAAAATGCATGGCTGAAAAACAGATTCGAGAAAGACACAGGCCCATAGAGAATGCGTTATGGAATGAAGCTTTTGCATCTGCACCAGACCTAACAGCAAGATCCAGCTTACACGTGGTTCAAATGAAAATGTTCTACTTAACGCACTACACCAGGATTCAGCTGTGGACATTTGGGAGAATTATTAATGAAATGTAGATGTGGGAAATTTAGGAGGAACATAATGGACTTGGCAAAGTGAGGAGAGCAAGTCAAGCAGAGTGTGTAGTTATGTACAATAGTGTTGCTACCTAAAAACTACCCTCTATTAAGATTTTGTGGCTCAAACTGCTTACAACGGTATGTGTGTTTTTTGCGCCATTTTGCCTGCATTATATTCGTATTTGATTAATACTTTAATATGTACAGTTAGCAGACCTCACATGTTCCTGTTGTAATGTTGTCACAAAAAGTTAGCAATTATTTGAATGACCATAAAACAATGAAAAACTTAATAAAATATAATTGTTAAAGATTATTTTTCATCATGTAATCTATGAAATCCCTGATCAATGCTCCCCTAACTTCGTTTGTGTAACCAAATGTACATACCAGGGTATTATTCGAAATTTAATTACGTAAAAAATGTCAAATATTTACCCACAATAATGATGTTGCTATGTCTATGGCTTACATTAACAGGTAACTAACTGTGTAATATGGTTCAATGCTCCTATCCAGATGTTGTGGTGACATCATAAATTATGAGGCCAAAAGCTGAGCGGTTTGTAAATTCCACTAGAACCCTGAGATGCCACTAGAGGACTGTATCATTAGTGGAACTGTTAAGTTTTTTTTTAAATTACATGTTTATTTTTGGGTATTTAGTTGAGCAAGCTGTCTTCTTTAAAGTCCAGCTAACAGTGGGCACTGAGGGAATTAGAATAATTTGTTTTGCATTTCTTTAAAACAATGTTGATATAACCATCAGCAATGGTGATGGTAAATGGATAAGTGAAAAAACAGAAGTTAAAAACTGAGTTATGGTTCTGACTCTAAAGCAGACAACCAGTCAAAGTTGCCGCTTATGGTTACTAAAGCACACAATGCATGACATACATTGAGCCACTCACCATGTTGCTGCCCTTTTCTTCGACTCTGTTCTGTCGGGAACTAGTGTCTGGAGCATGACAGGCAGCGTGAGCTATGGTCAGGGTTGTGTGCATTTGTTACCAAAAATGGGGAGTTCCAGTGGTTTTCTGTATTTGCCAGAACCATGTTAGTTGTTAACTTTGGCTTTGAGTTAATATGTGCATTGAAAGGGAGGTGCACTAATCGTTAAGTGTGCATTATGGTATTAGTTGGGGGAGGGTGAAGTAGTTACATTGCTAACTGCACCACATTTTTAGAATTCATTGCTTTGCAAAGTTGCCAATTTAAAAAAACAAAAACATAAAGCTGCAAAGGGAGCATGTGGCAGCAGCAAAGTTTCTTCTGCTGCACATGGCCGGGAGCATGCTGTAGTCCATCTCCATGCTGCGTCCCTCACTTCCACTAAACCAAAAGCTTAGCAGGGAAAACAAAATATCTACCTCATTGACTGTTGGTTATGGTGCTAAAATATCAAAATTCGACAGGTGTCAGTACCTATAATATCAGATCTCGGCAATACTTTTTTGTGATTTAGTTAATATCCATTCATATTCGTGGCCCACCCATCCTTGTTCATGGCCCTCCCAGCACAAGAATCCTAGAGCCGGTCTGCATGGGACCCTCCAGCTGTGTTAAATTATTACCCAAAGCAGAGGGGTCCACTCAGGTGAGCACCTGGAAGATTTAGGCCTCTATACTGTGAGCAAGCTCTGACTCCCTCACAGTGAAAGCTGAGTGGAAAAGAAGGGGTAACATTGATAGTTACACTTGTCTCCCTTCTTCTGAAACTCACAGCATCCAAAACTGTCTGAGGGACAGGAAGTAGAGGGCAAGCTGGAGGGGTCACAAAGGGTAGAATGGGACACAAGGTAGAAATGGAGAAGGACTAGTGAATGGACCAAGACATTGTCATTTCTTGAGGTGGCCAGATGCGATATGTGCTCACCACAGTTTGTCCTGCTGTTTGGTCTAAGGGTAGGCCACTGATACCTTCCAGTATGAAAAGTGTATAGCAAACTGTCACATTCATTGAATGATGTTATTAGTGATGCAATCAATGATGTCATTTAACATTTCACCAGTGATGGAATATCTGTGGTCATTTGCAGTGTGTGACGGAAGAAGAAGTTATATTTAGCTCACTGAACTATAACTGGCAAATATATATTTTTTTCATATTACTATTACCTGGGTATAATGTCTATTCAATCTTATTTTTTGTCAGTACATTTCTAGGGTTTTTTAAACATAGTTGCCAACTTCTCTCCATCTCACAGCCTTCTGCCGTTCACAACTGGGTGTTGCCACATGTCCACCTGTCCTGTGTGTTCAGATTGCAGTCACAGGCCCTACTACTCTCCTGCTTGTCCTCTGTTGTCCATCTGCATGCCTTCACCTCCTGCCCACAGATGTAACCTTGCTACTTCTGCCCACTTTCTGCCTGCCATCTGTTCTCCATCTTCATGCCCCGTTCATCCTGTCAGACCTCCACAGTCAGTTTTCTGCCCCTGCCTCCTTCCCCACTGCCCCTTTGTTCTGCCCTCCTTAGTCTGTGTGGTGTCACTGTCTCATCTGCTTACACTGCATGGTCCATTGTGCTTCCATTAACCCTCCCACCAGTCAGCTTGTTGCCCCTGCAGTGCTACCATCCCTCCTGCCCTCCATTGTTAATGTAAGTGCCCATAGCCCTTCCTTCCTGCCATCCATGGTATTTTGCCCTGCCTCTGCACCCTCCCTCCTGCCCTTCAAGGTCTGTTGCACCACCACTGCCCCTTCTGCCTGACCTGCATGGCCAGCTTGTTGCCTCCCTACCCTGTTCTCTATTGTCCATGTCCTTGTATATGCCCCTGCCTGCTCCGTCCTGCTCTCTATGTTTTATTATGCTGCCACTGTACCTCCCACCTGCCCTATATGGTCATCTTGAGGCCCTCACTTCTGTTCCCCTGCCCTCTGTTCTCTGGGGGCATGCCCCTGCCCCTGCCCCTCCCACTTGCCATTAATGGTTTGTTGTGCTGTCCCTGCCATCCCACCAGCCATGTGTGGTCTATTGTCCTACCACTATCCCTGCTGCCAGCCCTAATTGGGCAGCTTGCGAGCCTGCCCATGCCTCCTGTCCTCTGTCCTCTGTTGTCTAAGTCTGTGCTCCTACCCCATCCTTTCATCCCTCCATTGACAAGTTAGATGCCACTGTCCTTCCCTCCATTGTTTTTTTAGCTGCCATAGCCTTTCTCGCCTGTTAACATTCTGTATAGATGCATGCCAACAGACCCGTTTCTGGAGGGAGACTCCTGATTTTAGGGCCAAAAATAGCTTTATTTGAGGTGCGTCCCCCCTACCACTGTGTCTGATTCAATAAAGTAAATGTGGAAAATGAATTACCATGATTATTTTTTTAAGCTCCCACATTCATGTTCTAAAATGTCATGTATGTTTATAAATGACAAAACTGGGGCATACCTGAAGTCATCTTAAGGGAATCACAACTACAAAGATCTAAAGCATTTCCTTTAGAAATGAACAAAATAAGGGTTATGTTCCTCAGAGAAATTATTGTTAGTGCTCTAGAAAGCAACAATTTGGACACCTTTTCTTAGTTCTCAATATCGACGAGGGACTTTCAAAATGTTTGCTACGTTTATTTTTTTTTCGTCCAATTGATCACTATCATTTTGCATGAGTTACTCAAGCTTTTTGCACACTCCTATCATTGAGCTACATGTGGGTAATAATTGGGGTTACATTTGGGATCTTTTCCTCAGACCAATATCTTGGTACACTTTTTTATTTATGACGCTCCCTCATTTCTTCATTTACTGCCGTATCCTCTGTAGGATATGCATTCAGTTTTACAGCTTTGATTCCATCAAGATGACTACTGCCTGACAGTGGCAGTTCCACTATAGGAGAGGAGGAGTGTTGCCCCCCACATGGGTGCAGAAAGAGTGAAAAATAGTATGGTAATAAATTAATTCATTCCCATTTTATTTTTTACTCTCTGCCGAACGGAGTGTGGAGGTGGGGCCAGTGCGTCATTGTTGCTGATTGGCAGCAATGAGGAGTCGTCACTTTAATTTGAAGTGGGCATGTAGGTTTGGCTGGCTATATTACTATGGCCAGCCCGAAATGCACACTTCAAACCTCTTCAAACCAGCTCACTTAGACTGTTGGGTTGGAGATCAGGGACAGATGCTGCAGGATAAGGTAAGTGAAACTCTTATTCTTTCCTTCTATGATGTTTATTTTTAAATATGTTTTAATGTATTTGTATTTTTTTAAATGTAGGTATGTTTTAATGTTTGTAGCACCTCAGCGTTTTTTTATGTCTCCAACTGTCACTGCTGCTTGATGCGCCACACTTCTGTCATAAATACAGAATGTTAGCACTCTAGTTACTCATTAGAACACTATGGTGAAGCTGAAGTTGATCACCAAGGAGTTAAATGGCAGGCTGCTGCTGGAGTTGAAAGTGCATATTTGGGCCGTGGGGCTCCCTCCCGGCGTACCCAACAAGCATACGGTGTGCACCCTGGGTGGGCACCTTTCAGCAATGTGACTCAGCGAGGGGGCCATGCAGTCCCCTCACCTTTATTTTAAGTAGTGACTCTGGACAATGCGGTTCTCAGTGCCTAATGAGGTTCGCAGAGGGGGCCACATGTCACATTCCTCTCTAACTTAAAAAAACAGTCCTGGAGGATGGTGTCCCTTAGGGTTAATAATGCTTGTGAAGGGGGCCACACGGTCACTGTCATCTTTCATTAAAAATAAGCCCAGGGGAAGGGGTCCCAATGATCTAATGAGGCTCGGGTAGGGGTGCCTTTAATTAAACGAGCATTGGCATAGCCAATAGGTCCCGCTTTTGGGACCTTATAAGTATTTAGTTATGCAGAACAATATCCTTGGTGCAACAACATCAACTGTTGTTGCATTGCTAAAAACGTATAAGGTCCCAAGGCGAGACCTGTTGGCTATGCCAATGCTTGTTGTAGTATTCTTTTTGACACTGCCACTTCTCTGTTCTCTCTTCAATCAGATTTTAAAATGTGATTTCCTCACTTATTGAATAAAATGCTTCAGAGGTCCATTGCCACAAGTAGTTCTGATGGGTCCATATCTTAAGCTCACATTACCTAACAGCAAGTGGTTCTTGAAAGAAGCCTTTACAAAAGTGCCAGGTGCATGTATCACTAACCCTTTTGTGATAAATGCAGCATTGTTACTCTAACAGAGGGCGATGGACCCACCTGGAATGGAGCAAATGATTGCCATGTTCAGACCTCCAGTTGGGCAAAAACACCAAACTGTACGCCCATGCGCTAGACCAGAGACAATCCATGCACAGCAACAAAAGCGTTTGACATTGATAGGTTTATTTGAAACTAGGGCATACCACCATTGAACAAGCACTACATTGCTGCTTTTTGTAATTAGCTGGATCCACTAAATTGTATCATCTATCCCTACCCACAGACAGTTTATTAACAGAAGGATTGTAATTTGTCTTTTTCCAGCCTTCAGTTTTCCAATATCTTGCTTTTTACACAGACCATGATCTGCATTTATGTTTACTTTATTGCTAATTTGTGGAATCTGTCTAATGTATTTGACATTTAAAATATGTAATGTATTTACAAATAATGCAACACCTTGGGATACAATCTAGCACATTTAACGTTTAAAATATGTAATGTATTTACGAATAGTGCAACATCTTTGGATACAATCTAGCACAAACATATCATCCGCATAAAGCATACTTGGGATATGCCCGAACCACAAATTCAACCTAAACATTTTAAACTAGTTTAGGGCCAGGTGAAAGTCTGCTAGATACAGTGAGAGGAGCAAAAGTTAGCCGTGCTTGGAGCACAAAACTACCCGAGGGTCGAGAAAGACCCGAGGGTCGAGAAAGGCAAGTTGAACGTGTGGCCCGTATGGCCCGCCGGTTTAGCTTAAAAAGGCCTTCGGTGGCGCAGCGGGGGCAATAGCCTCAAGCGGCAATGACCTGGGGGTCACGTAGGGCAAGGTAATTTGCGGCCCGCTTGGCCGGCCGGGGGGCACCAAGTGGCAAAGAAAAGCCTTCGGCGGATGGGGCAATGTTTTGTTTAAGGTATTGTATAGCACTCCAATTCAAAGAGTATGTTGGGATCGCGAGGTATAGCCATGATACGCTAAGTGGTGATGGCAGCCGCCGCGCATAAGTGTATGCGGCGCGCCAATCCTATACTTCAGGAAAAGTGTGTTTTATTCCCACATGGAGTACGTGGGCATGACCACGAGGCCAGTCAAAACTAGACTGAGTGAACATAAAAGCAATGTCCGCTGCAAAAAATCCACAACAAAAATGGCGACACATTACTTGGAGAAACAACACTGTGTGAACGATTTAAAATGGACAGTAATTGAACACATGCCATCTGAATTAGGTCTATTCCAAAAGGAACAGAGGTGGGTGTTCTGTCTTGGCACACACATCCAGGGTCTGAACGATGACGTCCCCTGGGGTCAACTGTCCAACTAACAAAAAAAATGCCCCCTGCAGAAGAATTGGTCAACAACCTTGAAACCTTTGGTGGCTCAATATATTGATTTCCCTGCATCACATTACTGGCAGGCTCCTCACCAACGGGTCTATTGTGATCTTGGTGGTGTATATCATGTTCTCACAATTGCATTACTGTAGCGATGCGCATAGCGACCACGTTTGACTTGTGGAGTACTGGAACATAAAGATTATGCTGTGCCCGCTATATATTGTGTCAATGAGATCAACGCATGCGCAAGGACAATTGCTCACGCTACGTCAGACGCTTTCCCCAAGGCGCATGCGCACCACAATGAACAACAGCGCATGAGCTCTTTAGAGGAACACTACTGAACATGCGCTCAGTGGTTACGCCAACACCGGGAACAAACAAATTGCCGATTCTACCAGATATACCTTCTAAGGTGTGACAATTATCTGCAAACAAGACGGATTATCCTTATTTGGGCATAAAAGCACATCCGACAATTATCCCACGATAGCAAAACCAATTAGGGAAACTGAGTATAAATACCGCACGGCATGCATCCACAGTCAGTACCAGCGGAGCAGCGTGTGGGGTAGTACGGAGGAAAACTCGTCCCGAGTCTGTGAGTATAGGGTACAAAAACCCAACATTTCCTTCTGAAAAAGTGAGTACAACGTACTAAAACCGATTCTTTATCCATCTAGATTGCAAAAATAGCAATCAACCCCAGACGTTTTTGAGTGCTCATGAAGCAAGCCAGCTTTTAACAATGAGTATGACCAAAGTGTTTTAAACAACTTTATGTGTGTTATCTATGTTGTATGTTTTGTCTGTCACTTTCCTTTATAGGGCAATTGTGCCAATGGTGTTCCAGGTGACTGCACCTGTTTGAGCCACCCTGATTAGGGTAACCATATCCATTTTTCTTTTTTCTTTTTTCAGGGCATGCAAATGCATGTGTCCTGAGCCAAAAACCGAACCGCTGTAGGCACATTATAGCCTATAATCTTTTATTAAAACACTAAAAATAGTCTTTCACTTTTTGTTATTTACACTAAAGTAATAGAGATACGTGAGTAAGGTGGGGAAGTTGTGCCCCCGTCCTGAAGAAGGAGCATATGCTCCGAAACATGTCGATGCACACCTGAGGTACTGTCCATAGTCACGACAGAGAACTACCTCGCACTGCACTTCTTTTAACAGTACCAGCCCGGGGTTGTGAATAAAGTTTTTTCCTATACACCCACAAGCCAGGTACTTTTTAATCCTTCACTATATCCCACCACTCACATTAATACCCCTACCACGTACACCACATGCACCACACATAGTCCATACTATTAGTGCTCCCGCGTAGTCGTAGGTCGTAGCACGCCGCATCCCGTTAGAGGGGTGCGAAGACCCCTATGATGAAGCATGACACCAAGGGGCCTTTTGGTGTGTGAGGGGTATTTTACAAAACACTGAGTGCCCCCACACCCCTGTGGGTGACACTTTCCCCATTCACTGCGAGTAGGATTCCCTTTGTTTATATAACTGTGCCTGTGGAGTAAGAATCCTACTTCTATACTCTACCTCCCTCTCCTGATGTTTTTTTTTTCCTGCCGTAGGTGTGCCAGGCACTGATATAGCACAGGATATCAGGTCACGTTGCACAATCGATGTGTGAGGACCTTTTGACACATGTGATGTGTGATGGTGCATTATGTGTTAAACATCACCCTCCCTGTCCCCATTGGTATCTTCATGCACATGTTGTCATGCACATCAACACTGGGATGGCACAGTCAGCTCTAAGGGCACCTGTCTCATGATGCCAAAGGCCACACCATTTTTGCCCTGGAATAATTGACGCACATCATGTTCCCAATGTCACAATCTAATGGGTGTGCCATGGTAAAGATAGAATATGCTATATGGGGACTGTGAAATGCATCTGCTGTTGGTGCTCTGAATGTGTGTCTGTGTCGTGACGGGAATGGTGTTGCATGTCCGCACAACATGTAACATGTGCATTGCCAATGGCTTCTGTGTCTAATGGCACCATACATCATTGATCACCATGGGTACCTGACTGCATTGTGACAATTGCTGTGGTGTTGTATTGTCACATACACACCGTTAATATCATATCCTAGGATATGTTAAATGTATATTCCCCGTAACCTGGCTCTGTGCCTTGCAGTCAGCTGTCTGTATGAGATGTTATCCTCCTAATGCATGTCTATTGACGTGTGCCACTCCTCTAACATCTTGTTATGCTCACTCAGAGCAGGCCAGTAGCTCCTTGGTGTTTAATTAAATATAGGATCACAATCAACAGATGGGTGTGACTTCTGTTAGGAGTGTCAGGAAGCTTGCATATGTGTCCCCGATGTATTGCATGTGGCAGAGCCCATAGTAACTTGATGTGTAGAAGCATTGTAGCTTCTGCCATGTACAGTGTAATAGTTGTTGTCTGACAGTTGTCATCGATTTACCCCAAATATGTTCTGCAGGGCACCCCCTCTACCAAGGCCTTTTCCCGACTTGGAGACCATGAGGGAACGTGATTGCATCAGAAGGTACAGATTCAGTTGTGCGTTGATTCAGAACTTGACGGCCAGGCTGGAACCACATCTGCAACCACGACACAGGTATCCTACTGCGCTGACACCATAGCTAAAGGTGATGGCAGGCCTACATTTCTTTGCCACAGGTACGTTCCAATTTGCCATTGCAGATGTGGGAGGTATGTCCCAGACAATGTTCAGCTGTGTGCTACGTGATGTTTTAGCTGCCATGTTACAGCATATTGATGAATTTATCAAATTTCCTAGACCCGAAGAGTTGACAGATGTAAAGGGTGAATTCTATGCCCTGGGAGGGATGCCACATGTGATTGGGGCCATTGATGGTACACATGTGGCTTTTGTGCCATCACAGGCTCAGGAGCAATCCTACCACAATAGGAAACATTACCACTCAATAAATGCCTTGGTGGTGTGTCTATTTAACATGATTATTTCCCATGTTTGTGCACGTTTTCCAGGATCGTGCCATGATGCATTCATCACAGATGATGCTGCAGCTGCACAACGAACAGGCATGTCTTGTTGGTGGGTATACTCTCTTTGTCCTGTATGTTTCATTTTTTGTTAGCCCCGACCGAATGGCATAACTCTAATAGTGACACGGTGTATATTTGTAGGAGATGTGGGATATCCCAACATGCCGTGGCTCATGACACCGCTCCGCAACCCAAGGACAGCTGCAGACCAGCGGTACAACAATGCACACGGACAGACCAGGCGAGTCATGGAGCGTACGTTTGGTCTCCTAAAGAGCCGATTCCGGCGGATCCCTCTACTACGCCCCGGCCAAGGTGTGTCACATCTTCATCGTGTGCTGCATGCTACACAACATGGCAGTTGAGGAGGCCGTACCACTCTACCTGGACCCTGACGAGCTGGACCATCCACCTGTTGAGGATGCCGGACTGGGACACGATGAAAGCGATGAGGAGGAGGAGGATGACATCCGGAGTCGGCTCATACGGAACTTCTTCTCCTAATGGTGAGTCACTGAGCATTTGTGTGCAAACTACTGCCATAGAGTGGCATGTGTTGCCAGCTGACTTCATGCAAACTCACTTAGAAGTTTGTTGTGATGTATCAGACAAGTGATGATGTCGGGACACACGCATATGTGCAATGTGTGTGTTCAGAATGTACATGTGTACTACATTGTGATTAGTTACCATGTCTGTAGGACGAAATTTCATATGTGAACCCTTGTGTGGCTGTCATTTCCAGGTTGCTCTGCCTGTTGTCTGTCCGGGTCATCTTGGTACTCCTGCTAGTCATTCCAAACCAAAAAGGGGAAGTGTAGAGGTACTGACAGAATCACCCTCCAAAGCGAGACTTGTTTAACCAAAGAGATTCTATCAAAAAAGTGAGTAGGTGATGGTTTTTTAATTTTTAACTGTTTCTGAAGTGGTGCTAGGCTCTCTCTTACGCATGGCAAGATGGGAGCACAATGTGCTTGTTAAAATACCCCTCACACACTAAAAAACTGTTAGTGTCATGCTTCATCATAGGGGTCTTCCCGCCCCTATAACGGGACGGGGCGTGCTACGACCAGACGAAATATGCGGGAGCACTTAAGATGTGACAGAGGCTATGTGTATGTGCATGGGTATCAGTGAGAGTGTAGGGACCTAACACTAGTGAGTGTGCAAAAAGTGAAAAAATGAGAAAAGTTTAAAAATTCCCTGGCTTAGTAGAAAAAAACAAATTTATTAACTTCTCTAGCTGGGAACATTAAGAAGGGGTTGTGTGGTAGAGCATTAGCTACTACCTAGTCGACATGTTTCGTAAGCAGTCCCCTACTGCTTACTCATCAGGACCATATAGCGATCCCTACTAATTACTACTCAGTTCTATGAGGTTATGCCTGCTGTCCTACAAACAACCACCAAAAATAAGCTGGCTGTTTGGGCTTCGGGGCATGAGTTGGCCCAGGTGAAGCAGAAAAAATTGACCTGATGTGGTCTTTATCTCAATAATTGTCATCGTCCCATGAGTTTGCAGGCGAGGGGTATTCTGCGCAGTTTAATGTCTGCCAGAGAAAGAAATCATTATTCCTACCCCCGTGCTCCTCCGAGGACAGTCCTCGGAGGAGCACGGGGGTAGGAATAATGATTTCTTTCTCTGGCAGACATTAAACTGTGCAGAATACCCCTCGCCTGCAAACTCATGGGGTGATGACAATTATTGAGATAAAGACCACATCAGGTCACTTTTTTCTGCTTCACCTGGGCCAACTCATGCCCCGAAGCCCAAACAGCCAGCTTATTTTTGCTGGTTGTTTGTAGGACAGCAGGCATAACCTCATAGAACTGAGTAGTAATTAGTAGGGATCGCTATATGGTCCTGAAGAGTAAGCAGTAGGGGACTGCTTACGAAACATGTCGACTAGGTAGTAGCTAATGCTCTACCACACAACCCCTTCTTAATGTTCCCAGCTAGAGAAGTTAATAAATTTGTTTTTTTCTACTAAGCCAGGGAATTTTTAAACTTTTCTCATTTTTTCACTTTTTGCACACTCACTAGTGTTAGGTCCCTACACTCTCACTGATACCCATGCACATACACATAGCCTCTGTCACATCTTAAGTGCTCCCGCGTATTTCGTCTGGTCGTAGCACGCCCCGTCCCGTTATAGGGGCGGGAAGACCCCTATGATGAAGCATGACACTAACGGTTTTTTAGTGTGTGAGGGGTATTTTAACAAGCACATTGTGCTCCCATCTTGCCATGCGTAAGAGAGAGCCTAGCACCACTTCAGAAACAGTTAAAAATTAAAAAACCATCACCTACTCACTTTTTTGATAGAATCTCTTTGGTTAAACAACTCCTGCTAGTCATCCTGATGATTGCATCGTGTGTTGAATCAGCGTACCATGCAAAGACATGAGGGAATGTCATTTTGGGTAAGATATCTGAACAGGCTAATTTGTGCTGGTATGTTATGGGAATGTGTGGAAAGTGTTCATGTGCAGATTGTGGTCACATAAACACATGTGTCATGAACATGGAGCTAGATGCATGTTGCAACACTCCCATCACTGGACAGTCACCCTTCTTGTCAGTCATCTGTTGTTGAGTGTTGACTCTTGTGAATGCATCAATGTGGGTATACCTTGGCACAGACACATTGCGGTACTCACCGGTTAACATTGCATGTGACATCACAACCACAGGATCTGTGTGGAATAGCACTGTGACTGTGTGCATCAGGATGTGTGTGCCTCATCACATTTATATTGTGGTCCAGTACAGTTAGGTTTTCCTGATGGAATGTTGTGAAGGTGTGGGCCAGTGTAAGGCTCACATGGTCTGACAACTGTGCACTGAGTCTGTTCGTATGGATGCATTGCCCCTTGTGCCACTATGTGATGTCACTGTCACGTCACACTATCATTGCCGGTGAGGAACACAGATTTGCTAGATTTCTTGGTAACTTAATGTAATTTTTCATTTTCCATTATCCCAGTATTGTTTCACTGATGACGTACCCATGTAGTGCTATAGAAAGTGTTTACAGGTCTGTGCCACCAGTTGGTTGTCGTTAATCCCAGCAATATCTTGTGCCCAGCTGCATATCCTAGTCACTGTAGGGGTGGTGTATTGCATTTGAGGTTTATTACTCTCTGTAGAGTTTGGTCTCACCAGCTTCTCATGCTTGGCATTGTAATGCTCGGTTGCCATAGCCAAGGATTGCCTTTTGCTAGGCTTCCTTGTTTTCCAATGTTCCCCTTCCTGGTTGCATGAGCTAAGTAGGGCTCTTGTAGGCGATGTGTATGTCATATTCATGATTTCCACAGATGTCCAGGACAGACAAAGGTGTATAGCCTATGTGTAAGTAGCTGTGCTACACATGGAATCCACTTATTTCTTATGACCTCAATCATAGGCTGTGACTGACTTGATGATCTCATGGTTCGAATTGCATTGAAGCAGCCTGGGGAGAGTCTAACCCCCTTCAGTTAGGTGAGAGACTTGGCTACCTTTTATGTGTCCCAATTAATACCTCAGCTGGTGTATAATTGTAAGACCTGTGCTCACCAATAGGCTACAGTGGCTGTGGTACACAGGTGTTACTGTTACAGTATCCGTCAAGCGGTCTGATGTGATGCATTGGCAAGAATGTTTGATTTGTGATGCCTGTTTACCTTTCATTTCAGATCTCCCTCCCTGCTGTTCCCACCCTCTATTTCCCTCACCTGATCACCCGATTGAGTCTGTTAATCAAACTCAGACCAATGGGCTATCTGGAGATGGACCCCTTTCTGCATCGCACACATCTGAGGGTCGAAGATACCAGCAGTCCCGGGCAGTCGGTTGGAGATTGTTGGAGCATCATTACAGGTACCCAGATTGCATGACAGCTATTTTTTGTGTGAGCTATGCCACTGGCCATGTACATTGGCTAAAGCAGCATGACCTCAGATCTGACTTGAACCATTTAGGTTGTTAATGTATTTCTGAGTGTGCATTGTGCCCAATTACTGTTACAGCAGAGGTCTTGACAGTCTGCATACATCATCTATGGCATACTACATGATGTTAGTGCATATGTGGGTATTTGTCCAGTGTCAACATGCATGGTGTTTGTGATGGCTCAAGGTCCATTATGTAGTTGGCATACATGTTTGTGTATGTACTTATATTGGTTTGCTACCCACAACAGTAATGCAACACATGCTGACGCTGTCTGTCCTGTGCCCCGTTTGGTTTATTGGTGCATGAGCATGTGACCGCCATATTTGGTGATGCATCACCCATTTACTAGAATTGCACCATGAGCGACCAGACACTCCAGCCTTTCTATTTACATCTCACATGTTGCTGAGCAACTATCCTTGTGTATGTGTGCAACCTTTCCATGATGTGTCACACCTTCTGCCATCATCTGTTCACCCATTCCTGATGCTGCATCCCCAGGGACCCTGCAACCCCCAGTGCCCAGATTGTGCCACACACACACCTCCAAAATCCTCCTCCGTACATCCATCCTTTGTTACTGCTGGACGCAGCTTGTTCGTGCCTCTGTTGCACCACCTCCATGGCAAAGGCTGGACAGTCTGCACCTAGACCGCAAACTGTGCCCAAACCCCTGCACCCCAAAATGGCCACTTCATCAGACTGCACAAATCCAGCACCCTCCAAGCACTCAACCACGGGCACAATTCCACCTGCCACCAGGCTACCATGCAACACACCCAAGGGCACTTGACCTGCTGCAACTGCAGCTTCTGCAGCATCTGGACGACAAATACATAGACCACAGGACCCACCACCTCGGCTGCATCCCCCTCTACACCTGCTCCATTTGCTAACACGCCATCAAAATCTGTGACCTCCTAGCCACAACCACCCCCAACGTTGCCTTCCTGACAGAGACCTGGCTGAACGTCACGCCACACCAGGCATCGCCCTTGCCATCCAAGAGGGGTACAATGTCTCCCGCTGAGACAGCACCAACAGAGTGGGTGTGGGATTTGCGCTCATACACAAGGACTCCCACGGAGTCACGAGCAACACCAACAACACCCTCACCACCGCCGGGCATCTGCACTTCCACTCAACACGACCCCAAAACAACCGTCAAAGTAACTGTTGTCTACAGACCACCCAGACCCCAGCACACTGCCCAGCAACACCATCAGCCACATCATCATCAGCCACGGCCTTACCTCCACAGACCACATCCTCCTTGGGGGCATGAACTTCAGACAACGACATCGCCAACTCCACTGCCCTGATTGACAACCTGTGGATACTCGGACTCACACAGCTCGTGACCACAACCACCCACACTGCTGGATACACACTGGACCCCATGTTCTCTGCAAATCACCATGTCTTATTCGACAACACAACCAAACATTACTGGACTGACCACAGATGCATCCACTTCACATAAAGGAAGGCAAATAGACAACACTGCACCCAACAGTTGCCTCACCTCTGCTGGCTCAGATTCACCTAGGACCAACAGATCAGCACCCTAGGCCACGAACCAACCACCGACCCCACCAACACCAACACCGCTCCCATCAAACTGAAACAGTGAATGTACAACTGGGCCGACACCCTTTACCCACTCAATGACTCTGCTATCCATCACACCTACAGGGAAGGCCCTTGGATCAACAAGGTCCACCTGGCCACAATACACACCTGTCGGAAAGTGTATGAGGACTGGTTCTGCAACCATACACCAGACAGCTGCACAGCCCACAAGCACACCACCCACAAACACCACCAACTCATCTGGAGTGACATGGGGCTCCCCTTCAGGGACTGCCCACACAACAACACACACAACTCCAAATGGCGCTTCTACTTCATGAATGATCTCCCCAACCCCAGCTCCTACACCAACAACATTTGACTATCCCAAGACCTGTGTCAATCACTGACCACCTTCTTTTCCCGCAAGATCACCGACATCCCCAACAGCTTCAACACCGACACCCCTTCATCCTCTGCAAAGAGCACCACCCCTGCGACCCCCACCCGCACCATCAACTCGACTGCCTGCTCCAACACCAGCATAGTGAAAACCGTGAAGACCATGATCTCCATCCACTCCAGATCACCATTTGACCCATGCCCTTAGCACGTTTGAACATAGCAAGCACAGCCATGGCACACCATCTCCGATTGACATTCATATTCTCCTTCAAGACTGCAACCTTTCCGGAGGGCATGAAGCACACCGAGAACAATGCCCTACTGCAACAACCCAAGATGGACCCCAATGACCTCAATAGCTTCAGGCACATCTCCTTGTTCCCTTTCCCACCAGCAGTCACAGTGGAAAGTGTCACCGCACAGCTGACCACCTACCTCAAGGGCAAAATACATCCTGGAGACATCCCAGTCCGGAAATTGCTGCAACCACAGCACCAAAATTGCCCGCATTGCCACCAACAACAACATCTGCATCTTGAAGGACAAAGGAGGAACAGCAGCACTCATCCTTCTGGACCTATCAGCATCCTTCACCTCGGTGTGCCACTGCACCCTAACAGCACACCACCACATGGCTAGCATCGAAGAGTAGGCCCAGCCCTGGACCACGTACTTCCTCTCCCGCTGTACCCAGAGCGTTCGACGCACACCCTTCCGCTCCAAGACCACCGACATCATCTGCCGCCTCACGCAGGGATTATCCCTCAGCCCAAAGCAGTTCCATATCTACATGCCACCATTCACCCACGTTGCTCAACAACAGAGCCTCAACATCGTCTTCTTCACATACGACACCCAACTGGTCGCATCCCTCACTACTGCCCCCCACACCACCAAAGCCAAACTCCACAGGGGAATGAATGCCCTTGCATAATGGATGAAGGTCAGCAGGCTGAAGCTGATGACAGATAATTTGGAGGTCTGCATCCTCAGCACCACTACATCATCCAGGGACAACTCCTGGTGGGCAACTTCACTGTGAACTGCCCCAGCACCCAACCAGCACGCACACAACCTGGGGGTCATCCTCAACTGCACCCTCGCCATGACCCATCAAGTGTAAGCTGTCTGTACTTCATGCTTCAACACTCTACGGATACTCTGCAGGATCTTCTAGCAGATCCCCACCGACACAGGAATGAGCATCAACCAGCCCCTCGACACCAGCAGACTGGACTGCAGCCACACCCTGTTTGCATGAACATCATGGAAGCTCCTGACACGGCTGCAACACATCCAGGAAGCCTCGGCACAACTCATCGTGGATGCCCCCTGACGCTGTCACATCACACCACACCTGAGAAGCCTGCATTGGCTCCACAACATGGGGATCACCTTTGGACTCATCATCCACGCACACAAAGCGATACCCAATGCCGGCCCAGCATTCCTAATCAGCCAACTCAACTGCTACACCCCCACCCACAGTCTACACTCTGTTGACCTTGCCCTCACCACAGTTCCATGCATCCAGAACACCAGCACCGGTGGTAGATCCCTCTCCCACCTCACCGCAAATACCTGGAACACTCTCCATCATGACTATCATCTGACCCAGGACATGTTGGCCTTCAGAGGACTCCTCATGACCTGACTCTTCGATCAGTAGCAGTCCCCTCCCCTACCCCCAGCCCCTTGGAACACCCACAGGTATGTGATGTACTTTACAAATATCCAGATTGATTGGGAGTCACAATATCATCTGCAGGATCACCTTCATACTCCTCAAACACTGGCACTCCACATCCTCTGGCCAACAGACACAATTTATGGACATCTCCCATCCCACACCACGTTGCCTGAGGTACATCCAGCCTTCCTTGCCCTGTGCAACTTTCCTCACCTCCACAGTCCAAATGCATGCATAGAAAATTACTAACACATCAACTAAGAGACCTGGTAGACCCTCACTGGAGACAGACATTTTAACCATGACCGGTAGACCTTCATGTGACTTCAGTAACTGTCTGTCAGAGCAGTATGGCAAGCCAGCCCACCCACCCCTCACCAGGTGGTAACAATCCTGCGTGAGTATTTCCCTCCGTGGATGTAGTTGATCATACATGGTGAGCTATGTGTCTCCACAACCAGACTCAGTTCCCACTGTATGGATGGATTGAGTTTGATCTGCTCTCTGGCATACTTTGACATATCCCTTCACATATGTTTTTGACTCACATCAAAAAGGACTCTCCATCAATATGTAATGTGTTTGATAGGTTTAATTCTCCATCCTGTGAGTGAATTGTGAGTAGGGGTTAGGTTCTGTACAGAAAAGTGAGAAATCCAAAGTTCACAGGGGGAGATGTGATGCCTTGCAGTTTTAGTCACCAGAGTCAAGACCACAGTGTTTGGCATCATTGGTCACACTCCGACCAGCAAGTCCATGTGGGAGAATCAGACAGTCAATAAGGTGATGCTGTTGTACACATTGGCAAGATGCCAGACCAGGTGACCTGGGAGATGTGCATGACCCTCTGCCTCTCACTGTCTTTTGCGTGGACGACCCACCTTCCTTGGGGGACCCTCATGTGCAGGCCTTGACGATGCCTGGGACTCTCCGTCGGATGATTCTGCCTCCTCCTCCCTCCCTGTGGCTCTTTGCAGTCTTTGCCCAGATGTTTCTGGCCTGGTGACACAGGGAGGGTGCTGCATGTTGTCAGCAATCCGACGGAGTGAGTGTCTAATGTCCTTATGCACTGCCAAGAGCTCAGCCAGTGTTGCTTTCATCCGTCCGAGTTGTTGTCTTTGACTGGCGTGTTGCTCGGCCTGCTGGTTTTTTTAATCGATGAGGGCCCCCACTCCCTGGCTGAACTCCCTGGTGTCCCCCCGGTAGTCCAACATGATGTTTCTGAGTTCAGACATACCGGGCCCTGCAGCTTCCTGGTCAGGTTCTCGCCTCCTCCTTGATCCAGTCCCAGCACCCCTGCCCACAAGAGCCGGGCCTGCCGTTGAGGGCACATCAGGGTGCCGGGACCCCTGAGGGTTGACAGTGGTGGTGTTGTCTGCCACCTCCTGGGTGCCCGGCGAATCGTGTCCCTCATTTTCAGACTGGCTCAGTTGTGGATTGTGTGCAGGGCTCTGAGCTGTCTGCTGGGATGTGGCGGGAATGGGTGTGGTGGTTGGCGCAGATGCCCCTGATCCAGCTGCTGTACGGGTTTGGGATCCAGAGTGGCCAGGTTGGTTGGGGTCATCCATGGAGTGGTGAGAGGCGTCGCTGTCGGTGGGCTTCAGGGTCCTGTGTAGCCTGGAACTGTGAACCTTCTTCTTCCCCCTGGTTGGGGTTCGGTTGTGCACTTTGCCCTGTGGGTGTGAGAGACAGACAATGTTAATGGTATTTCATGGTATTTGTATTTTTAATGTGCATTGTCCTTATCACTGTTACACATGTGTCTGATTTTGCTCACTGTTCACTTGTGCAGTCACAGTGATCTGTGTTCATGTTGCTTTTTCTGTGTGAGAGTCGATTTACAATGCATGGCACAGCCAGACATTTCAACAGAGATTTGCCTGTCATTGTGCAGCACAGCTATGGCAGCAGGGATGCAAGACATTTACACTGCGGTTACCATGCTGGAAATACCACACAGCAGCATCCTGCATCTGTGCCATAGTATTGTCAGATTTCTGGCGTTGTGTTGCTTGTACGATACAGATCAAGCAATGCTCTGTGTATGCCAATGTGCACAATGCTGTGTCATTCCTTACGTCTGCTTCAGGCATGCCCCAGGTTTTGAGGCAGCATGCGCATACAAGTGGCAGAGAAAAATGGAAAAGATTTTAATTGACCAATTTTAGGAGGTGTTGCAGTGGCGTAACGGGCAGCCAGTGCCCACCACACCACACTCACACCACTACCAGTACACCTACTGCTGGCACAGTGCTTTCGAGTGTTGTACATCTCCCAGGTGCATCACCTTGGCAATACCCAGCACCATTGCAAGAATTGATGTAGGTCTGCTGTCTCAGTAAGGTGTAGGTACAGCGGCGTGATATGAGTGCAAGGGACTTGAGACTGCGCCCGCTGCATTTCCTGCTTGACTGCTTCATGCAATTGGAATTTGTTGTGTACCATGACGCTTGTGACAGTGGGCCACTACATTGCCTAGGCCAGTTTGCTATGTTTAGGTGAGGGGTGTGTGTGACAGGCTTGGCTGGTATTTGGAGTGTAAGTTGTAACTGTGCCTCACTCATGTTGTGGCTGTCCCCCCATGGCGCATGCCGCCATGACCGTGGTTGTGAGTTACTGTGCAAGAATCTGACCTTGGTGTCCTTATGTTAGTGTTTGGACTGCTCACATGAAGGCATTGTGCTGCATACACCAGACCAAGTATCAGCTATGTTGTCAGTACATTCACACTCCCAGTACAATGCGCATGGGCCGTGTGTGTACCTGGGCCATATGGGATGGGTGCTATTGGGCCTGTGCAACACATTATTGGCCACTGGGGTGGCCAAAGTTTTGCCATATTCACCTTCCCCCTTGCACCCTCCTGACATTCCCCATGCAGCCTTCTGGAACTCATGCCTTGCACCCACCCCCATACTGTTGGGCACTGCTGGGAGTCAGATCCATCCACCCCTCCTATGTCTGGGCACTGCTAGGAGTCCTATCCAGCCACCCCTCCTATGTCTCTGCACTGCTGGGAGGCAGATCCACCACCCCTCCTATGTCTGGGCATTGCTGGGAGTCCTATCTACACCCCCCTCCTGTGTTTGGGCACTGCTGGGAGTCCTATCCAGCCACCACTCCTATGTCTGGGCACTGCTGGGAGTCAGATCCACCCACCCCTCCTATGTCTGGGCACTGCTGGGAGTCACATCCACCAACCCGTGTCATGTCTCGGCACTGCTGGGAGTCAGATCCACCCACCCCTCCTATGTCTGGGCACTGCTGGGAGTCAGATCCACCCACCCCTCCTATGTCTGGGCACTGCTGGGAGTGCCCCCATGTCAAATGAGTTGTTTGTATACTCGCCAGGCTCCACGACTCCTTCAATTCCATGTACTCCCACTGGTGGTAGCAGGGCCATGACCTTCTCCTCCCAGGAATGGTACTGTACTGGTCTGCGCGGACCACCACCTCCGGTGTGATGGGCGTTGGCGTAGTCCTCGTTCATCTTGCGCTTGACCATCCTCTGCAGATCGTACCACCTGGCCTGGCAAACCGTCCTGGTGCGCCTGATCAGTGCAAAAGCATTGACCTTATTGACGATCCTCTCCCACATGCGAGTTTTCTCTTGTATGCTGGTCTGTCTGACCAATGCGCCAAACAGCTGGGGCTCAAATCTGATGACCTCATCTACAAGGATCTCCATCTCCGGGTTTGTGAGCTTTGGTTTCTTTGGGCCAGACATGCTTGGTTGTGTGGGGGTGTGTATGGATGGGGGTTGTGCTTCTGAATGTGAAAAGGGGGTGTGGGTCTGAATGTGATTGGGGTATGTGTGAAGGTGGATGTGGGCAGTTGTTTGTGTGTTGTCAGTCTGTAGGTTGATGTATATGTTGCAAAGGATGCTGGTTTGATTGTGTGGGCCCTTTTTATTGGTCCATTGGTGGGTGTGGCTTAGTTTGAATTTAAGGTGGATGTGTCATAAGGGATGGATCTGAGTTTGCCCCTCTGTTTGTCAGTTTAGTTGTAGGCAGGACATTGTTTAGCTATGGTTTGTACACAGGAGATAAGTTTTGTGGTGTTGTGCGACTCGTTTGCACACTCCCTGTGCTGTATTTGGGATACGCGTGATTTGTTTGTGGGGGGATAGTTGCGTACTTTGGTGCATGGCTCTCTCATACAGTGAAGTTTGACGTTTTGACGGGGTACGCCTGCGCTTCATTGTGGGGGTGTATGATTTGGAACTTTATTGTGTGTGTGTCTCATACGCGACGTATTGTGGGTGTACGCGTGTGGGTCGTTGGGGGGGTGTTCGTCGTCGGGGTTTAATCTGTGGCTCTGTCATATGCGACGTATTGTGGGGGTACGCGTGCAGGTCGTTGGGGGGTTCGTCGTCGAGATTTAAAATGTGGCTCAATCATACGCGACGTATTGTGGATGTACGTGTGTGGGTTGTTGGGAGGTGTTTGTCATCGGGGTTTAATGTGCGGCTCTGTCATACGTGACATATTGTGGGGGTACGCGTGCGGGTCATTGGGGGGTTCGTCGTCGAGGTTTAATATGTGGCTCGATCATACGCGACGTATTATGGGTGTACGCGTGTGGGTCGTTGGGGGGGTGTTCGTCGTCGGGGTTTAATCTGCGGCTCTGTCATACGCGATGTATTGTGGGGGTATGCATGCGGGTCGTTGGGGGTTCCTCGTCGAGGTTTAATATGTGGCTCGATCATACGCGATGTATTGTGGGTGTACGCGTGCGGGTCATTGAGGGGGCTTTGCTTTTTCTTTTGATGTGTGGCTCGCGCATCCCGCAGTTTGTACGCCAAAGCTTTTTCCCATACGGACAGTGTTCGGGCTCCGGTGTCAGGATCGTACTTGGCGGGTCGTACGGAATGTTTACAAATTGTACGGTTCAATAGGCGGGTCCGTGTCGTACGGATCTTTCCTTGTTTTTCGTACTAATCGTACATATTCGTACGGACTATTTGTATACGGATCATACTACGCAATTTGGAAGATTTTTTATGATTCGTACATAAACGGCTCCGAATACGAATCGCAGGACGGTTTTTTATCCCGAATCGAATCTACCACTCTGTGTCCAGCTAATCGGTTTAAGTGTTTCCAAAACGCATGTGATCCTACTGCACCAAAGGTGTGTAGTGGTGTCTTCTTTGAGTCTTTAACAGATAATATTTTGTTTTATCACAAATCTTTTGTTCAGGCACAATTTAAAACAGAAACTTTGTTTCTAACAAAATATCAAATAAAATGTCAAATAAAGACAGTATTTGAGGCAAAACCTGCCATCCATGTTGACATTTTCTTTCATGGTTCATGGGTAATAGTACAATTGAGAAATTGTTCTTTGCGTGCAATAGTTTTACTTATAGGACATCCTTACATTTGTTACATATTGTGCATTTAGTTAATCATGATTAACCTCTTGACTGGTGAACTTTTAATCTTATAGTTTATTTCAACAATCATTTCCCTTCCTACTCAAGATGGCCCCTGCCACAACCTTAGGTAGGGTTGGAAACCAAGCACATTGGCCCATCACCCTCCAAGCCTAGAGTTCTTGATGCTATTATTAGAAACACACACACACAAACACTCAATCACAGAATCAGGCTCCCTGTTTGTAAACGGCCAACTACTATCATTTGCAGAACTAATAAATGACACGGATCTTCCATGGGGCAGTTTTTCCTACATAGGCAATTGGTTGCAGATTGTCGCCGCGTCTGGCACACAATAGACACTGAGCCACCCATGCACCTCGTCCTACATGCAATACTACATTGTGACATGGCTTTATTAGGCAATCTGAGCGCTTAGCGCAGTCACGCTCACTCCTCTTTGAGAAAAATTGGAAACAGAATTTCAGCAGTCCCTCCATGACAAGGAATGGGAACGAGCACTGGAATTTCCCCAAAAAGTATCATGCAACTACCGCTGCAAAAACATACAATACTTTATATTATAAAGAGAAGGAGAGCAACCCACAAGTTCAGAAAAAGCAGGATATTCCCAGCTGCGAGGTCCAGCAGCCTCTGCTCTACACAGCTGGTGCCTCTTCCCCCACTGCGCCTAAGATCGCCTGAGACGGTGATTCCTGCCTGACTGCCATTCACCCTCGGATTTACCCTTCGCGACACCCGCTGCGCGGGTGCCGCTCAGCTGTTCTCTCGGTCTCCTGCTGGTGTGAGCGGCTCTGCGGTCGGCAGAGAGCACACGCGCTCCCAGTTGAGGAGAGGCCGGGTGAGCATTTCACAAGCGCCAGCAACGCGTTGAGCTTGCCGGGGGACTGCGAGGTCCAGCAGCCTCTGCTCTACACAGCTGGTGCCTCTTCCCCCGGCGGCCACGCCCCCAGCCTCCAGCATTTGAATCGCTGCTTCCATCGGCTGTGGTGGGTGCTTTTCAGCGGATTTCCACTGCGCCTAAGATCGCCTGAGACGGTGATTCCTGCCTGACTGCCATTCACCCTCGGATTTACCTTTCGCGACACCCGCTGCGCGGGTGCCGCTCAGCTGTTCCCTCGGTCTCCTGCTGGTGTGAGCGGCTCTGCGGTCGGCAGAGAGCACACGCGCTCCCAGTTGAGGAGAGGCCGGGTGAGCATTTCACAAGCGCCAGCAACGCGTTGAGCTTGCCGGGGGACTGCGAGGTCCAGCAGCCTCTGCTCTACACAGCTGGTGCCTCTTCCCCCGGCGGCCACGCCCCCAGCCTCCAGCATTTGAATCGCTGCTTCCATCGGCTGTGGTGGGTGCTTTTCAGCGGATTTCCACTGCGCCTAAGATCGCCTGAGACGGTGATTCCTGCCTGACTGCCATTCACCCTCGGATTTACCTTTCGCGACACCCGCTGCGCGGGTGCCGCTCAGCTGTTCCCTCGGTCTCCTGCTGGTGTGAGCGGCTCTGCGGTCGGCAGAGAGCACACGCGCTCCCAGTTGAGGAGAGGCCGGGTGAGCATTTCACAAGCGCCAGCAACGCGTTGAGCTTGCCGGGGGACTGCGAGGTCCAGCAGCCTCTGCTCTACACAGCTGGTGCCTCTTCCCCCGGCGGCCACGCCCCCAGCCTCCTCGTATATTCTGACTAGTTCACTTCCGCACCGCGGGACGCAGGCCGGGGCGAAGACCGGGCAAAGAGCGGGCCGTTTGAGGCCGTTCGAGTACGGCAGAGTCCGGTCCGGGCCCTCTTTCTTGCCTGCCACACCGAGGTGTCTGATCACTATCAATATGACTACAAGGGAAACCAGGAGCAAAACATCTTCCCTGGCGGCGGCGGGAGTTGTCAAAGGCCCTATGGATACCTACTTTGTCAAAGCGGGTTCTCTCTTGATTGAAGAAATTGAGGGCCTCGAGCGAAGAATCTCCCAAGAAATAGACTGGGTAAGGAGATCTTCAATGGGCCCGATGGCTCAAGCTAGAACACCTGAAGATAGAACGGGTTTACCTACTAGTAACAGCATTGACCAGGTAACCCGCTTACTTCCCAATCCCACAACAAATAACCCAGAGTTTACTATTGAGGCTCCAAGCGATCTTGAGGATATGAGCCTCATGGCTCTACCAAATTCTCAAACCATCCAACCGCTCCTAACAGAGAATACAGAGGCAGCTAAAGTCACAGAGCCTAATAAAGATAGAAATAGGGGGACTAGAGAGGGGGCCATACCTAAAAAAAGGAAGCAGGGTACTCCAAACATAGACGATGATAAGATCCAAGCACCCACACCTAAAAAGCCTAGAGGTAAAGGGGGGAAGGGGGCCAGTTCTGCACAATTGCTAGAAAGATCAGCAATGCCTACTACCCCCAGCACTGTCAACCAAACCACACAACCACAGTCCATTAACAATGCGCAACTAGACACTACCTCTGAGGATATTACATTAGAGGATATAGGCACTCTCCTTAGGTCCTTGTTAAGTCCCCTCGAGGCTAGACTGATCAAAATCGAAGCGAGACTAGTCACCATCGAAAAGGCCACAGTGCAATTGGCCGACTCTAGGAAAACGGACAACAATGGGGCAAAGACAGCGAAGGAGGGGTTGGGCATTAAACCTACTAGGGGCAATGGACCCCCCACAGTAGCAAACAATAAGCCCCCCCTCACAAACCCCAAACCAGCCCAATCCCTATCTAATAATACTCTGCAACCATCTGAGGCCAACAAGGCCCCAATCCTAACACCACAAACTGTCACTGCCACTCCAAAAACAAACTTGACAGCAAAAGATAAGGCCTTACCTTCGGCTAGCACCAAAGGTAATCCACCACAAACTAGAGAGAAATTGAACCCCAACCGTAGATCTAGGCCAATAAATCTCCCTCCCGAGGTAGCACCCTACACCCTAGTTCTGGCAGGGGTACCGGAACTAAATCACTCCACTCACGAATCTATGACTTCATTGAAGAACAAAGTCATCAACTGGCTCTCGGAAAACAGACCTCTCCCGAGAGGAACAACTAGCGACATTTCTATGGCCAGGAGGGTACCGTGGGTGGGCTATACAGAGAAATCAATCGGGGGAGATTGCATTCTGGTCACTTTTAGAGACCCGAATACTGCCGCGTACATTTGTACGTGGGCTCCCGATGATGACTCTGTTACCGTTGTTCAACCACTCCCTCTTTCATTCTTCTACCCCTCCAATCTCTACAATACAGAGGACCATAGATGGGGGTACCACCAAGAGTTGTTGGAGGGTAGGGAAAACCGCTACAGGGAGAGGTTGGACTATCAGCAACATAGAGGAAGACCATTAGAACAGTTTTCTTCATACGGTAATGAGGCGGGCTGGGAAACTGTCCCGAGAAGGAGGGGGGGAGGTGGCGCCCACATGAGAGGAATCCCTGGCCCTTATAGAATACACTACCCTGCCTATCTCGCTACGCACAACAGATATAGTAGCCTAGAAACAGTGGACTGACAGGAGGTGGAGGAGCGGAATGCTCTAATGGCAGTTTCTACGAACGAGAGTAGGACACCTCCCGATGCACCCAGCATAGTTGAATCTAGTCAAGTTCATGGTTTGACGAACTTAAATACACCTACTGTCACCAAGCCTACGGGTACGAATTATCCCCCTGTAATCCAACAGGCGTCCATTGAGCTTACCTCCAACGACTCAGCCATTCAGGGTCAAGCAACCAATGCTCTAGCACAAATAATAGTGACCTCTTGGAATGTGGCAGGTCTTGCTAGTAAAATTGACTGCCCAGAGTGGGGCTCTTATATTGGCTCTAAAAACATACTCCTGTTTCAAGAGACATGGGCGCGTGAGGAAACATCCTTCCCGGGTTTTGCCTCCTTTTATAAAGCTGCCAAATGGGGGGGAAGGGGCAGGCCATCAGGGGGGCTCACGACATGGGTAGCCACGGACCTAGGTTGCCAGGCCTCTTATCTAGAAACCGCCTCGGACGACCTACTGGCTGTTCTACTCGAGTGGCCTGACTCCACGAAGCTGCTAGTTATTAATATCTACTCAAGGCCAGTACCAATGCACAAAGAATCAGGTACTGTAGATGAGTTAGCAGGGCTACTAGAAGACATCCCAGGTGAACTCGCATGCGTGGTAGGAGGGGATTTTAATTGCCAATATGAACCCCTCCCCGGACTGCGTGATGGTCCCTCCCACGAGGAAGACTCATGCTGGCTCATCCCAGAGACGGTGGCACCACCTCCGAGGGCCTGGACTCCCCTGGCCTTGCAGATAACTGCCCTTACCCTCAATTTAGGTCTAAGGGCCTGCAATGGCCGCTGTAGATCAGATATACCCAGCCTCCATACTTATAACAAAACTGGCAGTGAATCTAGACTGGACTACATAATGATTAAATTATTCATGTGGCCAACAATAGTCGACTTCCAAGTCACCGAAAGAATGGATAGTGACCATAACGCCCTGGAACTGATTCTTTCCCTGCCCGGGGGTGAGGTCACACCCCACGGATCAGGCAAAGAAAAGGAGGGTCTCCTACTAGAAAACAATCGGAGGAAAGTTAAGTGGGAGAAATTGGCTAACAGTATAGACAGGATATCCCGCCTATATGAACGGATCATCCCCTTCCTGGAGACTGCCTTCCAGGTTGGGAATGAGGTTCAAGACAATGCTAGCAGAGATAAGCTTGCACTAACACATGCCAATATGATTAATTCCCTAGAAGAGGACTTATTTTTCTCCTCTGGGAAAAGGAAAGGTCCCACGCCCAAGACGTCTTGGTATAACGCCACCTGTAGGGAAGCTAAAACCCTCCTGCTACATGCCATAAAAGAACGCCTTAGTAGAGAAGAAATCCGTGCCAGGAGGAAAGCGTACAAAACTCTCCTGGAGAATGCCCGGGCCGAATGGGACCACGACTATTGGGAAAATCTCACCAAAGCACTAACAACAAGAGATTCCCGTAAATTCTGGCGTATAGTCGCGAATGGCACGGAGGACTTATCCTCCGCAATAGAGCCCAATATATCCCCTCTGGTGTGGCACAGTCACTTTGAAGCCCTGTATGCGGAGGGAGGGGGGGATCAAAACACTGACACAATAACACACACACCCAGTGCCACTGGAGCTCCCTTCAACGAAAAAGAAGTGAGAGACGCCATAAAAGGTTTAGCTGCAGGAAAAGCCCCGGGACTAGACGGGGTGCCAGGGGACTTGTTTAAACAAGAACCGGGGATATGGGCACCTTACCTCACGCTGATTTTCAATGCCATCTTGGGGGGAATGGAGGTGCCCGATACTTGGAGGGGAGCTGAGGTGGTTCCAATTTACAAAAAGGGATCCCCTCTGCTTCCCTCGAACTATCGACCTATCAGTCTCATCGACATATCCCAGAAACTTTTTGGTAGACTGATCTTGAATCGTTTACAGGCCTGGATAGAAGAGATGGACATCCTGTCCCCCTACCAGGCAGGTTTCAGGCAGGGTGTCTCGACCATAGATCAGATCTTCAGGTTAAACCTACTCTACTGGAGAACAGCTGTAATTGAGGGCGGCACTCTATATACCATCTTTGTAGACTTACGTGCCGCCTTCGATTTGGTACCCAGAGCGAGGCTGTGGAGGGTCATGGAGGAGCTAAACGTCCCTGGGGATATCTTGGCAATCCTGATGAGACTCCACTACAACAACTATGCCCGCGTAAGGTGTGGCAAAGGTGGCAAGCTAACCGAAAGGTTCCCCGTTCGCAGAGGAGTGAGACAGGGCTGTGTCCTCGCACCGACCCTGTTTTGCCTCTTTGTGAACGGGGTTGTTGCCCACCTAAACAGGATTGCCAACACCGACGCTCCTAAGCTGACAGGCAGCAGGGTGCCAGCAATTATGTTTGCAGATGACACCCTGCTGCTGTCTAAATCCCCTATGGGAATCCAGCGCATCTTAGATGGCTTTCTGGAGTTTTGCTCCGAACGTGGATTGGAGATCAACCCACAAAAAACTAAATTTATGATCTTAAATCCAAACCCCCATAACCGAGCTCCACCCAGGCTAGGCGCTGTCCAATTAGAACGTGTCCATAATATTGAATACCTGGGGATAACTTTAAACGAACATCTAACCTGGACGACTCACCAGATCAAAGTGACCATCAAACTGGCTCAGTTGGCGGGTGGCACGATGCGTCTGGCGAATAAATCTTCGTATCGTCCACTATCCCCAATTATTCATATCTACAAAACCCAGGCCCGGGCGGGTGTCACATATGGGGGTGAATTGTGGGGGCATTCCAAACTCCCAAAACTACAGACAATTGAAAACAAATTCCTGAGACAGGTTGTCGCTCTACCCCAGAGTACCCCCCTACTCCCCCTCAGATTAGACCTGGGAATTCGATCTATAACAGAAGAGCTGGGAATCAAACCGCTAACCTTTTGGAGACGCCTGTGGTCTAGCCCAGACCTTATAAGCTACAGAGAGGAATTACAGGAATTTCTAGAGCTGAGGAACGCCAAACGAATTCCGTGGTTGACCTATGTCAGGACAATGCTTGAGAAGATAGGGTTCCCGGAACTATGGACGGATCCCCTAAACTCTTGCGCAAAGACTCCAAAGAAAGTACTTGTGAGAGCCTACTATGAATTGATGCTGACAAAAGCTATTGATGTCACGAGAGAAGGATCCTTGACACACTCATTCCTCAAAGTGAAAGACTCTTACCATCTCGAAAGTGTCCTTGACTCAATCTCCCCAACACTAACGAGAAAACTATTCCTACAGTGGAGGTATGGATGCCTCCCTCTAGCTTCATTCACAGCGTCATGGCAATTACGATCCACCACAGAACTTTGCCCAGTGTGTGCTCACCAGAAAGAAGACGATGTTCATGCCGTCTTCTTCTGTAAGGGCTACGAGAAGAGCAGAAGATACTGGCTAGTCCCGCTACTTAAGAACATGGGCTTTAGAAATTTCCAACCTGCCTATAGAATTTTAAAGTCAGACCTCTCTCCCATTGTGGTTTACGCCCTTTCTAAATTCTTGACTTCTATGTGGTTCACCCGGAATCGTGCGCTCAAAAGACTTATATAATAGCACCCCTGAAAATTTTACTACTTATTGCATACTATGTTCCTTCTTTTTTAAAATGTTCTTAATCATTGGATCACACTATGTTTAATCTTTTTTACTGTGTACAATTACTATGCATCTTTTATGATCTGTGATCGAAATAAAGGTCTTTGAAAATGAAAATATTACACTGTGCGAATATGTGACGTTACAATGCCACATATTTCATCGCGGTAGGTAACAATGCGGACATTACATTGTCCCCGTTGTTACCACGCATGGCATTACAACACAAGTCATTTCTACAACTTGCACTAGATGGCGTGCTGGACTTAGGAATAGTATCAATTACCATTCCTACTCCAGTTAGCGCAACAGTAGGGAATGTGTTGGACTTAAAATCCAACACATTCCCTGGTGTTGCACGCCATCTAGTGCAAGTCGTAGAAGCGACTTGTTTTGTAATGCCATGTGTGGTAACAACGCGGACGATGTAACATATGCATTGTTACAAAAGCGTGTGGTACTCATAGCGTTGTAAACACTGTCTTTCCAATGTGCATACTTAACATCGGAAACCATGAAACGCTATAACCCAGACACACAATTCTTAAGCCCTAGATGCTCAGAACCAAGTGCGTCCTTTCTCCACATGTTCTGGAGCTGCCCGACACTCCGGACTTACTGGACAGCGATACACACCACATTACATGAGGTGACGGAACTCACCGACAGCAAAACATGGGAAGCTAGTTTTTTAGGCGTAATCAGACGCCGAAAACACCACAGAACAGAGACACAGTTTGCACAACTAGCCCTCTTACTAGCCAAGTGAAGTATAGCCATCCACTGAAATAAGCCAGCGTGACCCCCACTGGCGGCCTCAAGGGGAAAGTCAGTAAAGGTGGGAGGCACTAAGATTTGAAGAAGTCCGGGGTACCCGAAAGTATGACATATCGATGCAGTGGGCGACACTACTACACGCCTTAAAACAAGAGGTGACAAATGCACAACCTACACAGACTACTCCATCCCCCTCTCAAATCTCACCTGAGGAAATGCGCCCAGGTAATGCGCAGGATGACCCCCTGGCGACAGCTATCCCGCAGAGAGCAGACACCAGCCAAACATAATTATCAAACATCCTGCCCATCCCGGCCAGTCCCTCCTGGGCCCAGGCCTATAATGTCTAGATACTAAAGCCCACTACAAGGCTCGCCTACATCCATCACAAAGCAGATCCTCCTTTATAGTGTATCCCAGTTGAACTCACCTCTATTAAATGTTATGTCCCACATTGCGATGCAATATGATGTATCTTCTAGTACCATTAATAGCTGATAAGTGCCACAGTTGAAGTACACAATGTAGACAAATGTTCTTTCTGTCATAACGCACCCTTTCTTCATTACTTTTAAGCATGAGGTGTAATAGTACAGCAGTAACTGTTGATAATGTTTGCAGTTGAAATGATAATACGCTAAATTGCAAGTACAAACTCTTATGTGCACTTTTAACAGTCAATGAAGATGTCTGTAACCTCTATACAACAAAATGCAATTAAAAATAATTTACCACCCAAAAAATTAGGAACACAAGCACCTAGAATCAGGCCCTGGGAAACCAGGAGAGAAGGCAAGGGGAAGGAAGAAACATTGAAATATATGATTTTGTGAGCCGTGATCACCACCTTTAAAAGAAAAGGCATCGCACAATCATATGCAAATTGGTTCTATGGGAAAGAGCAATCTAACTGTGTTTACACAATCTAATCATAATCTAACTGTGTTTACACAGTTAGACATACAGCATTTGTAATGGAACTCACAACCTGGAGGCTATGGGACAGTTTCACCAACCAGGTGAATCCAAGGACTGCAGAATGAAAGAAGCAGAGTGAGGAAAAGTAAGAGGTATATAGCAGCATTAAACAATTCCTGCCTAAGGGGCGCTACCTTCAGTAAGTCAAGAAAACAACAAATGTACTACAGAGTGGAAGCTGGGTATGAATTAAAATGAGGATTATGAGAACCCCCAACACATAGATCTGCCAGGCAAACTGAAAGTGTAGCCTTCTTATACTGCTCTGCTTACCATAATGAACAAGAGGAACAAGTTCACCATCTTGGATAAGTATTACACCTATTCTCTATGAAGTGAACCACCACAATCTTGAAGTAGTTAAGACACCAATACTTGCAGCAATGGTTCCCCAAACTCTATCTGCCAGACAGCCATGAAAGCCATATGGCGGAGGAGCATAGCCCCACTGAAAAAGAACATGATAACAAAACCAATCCAGAAATATGTTATTACGGCAACATGCCATCAAAGTTTTCCTCCATCATAACTCATCATCAATTACTATAAAATCATTTTTCCTAATTGGTTATTTAAAATATATCAGCTATAGTTAAGAAGTTAAAAGGTTACGGTAAAACATGCCTCAGCTTTTAGGAATTTACACTATAATATTAAAAAACATACAATACATAATTATAGTATCTTTACAATAAAATTAACTGATCAATCCCTGCAAAGTGCCAGTGCGACTTCATGACCTTCCGGCCAGGACTCTTCGCCTGATGCACCACATATGGCCAGAAATGTGGCAATGGCGCAGGCGAACAAAGGTCTGGCATCTGATTTGAGCATTTTCAAAGTTCAAAGTAGCTCTCAGAGGTGAAGCCAAACCAAGCCAATCTCAGAGATTCTGTGTATATTAAAGAAGGTAGTACTGCTCATTTCACTACCCTTAAGAGTTACAGACAGCCAACCCAATGGCAGGAACTGTTGATAACACTCAAACACACTGTGGTGGCCTATCAATCCCTAAATCAGGGATTTATAGAGTGCCCTACTCACCTGTGAGGTTCTCAAGGCGCTGGGGGAGTGTGTGGGGGGATTTGGGCAGCTCAGGTCATTCGAAAAGCCAGGTCTTGAGACTCTTACTGGATGCTTTCAGTGAGGGGCTTCATCTGATGCTGAGGGAGAGTTTGTTCCAGGTCTTGGATATGATGTAGGAGAAGGGTGTGCCTCCTGTTCTAGTTCTGTGGTTGCAGGGGATTTCGGCCAAGGCCTGGTCAGCGGAACTGAGGTTTCTTTTGGGGGTGTAAAAGGAGATTCTTTTGTTGAAGTATTGGGGTTCAGTGTTGTGGAGGGCTTTATAGGTGTATGTGAGCAGCTTGAAGGTCACTCTTTTTTCGATGGGGAGCCAGTGCAGTGCTCGTATGTGCTGGGTAATCTGGGCTTGTCGTGGGATGCTAAGGAGGAGTCTGGCTGCGGAGTTCTGGACAGTCTAAAGTTTGTGGAGTAGAGATTTTTTGATTCCGGCATAGAGGGCGTTCCCATAGTCCAGCCTGTTCGTGATGAACGCATGGGTGACGGTCTCCCTGGATTCGGGGGGGGGGTCCGTTTGAAGGTCTTGCTGAGTATGGGGAGGGTGTTGAAGCATGTGGAAGCTGCAGGATTGGCCTATGCGTCTGCCACATGAAACATCTTTATCCATTTTAAATCTGCCTAAGAAGGAGATTGGCCATGTTATCCGCCCTGCTCGATCAGTCGCACTGTGTGTGACGTTAAAGAATAGTAGCAGCAGTAACCAGGGCTGACCCACCAAATGGTGTGACTGCAAGAACTAGAGTGAAAATGTGTTAGTTGGGAGCATGATCAACCAAAGAGCTGAGGAGAAGAGAGTATGCATCCAGGGCACAGAAAGTTAAAAGCATCACATTCATTTTTGTGTGGGTGTGTAACAGTGTCCTTCCCAAATAAACAGTGTTTATTCCTTAAAGCTACTCCTAGCATCAAGGACTGCCAAATATGTATGCTGGTCTGCTTCATAAGAGTGTTATCTTTGACGTAATTGCGCCCATTCATAGCATAATTGTGCCATAGCCATAATATTTTCGTCCTTGACAATTTTGGGCATACAAGTCTAGTAATTACATACTTGCTGCCATCACTGACATATTAAGAGCATGACTGGCCTGCTTTTAGCCATTCCTGACAGAGTGGCAACCGCTTCTCCCATAACAATGGCCATAACTGATCTATGTTGGGCATCCAGCTGTGGCACAGTGATATCCCTGGATTAATAGTGGGCATTATTGGCATATTAGAGGCATTCTTAGTGTTATGGTGAGGAAGCATGGCCTATGATTCTAATCAATCAATCAATCAAGAGTATTTGTAAGGCGCGCTACTCACCCACTAGGGTATTTGAAGCATAATTTGTCCATGAGAGGCATTTTTACATGGCAATACTCAATGAAAACTAAAAGCTGATGTTTAGGTACTGTGTATTTTCTAACAATGAAAAGTGATTTGATTTTTAAAGGAAAGAATTATGCTTATTCAGAAAAGGTTTTTCTTCTGGAAAATGGAGTTTGATTGCTCAAAGTGGAAAGGGATTTTGATAGAAAATATGTGTATTTTCAAAAACGAATATACTAATGACGATAAAATATTGCAATTCTAAAACACATTTAAATTTGTTAGCTGAATGATAATTCAATTTGAGATGGGGAGACTTACTGCTGTTGTAACACCCTTTGTGGCACACAGCATGTGATGATTTGAATTTTACTTGATTACAAGCATTTAATATTGATAAACGTTTTCCTAGCATTCTGCTGATAACTTCACCTGGAATTTTTGGATGGTTACTACTGATAATTGTGCTTAGGGTGGTCATAGTGTAATGTTAATACATATCATCAGCATTTTACAGTGATAACATATGCTAGTAGCTCAGCAGGGTTTTCCTTGAGCAGAATTAGCTCTCACTACAGAAAAGGTTGGAGATCCCTGGTCTAGTCTGTGAGTAAGCCGGACATGCAAACATAACGTGAAGCATGAATTCTTTGTGGGATTTGAATCCAAGGCAGTTTCTTAGCATTAGTGTGTTGTTTTGAAACCCGCTTTGGAGGTCGAATAGAGGGAGTGAACCAAGCCTAAACTGGATATACAGTTTTCTATCAAACGAAATTATAATTAGATCTAAATAAGGCTCCAAATGGATGGTTTGCTTATGGGGTCTAAATTCCATTGTTAGCCTCCCCCAGGAAGATTTCTGACAGGCTGCCTGTGTAATTCAATCCCAGTAATGTTGTTTGATTATACTTCTTTGTGGTGGAGGTGTACTATGGTTGTGCCAAGCATCCTGTAGCCCTATGTATATTAAGAGCCTCCTTACATTGCGCAACCAGCTAATCTCTTTGTTTTAATCAAGGCAAGTTACTTCTGTCATAGCATTTGCGTAAGTGGAGAGTTCCGGGGTTTGTTCTAATTCTAGCCAAGAATAGCAATGGGTGGAGCTTGGAAATATCATGTATCATCTCCTGCCCATGTCCAACATTAAGGGGTGAAGTTGGGTGCTCTGGGGTAGCAATTCCAGATTCCTCAGGAATTTGTGCTCCGTTTTAGTAAGCTCCTCTAGATTCTCAAAACCCCATAGTTCTGACCAGTACATGGCAGAATTAGCTGCCATTGCATCATACACGTATAGGGCTGCAGCTACTGGTTTGCTTCATGACTGGTGATGTTTTTTCCCTTGTGTCCCAACTATCTGTTTGAGTTTCAGGACATGGGGTCTCCACGTCATTTTGTCAGGCAGTTTAATGCCTAGATATTCAAGCATATTTACTCTTTCTAGCGATACTCCTCCCAATGATGGACTGCCCCTCTGGAATTTATGGGGGTATAAAGTCATAAATTTTGTTTTGATGGCATTTATCCTTAGGCCCGCATGTAACAAAAGCATTTAAATCCATCCAGGAGTAACTGGAGCCCGCTTGCACTTTTGGACACCAGAAAGGTATCATCTGCAAAGAGGAGGGTAACAACCTTTTCCCTGTCTAAGATTGGAGCATCAGCAGGATTTAAGGAGAGGAATCGTACTATGTCATTCATGTAAAGTGAGAGGAGTGTGGGCACTAGTACGCATCCCTGCTGGATTCCCTTGCCAACAGGGATTGGTTCGTTAAGTTGCCCCGGTGTACCCCACCTCAATCTAGCAAAGTTGTCTTTGTGTAGTCTTATGACTAAGTTTAGAATTTCGATTGGAATTCCCACATTGTTGAGTACCTGCCACAGCTTCGGTTTTGGACTGGATCAAACGCTGACTTCAACTTAATAAAATCTATACCAGACTACCCTTGCTGATTACAATAAAGGAGGAGTCAAAACACCTGGTCAACAGTCCCAGTTTTTTCCTGAAACCGGCTTGGAAAGGGTTAAAATTGCATTTTCCTTAGCCCAGTAGAAGCACTCAACAAAATAATTTTTGAATTGTTTCAATTAGGCTAATGGGCCTATAATTACTGGGGAGTTCTCTGTCCCTTTCTTGTGTATGAGGACCACCTCAGCCCCTCGCGAGGAGCAGGGAATTGGAGCACGTCTTCCTATGGCTTTTGAGAGCAATAAGATGTAACAGGACCAGCTTGAGCTGTCTAAAAGAAATAGATCACATGGTATACCATCTGGGCCTTGAGTTTTCGACTTGACTATTCTATCAATGGAGGCTTCAATGTCCTTTATTAAAAATAGGTCACTGCCTAGTGTCTGGCCTGTCTATTTAAAACTTCCCTAGGTAGTCAGTGTGCTTCATTGTCTTAGTAAAGTTTGCAGAAGTGGTCATACCATGCAGATACCAAGATAAAGTTCAGTGGAGATGGCACTCCTGCTTCATCGCCCCATACTATTAGTGCTCAAAACTTCTTTGAATCTCTTGTGTTGCAGGCTTTATTGATTTGCTGCCAGCATAGTTCGTTCTACTCTCTATTAGATTTTTGTAGGGATGATTTATATTTCTTTCTCGCAATGTTTATGTCTACTCTATCTTTAGATTTAATTGTCTTAGATAGATGAACTTGGGAGGCTCTACACTCTTTGTTAAACCAGGTTGCGGGGTCCCTTTTGATGTTCCAGTGTGTCACCCGATGCCTGGCTACAGTGAAATATGTTTATAGAGACAGGGAGCGACCCCCCTACCCAAGAGAAGGGGTACCACAGGTAAATAAAGATTAGGAATTCTCTTGGGACAACCAAAAGGTACTCAACTCACATATCATTCATAAAAGTCTCAATATTTAATGGGGCAGATGCACACAATCCTCACACACACAGTTAGAAAAAGGACCCTTTCAGCAAATTATAACACACACACTGATGACTGCCAAAGTTATATGCAAAATATATATATATATATATATTTATTAAAAACAATTTTACTACTCTCAAAAGTTCATAACCTGATCAAAATCATGACACTACATTAAGAACCACAATACCATACATAAGTAATTTATGAAAGACAAAGAAAGAGTGAAATCTATTGGTCACATCACATTTGGATTGTTCCACATGGAATTCATTTCATTTGTCTGTTCAAATGTCCATCAATAAAATCATCTATTGGGCATGAACATGTTCCCTGGATATAACCGCATGAATAGAAAAAAAGGCGTCAACGCGTTTCGGTGATACTCCCTTGATAACAACCACCTTCTTCAAGACACACAGAATAATAGTCTCCCGTGTATTGAAGCACGATAAAAACCTAATAAGAACAATGCATAAAAACATGCATATCAACATCAATATTTAAAAATCTTTTCTAAATGAGCACAATATATATACCCTTGTATTAAAGCCTTATAGAACCTAATGAGAACAGAGCATAAAAACATACATATCAACATCAATGTATGAGAATCTTTTCTTAATGGGCACAATAAAATACACATATCATTAGCAATAATCTCAAAACATAAAAGTGATGTACACAATTGTCTGCAGGGACCACATATAAACAAGCACTCCCCAACTTTCACAGCTCTTTTAGGTTTGCCTTATTTGGGCAACAACTCTAAATACGGTATCCTCATGTTTATACATCTTGATTTCCAAAAAAATATAAAACATGTTACCCACCTCAGTTTCAGAGGTAGGTTTTATAATAATATCCTTAGTTCTCTATACGCGGGGCTCCTTAGGGCTCCAACACGATGAGAAAATCTGTCTGGGACAGAGAGACACATTGTCAAATAGATGCCAGTTATATCAGTGATATTGGAATGCTCCTCCATTTTCTTTTACAGTGAAATATGAGAATAATTGAGGTCTGTGTGAACATTAGTTACCCCGGCTAGGCCTCCTGTTTTCTCATAGCAACTCTAGTTTAGACACGCCTTCTTGTAGATCATTGTGCAGCCCGTATAATTTGTCGTCATGCAAAATTATCTTGCGCCACTTTATGCAGGTCATTGGTTGTTGGATGCCTGGACTTCCTTGGTGATCTGGTGGTCTACAGTCTGAATGACAGGAACCGCCCAAGTCACTCTTAAACTTAGGCTGAGTGGATTATGGTCACTATCAATGGTTTCGTCAACAGACATATCAATGACTTCGATCCATAGCTGCAAATCTATCAAGGTATTTACCCTATTCAGGTTATTTACCCTATTGAAAGTGTGGGCACCCATTTTATTTGAACTTGTCCTTTCATTAGCTGCCCTTAGCCCATAATCTAGGGTTTGAGCTTTTACTTGGAGTGCAACATGGGACCATTTCATGATTGGAGGGAGTTCTAGTGGGGGGACTGACCACTCAGTGTCTTCCTCACTTGACTCATCACTCCTATCTAAAGGCTCAAATGTGACATTCAGATCTCCTCCTATCAACAAAGGATTTTCGGTAGTTCTTTTATCCAGAAAATCTCATAGCTGTTTGATAGTGGCAGATGGACACCCCCCCCCCTCGTTCCTTTGGCATCTATATTTTAAATGTCTAAGGATTTTCTTCACGGCCCTTCAGAGTCATAGCCCTCCATAAAGTTATTCCAATGAGGGGGGGGGGGGCAATTTGTTGCTTACCCCTGCCACATTCCGAAGAGACAAGCCTTAAGGTTGTCCCTTAGTCTGTGCTGGCGTGAGACACGTTATTCGGGTTTTCATAGTTTCTAAAAGTGATAGGACCGTCTGCCCCATCATGGGTTTCTGCACTAGTGTTTATAGGGGTTAACTTGCACGTAGATGTCCCTCTTCTGCTAATTTCCACTTGTCCCTTGCTAGACCCACCCCTGATACCTAACAACATGTTGTCCTCTATATGAGGACGACTTGGAGGTGAAGGAAGCTCGGTGGTATAATGGCCATGTAAATGTAAATGTTGTATACTTGTAAAGCGCACAGCTGCCCGCACCGCGGGCGTCCCGGCGCTGTATACCGCCGGGGAACCCGTCCTGGCTTTCCCTGTGAGATGGTCCCTTCTGGGCACCCCCAAGGTGAGACCAGGCATCCCCTGCGTTGAAGGGGCCGTTGTGAAGATTAAGCAAGCTATTGCCCAGAGTTGCAGAGTGGAACCCAAGGTTAGAGTAGGCGCCGAGGCGAGAATTATCAGGCCTCGGAGTTGGATTTAGGACCCATTTTGTTTTCCTTACCATATCATCAGCCGAGCCGAGGTTAGGGCGGAGCGGGCTATGCTGAAGAGTGTCATGTCAGCAGTAGGGAGGAGTGGTAGGCACTTATAAGGGCGCATGTCAGTTTGGCCGGTCGTCTTAGGCCGGCCAAACAGATGTGCACATTTAGGTTTCTCCAGCCATGCTATGTTGTATAGATGGGTTGGAGAATAGCTGCAGACTCACTGTGTCTGAGTGAGCGTTAAACTAGCCCGCTCAGGCCAATCCAGGCACTGCTCTTATTCTAGGTATAGTATGAGAGCAACGTCTGGTTTGGGTGGGGAGCCTGTGCCGTGAAACCCATCCACTTCTGGGATGAGATGATCAATGAGGCGTCCAACAGCAGGAGTGGAGCGGCAGGTAAGTGTTTTTATTTTATTTTATTTTAAAAATCAAACCCCAAGCCTCCACCTCACCGCCCTACCACTTTACAATAGCAGCAGCCGCTACTATATGCCATGTTACCTTCCAATTCCATGATTCTCCAGCACATTCACAACCCCATGTAGTCAGAGGTGTGATCTTTGAAGCTTGCTGTCGGGTGAATCCTAACAGCTCCGTACACACTGTTGAGATAGCAACACCAGATCACTACTTCTCTTATATTATTACTTGAAATGCAGAGGTAATCTCATGACGAGACGAGAACTAGAATTATGTATGTTATTGCGTCTCCTTAGCAGCCAACAAAAAGCAACTTCAACCAAACCCAACAATCCAGAATTAGAATATTAACACAGATCCTACAAGCACCTAACATATTAGTCATGCTCCTCATTTCTTTGCTGCTCTTTGACACCTAAGTGTCTATTTACTTGTGTTTTAATAAAGTCATTTTAATCGGTTTGGTAGGTATTTAGATTGATTTGTTTATGTGTTTATGGAGACATGTGGTTGATTTGGTGTGGGTAATCCCAGTTGATGATGCATTTTCCATTGGGTGGATTTTTTTAGAGAAGTGAAACAAGGAAAAGGGATCTATTTTCGTAGAAGCATACTATACACAGTTTAGTTTCAAACGTTTCTCGGTCATATGTTGTAACTGTTGGAGACCACTCACACTTGCCGTTGAAGTCAACTGATTTTGAACTAGACTTTAAAGGTTTCCTTTTCAAGCTGGGTTGCAACCATATAAAAGGACTAGAGAGGGCATTAAATTTGTGCCAAGATAGGTTCCTGAACGTAGTTAGGTGGCGGCTCATATACTGGATATGGCTGTGGAAGCACATTCTAAGGGGGTGACCAAGGATGTGGGTTTGTTAAGAGGATGGAGCCAACATGCAATATGTCTTTCGGAAAAAGCTAATCCGGCATCATTCAAAGAAAAGAAACATGCTGTACTTATGGGGAGAAGCCAGAAGTTAGGTAAATTTACCAAAAGGGTGCCTAATGAGGACTCAAATGGGTTGCTCTTTAGAGGTGACATACTGAAGTGAGTATGTAAATATGTATCATCCTTTATGGCTTTGAACAAAGCCAGCCTTCCTTGTGAAGAGTATTTAGAGGGTGTCTATTTACAAGGAGCTTTTTCTCTGGCCACATGCTCTCAAAGTCCTAGTAACAGATGCAGGTAAAAGGAACCTTCAGAGGGTCCCAATCAGCAATACTTTTTCCACATAAAAAGGAAGATCTGGCAGAGGATAAACTCCCAGAGGCAGTGCCAAGCAGACTGTGCAAGGCCATGCATGCATGAGAATGTCTCTTGGTTTTTCTACCAAAAAGGTAGCAGAGAGTGAAGGCTTTCAGAATAATTTGGGAGAATTTTGGTCAAAAGATCAGTGGGTCCTGTGGATAGCGGAAGGATATATGAAATATTTCAGAGAACTGTCATATTAAAATGTAGACACAAGAAAGATTGTGTTTTCAAAGGATCAGAGGTTTTTGGAGGCACAAGAAATTGTTGGTATAGGCTGCTATCAATAGGGTATCAGAAGAGTGAAAATCTTTTGTGAATATGACTTTCCAGGTAAAGAACAAGGTACTGTGGACAGATATTTCAAGATGGAAGGGATTTCTCTTTTGAGTGCAATTCTACAGATATGGTATGGTCCATAAAGATATATTTCAAGAATGCTTACATCACGATTTCCACAGCAGAGGACGCTTGAAGGTTCCTACAATTCAGTTTGTCAAGAATGTTTATCAGTTTTGGTTAGCTTTGACTCTGTGGTGTTCAAATGTATAGAGGCTGATGGAGAGAGGTGTATGAATGATCATGTATCTGGATGACTTCATGTGTATGTATCATAGTTACATGGAATTGAAAGATCATCTGGATTTGGTAGTAGAGTTGTTAGAGTGTTTGGGCTTTACTATAACAGTGTGAAGTTGATTTTGGAGCCCACAGAGAGTGAGATAATTTTTCTGTTTCCATGTGAATATAGTAAAGACGACTGTAAGTCTTCTGGTGCAGAAAAAGATGATAAAAGCAGAAGCGAGGAGCACTTTGAACAAGGAGGAGGTTTCATTAAGAACTCTGACTTGGGCCATAGAACTGATTTCTTTATCAATACAAGCCTTTTTCTATGCCCAATGCATTATAAGAACGTCAGCAGTTACAAACACTTAGGGGCCCATTAGGATGTTGGGCCGATCGCCACCGCCATGCGGGCGGTGGAGATCCGCCCGACATCCTTGTCCACCCGTCACCCATTTCCTCCCGCCATATTACTATGGCGGAAGGACCGCGGTGGACGGAAAGACCGTCCGCCGCTTTTTCACCCCGGTCGCAGGTCGGAAAAGGTTTAAAATAGTGGTGAAGTCTATCAGACACCGCCAGCCATATTAGTATGGGCTTTGGGGAATGCCTTTCCGTGGCGGAGGCAGGTGGTCTTCACTTTGGGGGCCCCCTGCAGGCCCCCATGGTGAAGGCGTGATGTGGGTGCACATGGGGGGTACCTGTGGCACCTCCCTGCATTTGCATACAAAATGCGGCAGGCAACGTGCGGTGCCTGCTGCTTTGTGTATGCAAAAGCATCACATGCATTTTTAGCATTGTGGCGGGCCGTGCTGAGAGCACCGCCCGCCACAATGTTAAAAATGCAGTATGCGCCCGCCACTGTGGCGGGCGCATTTTAATACCTCCCCCCCCCCCCCCCCGGTCCCCCGCCCTTATGCCGGGCGGTCCCATAATCCGATAGGATGGCGGGCGGACTATGTCCGCCCGTCATCCTAATGACCCCCTTGGTCTGAGAAAAGGTTTGTATTATGGATTTCAGGAGTCATATTACATTAAGTGCAGTGGAACAGGAATCCGTGACTGCTTTTTGCATCCCCATGGCCACAGACTCTTGTGCTGTCCCTTCTGCAGTACAGATAGCACTAGCTCGCACAGTAGGTCTGGGGCTTTCCTAGAGGGTGTTTCCTTATTTCTTTGGGGGTGTGAACCCATTAAATTGAGAGAAACCATTTGGCTCTGCACAGAGTCTTAT